>NC_053394.1:323462694-324062694 GCF_905171765.1 Bufo bufo | reverse complement strand
AATAGGTGGGAGTCCTGGAGGTGGAGCCGCCACCTACCAGACATGCCATTAAAAGGCTATTCCAGGATTTTTTTTTTACTGATGACCTATCCTCTGGATAGGTAATCAGTCTCTGATTGGTGGGAGTCCGACACCTGGGACCCCTGCCGATCAGGTGTTTTGAGAAGGCATCGGCGCTCCTGTGAGCACCAAGCATAGCACCATACATTTTATAGTGGCGGTGCTTGGGGTTGAGCTGCTCCTAGGCCACGTGACAGATGAATATGTCATCACTTGGCCTAGGAAAAGGCATTCACAGGAGCGCCGCTGCCTTCTCAAATAGTTGATCGGCGGGAGTCCTGGGTGTCGGACCCCCACTGATCAGATACTGATGATCTATCCTGAGGATAGGTCATCAGTAAGGAAATCTTAGAAAACCCCTTTAATTTCTGATATGGTAAAACCCATTTAAAGGGGTTGTCCGGGTTCAGAGCTGAACACGGACATACCCATTATTTCACCCAGGAAGCACGCCTGATGTTAGCATCGGAGCATCTCATGCTCCGATGTGCTCCCTTGCCCTGTGCTAGATCGCGCAGGGCAAGGGCTCTTTTGTTTACAATAACACACTGCCAGGCGGAAGCTTCTGCCCGGCAGTGTGTTAGGTGACGTCACCGGCTCTGATGGGCGTGCTTTAATGCTGCCCTAGCCGTTTTACAGGCTAGGGCAGCGCTAAAGCCCGTCCATCAGTGCCGGTGACGTCACCGGGCTTCCTGGCAGCCCCATGGAAAGCCCGCTACGTCACCGGAACTACGGAAAATACCTTTGCCCTGCGCGATTTAGCGCAGGGCAAAGGAGAGCATCGGAGCATGAACTGCTCCACTGCTCAAGTCAGGGGGGCTGCCTGGGTGAAAATGGAGGTATGTTGTCTGAACCTGGACAACCCCTTTAAGTTTTATTGTGGCCCTTGGGAATGATTTAGTCTTACCATGGGGCTCTCGGACCACAAAAATGTGTCCATCCCTACTCTAAAATGTATCTGTACAGATTCCGTCAAAAATACCTGCATGCAGGACTTTTTCGTCTGGTAAAAGTGTCTTCCTGAACAGAAACCCAATGGACCACACCCATTAAGTTCAGCTACGTATGTGCCAAATCCGGCACTTCAGTTATTTTCATTGTTCCGCTCTTCTAGTGGCTAAGAACAATGAAAATTGCTCCAGCTGATGTAATCCTACCACACAGTTTACCACGCTGTGACAGATTGAAGTCTATTTTAAACGGATGCAAAAGAATGCCCTTCAGTTGGCATCAGTTTTTCATTCTATTTTTTGAGTTTCTGTTAGGGTACCTTCACACGTCGCAGATTTTTTTGCAGAAAGTTCTGCGACTTAAATCAGTTACATTCATTTGAGTGATATTTGTAGAGTTCCAAGTGCTTCCCGGCAAAACAACCCCATTCAGATGAAAGGAACTGATTTTCAGTGACAGAAATTTCTGCAACAAAATCTGTTGCATGTGATGGATCTAAAGATAGAAATGTGATGTGAGCCCAACCTAGGGGCATTGTTTGCTTCCTAACTATTAGCCCCCCCTGCATGTGGTTTACCCATTCTTGGCAGTTGCAGACACAAATGTATCTAATACTGTAAAATACTGTACATAAATAATATGTAATACACATTAGATACAACATAATAAATACAAAAAATATCAAATCAAATGCGATGTATGAATGGCACCAGCACCATTTACAAGTGGCTCATGAGCTAGAAGGTGAAAGATCTCTGCTGTAGTCTATGGCAGAGCTGGCTGTGACAGAAAGAAGATGATTGTGCATTGTATTCACGAAAGAAGAATCATATATCACTGCTCATATACAGTGGCGGAAATAATTATTTGACCCCTCACTGATTTTGTAAGTTTGTCCAATGACAAAGAAATGAAAAGTCTCAGAACAGTATCATTTCAATGGTAGGTTTATTGTAACAGTGGCAGATAGCACATCAAAAGGAAAATCGAAAAAATAACTTTAAATAAAAGATAGCAACTGATTTGCATTTCATTGAGTGAAATAAGTATTTGAACCCTCTAACAAAAAAAGACTTAATACTTGGTGGAAAAACCCTTGTTTGCAAGCACAGAGGTCAAACGTTTCTTGTAATTGATGACCAAGTTTGCGCACATTTTAGGAGGAATGTTGGTCCACTCCTCTTTGCAGATCATCTCTAAATCCCTAAGGTTTCGAGGCTGTCTCTGTGCAACTCTGAGCTTGAGCTCCCTCCATAGGTTTTCGATTGGATTAAGGTCCGGAGACTGACTAGGCCACTCCATGACCTTAATGTGCTTCTTCTTGAGCCACTCCTTTGTTGCCTTTGCTGTATGTTTTGGGTCATTGTCGTGCTGGAACACCCATCCACGACCCATTTTCAGTTTCCTGGCAGAGGGAAGGAGGTTGTCGCTCAGGATTTCACGATACATGGCTCCGTCCATTTTCCCGTTTATGCGAATAAGTTGTCCTGTGCCCTTAGCAGAAAAACACCCCCAAAGCAAAATGTTTCCACCCCCATGCTTGACGGTGGGGACGGTGTTTTGGGGGTCATAGGCAGCATTTTTCTTCCTCCAAACACAGCGAGTTGAGTTAATGCCAAAGAGCTCTATTTTGGTCTCATCAGACCACAGCACCTTCTCCCAGTCACTCTCTGAATCATTCAGGTGTTCATTGGCAAACTTCAGACGGGCCTGCACATGTGCCTTCCTGAGCAGGGGGACCTTGCGAGCCCTGCAGGATTTTAATCCATTGCGGTGTAATGTGTTTCCAATGGTTTTCTTGGTGACTGTGGTCCCTGCTAATTTGAGGTCATTAACTAACTCCTCCCGTGTAGTTCTAGGATGCTTTTTCACCTTTCTCAGAACCATTGACACCCCACGAGGTGAGATCTTGCGTGGAGCCCCAGAGCGAGGTCGATTGATGGTCATTTTGTGCTCCTTCCATTTTCGAACAATCGCACCAACAGTTGTCACCTTCTCTCCCAGCTTCTTGCTAATGGTTTTGTAGCCCATTCCAGCCTTGTGCAGGTCTACAATTTTGTCTCTGACATCCTTGGACAGCTCTTTGGTCTTTCCCATGTTGGAGAGTTTGGAGTCTGCTTGATTGATTGATTCTGTGGACAGGTGTCTTTTATACAGGTGACTAGTTAAGACAGGTGTCCTTAATGAGGGTGACTAATTGAGTAGAAGTGTCTAACCACTCTGTGGGAGCCAGAACTCTTAATGGTTGGTAGGGGTTCAAATACTTATTTCACTCAATGAAATGCAAATCAGTTGCTATCTTTTATTTAAAGTTATTTTTTCGATTTTCCTTTTGATGTGCTATCTGCCACTGTTACAATAAACCTACCATTGAAATGATACTGTTCTGAGACTTTTCATTTCTTTGTCATTGGACAAACTTACAAAATCAGTGAGGGGTCAAATAATTATTTCCGCCACTGTAGTTCACACAGTCTGGAGTCAGTCTTTCTTTTTCATCTGCATCAAAGGCTTTTCAGGTGTCACCATGCTTCCTCATTGATTGCTGATTGCTAGTGTCTCAAAAGATCTGAACTTCACTGTTCTCGTTTTCGTATTCTTCAATCAGGGATATTTGCCCAGCCCCAGCAAACCATGAGAAATTGCATTACCAATACATAAGCCTGCAGAAACTACAACCATGGCCTAGAGCTGATGTCCCAGACACTGGATTTTTTTATACAGAGCATCATAGCTTCAGATGAAAATGTTTGCATCTATACTGTCCCTATAAGTTATATGTGAGAGGAGTGTGCAAAGATGGCGTGGAGAAACCAGTCTTTACACATGGGGGGGGGGGGGTAATTTTCCATCCATGCCAGTTTCCAGGCATAAAAAAGTCGCAAACCCCATTTCAAATGCCACTGCCCTGAATCTAGGCACAAGTGACATTTCTACGCCGCCCTCGTCCCTTTATGAGAAGCGGGTGTAGTGAGGTAGGGGGCGGGGACAGGGGGCCTGGCACATTTACCTTCTTTTACTCCAGTTTTCTGAGCTGCCATAGATTTCAGTCTGGGCAAACAGACTGCCAGAGGACACGTCTAATTTATGATGAGGCCCGCACCTCGCCATAAATTAGAAGAATCAGCCAAAAGCGCAGGGGAAATCATAGGTCTTGATAAACACCCCCATATTAATTGTACCCCACATGATAGGTGATGGCCCTTTTTCCTGATTTTGCATGGGGACCCAGTAGTTTCAAGGTAGGCCTCTAATCATATATGCTCTGTTGACACCCCCCCCCCCCCAACAGGACCTTCACTGCAAAATGATAGCAATTGATTCTTAACTTCTACTATGAATGATATAGGAATAGCACAACTTAAAGGCTATGGACACCTTTGGGTGCTTTTTTTTTTAAATTACTGCATTGTACTCATTTAGAGCTAAAACTCATTTTTTAAATTGGTCTTTATTACAAATATGAAACCCTTTTTTCTGTACAGAGCTGAGATGCTCCCGTAGCAGCCTCTGTATTTTCTCTCTTTTCTGTCAGGCAGGGAGCTGACATGCTCCTTATTTCTGCTCTCTGACATTATAAACTTTCATTATAGTTCAGTTCTTATCTTACTGATACGAATGTGGCTTAAATAAGTGTTTATGACCTCTTAGTAATTTAGAGATAAGGGTTATTAGATGACCGGCACAAAGTGAAAGTAAAAAGTACGATTCACACAGCTAGACAGTTAACCCTTTGTGACAGTATGGCTTAATATTTTTACTAAACACCAATTGAAAAAAGATTTTTAGCCCAAAATAAGTAAAATGCAATCATACAAAAATTGCCTCCAAAAGGTATACATCGCCTTTAAGAATAGATGCTCGAGAATTGTTACTACATGGGGGATGTAAGTAGCTACTCAAATAGACATGTCAGGATATGGGACAGATCATCTCTAAATGGTAACAGGAAAGAACGGAGATTTGCCCTTAAAGGCTATGTACACCTTTGGGAGCCTTTTTTTTTTTTTTACTATTGCATTGTACTTATTTTGAGCTAAAAATCTTTTTTTCAATTGGTCTTTATTAAAAATATGGAATCCTTTTTTGTGCACCTAGCTGAGATGCTATAATAGTAGCCTGTGGATTTTTTGTATTTTCCGTCATGTGGGGAGCAGATGGACTCCTTATCTCTGCTCTCTGTCCTTATAAACCCAAATAAATCTTTGTTGCACTCTTGCAGGGAGCTGTAAGTAGGGTTCCAACCCCGTTTTCAATAAAGTATAAAACTACAGCTTGTTTGGTTTGCAATTATGTTTTTATTTGACTTGCAGCAATATTCATATCGTATAACGTTTCGGCACGCAGGCCTTCTTCAATTACTATACATGATAAAACATAGAAAGAGACATTTTTAGAAAATGTATCCAAAGTATAATGACCATGATTCAGTACAAATAGTACATTATGGGGGTAAGTATTAACAGCATGACGAAACATAATATCAAGGGGGTAGGTAGATACGATATATCGGATTCAACACAGATATCACATCACAGAAATGTGTGAACAGCAAGTGAAGTCATCAACTGGAACAGTTTATATAACAAGTAAAGTCATCAGTTGAAGAGAAAATTTGAGTGGACCGAACTGGAGGTTTGTAGGGTATGCTTCTCTCATAGGTACACCGGGACTAAAAAAACGGACCATATCTGGTTATGGTTAAGACTAAAGGCATAAGTTGATATAATGAATAGGTGAACTAAAATACTGGCACATGCAAAACCACGAATACTTACAAAGGACCCATTTGAACTTACCTATGCCGCAGAATTGAAGGAGGAAAAGGAAGAGCAGGTAGCAGGAGGGCAGACGCAGATGGAGCAGCGCCCCCGTATGCAAACTGCTACATGAATCATTTAGAGAAATCTTTCATTTACACTAATCCACTTTTCTCTGAACATGCCATCACCTGGAAAAGATACATTGATGATATCTTCTGCATTTGGCAATGCCCACAGGAATCACTTATCCTTTTTCACAACTTTCTAAATTCCGTTTACCCTAAACTATACCAGTTTTCATCCGCCAAGTACCAAAAAAGCTTTACCAGGCTCACAATTCCAAAGAGTTAACAGAATAGTCCAGCAGGTTCCCTTACTTGCAAAAAGATTAGAATAGATGAAAACAAGGTTCTCAGAAAGGGGCTATCCCCCTCATATTCTTAATCAACCAACAACAGTTAGAACTAGACCAATGTCACCAACACAACGGGTCTCTTTGGTTCACATCTACCATCCCTGTTCCCGTAAAGTCCTGAACATTATTAGAAATCATTGACACATTCTGCACAAGGCATATCCACAGATAAGTGAATTTAGCTAACCAATCTTACCCTGTAACAAAAGACCCAGAAACTTAAGAGACCTATTAGTACGGGCTGACGTAGGTTCATCCACACGCATTCCCAGACAAACCTTTTTACAAACTCAAAAACGGGGCACATTCCCCTGCCTGCATTGCATGCAATGCTCTCATGTACTTAAGGGATCCTAAATCTCCCATCCACACACAGGCAAAACCATCCCAATAAGGGAGTTCCACACCTGCGATTCAGAGTATGTGGTATACATCTTGAAGTGTCCATGTGGACTCATATACGTAGGGGAGACCACCCAAAAGATACACGACAGAATATGCCAGCATAAATCCACTATCAGGAGAAACAATCTACTTTTACCAGTCCCGGCCCACTGTCACGAGGGTGTCAAGAGCCACGCCTGACTCCGTTATACCCGGGGTCAGGAAGTCGCAGCGGGTGGCTGCGCGCTCTATGTCTAATGACAGTGCTGTTTATTAATGGTAGCTTTCTGGGTTTGCCTTGCAATCCTTTTTGGCTCACTCAGGTATCCGTAGCTTCTCCTCCTCAGCTGTTTCTTGTCCAGCAATCCCAACCTCCTTATATTCCCATCTCTCACTTCTCTGGTTGCCAGATAAAGAGCTTCCTGCCTGGACTTCTATACTGACCCAGTGGAGCTGTGTCGCTGTGTTCCCTGGTTGTTGTTCCAGAACGTTACCCTCCGGATCCCTGTTGGGCCTTGGTGGTCTACTGTTGTCGCCCACCTGGGATTATATGTTTGTCTGTATTGTCTGTCCTCTCCTTGGTGTTCTCCTCTTAGTGTCAGTGCTGCGGACTAGTGATCCCACCGCCCCATTCACTACATAGGGCTCATCTTAGGGAAAGCCAGGGTTTAGGCACATGATCGGCGTACAGGTGAGGAACCCGTCTAGGGACGTCAGGGCAGTCAGGTGCCAGCCACGAGGTGAGTCAGGGGTCACCATCTTTCCCTCTCCCTTGGACAGGGCCTTCCCATTTCCCTCCCTTTGCGTGACGCCGGTCATTACACCCACTTCCATAATGCCAGACATAACATTTCTCAACTCAGGTTCCAGGTCGTAGAACATGTCGTCGCCCCCCCCCCCCCAGACGAGGAGGAGACAGGGCTAAATGTCTTAAAATCAGGGAGGCATACTGGATCCACAGACTACAAAGCCTCTCACCAAAAGGCCTGAACAGAGAATATGAAATCCAGAGTTTTCTGTGATGCATAAAGAGCCAATTTGTATATTTATGTTAATTTCTCTTACAGGCCCATTAAAACTGCGCTGAACCCGCCCTATGCCGCATAGTCGTATCCTTTTATAGTTCCTAATGTAATTTTCTTATTTTCTATATTTTACCTTCTCTTTCTCCTTCTTTTCTCCTTTTACCTTCTCTCTTTCCTTATCCTCCCCCTCCCCCCTTCCCCTCCCTTGCCTATATCTACATTCCTGTACCTCATATACTCACACACATTTTATAACATACATTATTCATAGCCCCACTCCTCACTACAGGCCCTATTCCCAATCATCCCCTTATCTACACTGCGGGCTCCCGATTCTCGTGGAACGCATACCGATTCTGCCCATGCGCACTGGCCAAACCATAACATGCGTTCCACGACTACAACAGGTGGAACGCATGCACTTCCGGTTATACACACTTCCGGTCTTACAATCTCCTACGGAGCAGCGCCCAGTGAGACACAGTATTTATAGTTATATCTATATTTTCATTTCATAAAGCCCACACAAATTTTCTCTTCAACTGATGACTTTACTTGTTATATACACTGTTCCAGTTGATGACTTCACTTGCTGTTCACACATTTCTGTGATGTGATATCTGTGTTGAGTCCGATTGTCACGGCGGACAGGATACAAAATACACAGGATATCAACAAACAAGTGTCTAGGCAAGAAGCTGGGGATAGAGGTCACCTCCTGACAAATCCCTACCAGCTCTCCCTAGACTTCTATGCCCACGTTCAGACCCTGAAGGTAGAAATAAATGTGTTCCCGTGCCTAGGCTGAAGATTCCCTAGAATCCCTAAGATGGTGAAAGGGGGAAAGAGGCAGCCTGCTCCCTCAGGACCTGGAGGGGGCAGGCGTCTCTCTAACAGCCTAGACAGGCAACCACAAGAAAACAAAACCAACTTATCTTTTACTGAGCAACAACAGCAAATCCTTCCTTCCTTCCTCTGAGCCAGACAGAAGCTATAACCCGCACAGGACACTGGGAGTGGGCGTAATTTAAACTCAAACCAACGACCCCACCCAGTGCACCTGAAGGGAGGCGGATATAGCTCAACTCCAAAACAAAAACAAAAAGGCTACACACATGCTGCTAACCTGGCAGACCTCCGCACATAGCCTGAGCAGGGCATGACAGTACCCCCCCTTCTACGGGTGACCTCCGGACACCCCGGCCCAACTTTATCCGGGTGGAATCTGTGAAAAGCCCTCACCAGTCGGCTGGCACTAACATCCACAGCCGGAACCCACATCCTCTCCTCAGGGCCGTATCCCCTCCAGTGTACCAGATACTGAAGGGAACCCCGAAGAACTCTTGAGTCGAGAACCCTGGAGATCTCGATCTCTAAATTTCACATATTTCTTCAGTAAAGACTTGTGGAACACATCATGGATCCTCCAAGTCTGCGGAAGATCCAGACGAAATGCTACTGGATTGACAACCGCAGATATTTTGTAAGGTCCAATAAATCTTGGACCCAGTTTCCAAGATGGTACTCTCAGTTTAATATTTTTAGTAGATAACCACACCAGATCACCCACACACAGGTCCGGACCAGTCATACGTCTCTTGTCAGCCATTCGCTTATACCTCTCACCCATCTTTTCCAAATTCACCTGGATACTCCGCCAGATAGAAGACAAGGCAGAAGAAAATCTCTCCTCCTCTGGCATCCCAGAGGAACTAGTCCCAGAAAAGGAACCAAACTGAGGATGAAAACCGTATGCGCCAGAAAATGGTGACTTACCCGTGGACTCCTGCCTACGGTTATTCAAAGCAAACTCTGCTAGGGACAAGAATGAGGACCAGTCCTCCTGATTTTCAGCCACAAAGCACCTCAAGTAGGTCTCTAGGTTTTGATTAGTGCGCTCTGTCTGCCCATTCGACTGTGGATGAAAAGCCGAAGAGAACGAAAGTTGAATGCCAAGCCGAGAGCAGAACGCCCTCCAAAACCTGGAGACAAACTGAGAGCCCCTATCTCAGAAACCACATTCGAGGGAATACCATGCAATTTCACGATATTATCAACAAAAATCTGAGCAAGAGTCTTGGCATTGGGCAGACTGGCTAACGATACAAAGTGAGCCATTTTACTAAAACGGTCAACAACCACCAAAATTACTGTTTTCCCGGAGGAACTCGGCAGATCCGTAATAAAGTCCATAGACAAGTGCGTCCAAGGACGAGACAGAATAGAAAAAGGAAGAAGTGCACCAGCAGGTCGAGTATGAGCAACCTTTGACCGTGCACAGATTTCACAAGCTGCTACGTAATCCTCAACACTCTTATGTAACCCGGGCCACCAGAACCTCCGGGACATAAGATCAAAGGTGGACTTACCACCAGGATGTCCAGCAAGGACAGTATCGTGATGTTCCTTGAATACCTTGTATCGCAGTCCATCAGCAACAAACAACCTCACTGGGGGACAAGAACCAGGAGCCCCCTCCTGGGCTCCCAACACCTCCATCTCCAATTTGGGGTACAGAGCGGAGACCACCACCCCATCAGCCAAAATCGGAGCAGGATCCTTTGAATCACATCCCCCAGGAAAACTGCGAGACAACGCATCAGCCTTGACGTTTTTAACCCCCGGGCGAAAAGTAACCACAAAATTGAACCTGGTAAAGAACAGTGACCATCTGGCCTGTCTAGGATTCAGACGCTTGGCAGATTGCAGGTAAGCCAAATTCTTATGATCCGTATATACTGTAACGGGATGAGACGCCCCCTCCAACCAGTGACGCCATTCCTCAAAGGCCAATTTGATGGCCAGCAATTCCCTATCTCCTACATCATAATTCCTCTTGGCGACCGAGAGCTTCTTGGGAAAAAAAAGCACATGGAATCCATTTGCCAGGAGATGAACCCTGCGACAGCACTGCTCCAACCCCCACTTCTGATGCATCAACCTCCACCACGAATGGCTGAGACACATCGGGCTGCACCAGAATGGGAGCAGACGCAAAACATTCCTTAATAGCCGAAAAGGTCTGCAATGCCTCATCCGACCAGACAGAGACATCGGCGCCCTTCTTAGTCATATCGGTCAGAGGTTTCACAATGGTAGAATAGTTCAAGATAAATTTTCTATAATAATTAGTAAACCCCAAAAACCGCTTCAAAGCTTTCTGATTCTCCGGTCGGTCCCATTCCAGAACCACCCGGACCTTTTCGGGATCCATACGAAAACCAGAGTCAGAAAGCAGATATTCCAGAAACAGAAGCTCCTGCACAAAAAACACACATTTCTCCAATTTGGCATATAATTTATTCTCCCGAAGGATCGTCAAAACCTGTCTCACGTGATCCTGATGGGTCTTCAGATCAGGAGAGTAAATTAGAATGTCATCCAAGTAAACTACCACGAACCTCCCCACAAAATGATGGAAAATGTCATTGACGAATCGCTGAAATACCGCTGGCGCGTTAGTTAACCCAAAAGGCATAACCAGATTCTCAAAATGACCCTCGTGCGCGTTGAAGGCCATTTTCCACTCATCCCCTTCCTTGATTCTGATCAGATCGTAGGCCCCTCTTAAATCCAACTTGGAGAACACCTTGGCTCCAACAATCTGATTAAAAAGATCGGAGATCAAAGGAAGGGGATACGGATCACGGACCATAATACGGTTCAATTCCCGGAAATCCAAACAAGGTCTCAGTGATCCATCCTTTTTCTTTACAAAGAATAAACCCACTGCCACCGGAGACTTATATGGGCTAATATGACCTTTTGCCAAATTCTCGGCAATATACTTCCGCATGAGCTATCTTTCAGGTTGAGAAAGATTGTAAAGCCGAGACTTTGGCAACTTAGCCCCTGGTATGAGATTAACTGGACAATCATAGTCACGATGAGGGGGCAATTCCTGAGCCCCACCCTCCGAAAAGACATCCGCAAAATCTGAGAGATACTGAGGTAAAGCTGTAGTAGACACACCAGAGATAGATGTGCCAAGACAATTTTCCGAACAAAATTCACTACAACCAATGATCTGTCTTGCTTGCCAATCTATAATTGGGTTATGTTTTGTCAGCCACGGTAACCCTAAGACTATAGGAGTGGGCAAGTCCTTCATGACAAAACAAGATATGATCTCAACATGTGAATCACCCACCCTTAACAGAATACCATGAGCAATATGAGTGAGACTCCTTTGAGAAAGAGGGGAAGAATCAATTTGCGAAAACTGGAATCTCTCTTTCTAAAGTGCAAGTACTTAGACCCAGATTTTGAAGAAAAAGAAAATCAATAAGGTTTACCCCAGCACCACAGTCAATGAATACTTCAACAAAAAAAAATCTTGAGTCTAGCGCCACCATAGCTGGAAGGAATAAACAAGTATTACAGGGAGCTTGCATACCTGCTTGCTCCACCACCCCATTCACATTACCAAGAGTCAGGGATGTTTCTTTTTTCTCTTTAAGTAAACCTCTTTGTGATTCTTTTTCATCAACATGCGGTTTAACAGAAGGACAAGCAAAAATAAAATGACCACTTTTTCCACAGTAATAACATAGTTTATGCAACCTCCTAAAGTTCCTACTACCAGAACGGATAGATACCTGACCCAGCTGCATGGGTTCCTCCCCTACCCCAGAGTTACATGTCATATCACCCTGGGGAGCAGGTGAGACGAAACCACTCACAAAAGGGATTCCTTGCGCGGAGGGAACCTTACACCTCTCTCTAATACGTCTATCTAACCGTACTGCCAAAGAGATAGCATTCTCCAATGTATCCGGGTACTCATGAAAAGCTAGGGCATCTTTCAATCTCTCAGATAACCCCTGACAAAACTGACTACGTAACGCAGGGTCATTCCACTCTGACTCGGTAGCCCATCTCCTAAACTCAATGCAGTAAGCCTCTGCAGTATGTTCACCTTGTAATAAATTACGCAATTTAGATTCCGCCATCGAGACCCAATCTGGATCATCATAAATTAATCCCAAGGCTTTAAAAAATTCTTACACCGACCGGAGGGCCAGAGAACCGGACGGCAGAGAAAAGGCCCAGGATTGCGTGTCCCCTTTAAGCAGGGAAATGATTATCCCTACCCTCTGACTCTCATCACCAGAAAAAGATGGATGCAGCCGAAAATACAACTTGCATGACTCTTTAAAGTGGATAAAGTCATTTACACCCCCTGCAAATCTATCAAGGAGAGCAACTTTAGGCTCCCCATAAATTTGACTTCCTCCTATTGCACCTGATGCCAGAGCATTCTGACACCGTGAGACCGAATTACGCAGATCCGCAACCTCTAGGGATAATCCCTGCATCCGATCAACGAAATGGCAGTCAAAGTATTGGCGGGTTATAATGTCATGGCGGACAGGATACATGATACACAGGATATCAACAAACAAGTGTCTAGGCAAGAAGCTGGGGATAGAGGTCACCTCCTGACAAATCCCTACCAGCTCTCCCTAGACTTCTATGCCCACGTTCAGACCCTGAAGGTGGGAATAAACGTGTTCCCGTGCCTAGGCTGAAGATTCCCTAGAATCCCTAAGATGGTGAAAGGGGGAAAGAGGCAGCCTGCTCCCTCAGGACCTGGAGGGGGCAGGCGTCTCTCTAACAGCCTAGACAGACAACCACAAGAAAACAAAACCAACTTATCTTTTATTGAGCACGAACAGCAAATCCTTCCTTCCTTGAGTTGAGGCGGGTATAGCTCAACTCCAAAACAAAAACAAAAAGGCTACGCTCGTGCTGGTAGCCTGGCAGACCTCCGCACATAGCCTGAGCAGGGCATGACACCGATATATCGTATCTACCTACCTCCTTGATATTATGTTTCGTCATGTTGTTAATACTTACCCCCATAATGTACCATTTGTACTAAATCATGGTCATTATACTTTGGATACATTTTCAAAAAATGTCTCTTTCTATGTTTTATCATGTATAGTATCTGAAGAAGGCCTGTGTGCCGAAACGTTATACGATATGAATATTGGCGCATGTCCTTATAAACCCTCATTAAAGCTCAATCCTTATCTAACTGGCCTAAATAAAGTGTTTATGTCCTCTTAGTAGTTTAGATATAAAGGTTATTAAATGACCGGCACAAAGTGAAAGTACCAGTCACACAGTTAGAAAAACAGTTAACCCTTTGTGACAGAATGGGTCAATATTTTTAATAAAGGTCAATTGAAAATATGATTTTTAGCCAAAAATGAGTAAAATGCAATCATAAACAAAAAATACCCCCAAAGGTGTACATAGCCTTTATAGCACACATACTGTATAAATGTCCCTGGAACGCCTGGGTTCCCATTTGGAGGCACAGTGGTCTGGCACTTGTTTCCACTCCCTCTTTGCATAACCTTTGCGTCATTCCCTTTTCTTTATTTGCTAATTCTGTGGTGCTATACTTTTTGTAGCTGTACTTTGGGTAGACTTTTGGTGATCAGTTTGCAAACATCCCCATATCAACAACATCTTCATCATTCAGATTACACCCTTAAAGCTTAAGTTTGACATTTCAATAGAAGAAAAACAAAGCACAATCTGTGCACAGTAGCAAACATGTAATGTTCTTGTACAGGCCGCCGTGCCCTGTAATGCTGAGATAAAAGAGGCAATCTAGCGGTTTGCTGCACATGACAGAGAGTTGCGAGAAATCTAATTAAAATGGTGAGGGGAAAAAAAATCTAATCTCCAGTATGTGAAGAATTTAACGGAAGAGGATCTCATCTGCAGCCAGACTCCGAAGATTGGGCTTGCACTGGATATGTTGACAAATTATAGTGAAAAACCTCCCCAGTAGAGAATACATATCATGTGAGAAGACTGCTGCTTGTAGAATGGATTATATACATTACTATGTGATTTTATATATATATATATATATATAATGCTCTACAGGGAGTGCAGAATTATTAGGCAAGTTGTATTTTTGAGGATTAATTTTATTATTGAACAACAACCATGTTCTCAATGAACCCAAAAAACTCATTAATATCAAAGCTGAATATTTTTGGAAGTAGTTTTTAGTTTGTTTTTAGTTTTAGCTATTTTAGGGGGATATCTGTGTGTGCAGGTGACTATTAATGTGCATAATTATTAGGCAACTTAACAAAAAACAAATATATACCCATTTCTATTATTTATTTTTACCAGTGAAACCAATATAACATCTCAACATTCACAAATATACATTTCTGACATTCAAAAACAAAACAAAAACAAATCAGTGACCAATATAGCCACCTTTCTTTGCAAGGACACTCAAAAGCCTGCCATCCATGAATTCTGTCAGTGTTTTGATCTGTTCACCATCAACATTGCGTGCAGCAGCAACCACAGCCTCCCAGACACTGTTCAGAGAAGTGTACTGTTTTCCCTCCTTGTAAATCTCACATTTGATGATGGACCACAGGTTCTCAATGGGGTTCAGATCAGGTGAACAAGGAGGCCATGTCATTAGATTTTCTTCTTTTATACCCTTTCTTGCCAGCCACGCTGTGGAGTACTTGGACGCGTGAGATGGAGCATTGTCCTGCATGAAAATCATGTTTTTCTTGAAGGATGCAGACTTCTTCCTGTACCACTGCTTGAAGAAGGTGTCTTCCAGAAACTGGCAGTAGGACTGGGAGTTGAGCTTGACTCCATCCTCAACCCGAAAAGGCCCCACAAGCTCATCTTTGATGATACCAGCCCAAACCAGTACTCCACCTCCACCTTGCTGGCGTCTGAGTCGGACTGGAGCTCTCTGCCCTTTACCAATCCAGCCACGGGCCCATCCATCTGGCCCATCAAGACTCACTCTCATTTCATCAGTCCATAAAACCTTAGAAAAATCAGTCTTGAGATATTTCTTGGCCCAGTCTCGACGTTTCAGCTTGTGTGTCTTGTTCAGTGGTGGTCGTCTTTCAGCCTTTCTTACCTTGGCCATGTCTCTGAGTATTGCACACCTTGTGCTTTTGGGCACTCCAGTGATGTTGCAGCTCTGAAATATGGCCAAAGTGGTGGCAAGTGGCATTTTGGCAGCTGCACGCTTGACTTTTCTCAGTTCATGGGCAGTTATTTTGCGCCTTGGTTTTTCCACACTCTTCTTGCGACCCTGTTGACTATTTTGAATGAAACGCTTGATTGTTCGATGATCACGCTTCAGAAGCTTTGCAATTTTAAGAGTGCTGCATCCCTCTGCAAGATATCTCACTATTTTTGACTTTTCTGAGCCTGTCAAGTCCTTCTTTTGACCCATTTTGCCAAAGGAAAGGAAGTTGCCTAATAATTATGCACACCTAATATAGGGTGTTGATGTCATTAGACCACACCCCTTCTCATTAAGGAGATGCACATCACCTAATATGCTTAATTGGTAGTAGGCTTTCGAGCCTATACAGCTTGGAGTA
This sequence comes from Bufo bufo, assembly GCF_905171765.1. Lineage (NCBI taxonomy): Eukaryota > Metazoa > Chordata > Amphibia > Anura > Bufonidae > Bufo > Bufo bufo. Next base: position 324,046,694 of record NC_053394.1, on the reverse strand, counting down.
AGACAACATGCATAAAGAGGATGATGTGGTCAAAATACTCATTTGCCTAATAATTCTGCACGCAGTGTATGTGTTTTTCCTACTTTACTTGGACTTTTTTATAGTCTCTCCTCAGGATAGACTATCAGTGAATAATCCAACCCCCAGATACCCCCACCAATAGGCAGTGGAATAGTGACCACTATATGATTGTGTCTGTGACCAATACTGCAGCTCATTCAATTAAAGATTGTCCCATTAAAAATATTTTACAGTAATCAAACCAGCACCTGGATCTGAATGCTTTTGTAATTGCATGTAATAAAAATTTTGTGTGGGCACAGAGCTATTCAATAAAATGTATCTGTATAGCACCACCTGCTGTTTTTTTTTTCTAATTTCTCTGTCCACCTCACTGAGATGGACACACATGCTCAGTTCTATCCTTCAACTACAACCAGCTACAGCAGACAGGGGACGCCCCCGGGAAAGCACTCACTACCTGAGCTGGCTGCATGAAATAAATCTAGATTTGCGAGAAAGAAATTGGCACTATATGATGTATGATTTACATTTTCTACATTAATCATGGGGTATCCCCTCTAAAAGAGGCTGAGTTGCAGTACCAGGCACAGTCGCACTAACATGATTGTGTCTGATACTGCAGGGAGGGTCCAGTCTCCAGTTAAGTTGTTACTCTGTCATTCCTCCTGGAAAAGCATGATTCAATTAACACCTGGGCAATAGCCCTCCAATTGTCAGAAGAGTTCATCCCTACAATTGTTGGCACTGTCCATCCAGTGTGTGGGGACACAACCTATTGACAAGGGGGATGGTTACATCCAATTAGCAATACATTAATTCCGTTCCAGGTGGAATAACAGAGGAACAACACAAAGAGTTCTAAGAAAATATGTTCCAGAATTGTTATTGCGTATAAGTGCTAAAACAGACATGTTAGGACTGGTCCTCTTTACATATGGAGGGACAGGTGTTTGGAATGAATTCTAGGCTTTATAATGAACCAGAAAAGGTCTGATATAAAAAGTTAGCACATCGTCCTTGACAACAATGAATGAAAGTGCAGAGAAATTATCAAAATAAATGCGCATGACGGAAAAGGCAAATTAGTTCCCACGCCATCCTGTGACATTCATTTTAATCAATACAAATAATGGATTTTGAATATGACAGTTTAATCCACTCCTATCGATAGTCTCCAGTTTACCTTGCCGTTGTATAGTCATTGTATCTGTATGGCGCAGAGATTTGTGCTGGAGGGCAAGCTGGTCTATTATTTCAACATTTTAGATGAAATTGACATAAAGCCATCATGGATATTAATAATAGAAGTTAGATCTCACAGTGTAGTATATGTGAAGTACAGCATGTCATTGCTAAAAGGGAAAGAATTACCAATATTTTTTTTTATTGTGAAACACATATTTAGTCATTTCTTTGTTATTTCCTGAATGTCATTTGTTTCTACTATATCTTCTTTACCTGATTATGACCGGTAGCCATCTATCCCGAGCTGCTGTTCTGAGGTGCAAAGGGAACCATACAAAATGGCAGGACTGGACAAACATCTAATGGAGAGGTGAGTAACCTTCAACACCCCAGCTGTTGTGAAACTACAACTCCTAGCATGCACAACTGCTTAACTGTTATCTGAACGTTCTTAAAAGGGAATGGAGCCTGCAGGGAGTTGTAGTTTCACGACAGATGGAGACCCAAAGGTTGCTGACCACTGATGTCTGTGGGGGTATACTGACTCTCACCTGGTGGCAGATGCCGGAGGAAAGAAGGATTGGGCATATTGATTTTAACATGCCAAATCTTTTTTGACGCAGGAGATAAATTGCTACCAGAGGTGGCAGCAGCTTATTTCCCTCTCCCTATTAAATACAGGCTTGCTTGGCCAACCCAAGTATATATGTATATATGTATATGGAGGAGGGGTTCAGCAGAATAATTTACGGCTGAATGAGTGTCAAGCCGTCAGCTATCTAAGGCATATGGTGACCACAGATAGCAGTTCCAGAGATTATGCACACAGTCATATCATAGCTCTGTTTTGGATGGAGTGGTTTAGAGTTGTGTTGATCCCAAATATTCAAATTGCGAATTTTTATTGCGAATATCGCCACTTCGAGAATTCGCGAAGATGTAGAATATAGTGCTATATATTCGTAATCGCGAATATTCAAGATTTTTCAAAGTCAGTAACCTCCCGTCTTGCTTGTGGGCCAATGAGAAGGCTGCAATGTCTTTGTCAGAGCTTAGCAACATCCCTAGCAACCAATAGGAAAGTTGCCTACCCCATTACTATATAAGAAACTCCCCAGCAGCCATTTTCTGAGAGAGAGCAGTGACATTGCTGTGCTCTGTGCTTTCATCTGGATCCTATTCCTTATCCAATCACATTAGTTAGTTAGTTAGCTCATATATATAATACAGATAGATAGTGGGAGATAGTCAGTGTAGGTTAGATAGTGATATAGTGTAGCTGATAGGTTCCAGTGCAGGGTGTTAGGTAGTGTGATAGGAATTACTGTTTCTCTGCTGTCCATATATACATGCTACAGACATAGTGATGTCACAACAATACTTAGTGCATGTAAGACACTCTCCTGTTTTGCGATCCACTGGGGCCCCCAGGGGTCCTCGTGGGGCTCCGCCTGCGGGGGACCCCATTGGAGTAGCGAGACAGGTCACGTATTTGCCTGGGGAATCTTCGGTTCCGACTCCTTTGTGGGCAGACGCGGTAGTGCGTCCGCATGGTCGCTGGAGGGGAAGACCGCTGGGGTCTCGGAGGCAGGTTGACAGGACTGGTGGCGGCATGCAGCTGCCGGTCCTGTCTCCGGTATCACCTGCGGGTTCCGTTCCGGTGTCCGTGTCGACGCGATCGTGTATTAATGCTGGGCCGCTCGAACGTCCGCGTGCACGCTCGAGAGGAGGTTCACAAAAGGATAAGCGGCCGAACGTATGCGCATCTTATTCACTATGCCGGCCACTGACGGGGAAAATACCTGTACGTAAATTCTAGTAGATTAGAGGGCAGACATGGGTTAAGTGACTAAGGACCAGCCTAGGCTGCACAAGTGTCAGGGATTAGGATCATTATATAACCTATGAGGAATAGACACATGGCACTTTGTGATTGGCTAGCAGGTACTTAAAAGGTGATCTCCCTGGCTGGTCAGTGCCCATTGTTGTTTTGACAACCCAGGTGTTTGTTGTGGTTCATATTCTCCCAGACTTACCTGTGCATGACCTCTGCCTTCCTCGATTTATCTCTAGAGACTGCCTCTAGATACCTCATCTTTGCTGAACAGTTTTTCTCATGTATGACCTTGGATCGGACCCTGGAAATCCTGACGTCTCATCCCTAGGTACCACGTTACACGGACTAATACTGCGCATATGAACTTTGGCCTGGTCACTGACTGTCCCCTTGGTGTTTCCCTGCACAGGGTGTTATTTGGGTTGGTTACCTGTATATGCTTACTGGTTTGGACTGTACTTCAGTTTATTTAATAAATCCACTATTGTTTAACCTCTGTCTGGTTGCTTGGGGTTCTGCACCATATCAGTGCACCAATCAGTAATATCTACTCAGACCTAAAAAAATGTGAAGTTGCATGTATTGCACAAAAATTATGTGGATCATTAGTGTCGATTTGCGCAACCGTGAAAATAATGACTGGAGATCACAAATTTTGGAATTCGCAATTGGGTGGGGGGGGGGTGTAGTCTCTGGCTTATTTTTAGAATTGCAGCTTTTTTGAAGCTTTTGGCATTTTTTTCTGGTGTTTGAACATCTCCTTCTATAGGGAAAGAATACCAGATATAAATGGAATTCACAAAAAAATGCTATAAAACGTCCATGAGGTGTGGAAACACTGCAAGCAGTTTCATTTTTAGTGTTAAAAAAAATAGGCCAGACAAAATTCATGTGTGTATGGACACAAGGGCGGATTCACACAGTTTTCGTTTTCAGCACTTTTGCATTTCTAGTGGCACCTTGTGGTTTTTGGTGCATTTTGCTGCAAAAACACGAGCTCCAGATGTTAGCCGAAAATCACTGGTGAATATAAAATGCAGAACACACATGAGTTTTCTTTAGTAGTGGACTTTTTCCGTATTTGGTGGTGTTTTTCGTGTCTCTACAATTTTTTATTAAAACAGAGCAGCTTGAAGCTATAGAGTTTTTTTTTTCAGCATTTTCCATCTCCTTTAAGAAATTGCTGCCAACTAAACATTTATTTAAAAAAAAAGTACAAAAAAATGCCATAAAAAACGCATGCAGTATGGGAGAGAATGCAAGCGCTTACAATAGTGTTTTTTTAGCGGTCAAAAAATGCTACAGCAAATGCATGTATTTTGAGGCCCTAAAGTAGTCCCTTTTTAGGAGGGAGTCGGATGTGTGAAAGGAGCCGGTCAACCGAAAAGTCAGACAACATAAGAGAAAACATAAATATAAGGCCTCTTTCACACTACAGTATGTCCATTTCAGTGTTTTGCGTTCCATTTTTCACTGATCCGTTTTTCCGTTTTTTGTTTCCGTTGTGGTTTCGGTTCCGTTTTTCCGTTCCGTTTTTCCGTATGGCATATACAGTATACAGTAATTTCATAGAAAAAATTGGGCTGGGCATAACATTTTCAATAGATGGTTCCGCAAAAAACGGAACGGATACGGAAGACATACGGATGCATTTCCGTATGCATTCCGTTTTTTTGCGGACCCATAGACTTTAATGGAGCCACGGAACGTGATTTGCGGCCAAATATAGGACATGTTCTATCTTTCAATGGAACGGAAAAACGGAAAAATGGAAACGGAATGCATACGGAACACGTTCCGTTTTTTTGCGGAACCATTGAAATGAATGGTACCGTATACGGACCGCAAAACGGAAAAAAAAAAACGGTAGTGTGAAAGAGGCCTAATAAAGATTGTAATGCATAAAACCAATTTAGTATTGCCAGAAAAGATTAGTGATACATGTAATTAAAGATATGTTCTTAATGTATATGTAATAAAGATTCACTTTTCTTTATTCATTTATTGTTAAAGTTAAGGCCTCTTTCACACGACAGTATGGCTTTTTCAGTGTTTTGCGGTCCGTTTTAAACGGATCCGTTGTTCGGTTTTTTGTTTCCGTTGTGTTTCCGTTCCGTTTTTCCGTTCCGTTTTTCCGTATGGCAAATACAGTATACAGTAATTTCATAGAAAAAATTGGGCTGGGCAAAACATTTTCAATAGAAGGTTCCGCAAAAAACGGAACGGATACGGAAGACATACGGATGCATTTCCGTATGCATTCAGTTTTTTTGCGGACCCATAGACTTTAATGGAGCCACGGAACGTGATTTGCGGCCAAATATAGGACATGTTCTATCTTTCAACGGAAAAACGGAAATACGGAAACGGAATGCATACGGAGTACATTCCGTTTTTTTTGCAGAACCATTGAAATGAATGGTTCCGTATATGGACCGTATACGGAACGCAAAAAACGGCCCGCAAAATGGAAAAAAAAAACGGTCGTGTGAAAGAGGCCTAACAAAGATTTAAGAAGGCACTTTTGTGTACATGTTTATTTTATTTTACTGCAATTTATTCTAATACATGCATAATCAATTATATTTGAAACGTAGATTATGTGTTCCCACCTCATGTGATATGAAGTAATATTACATGTGAAAAATTAAATTTTTCTGTATGTTATATTGAAATTTCTTTGAAAATTCTAATAAAAAATTATTTTGTTCTAAAGTAGTCCCTTTTTTTATACAAACCCATAATCCAAAGCGGTCAAAGGTCAAGAGGAGGTGAAACAACATGAATTGTACAAAAGACTTTTAAATCTTAATCTAAAAAAAAATATTTCTCTGCGGTTCTTTGTTTTATCAGCCTAGGCGATGAGACATAAAAGCTTTGACGGGAAAAGGATTTTCCACATGGAGTGACGTTTGTGATAAAAATAATCAAAATATTATCTTTATTTGAATATAAAAAGCTTGAATATGCTGTTGTTTCTCAAGCTATTAAATTTTCACTCTTCTATAATAGAGGTTTAGCTTGGTCTATTATGTAACATAATGTATGGCACTAAGACGATATAATGAAGGGGGAAGCTGTGTGAAAAGCAGCACAATGCCGATACAGCTTTACTCGCTGGTATTTTAAAACATTTCAAGTTAAAATTCTATTCACTTCAGTAATTTTATTTTCTTAAATTACTATTAGTACAAAATTTAAGCTGGATTCCCATAAATACACAGCAGCCCATCAATCACTATAAGGAGGGCAAGGAGAGGTGGGGGCGTTCTCTCCTCATGAATACCACAGACTCACTGCTATGCAATGTATTCTTTAAAGGGGATTTTGGCTACAGATAATTATGGCCAATACTCAGGATAGGTCATCAATATCAGATCTAACACACAGCGCCCCCTTCCCCCCCAAATCAGCCATTTCAGATAACCACAGACAGCAGAAACTATATAGTGGATGAAAGGCTCCATCCTCTGTGTAGTGTCTAGTGGCGGCATACTGCAGCTCAACTCCCAGCTACACAGTGGATGGAACCTTGTGCTTTGGGTTCCTTCGTGTACAAAGTTTTCGGCGGCTGCCCAAAACAGCTGATCAGTGGGGATGCCGGATGTTGGACCTCAGGGTGATAGGCCATCAATATCTAAATACTGGAAAACCCCTTTAATAGCTTCTTTTGCATTGCTTTGGCTAATATAGGAGAATAGCCCTATCCCTTTAACGTATCAGGCCTATTTTTTGCATTGAAAGGGGTTTTCCTGCCACATATATTAATGACCTATCATCAGGATAGGTCATCGATATCTGATTGGCTGGTGTCAGACACCCGGCACCCCCCTCCAATCAGCTGTTTTGAGCAGCCACCGAAAACTATGTAGCAGAAGGATCCCGAAGCAGAAGGATCCATCCACTGTGTAGCGGCTGTGCCGTTCAAGTGAATGAGAGTTGAGCTGCAGTTTGCCGGCAAAAGACACTACACAGAAGATGGAGCCTTCTAGTGAACGGAGCGAGTACTTGTAATTACACTACACCGCACCAGAGGAGACGACGCATAGTGTAATAATCAGGAAGCAGCACTCTCATGGAGTGCCGCCTTCTGTTCAAACAGCTGATCGGCGGGGTGCTGGGTATCAGACCCCTCCCCCCCGAATAGATATTGATTACCTATCCCAATGATAGGTCATCAATACATATGGCAGGACGACCCTTTTAAGGCCCACAGAATCAACACATTCTTAGAGCCATAACTTTTTTATTTTTCCATTGACATTGTGGTATGAAAGCTTGCTTTTTGTGGGATGAATTGTATGGGAAGGAATGAAAAAAAAAACTGACATTACAGCATTGATTTAGCATTTTTACTTTTGAGGCATTCAGTGTGCGGCATACTAATTTGTTCATTTTATTTACGGGTTGGTAGGGTTATGTTGATACCAAATGTGTATAGTTTCTGCTTTACTACTTTTGCATAATAATCACACATCTCAAGGAAATAATGATTTTTTATTGCCGCTTTCCAAGAGCCATAACTTTTTTTTTTTTATGTAAATGTAGCTGTATGTGGGCTTGTTTTTTCTTTTAGCAAAATTAGTCATATTTTTTATAGAACCATCTTGCTGCACATATGACTTATTGATTAACTTTTATTAACATTTTTGGGGGTAAATGAAAGAAACAGCAATTCCACAATTGTTTTTTGGGGCAAATGTGTCAGAAGAGGGATAGGTGCTCATAGGGTAATAGTTTTTGGGTAAAATGTTAAGGAAAAAGATTAATTGTTCTCACCTTTTTGTGTTGTGCTAGCATAGGCACAACTCTAGTGTAGGCGTGTGTTTAGACGATGGTCAGTGCTGCCGGTATGGTTCTCTCCTCACTTGTAGGATTGCCAGTCCTCCAGAGGAGCGATGAAAGACAATATATGAGACTCGACCTCGACCTCAAGTGGTTGTAGATAGTTCTTTTATTGTTTATATATAGGTGACAACGCTGAGAAAAATGCGCTGTGTGCACAGAAGGCATCGTTTTCTAACCCCAGACTTGAAAAAGGAGTGTTTCCAACTCAGAAACGCGTTGTCACCTATATAGAAACGATAAAAGAACTATCTATAGCCACTTGAGGTCTTGTCATTGCGCCAAGAAGTATCGATTGTGGACCACAATTATTCCACACGATTGTTTTTTTATATTTTAAATTTCTGCCATTTGTCATGCACCATAACAAGCATGTTACTTTTAATCTATGGCTCAGTTTATTTGCGGCAATACCAAACGTTTAATTTCTTTACATCTTTTACCACTTTTGCACAAATATACTGTAGTACTGTCACGAGGGTGTCAAGAACCACGCCTGACTCCGTTATACCCGGGGTCAGGAAGTCGCAGCGGTTGGCTGCGCGCTCTATGTAAGATAGGGCTGTTTCCTTATGGTAGCTTTCTGGCTTTGCTTTGCAAACCCTTTTGGCTCACTCAGGGATCCGTAGCTCCTTCTCCTCAGCTGTTCCTTGTCCAGCACTCCCAACCTCCTTATATTCCCCTCTCACACTTCTCTGGTTGCCAGATATAGAGCTTCCTGCCTGGACATCTATACTGACCCTCTGGAGCTGTGTTGCTGCGTTCTCTGGTTGCTGGTCCAGAACGCTACCCTCCGGATCCCTGTTGGACCTTTGTGGTCTGCTGTGGTCACCCACCTGGGTGTATGTGTTTGTCTGTATTGTCTGTCCTCTCCCTGGTGTTTCCCTCTTAGTGTCAGTGGTGCGGACTAGCGATCCCACCGGCCCGTTCACTATCTAGGGCTCATTTTAGGGAAAGACAGGGTTTAGGCACATGATCGCCGCACGGGTGAGGAACCCGTCTAGGGACGTCAGGGCAGTCAGGTGCAAGCCGCAAGGTGAGTCAGGGGTCACCACCTTTCCCTCTCCCTTGGGCAGGGCTTTCCCTTTTCCCTCCCTGTGCGTGACGCCGGTCATTACAAGTACATCATGCAGAATTTATTTTTATTTTTTTATGTCATAGAGCCATACCTTAATTTTTCTGCAAATGTAGCCATATGATTTATTTTATTTTATTTTTTATTTTTTTGGGGGTAGGGGGGCTGAGATGTGATTTTCATTGGTATAATTTTGGGTTACATGGGACATACTGATTAACACATTGGAAGTCATTTATTTTAGCATATAAAAGGCACAAATTGTGTTGCAAGTGCCAGTTTGTGACCAGATTTGGGACTTTTTAGCTTTTTTCCAACATCCTCACCACTTTTCCAAAATGTGGGCTGGGTGTGGGCAGAAGGAGGCAGACTGGGGGGGATGGAAAAACTGGCACACATTACACCAGAAATCTACTCTAGCTCCTGGCTGGAGTAGATTTTAGTTCTAGCAGAAGATGGGACATATTTATTAAAAGGTGTGCGCCTTCTAATAAACTGGTTGGATTTTTCTCCAGTTTTTACTAGGACTGGCGTGTGAAATGCTGGTCTTTGGTAAATTATCCCCATTACTTTTTTGGTGTGGAGAAATGGGCAAAAAGTGATTCCAACATTGTTTTTTACATTTTGTTTTATGCTGCTCACCATGTCCTTTTAGTAGCAGATTAACTTTATTATATGGGCCATGATAATTACAGCAATACCATATACTGTATGTGTGTCCTTTTTTTACATTGAACATTGAAATGGGCGTTACATCACAACCCTTCACCCTCTTTATAAGGCCGTATACCTATAGTAGTCAATAGTGTCTGAAAATATGGATGTGGAATTTAGACTCCATTAACTTACGTATTAAGAATACAAATACGTGCTATTGAGCTATATTGTCCCTATAAACATAAGTTAACCACCTCAGCCCCCAGTGCTTAAACACCCTGAAAGACCAGGCCACTTTTTACACTTCTGACCTACACTACTTTCACCGTTTATTGCTCGGTCATGCAACTTACCACCCAAATGAATTTTACCTCCTTTTCTTCTCACTAATAGAGCTTTCATTTGGTGGTATTTCTTTGCTGCTGACATTTTTACTTTTTTTGTTATTAATCGAAATTTAACGATTTTTTTGCAAAAAAATGACATTTTTCACTTTCAGGTGTAAAATTTTGCAAAAAAAACGACATCCATATAGAAATTTTGCTCTAAATTTATAGTTCTACATGTCTTTGATAAAAAAAAAATGTTTGGGTAAAAAAAAAATGGTTTGGGTAAAAGTTATAGCGTTTACAAACTATGGTACAAAAATGTGAATTTCCGCTTTTTGAAGCAGCTCTGACTTTCTGAGCACCTGTCATGTTTCCTGAGGTTCTACAATGCCCAGACAGTACAAACACCCCACAAATGACCCCATTTCTGAAAGTAGACACCCTAAGGTATTCACTGATGGGCATAGTGAGTTCATAGAACTTTTTATTTTTTGTCACAAGTTAGCGGAAAATGATGATTTTTTTTTTTTTTTTTTTTTTTCTTACAAAGTCTCATATTCCACTAACTTGTGACAAAAAATAAAAAGTTCTATGAACTCACTATGCCCATCAGCGAATACCTTGGGGTCTCTTCTTTCCAAAATGGGGTCACTTGTGGGGTAGTTATACTGCCCTGGCATTCTAGGGGCCCAAATGTGTGGTAAGGAGTTTGAAATCAAATTCTGTAAAAATTGACCTGTGAAATCCGAAAGGTGCTCTTTGGAATATGGGCCCCTTTGCCCACCTAGGCTGCAAAAAAGTGTCACACATCTGGTATCTCCGTACTCAGGAGAAGGTGGGGAATGTGTTTTGGGGTGTCATTTTATATATACCCATGCTGGGTGAGAGAAATATCTTGGCAAAAGACAACTTTTCCCATTTTTTTATACAAAGTTGGCATTTGACCAAGATATTTATCTCACCCAGCATGGGTATATGTAAAAAGACACCCCAAAACACATTCCTCAACTTCTCCTGAGTACGGAGATACCAGATGTGTGACACTTTTTTGCAGCCTAGGTGGGCAAAGGGGCCCATATTCCAAAGAGCACCTTTCGGATTTCACAGGTCAATTTTTACAGAATTTGATTTCAAACTCCTTACCACACATTTGGGCCCCTAGAATGCCAGGGCAGTATAACTACCCCACAAGTGACCCCATTTTGGAAAGAAGAGACCCCAAGGTATTCGCTGATGGGCATAGTGAGTTCATGGAAGTTTTTATTTTTTGTCACAAGTTAGTGGAATATGAGACTTTGTATGAAAAAAAAAAAAAAAATCATCATTTTCCACTAACTTGTGACAAAAAATAAAAAATTCTAGGAACTAACCATGCCCCTCACGGAATACCTTGGGGTGTCTTCTTTCCAAAATGGGGTCACTTGTGGGGTAGTTATACTGCCCTGGCATTCTAGGGGCCCAAATGTGTGGTAAGGAGTTTGAAATCAAATTCAGTAAAAAATGACCTGTGAAATCCGAAAGGTGCTCTTTGGAATGTGGGCCCCTTTGCCCACCTAGGCTGCAAAAAAGTGTCACACATCTGGTATCTCCGTACTCAGGAGAAGTTGAGGAATGTGTTTTGGGGTGTCTTTTTACATATACCCATGCTGGGTGAGATAAATATCTTGGTCAAATGCCAACTTTGTATAAAAAAATGGGAAAAGTTGTCTTTTGCCAAGATATTTCTCTCACCCAGCATGGGTATATATAAAATGACACCCCAAAACACATTCCCCACCTTCTCCTGAGTACGGAGATACCAGATGTGTGACACTTTTTTGCAGCCTAGGTGGGCAAAGGGGCCCATATTCCAAAGAGCACCTTTCGGATTTCACAGGTCAATTTTTACAGAATTTGATTTCAAACTCCTTACCACACATTTGGGCCCCTAGAATGCCAGGGCAGTATAACTACCCCACAAGTGACCCCATTTTGGAAAGAAGAGACCCCAAGGTATTCGCTGATGGGCATAGTGAGTTCATGGAAGTTTTTATTTTTTGTCACAAGTTAGTGGAATATGAGACTTTGTATGAAAAAAAAAAAAAAAAAAAAAATCATCATTTTCCACTAACTTGTGACAAAAAATAAAAAATTCTAGGAACTCGCCATGCCCCTCACGGAATACCTTGGGGTGTCTTCTTTCCAAAATGGGGTCACTTGTGGGGTAGTTATACTGCCCTGGCATTCTAGGGGCCCAAATGTGTGGTAAGGAGTTTGAAATCAAATTCTGTAAAAATTGACCTGTGAAATCCGAAAGGTGCTCTTTGGAATATGGGCCCCTTTGCCCACCTAGGCTGCAAAAAAGTGTCACACATCTGGTATCTCCGTACTCAGGAGAAGGTGGGGAATGTGTTTTGGGGTGTCATTTTATATATACCCATGCTGGGTGAGAGAAATATCTTGGCAAAAGACAACTTTTCCCATTTTTTTATACAAAGTTGGCATTTGACCAAGATATTTATCTCACCCAGCATGGGTATATGTAAAAAGACACCCCAAAACACATTTCTCAACTTCTCCTGAGTACGGAGATACCAGATGTGTGACACTTTTTTGCAGCCTAGGTGGGCAAAGGGGCCCACATTCCAAAGAGCACCTTTCGGATTTCACAGGTCATTTTTTACTGAATTTGATTTCAAACTCCTTACCACACATTTGGGCCCCTAGAATGCCAGGGCAGTATAACTACCCCACAAGTGACCCCATTTTGGAAAGAAGAGACCCCAAGGTATTCGCTGATGGGCATAGTGAGTTCATGGAAGTTTTTATTTTTGTCACAAGTTAGTGGAATATGAGACTTTGTATGAAAAAAAAAAAAAAAAAAAAAAATCATCATTTTCCACTAACTTGTGACTAAAAATTAAAAATTCTAGGAACTTGCCATGCCCCTCACGGAATACCTTGGGGTGTCTTCTTTCCAAAATGGGGTCACTTGTGGGGTAGTTATACTGCCCTGGCATTTTACAGGGGCCCTAATGTGTGGTAAGTAGGTAAATGACCTGTGAAATCCGAAAGGTGCTCTTTGGAATGTGGGCCCCTTTGCCCACCTAGGCTGCAAAAAAGTGTCACACATCTGGTATCTCCGTACTCAGGAGAAGGTGGGGAATGTGTTTTTGGGTGTCATTTTACATATACCCATGCTGGGTGAGAGAAATATCTTGGCAAAGACAACTTTTCCCATTTTTTTTATACAAAGTTTGCATTTGACCAAGATATTTATCTCACCCAGCATGGGTATATGTAAAAAGACACCCCAAAACACATTCCTCAACTTCTCCTGAGTACGGAGATACCAGATGTGTGACACTTTTTTGCAGCCTAGGTGGGCAAAGGGGCCCAAATTCCTTTTAGCAGGGCATTTTTAGACATTTGGATACCAGACTTCTTCTCACGCTTTGGGGCCCCTAAAATGCCAGGGCAGTATAAATACCCCACATGTGACCCCATTTTGGAAAGAAGACACCCCAAGGTATTCAATGAGGGGCATGGCGAGTTCATTGAAAAAAAAAATTTTTGGCACAAGTTAGCGGAAATTGATTTTTTTGATTTTGTTCTCACAAAGTCTCCCTTTCCGCTAACTTGGGACAAAAATTTCAATCTTTCATGGACTCAATATGCCCCTCAGCGAATACCTTGGGGTGTCTTCTTTCCAAAATGGTGTTATTTGTGGGGTGTTTGTACTGCCCTGGCATTTGAGGGTCTCCGCAATCATTACATGTATGCCCAGCATTAGGAGTTTCTGCTATTCTCCTTATATTGAGCATACGGGTAATGAGATTTTTTTTTTCCGTTCAGCCTCTGGGCTGAAAGAAAAAAATGAACGGCACAGATTTCTTCATTCGCATCGATCAATGTGGATGAAAAAATCTCGGCCAAAAAAAGAAAAAAGGAGGGGAAAGGCGTCTGCCAGGACATAGGAGCTCCGCCCAACATCCATACCCACTTCAGCTCGTATGCCCTGGCAAACCAGATTTCTCCATTCACATCAATCGATGTGGATGAATAAATCATTGCCGGGATTTTTTTTTTTATATATACAAAGTGTTTGCCAAAGTATATGAACACCGCCACCTCCTCAGCTCATATGCCTTGGCAAACATATCTTTTACTGCAGAGGAGAAATCTCGTCTTGCAGCGCCGCATACACCGACTTGCGTGTAATCTGACAGCAGCGCAATGCTTCTGTCCGAATGCACATCAGTGCTGCAGCTGGTCGATCGGATGGTCCACCTGGAAGGTAAAAAAAACAAAACAAAAAAGAAAAAACCAGGCCGCAAAGCAATAACTTTATTAACTTTAGAACAGAACATATTAACTTTTTTAAACTTTTTTAACTTTTTTACTTACCGGTAATTTTTTTTTTGTTTTGTTTTTTTTACCTTTATAGAACAAACCTCTCCTTCCCCATGGGACAATGTGCAAAGCGCAAATCGCCCAAAGATGTGGCGAAGTACGTTATGCACTTTATCCCAGGTGAAAGGAGAGGTTTGCAGCAGCTGTGAGAGAAAGGGCCCTAATAGCCCTGTGTGCCTGTCCTGGTGAGATGTGATCCCTATGCTAGGTGTACCTGTGTGTGGTACTTCCGGAAACACTCTCCTAAGCATAGGGCAGGGTGGTCCGGACAGTCAGGACAGAAATAGCGGGTGTCACGCCTTATTCCACTCCTGCTACAGACACGACATTTTTTTCGGGGTGGCGGTTGGGTTGAGGTACCAGCAACGACACTGGGGAAATGTCGCTCGTGTAGACGGCTAACTACACTGGTGGATGGGGCCACGGAACCTCCTGGGTAAAGGAGGTTCTCGATGATCTCTTCCTGGAATTTGAGGAAGGATCGTGTTCTCCCAGCCTTACTGTAGAGAACAAAACTATTGTAGAGCGCCAATTGAATTAAATATACAGACACCTTCTTATACCAGCGTCTGGTTCTGTGGGAAACTAAATAGGGAGCCAACATCTGGTCATTGAAGTCCACCCCTCCCATGAGCGCATTATAGTCGTGGACTGAGAGGGGCTTTTCAATGACACGGGTTGCCCTTTGAATTTGTATTGTCGTGTCTGCGTGAATGGAGGAGAGCATGTAAACGTCACGCTTGTCTCTCCATTTCACCGCGAGCAGTTCTTCATTACACAAGGCAGCCCTCTCCCCCCTTGCAAGACGGGTGGTTACAAGCCGTTGGGGGAAGCCCACGCGACTAGTTCGCGCGGTGCCACAGGCGCAAATCCGTTCTAGAAACAAATGCCTAAAGAGGGCCACACTTGTGTAAAAATTGTCCACATAAAGATGGTACCCCTTGCCGAATAAGGGTGACACCAAGTCCCAGACTGTCTTCCCACTGCTCCCCAGGTAGTCAGGGCAACCGACCGGCTCCAGGGTCTGATCTTTTCCCTCATAGATCCGAAATTTGTGGGTATAGCCTGTGGCCCTTTCACAGAGCTTATACAATTTGACCCCATACCGGGCACGCTTGCTTGGGATGTACTGTTTGAAGCCAAGGCGCCCGGTAAAATGTATTAGGGACTCGTCTACGCAGATGTTTTGCTCAGGGGTATACAAATCTGCAAATTTCTGGTTGAAATGGTCTATGAGGGGCCGAATTTTGTGGAGCCGGTCAAAAGCTGGGTGGCCTCTGGGACGGGAGGTGGTGTTGTCGCTAAAGTGCAGGAAACGCAGGATGGCCTCAAATCGTGTCCTGGACATAGCAGCAGAGAACATGGGCATGTGATGAATTGGGTGCGTTGACCAATATGACCGCAATTCATGCTTTTTTGTCAGGCCCATGTTGAGGAGAAGGCCCAGAAAAATTTTAAGTTCGGAAACTTGGACTGGTTTCCACCGGAAAGGCTGGGCATAAAAGCTTCCCGGGTTTGCGGTTATAAATTGTGTGGCATATTGGTTGGTCTCTGCCACGACTAAGTCCAAGAGCTCCGCAGTCAAGAACAGCTCAAAAAATCCCAGGGCCGTACTGATCTGAGCCGTCTCAACCCGAACTCCAGACTGGGCGGTGAAAGGGGGAACTACTGGTGCGGCTGAAGTTGGTGACTGCCAATCAGGGTTTGCCAGCACCTCAGGGATTCTAGGGGCTCTACGGGCCTGTCTGTGCGGTGGCTGCGACGGGGTAACTAGTGCACGTGCCACCGTACCAGCTTCAACTGCCCTTCTGGTGCTCGCTACTTCACCATGTTGTACGGCAGTGCTGGTACTAGGTCCAGGAAGGGCTGCGCTGCTGGTGTATGCCTCACCACGTGATCCGGCAGCGACAGCCCCACTCTGCTGCTCTTGAAGCGGATCCTGCATAACCTGTGGTCTAGCGACACGGGGCCGGGTACGCCTGGTGCTGCCAGGGACCTCAACCTCCTCGTCCGAACTTTGGGTCAGAGAGCCACTGCTTTCTACAGGTTCATATTCTGACCCGCTAGATTCATCAGATGAGGGTTCCCACTCCTCATCCGACTGGGTCAGAATCCTGTAGGCCTCTTCAGAAGAATACCCCCTGTTTGACATTTGGACTACTAAATTTAGGGGTATTCCCTGAGACTACCCAAGAAAAAAAGCAAGCCTGTCTTACAAAGGGGAGGCTAGCGAAGTACCGGAGGCCGCTGCGGTTGATAAAAAATATCAAAACTGATTTTTTTATCGCCGCAGAGCGTGTAAAGTGAATGTGCAGTGATCAAAAAAAAAAATTTTTTTGTCACTGCGGTGGGGCGGGCGTGGGTGAACGCACGTGTGGGCGACCGATCAGGCCTGATCGGGCAAACACTGCGTTTTGGGTGGAGGGCGAACTAAAGTGACACTAATACTATTATAGATCTGACCGTGATCAGTTTTGATCACTTACAGATACTATAAAAGTACAAATGCTGATTAGCGATACGCTAAACAGCGAATAAAAGTGACTGCGGTGCGGTGGGGTGGGCGCTAACTGACGCTAACTACCTAACCAAGGGGCCTAAACTATCCCTAAAACCTAACAGCCAATACTAGTGAAAAAAAAAAGTGTCAGTTTACACTGATCACTTTTTGTCTTTCACTAAGTGATTGACAGGGGGCGATCAAGGGGTTAATTTGGATGATGGGGGTGATGGATGGTGATCAGGGGCTAAGGGCAGTGTTTGGTGTGTACTCACAGTGATGTCTGCTTCTCTGCTGGATCCAACCGACGAAAAGGACCAGCAGAGAAGCAGAGAAGCCATATAACAGATCATATTTACTAATATGATCTGTTATCTGGCTTGTGATTCGATTTTTTAAAAATCAGCAACCTGCCAGCGACGATCATTGGCTGGCAGGTTGCTGATGAAATACTCCTCTAACTTTTGCCGGCCCGCGATGCGCATGCGCGGGCCGGCTGTGACCGAAATCTCGCGTCTCGCGAGATGACGCGCCGGCGCGTCCAGGAGGAATGAATCAACCACCTCCAGGACGCGTCTGTGCGTACAGCGGTCCGGAGGTGGTTAAAGGGCATCTGTCAGCAGATTTGTACCTATGACACTGGCTGACCGGTTACATGTGCACTTGGCAGCTGAAGACATCTGTGTTGGTCCCATGTTCATATGTGCCTGTATTGCTGAGAAAAATGAAGTTTTAATATATGCAAATGATCCTCTAGGAGCAACAGGGGCGTTACCATTACACCTAGAGGCTCTGCTCTCTCTGCAACCGCCGCACCCTCTAAACTTTAATTGATAGGGCCAGGCAGTGAAAACGTCATCACACCTGGCCTTGACTTCTCTTAAAGTCAATCAAAGTGCAGAGGGCGCGACAGTTGCAGAGAGAGCCGAGCCTCTAGGTGTAATGTCAACGCTGCTCCTAGAGGCTCATTTGCATATATTAAAACTTCCTTTTTCTCAGCATTGCCGGCACATATGAACATGGGACCAACACAGATGTCTTCAACTGCCAAGTGCACATGTAACAGGTCAGCCAGTGTCATAGAACTTTACATGTGAAATGCTACAATATGCCAAATTCACACCAAATTCCAAGTCAAGGTAATTTTTTTTTTACTCATCGTTTTTTGCCATTTTTGAAAGACAATGACCATGTACATTTTACAGCTGCAGTTTGTTACAATGTATTAATGTAGGTATCAGATCTATGAAGCTGCTCATACATACATAATGTAGTCTAGCAGCTGGATCTGTATATGGATCACTACTAAATGCTGAGCCACATCTGTATTTGCCAGACCACACTTGTACCCAGTGGCGTACCTTCAATACAGGAAGATCAGGCGACTACTTTGGGGCCTGGGAGAGAGGAAGGGCTTCCTTGCATTTTCATGCAGCTGCCTCTAGGGGGAGCTCAGTGCAATGATATTATTACAGTAACTGTATACATTCCTATGCCCTGAGCTCCTGCTAGTGGTGGCTGCCGGCAGCCAGTTTTGTAATATATTAAGTGAAGGTAAGCAGTGATTTAGGGGAGATGTATCAATGTATTTATGGTAGTTGTCTGGTATAAGTACATTGAATAATATGGTGTTTAGAATAAGAGCCATATTTTTGAAGCACCTATTCCACTTTTTTTTTATTAAAATGTCTTCAGCTCGATGAAAAAGCTGCATTGAGAAAGATTTGGGCGATTGCTGTGATAAGCTCACATAAAGTTTCTAGATTAATCAGCTGTACCAGCAGGACTAGGACATGACGGGTTTTCAGCTTCCATTCACTGACAGACATCTTGAAAAATGCTGAATGAAACAAGGTAAGGATGGTCAGTGATTTCCATCAGTGATTGTGAGCCAAAACCAGGTGCTGCTCTAAACACAGAACAGGAGCAGATCCTTCCCTTATACCTCATCTCTGAGTAGGGTTCACTACTGGTTTTGGCTCACAATAAGGGCTCATTCACAGGACCGTATGAATGGGTCCACATCCGTTCCGCGATGTTGCAGAACGGGTGTGGACCCATTCATTTCAACGGGGCCGCAAAAGATGCAGACAGCACACCGCGTGCTGTCCGCATCCGTAGTTCCGTTCCGCGGCTCCACAAAAAAGATAGAGCATGTCCTATTCTTGTCCACATTTGCGGTTAAAAATAGGCATTTCTATCAAAGTGCCAGCCATGTGCGGTCCGCAAATTACGGAATGTACATGGGCGATATCCGTGTTTTGCAGATACGCAAAATGCGGACCGCAAAACACTGCGGTTGTATGAATGTAGCCTAACTGATTGCAATAACTGACCAGATAACTGAAGTATGAACCTAACATTGCAAAAGGTTAATCTACTACTGAGGCTTTAATTATATGAGTGGACAATTTTTTTTGAATACAATATATAAAATTGGGCATTACCTTCTTAAAAGACAATTGTTCCAGTTGTCCACTGCCCCCCTAGTGCGCATAATGTGAGCAATTTTCTCCATGAGCAGCCGGTTGTCCTTTTCTATCACAGCCAGCCGTTCTTGTTCCATCTGTACGAACAAGGGCGATGCAGAAAATGGGCCTATTAGACAAATCCCCAGCCAGGCGCCTGCAATAATGTTGTAATCAAGTTCCAGCTAATGTGATATGTGGTGTGAAGAAAAACCACTGATTCTAAAATACTGTATCAAGGTCATAAGACGCTAAGAACTAACAGTGGAATACATAGCATTTTCTTTTCAAATACCGCATGGAAAAATAAATGTATTTAATAAAAAAGATTGAGGCCAGAAACAAGTACACAATATACAGGGAGATTCACCCGAAAGAGGCCCCGAATATTCTGTAATAACTCTCACTAGGACGGAGCAATCTAATGTGCTCCTCAGTATATGGACAACGTAGGAATTTCGGACATCACGTGATGCTTAGATGAGGTGTTGGGTTATGTTAACTCGCAAAACACCTGTATATGGGCTGCTGAAAATCCTGCAGCCACTCAAAAAACCACCCCATGATCAGTGTATGTTGCGTGATGTCTCAGTTGCACAACATAGGCCCTTATTTGATATGACACCACCGTGGACACCAATGTGTACCTGAACAGTTCTTGAATCAACTGGATGATCGTGAGTTAACGGAAGTTTATTCCAGCAAGCGTGGAGCAACGTATTACACATACGTCAAGGTATGTAGTATGTTTTTTGGGTTCATATATCTTAACAGGAATTACAGCAGAATATTTGGGGCCTCTTTCGAGTGAATCTCCTTGGACAGGTATACTGCGTTTATACAAAAAAAGATGATGGTGTCAGACTGAATCACGCTGGATATAAAGGGGTTCTCCCAGAATACCAGTTTTTCACCTATTCACAGGTTAGGTGATACATGTGGGATCAGTGGTGGTCTGATTGCCGGGACCCCACGAATCAAGAGAATGGGAGCTCTGATCCCCCTAGAGCAGCAGTTTAGGATGTGCATTGTCTCTGCATTCAAAGTCCATAAGACTGCCCAAGCACTGAGCTCAGTTAGCGGCATTAGTCCTTTAGAGATAAATGGAGAAGCACTGCGCATGCTCATCTGCTGTTCCATTCAAACAGGAGACCTGTAACATCCATTTTTAAGATCACTTAAAGTCCAACCAGTCAGACCACTGTAACACCAGTGGTCAGTGGCCATTGGCATCCCTCCTTCCCCATCTGTCACAGCCACCAGAGTATTTACCTCTCCCACTGCGCTGCGGTCCATGTCACTCGCAGCCACCCCCACATCCTTCCTCTTGCTTGTGTGTGCTCCCATAGGGTACGTGCATGCTCTACCTGCCACTTAAACGGCCAGTGCGTGCACAGGCTAATCTGTTTCCAGCCTATTACAGTGTTCCTTGTGGTATATATGGCACTTTTACCTATAGGAAGGTGCCTAAGCATTGAGGTTGCTCGCCTGCCTAGCTCCTGTAAATGTGTTCTGCTACAGTGTATTCTAACCTCCCATGTCCTGCCATCTGCCTGTTAACCATGCAGACCCTGTATTGCCTGTCTTGGGCTCAGATTTCCCTCTGGTCATGGCTCTGCCTGTCCACTTGGTACCATGCACCACTTGCACCAAAGTATCTTGATCTGCTTTAGGCCTCATGCACACGACCGTTGTTGTGTTCTGTTCCGCAAAATGGGGTTCCGTTGTTCCGTGATCCGTTTCCGTTTTTGTTTCCGTGTGTCTTCTTTTATTTTTGGAAGACCACCAGACATAAAGGAAAGTAAAAAAAAGTCAAAGTCAAGTTTGCCATGCAAATGATAGGAAAAAAAATGGACGCGGACGTGCGGATGACAATCTTGTGCATTTTTTAGCGGTCCCATTGACTTGAATGGTTCCGTGAACCGTTTTCCGCGAAAATAATAGGACAGGTTATATTTTTTGGATGGACTGGAACCACAGATCACGGACGCAGATGGCAAACGGTGCATTAGCCGAGTTTTCAACGGACCCATTGAAAGTCAATGGATCCGCAGAAAATCACGAAAAACGGCACAACGTACACGGAATAAAACAACGGTCGTGTGCATGAGGCTTTAGTCAGCAGCAACTGAACGGAGACTACTCCTAGAGGTAGAGGCCTAGTGGTTCCGTACAGTCAAGTCCAGATCCCCATATGAGGTAAAAGGGTAAATACAAGGGGACCACCTAGACAATGTCCTCAGGAGTAGCCCCAAGTCAAATCAATTCAGTGACACAGTGGGTCCACACCTGATCCATTACAACAACCCCCAATCTGACACATCACCTATTCTGTGGATAGGTGATCAGATGTTATTCTGGACAACCCTTTTACCCATGTGTTTTTGAGAATGCACATGTTATGATCACATTTTTTTTTTATTTCTAAGCTTAATTGCTTTTCCCAGAGATGATTAAAGGGGTGGTCCGTTGTGGAAAATTATGTTTTGCTAGAAATATCCCCAAAACAAGCTGATTGCAGGGTGCGGAACCCCAGTGATCAGCTGCAATTTGTTTGAAATCCTGGCACAAGTGTTCCCTTTCCCCTGTAGTGCCAACCTAGGGTTGGACGATATAAAAAATATTCCCACGATAACGATATTAAGAAATTTATCGCAATAACGATATATATCGCGATAAATGCCCATTTAGAAGAAAAAAACACTTGGGGCCACAAGGAGACGTTATACTGTAGGGGGGGCCTCAAGGAGACGTTATACTGTATAGGGGGCCACAAGGAGACGTTATACTGTATGGGGGCGGCCACAAGGAGACGTTATACTGTATGGGAACAGCCACAAGGAGACGTTACACTGTATGTGGCAGCTACAAGGAGACGTTACACTGTATGTGGCAGCTACAAGGAGACGTTATACTGTATGGGGGCAGCCACAAGGAGACGTTATACTGTATGGGGGCAGCCACAAGGAGACGTTATACTGTATGGGAACAGCCACAAGGAGACGTTACACTGTATGTGGCAGCTACAAGGAGACGTTACACTGTATGTGGCAGCTACAAGGAGACGTTATACTGTATGGGGGCAGCTACAAGGAGACATTATACTGTATGGGGGCAGCCACAAGGAGACGTTACACTGTATGTGGCAGCTACAAGGAGACGTTACACTGTATGGGGCAGCCACAAGGAGACGTTATACTGTATGGGAACAGCCACAAGGAGACGTTACACTGTATGGGGCAGCCACAAGGAGACATTACACTGTATGGGGGCCACAAGGAGATGTTATACTGTATGGGAACAGCCACAAGAAGACGTTACACTGTATGGGGCAGCCACAAGGAGACGTTACACTGTATGGGAACAGCCAAAAGGAGACGTTACACTGTATGGGGGCAGCCACAAGGAGACGTTACACTGTATGGGGCAGCCACAAGGAGACGTTACACTGTATGGGGGCCACAAGGAGATGTTACACTGTATGGGAACAGCCACAAGGAGACGTTACACTGTATGGGGGCAGCCACAAGGAGACGTTACACTGTATGGGAACAGCCACAAGGAGACGTTACACTGTATGGGGACAGCCGGGCAGCCACAAGGAGACGTTATACTGTATGGGGACAGCCAGGCAGCCACAAGGAGACATTATACTGTATGGGGGCAGCCAGGCAGCCACAAGGAGACATTATACTGTATGGGGGCAGCCAGGCAGCCACAAGGAGACATTATACTGTATGGGGGCAGCCAGGCAGCCACAAGGAGAAGTTATACTGTATGGGGACAGCCAGGCAGCCACAAGGAGACATTATACTGTATGGGGACAGCCAGGCAGCCACAAGGAGACGTTAATTGTTATACTTTTATATGTCATTTTTCACCATTTCGGGTATCTGTAACTAGTCGATTGACTTCTAGTAACAACAAAAACA
The DNA here is from genome assembly GCF_905171765.1 of Bufo bufo. NCBI lineage: Eukaryota > Metazoa > Chordata > Amphibia > Anura > Bufonidae > Bufo > Bufo bufo. The sequence goes on along the minus strand of NC_053394.1, from coordinate 324,023,450 downwards.
TTACAGGGTTAATTCTGTACCAGAACGAGTGGTTTATAGTAATCTTGTGTATCATCTCCTTCTAGAAGGTGTATTGCAGGCTGTAAGCAGAAGTGTTGGTTGTGCTCCTGTCCTGTCCTGCGCTGCGCAGCCTCGCCTGTCATCTGATTCCGAAGTCAGACGTCAGTGGGCGGAGACTGCATTATGGGAGCCTGCATGGAGGAGTCGGGGTAGCCGCTGCGGGCAGCAATTGGTATGGAATCATGCCAATCAGGCGGCCACGGACTCAGATTTTGAAGCGGTCAGCGCACATGACCGCTTCTATGACGCCACAAAATACCGTGGTATATCGTGATACCGGTATATCGCCCAACCCTAGTGCCACTACAGGAAAACTGAAACATGAAGTGAGCTAGCTGTGTAATTCCCAGACATGTTAGGTCCCCCGGAGTAAGACACTTTCATTATAGCCTTCGCTTTACTTTCTCATAGATAGATGTTCTGTATAAGGAACTACATTCGGTGAACTCAGAATGCTGTAATAGGGTATTTTAGAATGAATTCTCTAAACCAGACAACCCATTAAGGTGATAATTAGAGACAGGGTTAAATAGTTGTGCATTATTTTATTAATAAATGTAATTAGAGTAGATAACTTTGTAACATTTTGTTTTCACCTTTCTATAAGAAAAAAATATATAAATTCATTTAATGTCCTTCTATACTTTTATATATTAAAGGACAATACCTTACATGTGAAAAAGTAGAGTTAAAGGGGTTTTCCAGGCTCCTTATATTGATGACCTATCCTCAGGGTAGGACATTAATATCTGATCTGTGAGGGTCTGACACCCTGTACCCCCAGTGATCAGCTGTTTCCTTCAGCCTCTGGTGCTGGAACTAGCTCTTGAATGTAACAGGAAGCAGACAGCCCCGTTCAAAGTGTAGTGGCCGTGCTGGGTTACTGCAGCTTAGGTCCCATTCACTTCAATGGGAGCTGAGGTAAAGTAACCCTGCACGGCCACTACACTTTGAACGGAGCTGTCTGCTTCCTGTTCCATTCAAGAGCTAGTTCCAGCGCGAGTGGCTGAAGGGAACAGCTGATCACTGGGGGTACAGGGTGTCAGACCCTCACAGATCAGATATAAATGTAACAGGAGCTTGGAAAAACCCTTTAAGCTGCAATATCAGATAAAATCGATGGTCATGAATGGTGCTGTTCCTGGCAGAAAGCAGGCGTCTGTTTGTAATCTATAACAACATTCTTGAAGTCAGCCATTTTTATAAAATATGAACAGTTTATACCTGGATTTTTTTCATTTGGACATGGTGGTGTAAAAATATCTTTGGAGGCTTGTTGTCAACTTCAGGTTTAGCTGTAAAATACATAATAGATGGAAGAGTACTCATGAAAACTAATAGACATACATTCAATATTGCCTGCAGATTGCATTATCATGGTGACATGTCCCCTTTAAGTACCACCTGATAATTATAAGTAAGGATCGCCTCTGTAGGGGTTACTGAAGGAAGCATACAGCACTATTCTCAAGTGAATCGGAGCCTTCATAAGTCCATCATTTACCTCTTTGTATGAATATTATTACCTCCTTTTATTATTTACCTCCTTTGTATGAATAGAGCCATATAAAAATGAAGTAAAACAAAATTCTATAACAAAATCATACAGTCAAACATAGAAGAGAGCAGATAGATTTTCCCCAAAGGTCAATTATTGGCTTTTTTGGAATATTACCAGGAATATGTTGTGAATTTGCCTCCGTTCACATAGTTCCAGCTTGGGAATATTTCTGTGAAGTTTTATTAATCCAAGCTGGGGCAGTAAAATTTATGATCTGTGCTGCCGCCATAAATACTGTACTGATATATAAACTGTTTATGGCTGTGAAGAAAGTGAACTTCTAGCACTGGATTAATGAAATGTAAATCCCACCTTCCAGGATGTCCTTGTCACTGAGCAGGCAGCCTACCATAGCATATTTACCGTCATGCTTTGTGTAAGAGCAGTTTATATGCTGATCTGAAGTTTTAATGACCGTTTCTGTCAGGGAATTTATTAACTATCACAGAAAATAAAAATTGAATTATAATTTTGAAATACAGAATTATGGCAAGAACTTATGGCCAAGGGTTAGACAGAAGAGGCAACAGCCAATAATCTTAGGGGAGATGAGCACATAGGTCTTGTAGATGAGTGAATTGATTCTTCAGAATCAAAATTTAGATTTGTTAGAATAAGAATTTCTTGAGATTCAATTCGGGCGAAGAGAGAGCGAGAGGAAGCAAGAGCAGGCGAGAGATGGAGAGAGGGGAAGAGAAGGAGAAAGAGAGAAGAGGAAGGAGAGGGGTAGGAAGAGCCACACACCTGTCAGAATGTCCATGCTGGCCCTTGTACACCACAAACCCATCATGGAGCAATGGAAAAACTATGCCCTAGTTGGATGAATCAAATCTTCTTTTGCATCATGTGGACAGCCAGCTGTGAGTGCATGGTTCGCCTTCAGAAGAGATATTGCCAGGAGGCACCATGGGGAAAAGGCACGCTGGCAGAGGCACTGTGATGCTCTGGACAATGTTCTGGTGGGAAACCTTGGGTCCTGGTATTCATGTCCATGTTACTTTGACATGTACCACCTACCAAATCATTGAACATGTCTTGCATCACCCTTTATGGCAACTGTTTCTTTAAGCAGTGCAATACAGTATGCCCTGCCACACTACAAATATTGCTTGGAAATGCTTTGAGGAACATGATGTTGACTCCAATCTGATTGAAACCTTTTTAGGCATTCAAAGTACTTTCGTTTCAGGTGAAATCGATTCATACCCGAATCGTATCACACAGTCAATTCAGATGAATCGGACCCAAAACAAATTTTAAGAAAATCACTCATCAACACATATAGATGTAGCCGCGCTAAAATTAACTCTGATAACTCTGATAACACATGGCACAGTGTCTTTTGACAAAAGCCATTGAAATACATTGAAAGAGTTAACCTTTTTGTGCCATATTTAACGTAACGCGTTAACCATCAAGTTTAGCTCTGCTGCATCTGTATCTATTGCACACCTTTTCTTTTAGCAATTTCATCAGGTAACCTTTAAAGAGTTTTGTTACACAGGCTGATTCCACTGACGAGCATGCAGTCATTAATATACAAGTTGATTAGCACTTATTTAAAGGGACTATTACATGGGCAAATGCAAAGTGAATGAGGGACAAACAATGATTATTTTGATTGTTCGGCCCCATTCAATTTGCATATGGTTGGCAGCAAATCTGTTTACACAGGGCGGTGTGCTGCTAACAAACAAGGATTTTTGGAGCTGCACGAACAATGCCATCACATAACAAATGAGCATTTGCTTGTCTGTTGGGTGATCGGCTGGGCACAGGCACAAATGCAATAAGGCAAAATAGGACCACGGTAAAGAGAAGCATGCGCACTACTGCTCCATTCACACAGGGACTCAGGACCACTCTCCACTTTGTGGGGCTCCCAGCTGTTAGATCTCCAACGCTCATACATTTATCACCTATCCAGAGGGTAGCCGGTAGCTAATAAACATATGGGATAACCCCTTAAAAAAATTGCTGGAATATGTTTTTACTTTTTGTGCATTTTTCTACGTATAGGGTTCCTTTAACTGAGGGTCTACAGACCCTTCTTTGCCCACAGGCCCTCAGGCACTGCTCAAATTATCAATACAGTTCAGTAACAGTATTGTTACTGACTGAAGAAACATGGATCGCACATCTACAAGCTCTGCATTGATCTGTTGCTTCTCAGCACAATTTACATTGCTTATCACCATAATTACTAGTATACAATGCCATAGTTCACTTCATGTACACAAGGTTATTTGTATACATTTTGATCAAAGTGCATAAGCCCACTCACCATGTCAAGGTAGCCTCTTTTGAATGGGGCCTACTCTAATTTGGTGAAAAGTCTGAAAGCAGGGGTGCTGTTGGGCTGCTGGGTCTTGCCACCTGTCGGAGCTGTATTTTGGTGGCGGTGGTTGCCACGTGGTACTGCACCAAGTAAGAGTAGGCCCCAATCGAAAGAGGTAACCTTGACATGGTGAGTGGGCTTATGCACTTTGATTAAAATGTGTACAAAAGGCCTTGTGTACATTAAGTGGACTATGGCGTTGTATACTAGTAAGTAGGCTGAATAGCAATGTAAATTGTGCTGAGAAGCAACAAATCAATGCAGGGCTTGTAGATGTGCGAACCATGTTTTTTCTCTTTTTGGAATTTTGTTACTGACTGATTTCTTTATATAACAATACTAAAGCCTCAAATGTGGCTAAAATATGTACCCAAAATGTTTTATTTTACTTCTGACATGGTTCCTTCTCAGCATGATGCTACCAGCATGGAGTGGTATCATGATCCATCCTATCGTCTGCATAAATAAATGCTTCCTCTGCTAGATATTAAATGATTTGCCAATAACATTATTTATATAACACAACATTTACCCTTGATGGTCATGACCCAGTCACCAATGACCCCCCAGAAATTGTCACACACCTCAATAAAGAACACGTGGAGAGAAGAGAAAACTGTGATGCATCCACATACCCTATTCTGGTGGAGCCAATCTGTCCATGCATTACATTGACAGTCATAGTGGCCCCTGCAGGAGAAATGACTAGCCAGAGGCAGCTTCACCCATCATTCATCTGCCTGCTTCCATTAAGAAAAGGATTGTGTTCATGAGAACTCCTTTAATAAGAGGCAATAAAATTTGAATTTACTATTGTTAAGCCATAATAACCTGATGGGGAAGTTTATACATGAGTCACCAAACCTAGAGACCCAACAATTTGGAGCAAGGAGCACAATCAATAATGTAATCTATATCTGTTAGCATATAATTATACATATTGGCTAGCATTTCTAAAATAGCTGAAATAAACTTAACACCCCCATAAAAAATATGATTTTCCATACCAGCATCTGCACTGCTTAGCCGAAGTTGGCAAACTTGGACCAAGGATGAACAGTCATTATTGGATTGGAGGTTTATTTTTGTTCTTGGGAACTCGACTATTGGGAAACTGTAAAATAGATATATTTTAAGACCCTCTCTGTTGTAAGAGGGCAATCCATCTTACAACAAGGGTCTGTAATTATTGTTAAAACCATTTTCTCTGTGATATACCCACACGTACTAAATAAAGACTTTTACTAATGTCACTGAGCATAATTACTTTCAGAGACAAGAGCTTAAAATAGGATTCAAAGAATGGTACAGGCTGAAACATAAAGATATAGTTCTGCAATAAGTATAGGTTTTCACTGCAAAGTAACCCATTCCCATTGGAAACTTAACAATACAAACAGTCCTTTATTTTGGAGCGTAAGTAGATGTAGAAGTAATGTGCGTAATAGGAGTAGGACAACTTTTTTTCCGTACTTCTCACTTTTACAGGATGGGGTAATTGCTCTACTTTACTGGAATGTGATGTTACGCACAAAACATGTCCTATCATATAGAATACTTTAAGACCATCAAAGTGGAAATTTACCACCATTGTTCTCTAAGGTGCCTAAGAAGGGGTTGTATAGCACTATGAGAAAGGAATCGCAACTAGATATGAGCAAATTTCTCAAAATTCCATTAGCGTCCAATTTTGTCAAATTGACTGTCAGATTTGATTTTGTCTGAATGAAAAGTTCTTCTAGGACTGTGTCCAACCCCTTTCAAGCACTTTGATGAGAAGACAGCATTAGTAATGTCGAAGTAACAGTGACATACTGTATATACTATATTGACTGTATAGACTACTGTATGTCTAACTAAACTGATGGTAACCAGGGGTAACAAACAGCCTGTTTAACTACTTGTTGACCACCCGTTGACAAAATACGTCCGGGCAATCGGCACACATCTCAGTCCGTTTGTTCCTAAACATCTATGCAGAGATCAAAGTTGCATGCTAATCATGCAGCTGTGGGAGCAGAGAGCCCTCCATCAGTGACAGCAGGGCTCCACATTGAGAAGGGACAGTGTTTTACCGTCTCTGCCTTCCTCATCACTCTAAAGAAGAAGAGAGGGTGGGATATAGCAGAGGCTCAACCGCTCTACACAGAGGTCAGGGAGCAAAAATGCTGCTTCCAGCACCACTCCCAGCAGTCATGTGATCACCATGGACCAGGAGTCTGCAAGAGCTGCTGGTTCTTAGTAGACGCGGATCAGCTCTGTAGTGAGGCTGTACAAGCTTGTGGCAGTATACCCCTACTACTATGTCATCCCTAGTTATAGGAGAAATCAGCAATAAATAAATAAAACATTTTTGTTAAATGTCCCTCAAAGGTCTTGTGTGACTTTATAGAGGGCACAACATAGCTATTTACATAACCAAATGAAAAAAGAAAAAAAAAGTCTTTCAAGGATCCATGTGCTAACACTAAATTCTGAAAATGACCTGGTCTGCAACGGGGGTAAACGGCCCTGTCTGGAACTGGTTAAAAACACACTACAATTTCATATTTTTGTAAAATAAAAAAAAAGGTCCCAAAATAGTGGAAAATGCCTTTTTCTACTTCTTCTGATCTGTAAAATTGTGGCCGCTGTTTTGAGAGATTTTAGCAAGGACAGAACAAAAAATTTTTGGATTGCTGAAATGATAATCTTTTGGGAAATTCATAACAAATTTGATTAGTGTAGAATTAATTTGATTATCTCTAGTGACAACTCCATGTCTTGTTCATGGGCTTAGCAGCTGGATCCCAATACCTGTTGAAGCCTATCAACAATGATGGTGCCGCTTCTAAGGAGCAAGGGGTTCAGCTCTCCATGTTGGAAAGCTCCTTTTTTGTAACAGTCATGATTACTTGTCTAAGAACTGTACGAGTAATAGTGTTACGTTAACCTCTATATTAGGGGTATCTTAAATGCACTGCGTTTTGGTGGACCGCGCGATTTTCAAGGTAGCCACTCCAGCACATATGGGTAAAATATTAGTCTCCACAGATATCTTTCCTCCTCCAGTTATTCCTGCGGAATGCCAAAAAATCACACTAATAGTGAACTACTGCTGCTATTAGCTGTATGCACTCCTGATGCTATACTCACAGGCGCACAATGTTATGCAGACACTTCAAACAAGCGCTATAGTTATGAGCACATCCGGGTCCTCCTTCCCAGTGATGGTCCTACAAGGAATTCGCTCTGATAGTGAAGCACCGTCTCCAATATATGTATAAACAGGTATTTATTATACTCACAAAATTCCATAAAATACAGGCAAAGTCAAAGATAAAACACAGCAGCCTTGTGCACGCCCGACCCGGGTTTCGCCTCAAGTTTCGTCAGGGGCCTTGTGCACGCCCGACCCGGGTTTCGACTCAAGCTTCGTCGAAACCCGGGTCGGGTGTGCACAAAGCTTCTAACATAGTAGTAGTACATAAGGCCGAAAAAAGACATTTGTCCATCCAGTTCGGCCTGTCATCCTACAAGTTGATCCAGAGGAAGGCAAAAAAAACCCTGTGAGGTAGAAGCCAATTTTCCTCACTTTAGGGGAATAAAAAATTCCTTCCCGACTCCAATCAGGCAATCAGAATAACTCCCTGGATCAACGACCCCTCTCTAGTAGCTATAGCCTGTAATATTATTACACTCCAGAAATACATCCAGGCCCCTCTTGAATTCCTTTATTGTACTCACCATCACCACCTCCTCAGGCAGAGAGTTCCATAGTCTCACTGCTCTTACCGTAAAGAACCCTTTTCTATGTTTGTGTACAAACCTTCTTTCCTCCAAACGCAGAGGATGTCCCCTCGTCACAGTCACAGTCCTGGGGATAAATAGATGATGGGATAGATCTCTGTACTGCCCCCTGATATATTTATACATAGTAATTAGATCTCCCCTCAGTCGTCTTTTTTCTAACGTGAATAACCCTAATTTTGATAATCTTTCAGGGTACTGTAGTTGCCCCATTCCAGTTATTACTTTAGTTGCCCTCCTCTGGACCCTCTCCAGCTCTGCTATGTCTGCCTTGTTTACAGGAGCCCAGAACTGTACACAGTACTCCATGTGTGGTCTGACCAGTGATTTGTAAAGTAGTAGGAATATGTTCTCATCACGGGCATCTATGCCCCTTTTGATGCAACCCATTATCTTATTGGCCTTGGCAGCCGCTGCCTGACACTGTTTTTTGCAGCTTAGTTTGCTGTTTATTAAAATTCCTAGATCCTTTTCCATGTCAGTGTTACCGAGTGTTTTACCATTTAGTATGTACGGGTGACTTGCATTATTCCTTCCCATGTGCATAACTTTACATTTCTCAGTGTTAAACCTCATCTGCCACTTATCTGCCCAAGCCTCCAATCTATCCAGATCCCTCTGTAGCAGTATACTGTCCTCTTCAGTGTTAATTACTTTACACAGTTTAGTGTCATCTGCGAAAATTGATATTTTACTATGCAAGCCTTCTACAAGATCATTAATAAATATATTGAAGAGAATAGGGCCCAATACTGACCCCTGAGGTACTCCACTAGTGACAGTGACCCAATCTGAGTATGTACCGTTAATAACCACCCTCTGTTTTCTATCATTGAGCCAGTTACTTACCCACTTACAGACGTTTTCTCCGAGTCCGAGCATTCTCATTTTATATACTAACCTTTTATGAGGTACAGTGTCAAATGCTTTGGAGAAGTCCAGATACACGACATCCATTGATTTGCCGCTGTCAAGTCTAGTACTTACCTCCTCATAGAAACTGATTAAATTAGTTTGACATGACCGATCCCTCACGAAGCCATGCTGATATGGCGTTATTTGCTTATTTCCCATAAGATGCTCTAACATAGCATCTCTCAGAAAACCTTCAAACAGTTTACCCACAACAGATGTTAAACTTACCGGCCTATAGTTTCCAGGCTCTGTTTTTGGACCCTTTTTGAATATTGGCACCACATTTGCCATGCGCCAATCCTGTGGGACATTCCCTGTTAGTACAGAGTCCGCAAATATCAGAAATAAGGGTCTGGCTATGACATTACTTAATTCCCTTAGGATACGGGGGTGTATGCCATCCGGTCCTGGCGATTTGTCTATTTTGATTTTTTTAAGTCGCTGTTGTACTTCTTCCTGGGTCAGACAGGACACTTTTAATGGCGAATTTATTTCAGCATTCAGCATTTCATCTGACAGTTTATTTTCCTCAGTGAATACATTGGAGAAAAAAATATTTAACAGCTTTGCTTTCTCCTCGTCGCTCTCTGCGACTCCCCCCTCATTACTCTTTAAAGGGCCGACACCTTCAGATTTATACTTTTTAACATTTATATAATTGAAGAACATTTTAGGGTTAGTTTTACTCTGTTTGGCAATTAATCTCTCGGTCTCTAGTTTGGCCGCTTTTATTTGTTTTTTACATGTTCTGTTTTTTTCCTTATAGTTTTTCAGTGCTTCCGTGCTACCCTCCTGTTTTAGGGTTTTATATGCTTTCTTTTTGTCATTTATTGCTTTCTTTACAGTTCTGTTTATCCACATTGGTTTCTTTTTGTTCCTTAACCTTTTATTCCCATACGGTATGTACCTCTCACAATGAGATTTTAGGATGTTTTTAAAGATATCCCATTTTTTGGCTGTATTTTTATTTTTGAGGACTTTGTCCCAGTTAGATAGGCCTATTGCCTCTCTTAGTTGGCTAAATTTAGCTTTTTTGAAGTTTGTTATTTTTGTTTCTCCCTGTAGAAACGCTCTTTTGAATGATAATTGGAAGGTTATTACTTTATGGTCACTATTTCCCAGGTGTCCCCCAACCTGCACGTCTGTTGTTCTGTCAGGTCTATTGGTTAATATTAAGTCCAGTATGGCCGTCCCTCTAGTCGGGTCCTGAACCAGTTGGGAGAGATAATGGTCTTTGGTTATTGCCAAGAATCTGTTTCCTTTATGAGATATACAAGTTTCAGTTTCCCAGTCTATATCTGGGTAGTTGAAGTCCCCCATAATAACCACCTCATTATGATTTGCCGCCTTGTCTATCTCGTTTAGTAGTAGATTTTCTGTGGACTCTGGTATATTAGGTGGTTTATAGTAGACTCCTATTAGTAATTTATTGTTGTTTTTAGCTCCATGTATCTCTACCCACAGTGACTCCACATGTTCATGTCCCTCACTTATATCTTCACGGAGTGTGGGCTTTAGACAAGATTTTACATAAAGGCAGACCCCTCCACCTCTCCGGTTTTGACGATCCTTTCTGAACAGACTGTAACCTTGTACATTAACTGCCCAGTCATAGCTATCATCCAGCCATGTCTCAGTTATTCCCACTATGTCATAGTCCTCCTCACACATCACTAATTCCAGTTCACCAGTTTTATTAGTCAGACTTCTGGCATTAGTATACATACATATGAGAGGTTTATGTATATTTTTTACCCTACACCTTTCCTTCTGAACTGTTCTTGTCCCTCCTTCCATTTCTCCCCCAGTCCCACTACCTTGCCCCCGGTCTCTATCTGCACTATCTTCCCCTTCTATAGTGTAATTACCCTCCCCCCCAGTCCCTAGTTTAAACACTCCTCCAACCTTCTAGCCATCTTCTTCCCCAACACAGCTGCTCCTTCCCCATTGAGGTGCAGCCCGTCCCTACGATAGAGGCTGTAGCCGACAGCGAAGTCGGCCCAGTTCTCCAGGAACCCAAACCCCTCCATCCTACACCAGTTCTTGAGCCACTTGTTAATTTCCCTAATCTCCCGCTGCCTTTCTTGTGTGGCCCGTGGTACCGGTAGTATTTCGGAAAATACTACCTTTGAGGTCCTTGCCCTAAGCTTTTGCCCTAAATCCCTGAAATCATTTTTAAGGACTCTCCACCTACCCCTAACTTTGTCATTGGTTCCGATATGGACCATGACCGCTGGATCTTCTCCAGCCCCTCCCAGTAATCTGTCAACCCGATCCGCGATATGTCGAACTCTAGCGCCAGGAAGACAGCACACTGTTCGGCGATCACGGTCTTTGTGACAGATTTCCCTATCTGTTCCCCTAATAATTGAGTCTCCCACTACCAGCACCTGTCTGGCCTGCCCTGCTCTCCTGGTCCCCTGCTTACCGGAGCTGACATTCCCCTGACTGGCAGAGGAAGTGTCCGGCTGCGGCAGTGCCGTCCCTGGACTGACATCCCCCTCATCTGCCAAACGTGCAAACTTGTTGGGGTGTGTCAGATCAGGGCTAGCCTCCCTGGCACTCTTCCCTCTACCCCGCTTTCTAAATGTTACCCAGCTAGCTACCTCACTTTCCTCAGCCTCCTCTCTGTCACCCTCTCCCTCATCTACCCCAAAGAGTGCTTGCTCGGTGAGAAGCAAACTTTTTTGCAAATTGTCAATGCCTCTCAGTGTTGCAACTTGCCCATTTAGAGACTCGATTAGCGATTCCAAACGGGTAATTTGCTCACATCTTGAACAAAGAAATTCACCCTGGAACGGCTGTTCCAGGACTGCATACATCATGCAAGATGTGCACTGGACTGCGTTGTCAATTGTGCAACACATACTAAATGGGGATTACACCACAAAAGAAAAAAATACAATGCAATGTAGTAATAATATACAGGCTAATTGCAGTCCCCCTCTGAAGTCACTTAATCTTAAGTCACACACTTACACAACCACACTTAATCAACCACGCGTCGCGGTCAAACTCGCGTTATATATCTGCTTATATTAATATAAATGCAGCTCACTGCACCAGCCTGGTTTGCTTCCCCTCTGGAATCAAAAAGGCTGTGCTGTTCTTACTGCTGAGTTTTTAAAGTCTCCTAATTAGACAGCCACACCCTAATTAAACAGCCACACCCTAATTGCTCACCTGTGCAACCCCTGGAGAAAGAAAAAAAAAAGTGCCTTTATTTTTATGGAATTCTGTGTTTTATCTTTGACTTTGCCTTTATTTTTATGGAATTTTGTGAGTATAATAAATACCTGTTTATACATATATTGGAGAAGGTGCTTCACTATCAGAGCGAACTCCTTGTAGGACCATCTGTCACAGGACGCAGGATAACCGCGTCCTTCCCCTTGTGCCGCCGACGTCCTGTTCCTCTTCGGCAGCTGCAGAAGGCGCCCTCTGCGCAGAACGGGGAACCGCTCGGCGTCTCCACTGCCATGGCAACGGAGGGCGGAGCGCGCCCGGCCGCACGTTCCTTCTATGTGCGACCGGCGTTTTCTGTTGCCAGGATACCTGTGTGGGCTGAGCGCTGAGCCGGACACTCGGCACTCAGCTATCAGTCCTGGGACAGGTCATGTGGCGCTGGCCACGTGACATGACCTCAGCCCTTCAGTATATAAGCAGGCAACCTGCTGGCCACAGGTTTCCTGTGATATTGTTTATATAGGCTCTTGATACTCTGCTCCATTGCTCTTGAATTTGACCGACGGCTAGTTATTTGACCACGCTCCTGCTTCTCTCTTGTACTCTGACACGACCTCCAGGTTTGACCTCCGGTTTGTTATTGGTATTATCTTTGCATCTCCCTCGTAGTTTGATGTAACCTCTCGTTGTGACCTTTGCTAGTTTGTTGACCCTTCTCGACTGCTGTACGCTCCTGTCGCCCCCCCCCCCCCCCCCCTCCGTTAACTGTCTCTGTATTCTCTGTCCCTCCCGCACTTACTCAAGTTAGGGATCGCCGCCCAGTTGCGCTCCGTCGCCCATGACGGGTAAGTACAAATAGGCAGGGACAGGGGCATGGGTGGCAGACTAGTGGGTGCACGCTCTCCCTCTCTCCTTCCGGGGCGGCGTGACACCATCACTGGGAAGGAGGACCCTGATGTGCTCGTAACTATAGCGCTAGTTTGAAGTGTCTTCATACCATCGTGCGCCTGTGAGTATAGCATTAGGAATGCATACAGCTAATAGCAGCAGTACTTCACTATCAGTGTGATTTTTTTTTGAGCATTCCGCAAGAATAACTGGAGGAGAAAAGATACCCGTGGAGACTAATATTTTACCCATACAGTTGCAAGAAAAAGTATGTGAACCCTTTGGAATGATATGGATTTCTGCACAAATTGGTCATAAAATGTGATCTGATCTTCATCTAAGTCACAACAATAGACAATCACAGTCTGCTTAAACTAATAACACACAAAGAATTAAATGTTACCATGTTTTTATTTAACATACCATGTAAACATTCACAGTGCAGGTGGAAAAAGTATGTAAACCCCTAGACTAATGACATCTCCAAGAGCTAATTGGAGTGAGGTGGCAGCCAACTAGAGTCCAATCAATGAGATGAGATTGGAGGTGTTGGTTACAGCTGCCCTGTCCTATAAAAAACACACACCAGTTCTGGGTTTGCTTTTCACAAGAAGCATTGCCTAATGTGAATGATGCCTCACACAAAAGAGCTTTTAGAAGACCTACGATTAAGAATTGTTGACTTGCATAAAGCTGGAAAAGGTTATAAAAGTATCTCCAAAAGCCTTGCTGTTCATCAGTCCATGGTAAGACAAATTGTCTATAAATGGAGAAAGTCCAGCACTGCTGCTACTCTCCCTAGGAATGGCCGTCCTGTAAAGATGACTGCAAGAGCACAGCGCAGACTGCTCAATGAGGTGAAGAAGAATCCTAGAGTGTCAGCTAAAGACTTACAAAAGTCTCTGGCATATGCTAACATCCCTGTTAACGAATCTACGATACGTAAAACACTAAACAAGAATGGATTTCATGGGAGGATACCACAGAGGAAGCCACTGCTGTCCAAAAAAAACATTGCTGCGCATTTACAGTTTGCACAAGAGCACCTGGATGTTCCACAGCAGTACTGGCAAAATATTCTGTGGACAGATGAAACCAAAGTTGAGTTGTTTGGAAGAAACACACAACACTATGTGTGAAGAAAAAGAGGCACAGCACACCAACATCAAAACCTCATCCCAACTGTGATGTATGGTGGTGGGGGCATCATGGTTTGGGGCTGCTTTCCTGCTTCAGGGCCTGGACGAATTGCTATCATCGAAGGAAAAATTAATTCCCAAGTTTATCAAGACATTTTGCAGGAGAACTTAAGGCCATCTGTCCACCAGCTGATGGGTGTTGCAACAGGACAACGACCCAAAGCATAGAAGTAAATCAACAACACAATGGCTTAAACAGAAGAATATTACCCTTCTGGAGTGGCCCAGTCAGAGTCTTGACCTCAACCTGATTGAGATGCTGTGGCATGACCTCAAGAAAGCGATTCACACTAGACATCCCAAGAATATTGCTGAACTGAAACAGTTCTGTAAAGAGGAATGGTCAAGAATTACTCCTGACCCATTTAAAAAGCTGCACTTAATTGATTAGCAGGGTAGAATTTTGTGGTCACCCATCAGTACTGCTCTTTAGGACAGATACAGTAGCCATTGACCAAATGAGATGACAGCAATCTAATGTGTATGGCCAACTTTAGATGCCCTACCCTGCAGTTGAGGAATCATTAATATATAGCCTAGGAAATAGTATAGGTTCTACATGTTCTATCATGTTTCTCACTGGTTATGCACATTATTGAACTTGGTTGTTATCTTATTACGCCTTATACACAGCAATCTGTACTAGGTTTATTAAACAAATACAGTAAATTCTTCATAGAAAATTTTAACCAAAGAATCCACATTGTTAATTACATTCTTTATTTGCCATGTGTAAAGCCGCTGCACCTATGATACTGTACATCATTTCAGCTATTTATAATAAAATGATAACTGAAGGAAATTCTTACAATCTCCATGGAACCTGCATAAAGAGGCTTTTCATTGCTCACAAGTGGTAAATTCTCTATTTTGCTGGTGTAAATCAAGGCTAATGACAAAATACATTTCATTGCATTTACAAGGTAACAACACAACTAAGAACAAGACAAATGACTGTCTTTAGGTGGTTTTATTTTTCCTTTGGATCCACCAGCCTGTACTTATATATTTCTAACATACGCTAATACATAGTGTATTAAACTTAGGCTAAAAAGTGTGATATGTTGGGCCCCATATCACACTTTCAAAGGCTATGTACACCTTCAGGAGCAGCTTTTTTATTATTGCATTTTACTCATTTTAAGGCTTTAAATCATTTTTTAAATTGGTCTTTTTTTTAAATATTCAGCAGTTTTGTCATAAAGGTTTAATTTCTGCCTAGCTGTGAGAATCGTACTCTAATAACCCTTATCTCTATATTACTAATAGCTCAAAAATACTTATTTATGCCACGTTCTTATCAGTAAGATAAGAATTGAACTATGACTGTTTATAAAGTCAGGGATCAGATCTAAGGAGCTGTCAGCTGAGCTGCCTGATGGAACACAGTAAAAACACAGAGCATGCTACTAGAGAATCTGAAGGCTGTACAGAGAAAGGGGCTCACATTTTTAATAAAAAACAATTGAAAAAATGATCTTTTTTGCTCAAAATGAATACAATGCAATAATAAAAAAAATTCCCCCAAAGGTGTCCATAGCCTTTAAATGCATAGCACCTTTTCTAAATATGGGACCCACAGATAGGACCCTCAGATTAAACATTTTAAAAAACAAACACACAATATACATCTGCTTATATATCCTTGCTCCTGGCTTCTCTTATCTTCAGGCCCAGCCTGTGCTGCAGCACATATGATGTCCAGACACTGCAAACATCAGGACATTCAATATGACGCAGAACACAACATACGTTCTGATACTGCTTACCATCAGGACCTTTTGTGTGCATGGTTGAAACCTTAACGTGCTGAGGTGCATGGAAATAGCCGCATAGGTGAGCAGGGGAGGGCCTAGGTCCAGGACACATGATACTAGAAGAGTGCTGCTTTATGCTTTTTTAGCTTTGTACATATGTGGGCTCATTCGCACATGGTTTTCACTTCACACAGGCTGTTTTTTTCATAATATTCAATTATTATTTTGGAGGTATATGCATATCTTGCATTTTGCAATGAGTTTTTGCTCTTAATATCATAATTCCTTTGCTTGCCTGTGGATAGTGTAACCTGAATAATTGTATCTGGAGTACAGATATGAGTACATTTATGGCAATAAATACTGTTATTCAGTGAAACAGATAATGCTAAGTATGGGGACGTTCACACGATAGATTTTGAAAACGAGTTGATTTTCTGCGCGGTTTTGGTTTTAGGGAGAACCAGTATGGATTTTGCTTCAATATGCTGGTTCTTTTTTCCAAGCTGCTTTTTTTGTATTAAAAAGCAAGTTCTGCCTCCCACTGAAATAAATGGGAGGCTTTTTTGGTGCAGATTCAGAGCAGAAAACGTGCCAAAAAACATTGTGTGAATGGGCCCTATGTGCAAAAGCATCTGTCATTCTTGGTCCTGTGCGCATGCATGCACATTTCCTAGTGACAGATTCCTGATGTTGGTATCCTGAGATTACATCAGACTTCTCTGCATCACTGTGTGCATCAACATCTGATGCCACTGGACGCAGCTCCTGGGGTTTCTGGCGAGCTAGGCACATAACATGCGACATCTGTGTACAAAGTAATTATTTAATTAGATTCACATGCCACTTCAATGGGGGAGATCTGTAAAAGTATGTGCTACACAGAGTCTAGTGTCACCCCTAGACGAAATACAATTTGATCAAAATCATTTGTGCCCATCCACCACAGCAAGATAAACTCTTTTAGATAGGACCCTACTCTATAATGCCTCCTCTCCTTGCACCAACAGGCCTTTAATTAATTAAAGGGAAAGTAGGCTCCTATATACAGCACTAATAAAAATGGTCTGTGGGAAAATGGGATTGTTAGCAGTGCACAAAAAAATGCTGTTGCATTGTTTGGTTTTATTTTTGTCGTTTCAGCCATGGATGTGAACTTTGTGTCTCGGTTTTACAGTATACAACTGGAGGTGTAGCTGATACCATGTTAGTTGTGCACTCCGTCCTAATTAGGCCCTTTTAAGCCTGATCTCCTTGAATTCATTTGAGACCTGTTGGCACAAGCAGAGGGGTCGTTATAGGGTAAGGTTCCATCTAAGAGATCACCTTGCAATGGTGGATGGGCTCAAAGGATTTTTATCAAAATATATTTCTAAGTATCTTATATTCATTTATATAGTGAATAGAGCATTGGTTCATACACTAGCAGAAAATGAAAAAAGAACAGCTAGACATCTTATTGCAATTGACAATGTACACTGCGTGCAGAATTATTAGGCAAATGAGTATTTTGACCACATCATCCTCTTTATGCATGTTGTCTTACTCCAAGCTGTATAGGCTCGAAAGCCTACTACCAATTAAACATATTAGGTGATGTGCATCTCTGTAATGAGAAGGGATGTGGTCTAATGACATCAACACCCTATATTAGGTGTGCATAATTATTAGGCAACTTCCTTTCCTTTGGCAAAATGGGTCAAAAGAAGGACTTGACAGGCTCAGAAAAGTCAAAAATAGTGAGATATCTTGCAGAGGGATGCAGCACTCTTAAAATTGCAAAGCTTCTGAAGCGTGATCATCGAACAATCAAGCGTTTCATTCAAAATAGTCAACAGGGTCGCAAGAAGCGTGTGGAAAAACCAAGGCGCAAAATAACTGCCCATGAACTGAGAAAAGTCAAGCGTGCAGCTGCCAAGATGCCACTTGCCAACAGTTTGGCCATATTTCAGAGCTGCAACATCACTGGAGTGCCCAAAAGCACAAGGTGTGCAATACTCAGAGACATGGCCAAGGTAAGAAAGACTGAAAGACGACCACCACTGAACAAGACACACAAGCTGAAACGTCAAGACTGGGCCAAGAAAGATCTCAAGACTGATTTTTCTAAGGTTTTATGGACTGATGAAATGAGAGTGAGTCTTGATGGGCCAGATGGATGGGCCCATGGCTGGATTGGTAAAGGGCAGAGAGCTCCAGTCCGACTCAGACGCCAGCAAGGTGGAGGTGGAGTACTGGTTTGGGCTGGTATCATCAAAGATGAGCTTGTGGGGCCTTTTCGGGTTGAGGAGGGAGTCAAGCTCAACTCCTAGTCCTACTGCCAGTTTCTGGAAGACACCTTCTTCAAGCAGTGGTACAGGAAGAAGTCTGCATCCTTCAAGAAAAACATGATTTTCATGTAGGACAATGCTCCATCACACGCGTCCAAGTACTCTACAGCGTGGCTGGCAAGAAAGGGTATAAAAGAAGAAAATCTAATGACATGGCCTCCTTGTTCACCTGATCTGAACCCCATTGAGAACCTGTGGTCCATCATCAAATGTGAGATTTACAAGGAGGGAAAACAGTACACCTCTCTGAACAGTGTCTGGGAGGCTGTGGTTGCTGCTGCACGCAATGTTGATGGTGAACAGATCAAAACACTGACAGAATCCATGGATGGCAGGCTTTTGAGTGTCCTTGCAAAGAAAGGTGGCTATATTGGTCACTGATTTGTTTTTGTTTTGTTTTTGAATGTCAGAAATGTATATTTGTGAATGTTGATATGTTATATTGGTTTCACTGGTAAAAATAAATAATTGAAATGGGTATATATTTGTTTTTTGTTAAGTTGCCTAATAATTATGCACAGTAATAGTCACCTGCACACACAGATATCCCCCTAAAATAGCTAAAACTAAAAACAAACTAAAAACTACTTCCAAAAATATTCAGCTTTGATATTAATGAGTTTTTTGGCTTCATTGAGAACATGGTTGTTGTTCAATAATAAAATTAATCCTCAAAAATACAACTTGCCTAATAATTCTGCACTCCCTGTATAAACTGCTAGTGGTGCTTGGTCAATGTTTACACAACCAAGGTGATGTAGCCTGTACTTTGGGTTCCGTAGCAGGGTATATGTTGAGGTAATGTCACATTAATAGTGGATCTCCCTTTGCCTCCATACTGGCATAGTAACAGTCATACAGGTTGGATATCCTCATATAATTCCAAATTCTTTCATTTTGGACCCATTGTTCAGCCGAAGTTGGTTGTTGGCTGCTGTGCATGGGCAGATCCATTGTCCCATCCATTTTGAATGGAGCAGAGATGTGGCAATTTAGCTGGCAAGAGGAGCTGCTGGATACACTAAAAAGCACATTGTGTAGGACAAGCAGTATGTGGACAAGCGTTATCTTGTTAGAACACTGCATCTCCTAAGTCAAAAAGGCCAGTAGGACTGGTTCCACAATGTTCTGGACATACTGAAAGCTGCTCAATGTTCCCTCCACATGGGACTGGACTATTATTGGTCCTGTGTGTATCCACATTATGCATGATGCCAGTAAGTGCTATCCAGACCTCTTGTAAACTGTGATGTGGCCATCATTAGTACCAACCCAGAACCTGCTTTTCTCACGAACACTATTGTGTGCCATTCTGGCAAATGAGCTAGTGGAGTGCATGAATGCAGTCCTGTTTCAAGTAGATGGTTTCTTATGATCCAGGTGGTCCCTGCAGGAATTACTGCAGAACCAATTTATAATGCTGTGGCTGTCTTTTAAGATACAGCAGCTCTATTTATACTGGCAAGCTTGGCATGCATCTGTCTGTCTTGACCATCCAGAACACTCTCTACGTGTGCGAGTGCCCTCCTCTGACCACGGTTGAGAAGACCAATGCACTACAGAAACTTCTCGTCTAACTGTTAATGAGATTTGACAGATGGGCTATCCAGCTCTCTTATTCCCACTATTTGGCCCTTAGCAAAGTCTGTTAATTGCACAAGTGGTGTACACCGTTGTCTAGCAGGAGTGGTGAACACTCTAACAATACCCAACAGTCCTGTAAGAAAGAAGATGAAAAGCAGTACAAGACAAAGAACAACCACAGTGATGCCAGACCAAAAATGTCTGTGGCATTTACATCTGTATGTCAAGTACGAATCTTGGAACTTTGATCACTATATGTAACACCATCCAGCATTGTCATATTGTATAATAGTCTTTTTATGTTAAAGAGGACCTTTCATCAGAATAAAACATCTAAACTAACTATACAGACATGTAGAGCGGCGCCCAGGGATCTCCCTGCACTTACTGTTATCCCCGGGCGCCGCTCCGTTCGCCCGGTATAGCCTCCGGTATCTTCATAGTTAGGCTCCACCCAGGGGAACCTGACGGCGTCTCTTTCTCCTATGCTGTAGCGCTGGCCAATCGCAGCGCTCAGCTCATAGCCTGGGAGTTTTTTTTTTCTCTCAGGCTATGAGCTGAGCGCTGCGATTGGCCAGCGCTACAGCATGGGAGAATGAGACGCCGTCAGGTTTCCCTGGGTGGAGCCTAATTATGAAGATACCGGAGGCTATACCGGAGAACGGAGCGGCGCCCAGGGATAACAGTAAGTGCAGGTGGATCCCTGGGCGCAGCTCTACATGTCTGTATAGTTAGTTTAGATGTTTTATTCTGGTGAAAGGTCCTCTTTAACTTCTTCTAGCTGTTCTTTTCTAGTTTTCCGGTGGTCTGTATTCAATATTTGCAGAGTGTTTTTGCATTGTTTGGTTTTACCCCTAGATGACATTGCAGTGCTGAAGCACGTGCCAGGCCACATGTATGCTATCTGGTTTAGCTAATTATGGGTTAGTATTATATTACTATATTGATCTTTGTACAATATGGTCTTTTTACAGTGTGCAGTTTATAATGTATATCATTAATGGAGGGACCTTGTGTAATTATCTATAGCATTAGATGGCAGTATTGCTTCCTTGTCAGTCAACTGTGTGACTCATTATTAACATAATGTAATTTTAATGCATGAATTTTCAATAACGTATATATTTTTTTTAAAGAATTTGCACATTTGCCCAATAATTTGTCTCCTAGGTTAAGTGTTTGTATACAGTTCAGCCCCGTTATAGATAAGTTAAGATCTCCCTGTATATATGTTATTTGACATTGGTGCACTTACATTTGTGTATACAAAATTGCTATTATTGCTAGAGATAAGCGAATTTCTCAAAAATTCGATTCGGCCTGTTCACTGAGTTTTTCAAAAAGATTTGATTCGATCTGAGTTTATTCATGGTGAATCTCATTAAAAAAACAGCTATTTACTGGCTGCAGAGAGCCTTTATAGTGGTGTAGAACACTATGCCTTGCAGAAACACGCATAGGGAGTCTGCTGTGGCAGTGAAACAATACTGTGAGTCAGTATGACATGCAGATGACAGGCATCGCTCTTAGAATCACTGCAAACTTCATGGGGCCAAAACTGACCAAATAACTCAAGTGTAAACTCAGCCTTACAGGTCAATGTTATCGTCCGGTATAAAGAACTGTGTAGAGGCCTGCGATCTCACTATAGCGTGAAAGAGCGCACTCCTTTTACACAGTCGTCAGCTGATTCCACATAGATTTCTACAGAACCTGTTCTATTAAATGCTTATACAAGTAAAGCCCCCCTGACAGAGTGGAGTGGGTGTCAGCAGTAAGGTTGTGTTGACGTTGAAAATAGGCACCATGTCATACAGGCGTAACAGCTGGTAATTAGACAGGATCCGCTGTGTGTCTAATTTGTCTTTCCTTTTGTCAGATCAGAAGAAGGGTCAAATAAATGGTGATGCCATCCAGGCCAAAAAAGCAAAATAGTGGCCCAGTCATTGAGTGGGGAGGGTGGGAACAGCATGAGTAGTCCACAGAGAGGACCAGTGACAGAGTAATGAACTGGCAGCAGCATGAGGAGACCACAGAGTGGTGAGGTAGCAGCAGCATGAGGAGACCACATAGTGGTGAGGTGGCAGCAGCATGAGGAGACCACAGAGTGGCCCAGTTACAGAGTGGGGAGGTAACAGAAGCATTAGGAGACCACAGAGTGGCCCAGTGACAGACTGTTGAGGTGGCAGCAGCATGAGAAGACCACAGAGTGGCCCAGTGACAGAGTGGTGAAGTAACAAAGTGAGGAGAGGGGAGGAACACCAGAATGACAACAGAAGGAAAATAACCAGAAATTATGCCTCACGGCTAGGGAAAGGGAAGAGGTCACCACCTAGGAAACCCCAAACCTAGCCCTGACTCCTGTCAGAATGAATAGACCCTGAAGGTTGGAATATTCAAACACAAGAAACTTAGGCCCTAGAAGCCCTGGAAAGCCCTAGGAGTAGTGACTGGGTCTGAGACCACTGATTCCCTCCCAGATAAATGAACCAGCGTCTCCCTGAGGCCTAGTAAACAACGAGCAAATGGGAACAACAAAATACAAAGGGAAGTACACTTATCTTCAATAGAAAATGGATGAGCAGGAACACAGATGAGGAACTCACACCAGCTCTTATAACTCCAGGCAGATAACATCAACCTCATGGTATGAAGTGTGAGTCGAGACTAAATAGAGGAGCAGAAATGACCACAAGCTACACCTGAGACAAGGGGTGTGGTCATTACCAACAACAACACTGCAGCAAGTCAGATTGGAACAGTTTCAATGGAGTCCAGGAGAAATGGGACTACTTAAAAGTGGCACTATTGAAGGCAACAGATAATTGCATTAGGCTTGTCAGTAAAAGCAAAAAAAGGAAGAGGCAACTGTGGTACTCAGCAGATGTGGCCAAAATCATTAAAAACTAAAAGATAGCATTTAGTAATCATAAAAAAAACTAAACGAGGATGACAGGCAAATTCATAAGATTAGGCAGAGAGAGGCCAAACAAGTTATAAGAGCTTCTAAAGCACAGGCAGAAGAAAAATTAGCTCAGTCAGTGAAAAAAGGCAATAAGACATTCTTCAGATACATAAATGAAAAAGGGAAACTAAAACAAGGAATTAACAAATTAAAAACAAAAGAAGGAAGGTATATGGAAGAAGATAAAGAACTAGCTGTCTGCCTCAATGAATACTTCTGTTCAGTTTTTACAAAGGAAAATGAAGGAAAAGGACCTCAGTTAGGAAGGAAGACTAATGAATCTTTTGATGCATGTGCCTTTACAGAGGTTCTAAATCAGCTGTCTAAAATTAATACAAATAAGTCACAGGGGCCTGATGGGATACACCCAAAGCAATTAAAAGAGTTTAGCGGTGAACTAGCAAAACCATTAACAGATTTATTTAACCAATCACTGGTAACAGGAGTCGTCCCAGAGGATTGGAAATTAGCAAATGTTGTGCCCATTAACAAGAAAGGTAGTAGGGAGGAATCGGGCAACTATAGGCCAGTAAGCCTGACATCAATAGTGGGGAAATTAATGGAAACCATACTTAAGGAGAGGATTGTAGAACATCTAAAATCCCATGGATTGAAAGATGAAAAACAGCATGGGTTTACTTCAGGGAGATCATGTCAAACTAATCTAATTGATTTTTTTGATTGGGTGACTAAAATAATAGATGGCGGAGGTGCAGTAGACATCGCTTATCTTGACTTTAGTAAGGCTTTTGATACTGTCCCACATATAAGGCTAATCAATAAATTAGAGTCTTTGGGTTTGGATTCCCATATTGTTGAATGGATTAGGCAGTGGCTGAGGGACAGACAACAGAGGGTTGTAGTCAATGGAGTATATTCAGACCGTGGTCTTGTTACCAGTGGGGTACCTCAGGGATCTGTTCTGGGACCCATATTGTTTCATATCTTTATCAGCGAAATTGCAGAGGGCCTCAATGGTAAGGTGTGTCTTTTTGCTGATGACACAAAGATTTGTAACTGATTTTCCTGGAGGGATACACCAAATGCAAAAGGATTTAGGAAAACCAGAGGAATGGCCAAAAATCTGGCAACTAAAATTGAATGTTGATAAGTGCAAGATAACACACCTGGGGCGTAAAAACCCAAGAGCAGAATATAAAATCAGTGATACAGTCCTAACCTCAGTGTCTGAGGAAAGGGATTTAGGGGTCATTATTTCAGAAGACTTAAAGGTAGGCAGACAATGTCATAGAGCAGCAGGAAATGCTAGCAGAATGCTTGGGTGTATAGGGAGAGGCATTACCAGTAGAAAGAGGGAGGTGCTCATGCCGCTCTAAAGAGCACTGGTGAGACCTCATTTGGAGTATTGTGCGCAGTACTGGAGACCATATCTCCAGAAGGATATTGATACTTTGGAGAGAGTTCCGAGAAGAGTTGCTAAACTAGTACATGGATTGCAGGATAAAACTTACCAGGATAGATTAAAGGACCTTAACATGTATTGCTTGGAAGAAATACGAGACAGAGGGGATATGATAGAAACCTTTAAATACATAAAGGGAATCAACACGGTAAAAGAGGAGAGAATATTTAAAAGAAGAAAAACTGCTACAAGAGGACATAGTTTTAAATTAGAGGGGCAAAGGTTTAATAGTAATATCAGGAAGTATTACTTTACTGAGAGAGTAGTGGATGCATGGAATAGCCTTCCTGCAGAAGTGGTAGCTGCAAATACAGTGAAGGAGTTTAAGCATGCATGGGATAGGCATATGGCCATCATTCATATAAGATAGGGCCAAGGGCTATTCATAGTATTCAGTATATTGGGCAGACTAGATGGGCCAAATGGTTCTTATCTGCCGACACATTCTATGTTTCTATGCTTCTATAAGTGAAAACTCATAGGCTGTCAGAAAACTTAACGTGCAGCCAGTCTCTCAGATCTTCTAACCTCTGTCACAGGAGGGACCGTGACAGTGAGCTGGCAGCAGCATGAGGAGACCACAGAGTGGCCCAGTGACATAGTGGTGAGGTGGGAGGCAATACCAGAACCAACTGAAGATGGTGGGTGGCAGTAGGAGCACCTGGCAGCGGGTGTGTGACATCAGGTGGGTGGTAGCATCAGAATAGTAACTGAAGCAGGTAGCCAGAAGAAACAGGTCTCTTTTGACAATGTTTAGGTGTGGCACCATGGATGATGTAGTCTGTTGTATTAGGCACTGGTGTGTGAAAATCCTGGCTGATCCATGCCTGATTTATCTTCACAAAGGTCAGTTTCTCCACATTTTAGGTGGACAGGCAAGTTCTCCTAGGGGTAACTATGGCCCCTGCCGCACTACCTGCTCTAATGCCACACTGCTGGCCGGGCAGGAAAGCTTGTCCAGGGCAAACTCGGACAGTTGATGCCACAAATCTGGTACTGCTCCTGTCCCCACAACCCCCCCTCAGCAGCCATGGCAGTGGAAAGTGAGCGCAGAGGACCCCCCGGTCAGACCTGCATGCGGATGGGCGATGGCGCACATAGGCAGCGGCACACTGACTACATATATCTCGATAGTAGTTCAGTTTGTCCTTCCTCTCAGTGGGTGTAAAAAAAGGCCCCCATTTTGGACTGGTAGCGAGGGTCTAACATGGTGGAGGACCAATAGTCATCTCTCTGCCGAATGGTGACAAGTCGGCTGTCAATACGCAAGCAACTGAGCATGCATCGGGCCATTTGCGAATGTCCTCCTCCTCCTCTAGTTCAGCCCCCACAGGGCTCATGTGGCTGTGAGATGTAGTCTCCATGTCTCCTGTCCAGCCAGATTTAGCATTGATGTTGTTCATCCCATAGTCCTGGCGACTGACAAATAAAGTGGCCTCCTCAAAGGGCCCGATCAAACAGCAGGTGTCACGCATAAGCTGCCACTGGCTAACATTGAAGTTACTTAGGGGAGTACCTCTGTCCACCTGTATTATCAAGAAATCGTTTATGGCCTTTCTCTGTTCATATAATCGGTCCAACATATGGAGGGTGGAATTCCAACAGGTGGAAATGTAGCATATTAGCCTATGTTGGGGGATGCCATTCTTCTGCTGCAGCTCAAGGAGACTGTGCTTTGCGGTGTACAAGTGGCTGAAGTGCATGCAAAGTTTCCTGGCCATTTTCAGGATGTCTTGCAAGTTGCTGGTGTGGCTGGGCAGGAACCACATTTACCCAGTGGGCCGTAAAAGACATATATTGTCTTTTACCTTAGTTACAGCTCCACACATTGGCGCTGCCGTGCACTTCGGCATGCACCGACAGGCTCAAGGACTGGCCCACCTTCTGTTCTAAATATGTGTGTAGGGCTGGTACTGCCTTTTTCACAAAGAAATGACAGCTTGGGACTCTCCACCTCAGCTCAGCACAAGCCATCAGTTCTCTGAAAGGTGCAGAGTCCACCACTTGGAAAGGAAGGGACTGCAGCACCAGCAACTTGACCAGGAGCACGTTCAGCTTCTGCACCCTTGGATGAGTGCATGCATACTATTGTCTCTAGGCAATCGCTTCGGTGATTGATTGCTGACAGAATGACTGACGAGGAGTAGGAGGACGAGGAGCAGGAGCATCAGGACCAGTAGATGATGGGAAGGTCAGACAACTCTCTTCGACTGAGGTGGTGGAGCCTTGACTGCATGAAATCGGGTGCGTGCCATTGGGTGATACAGCAGTTTTTGCGGCAGGATGGACCACCACATCGGAGACACGGTTCTCCCAGGCCACTTTATGGTGACACCGTATGTGTTGATGCAGGGCTGTGGTGCCAACATTGGCAGCCTGGCCACGCTTCACCTTATGCCCACAAGTTTGGCAAATGGCCATGTTCACCTCCTCTGGCGGCTTAACAAAATATTGCAACACCGCCGAGTATGGCATCCCCCTCCCCAACACTTCACGCTGACTGCCCGCTACCGCTGCCTCCATGAACCCCTGCACCGCTACTTTCTGGGCAGGTAGGATCCTGCGAAGCGGGCAGTCTACCCGGGGCACGTTTGGCTCCAGACCTCCCACTGCTGCCTCACAGCCACGCTACCACCTTGCTGGCTCAGCTATTGCCTCATGCATAAGGTGCCACCCTCTTCTCCTGATGATGATGATGAAGCCCCTTCTTCACCCGGCTCCCTCATCATCATCATCACATGCGGCTACTGTCTGCACATCACTTACATCCCCCTCAACATTCTCAGGGCCAGGAGCCTGAACGCTAGCAACACCTGCTCCCATGCAACTCTCATTATCGCTACTTGCCCGCCTACCGGAGGAAACGGTGGATGTCTCCTCCAGATCTTGGCTGGGCAGTAGCTGCTGACTGTCTTCTAGTAGCTCGTCCTTGATGAAAAGTGGAGCCGAGCCTACGGCATATAATACTTCTCGTGCTGAGGGAACAGAAAATGACAGTGGCAGGTTGAGGACAGGTGGGGGCACAGGGCCTGCTCCCGGGCCATGCCAACTAAGCGTCGTGTCAGAGGATCCCGACTCTTGGCTGGGGGTGTCTGATGTCACTTGCGACTGAGTAAACCATTCAAGCACCGCTGGGTCGCTGGTCAAGACACAACCGCTAGACACTGGAAGCTCAGGCCTCTCTTAGCGACTCCTGCTGCCACCCCCCTTCTTCTGCTGCTACTTCTGCCTGCGACAGAATCCCTTTGAAGGGCCTGTCACTTGTCTGTCTGACATACTGTATAATAAAATATTTACATTAAAATTAAAATAATACACCCCACAAAGGCTGTATTGCAATGTAACTTCACCGCAGAACAGCAATTAAGACGTATTCTTTTTCCTATTAATACACCCCCCCAAAAAAAAATAGAACAATCAAAATTCACCCTAGAACGCCTAATAGGACGTATGTATCTTTCCTATTAATACACCCCGTAAATGACTGTAGTACAATGTAACTTTACCTCAGAACGGCAGTTAAGACTTATTCTTTTTCCTATTAGTACACCCCCCAAAAAAATATATAACAATCAAAATTCACCGCAGAACGATTAATTGGACGTAAGTATCTTTCCTATTAATACACACCGTAAATGGCTGTAGTACAATGTAACGTCACCGCAGAACAGCAAGTAAGACGTATTTTTTTCCTATTAATACAACCCCCAAAAAAAGTATAACAATAAAAAATCACCGTAGAATGAATAATAGGACGTACGTATCTATCCTATTAATACACCCCGTAAATAGCTGTAGTACAATGTAACTTCACTGCAGATCGGCAATAGGATGTACGTATATTTCCTATTAATACACCCCATAAATGGCTTTATCACACAGCACTTTCACCCCAATAACCCCATTTAGTGCAATTTGGATCCCCAGTTAGTGCCGCAAGGTGTAATAGGATCGCTCCTATTGCACCCTGTTCTCCTTTTATAGTGTAGATGATGCCTCCCTATCCTTTCCCTACACTGTGAATAAGTTTTCCCTGAACTTATAAATTGTTTTTTTTAGCACAATTAAGTATTTTCTACCACTTTCCCTAGCGCCTGCTGATGTCTCTCCCTGCACTAAGTACTCTGGAAAATGGCAGCAACCAAGATGGCTGAGGCTATTTATAGGGCTGTGACATCACAGGCCTGGCTGGCTGCTGATTGGCTGTATGCATGGCATTGTGGGTGATTCCTCCCTAAGTCCTAACATATGCAGCAGCCATTTTGCGAATTGAATTTTTCCTGAAATTCGGATCAAATTCCACTTCATCAACTTCGATTTGCTCATGTCTAATTATTACCTTAATTTCACGTAAGAGGTGGTTATTCAGGGCTTCCAAGAGGGTCCTCATCCTCTCAAGGCCTGATCACAGTTGCTGGTGACCACAATCATTACACCACTGATAGTTTGGGTTTCAGACTTTCATAGGGACAGATTTTCATACATGTGAAGATTATTATCTTAACTTAAAAGGTTTTTTTGGGAGTTCTATATTGATGACCTGTTCTTAGAAAAAGTGGGGGTCTGACTCCCCGCACATCACCGATCAGCTGTTTGAAGAGGTTGCACCCTAGTTAGTGCTGTGGCCTCTTCTTAGGTCACGTAGCCTTCAGGTGAATGGGCCGGAGCTGCAATACCAAACACAGCCACTATAAAATGTACAGTGATGTGCTTGATAAGCTATGAGGACACTCACTAGAGCACTGCAGCCTGTTCTAACAGCTGTTCTGTGGAGGTGCTGGGGGTCATACCTCCACCGATCAGATATTGATGATCTATCCTGAGGATAGGTCATCAATATTGAACTTTCAGAAAACCAACTGCACATCTGCACTAAGATTCTGGTATTATGGTATGGCACAGGAAGGAAATACAGGAATTACATGGATCTGGCATATGCCAGACACTGCTGACACCTGGCGGATCCCATTCACCATAATGGGGTCCATTAAGTGCATGGCGAGAATGCTATACTATACTATTTTGCCACACAAAATACTGTTGCATGCAACTATATTTTGTCCTTTTTTTTGTCTGAATGTGAAACTAACCTACGTCAATCTGAATCATGATGCACACATCAATAGTTTGGGGGATTCAATCAGCACAACCCTATATGCAGGTGCACATCGCTATGGCGAAATACATATACAAAGAAAAAGACACAAATGCAATAGCACTCTGCAACCAGCATTCTGCCCTGCCTCTATGCTGGATGAGGCATTGGTGTACATTTTGGCCAAAGCGTAATAAGCCACTCACCACGTCAAGGTCGCCTCTATGGAGTGGTCCCTAACACTAGTTCCTACCTGTTTGTGGGCCATGACAGCCACACAAAGTCCAGGGAATGCAGATGCAGCATGCACACCAAGCACACTCTGCTTTTAACCCCGTCCGGTGCCATTACAGCTTTCATCGGATCCAGGGATGCAAGTACCAACATGCATGCTGAGCCCACTATATACTTCTCCTGGAGCCAAATGGCTACTGGTAGGTGCTATATATGCAGACTCAGTTTTATACTGACTTTAAAACCAGCCAGGTGATTCAGTCAGCACAACCCTGTATGCAGGTGCACATCGCTATGGCGAAATACATATACAAAGAAAAAGACACAAATGCAATAGCACTCTGCAACCAGCATTCTGCCCTGCCTCTATGCTGGATGAGGCATTGGTGTACATTTTGGCCAAAGCGTAATAAGCCACTCACCACGTCAAGGTCGCCTCTATGGAGTGGTCCCTAACACTAGTTCCTACCTGTTTGTGGGCCATGACAGCCACACAAAGTCCAGGGAATGCAGATGCAGCATGCACACCAAGCACACTCTGATTTTAACCCCGTCCGGTGCCATTACAGCTTTCATCGGATCCAGGGATGCAAGTACCAACATGCATGCTGAGCCCACTATATACTTCTCCTGGAGCCAAATGGCTACTGGTAGGTGCTATATATGCAGACTCAGTTTTATACTGACTTTAAAACCAGCCAGGTGATTCAGTCAGCACAACCCTGTATGCAGGTGCACATCGCTATGGCGAAATACATATACAAAGAAAAAGGCACAAATGCAATAGCACTCTGCAACCAGCATTCTGCCCTGCCTCTATGCTGGATGAGGCATTGGTGTACATTTTGGCCAAAGCACCTGCATATAGGGTTGTGCTGATTGAATCCCCCACATTTTTTCTTTGTAGTATATATTGGAGGCGTGGCGATCTATTGGAGGGGTGGCGATCTCCATGCAGTCATGCACAATCTGTCCTGGAGGCTGGTTTTAAAGTCAGTATAAAACTGAGTCTGCATATATAGCACCTACCAGTAGCCATTTGGCTCCAGGAGAAGTATATAGTGGGCTCAGCATGCATGTTGGTACTTGCATCCCTGGATCCGATGAAAGCTGTAATGGCACCGGACGGGGTTAAAAGCAGAGTGTGCCTGGCGTGCATGCTGCACCTGCATTCCACTCCATAGAGGCGATCTTGACGTGGTGAGTGGCTTATTACGCTTTGGCCAAAATGTACACCAATGCCTCATCCAGCATAGAGGCAGGGCAGAATGCTGGTTGCAGAGTGCTATTGCATTTGTGTCTTTTTCTTTACACATCAATAGTTGATGAGTTGGATATTATCTTACTACCAAATTAACCTTTTGGGTGAAGAAAACATTTGGCCCAATGTTACAAGGTGAATACAAATGAATGTAATTTTTGATAAAAATGTCAGTTTAGTTTTAGTGCATGAATATGAGGAGACGCTGATGTATTATTTATCATTATCCTGATGAGGTGTAGGCAGATGCTGTGTGAATAAGAAGCTGGCATATTGGGTATTATGGGTATTACACTTGTGAATAAAGGGCAGATGTCATGAGAATTTGAGTGATCACACTGTGGATACGCAGCACAAATAAGGTGTATAATAAGCGTCCTAGGTGGTGAAACAGCAGCAGACAAGATGTGACTGGAAGATGAACAGAACCCCTGTAAGTGAATAGTAGACACAGGCATCAGTTAGTTTCATTTTCTCAATTCTTTTCACTTGAGCAGAAACTTGTTTAATTCCTCACGCACATTATAACCTTCTGTATGCAACAGGATTTATAGGCAATGAAACCACTTTGACATGACTACCCAATATTGCATTGAAAAATGATCTTCAGGAGAGAAATCCTCTCAAAGAATTACACATTGGGGCAGATTTATCATAGTCGGTGACATACACCGGGCTAAGATAACCAGGCACGCCAACGCCAGAAAATTGTCATAGAAGATGATAAATGTGGCGGCTGCAACCTCTACATGCCTCCTTTTCAGGAAAGTGTCGAGGCTTGCAAAAATGTTTGAGCAAGTGCCATTGCGACTTTTTCATGCCACAAAGGTGGTATTATCTTTATGATAAATGTGGCCCTGTAATTTTTTGTGATTTTTTTTTTTAATGCCACTTGCCCAAAAATGTTTGCACAAGTACCATTACTCCACTGGCCTCGCCACTTGTCCAAATAGAGGGGGTGGCGAGGGGAGGGCCAGCAGCCCCTCCACAGTTATTTTCTGTGCCAATTTTATGGCATGGAAGAAGATCTGAAATCGCTTTGGCTGGCATTGATTTCAGTTCACTTGCACAGACTGCCAGATGCTGCACCTAATTTATGACGAGCCCACAGACAAGAGTGCCAATGTTCCTGAACAAAATGCAGACCCTTGTTTCAAATCTCACAGCCCCTTTAATTGAACATTTTGTTAAAGTTGCTTTATTTAATGTGACCATGTGTTGTTTTTTTATTGATGACATTAAAGGGTTTTTTCAGGCTCCTGATATCGATGACTTATCCACAAACAAGCAACGTGGTTACAGTTAATGATGGCCGAACATCGGCCAAGACGATTTGCGAAATGTTCGCGATCCGCGCGTTCGCGGCGACATTTACTTCAATGGCAGGTGAACCTGAAAAACCTTCAGGTCATATTTGCAGCCAACAAACACTTACTAGAAGTACACAAATAGTCCCACAACATGGACAGTGATATACCAGAGGGGGATCATTTGCAAAAATTCCCACAAAAAATATGTATTTTAATCAGGGGCCATTTTTATACGTCTTAAAGGGAAACTCTCAAAAATGTGCCCTGCTGGAGTCTAGAAATTTTTTATTTCCTATCGGTTTGATGTATACAAATGTGCAGCACTCCATGTTTTTGTATCCTGCAGAGTCCATAAAAAAACATACGTTAACGTAATTTTTTTTTCTACCATGGAACTGTATGGTGAACGGACGCCACTGTAGGGCATCAGTCTCAGGCATCTGTTAACACATACCTTTTTGGTATGCATTAAATGGATGGCAAAAATAGGATGTGAACCCAGCCCTAGTGTCAGAATAAGCACCAGTACACAGCGGAGCAGCGTGGCGGAGAGGGGAGGCCGCCATGTACTGACAGAGCGCTACCTGGTCCTGGTGGTCAGGGATGAGGACTGTGTTTCCCAAGGATCATTTTCTACTGGGAAATACAGGGCACAGTATAATACATTAGAATCTATATAATATAAAGATATTAGCCCTACCCCCAAATAATAATACAATTAGGTGGTCATTTATTATATAGAAATACGTCTATGTTAGGCGTATTTCTGACACAGATTGTGGCGCAAAGGTCCTTAGCACCGCAATCTGCATATTTTTCCCGCTCATGCTAGGTCTAAAAAAGGATGGCGTGGGCAGGGAAAGGGATAAAGTTATGGCAATCCAGTTATTAGATACTACCAGCGCCATACATTGACCGGATAACACCGCCATACCGTGACCGGATAAAAGGGTATAAGAGGGTACAGTACAGGGAATGCCTAGGGGCACTGCACAGGGTGTGATAAGAGGGCTCAATGCAGGGTATAAGGGGGCACAGTCACATGACCCTGTGACATTAGAAGGTCCTTATGGTGAATGCGGTTCATACGCCACCATAATGAGAGGCAGAGGAGTGAGACAGGGGTGTGATTATGTGGCTAGAGATAAAAAATGTAACTGTCGGCCAGTACAGGCCCCAAAAATTATGAAATAGGCATTCACCTGACAGCAAAGAACTTTGGATTCTGTGGCTGGAGGTACATTAGAAACATAGAAACATAGAAACATAGAATGTGTCGGCAGATAAGAACCATTTGGCCCATCTAGTCGGCCCAATATACTGAGTACTATGGATAGCCCCTGGCCCTATCTTATATGAAGGATGGCCTTATTCCTATCCCATGCATGCTTGAACTCCTTCACTGTATTTGCAGCTACCACTGTTGCAGGAAGGCTATTCCATGCATCCACTACTCTCTCAGTAAAGTAATACTTCCTGATATTACGTTTAAACCTTTGCCCCTCTAATTTAAAACTATGATAGAAAAAAGGCGGTCACAGGATGAATATGTAACTGTCGGCCTGTACAGGCCACAGAAATTAGGCAATAGGCATTCACTGACAGCAAAGAACTTTGGATTCTGTGGCTGGAGGTACATTAGGCGTCACAGGATAAATATAAAACTGTCGGCCAGTTCATGACCCAAAAATTAGGCAACAGGTATTCACCTGACAGCAAAGAACCTGGATTCTGTGGCTGGAGGTACATTAGGTAGTCACAGTGGAGTACAGGCCCCAAAAATTAGGCATTCACCTGACATAAAAGGCCTTTTATGCCGCTGTATGTACATAGGACAAGGACCATTTTTGGTTCTGGGTGGTGGCAGATATGTGTGGGCTGGCATGAGGAAATTCAATTACACGTGGTCATCACAGGTGTTGAATTACTCTGAGATCCATGCCTCATTCATATTTAAAAGTGTGAGGTAGTCCACACTGTCGTGAGCTAGGCGAGTGTGCCTATCGGTCACGATCCCCCCTTGCTGCGCTGAACGTCCTTTCGGACAGGACACTCGACAAGGGGCAAGCCAAGAGTTCCATGGCAAATTTTGCCAGCTCTGGCCACAGGTCAAGCCTGCACACCCAGTAGTCCAGGGGTTACTCGCTTCTCAGAGCGTCCACATCGGCCGTTAACCCGATGTAGTCGGACACCTGTCGGTCTAGGTGTTCCCTGAGGCTGGATCTGGAAGGCGGCTGTCGATGGGTTGGCTGCAAGAATGATCTCATATCCGAAGTGACCAACACATCTTCAAACCGCCCTCTTTTTGCATGCGCGGTAGGATTGGTACCCGCACCTGTTTCGCTGTGGGTGGAAATCCTGCCAGCCCTCTGTGATGCTGGTAACATGTCCGCCATTTTCTGTTTGTACCAGGGGTCTAAGTACATTGCTACCCAGTACAGGTCCTTGACCTTTATGATTTTTATACGGGGATTCCTTTTCAAACACTGGAGCATGAAGGCCCCTATTTGCGCTAAATTGGAAACGGTGGAGAGCCCTGGCTCCTGCTCATCGCCCAGGTGAATGTCATCCTCAGTCTCCTCCCCCCAGCCATGGACAACACCAGGGATCTGCGAAAAGTTTAAAGCCCCCCTCAAAACCTGCTCTTCTTGCTCCTCTTCCCCCTCAGCCACCATCCTCCTCTGACTCCTCTTCACACTCCTGCTGACTTGTCTCAGATGGAGTAGATCCCCGTGGGAATTCATTCAGCATTGCAACTTCCTCATCTTCCAGCTCCTGCTCCTCGACGGCTTGATCAATGACACGACGCAATGCATGCTCCAGAAAGAAGGCGTAAGGTATGATGTCACTGATGGTGCCCTGGCTGAGACTGATTTGTGAGTGCATTTTGCACTGTTTCAGCGCGCTCAGCAGATTGGCACCGTTGTCGCACACCACTTTACCAACTGTCAAATTGAGCGGGGTTAGCTACTGATCGGACTGTGACCGCAGAGCTGCAGAGCAGTGCAGGACCGATGTGGCTCTTGGCTTCCAGGCACAATAGCTGCAGCACAGCATTGCAACGTCTCACCTGGCACGTCGAATAGGTTCTGGGGAGCTTGGGGAGTGCAGTAGAAGAGGCGGTAGCAGTGGAAAAGGAGTCAGCCGAGGAGGAGACGGAGGATGGAGTAGGAGGAGGAGGAGAAGAAGAGGCAGGCCTGCATGCAATCCATAGCGGTAACACCAAATCCACACGGGTGCCACGGGTTACATGCTTGACGGCCGTCAAAAGGTTCACCCAGTGGGCAGTAAAAGTTATGTACCTTCCCTGCCCGTGTTTGCTGGACCACGTGTCTGTGGTCAGATGTATCTTGTCACCGACACTGTGTGCCAGAGATATATTAACTTGCCGCTGAACGTGGCCATATAGTTCAGGGATGCCCTTCTGGGAGAAATATTTCCTTCCGGGACCCTTTCATTGCGGTGTGCCAATGGCCACAAATTTTCTAAAGGCCTCTGAGTCCACCAGTTTATATGGCAGTAGTTGGCGGGCTAGCAGTTCCGACAAGCCAGCGGTCAGCCATTCTGCAAGAGGATTATCCGGTGTCATGATTGTTTTACGCTCGAACATTTGGGCCATGGAAGCCTGCCTTGTGCCAGATGAACGCGATGACGGAACGGTGGAAGGTGGAGTGGAGGACAAATGGGAGGAGAGAGGAGAAGGAGAAGAGGCAGGACGTTGAGCGTTGGGAGTGTGGCTTTGTGGCTTCTGACGGCATTGTTCCCACTGGGCTCAGTGATGGGAGGCCAGGTGCCTTCTTAAGGCGGTCATCCCTCGGTGAGTGTTGGGCTTACGGCGACTTATGCGTTGACAGCACAGGCTGCAGATAGCATTACTATTGTCAGCAGCTGACACGTTAAAAAAAGCCCACACTGCAGAGTCATGTGCCGGCGTCCCGGGAGCGCAAGATGTGACCATGCATGGTGGATGGCTCGCTCCAGATACATTTGCAGTCTGCTTTTTGCCTCCTGTGCACTATGAGTTCTGCCTGCTTCTCCTCCCTATCTGCTTCTCCGTCTCTCCCTCTGAACTCCCCTCCTCTTCCTCTCTTGTGGGCACCCACGTGACGTCCATCGACACGTCATCTTCTTCACCTTTACCACCACTGACATTAGAGATCTCGGAGTAGGCAGCAACAGCGGGGACCACCCTCCTTGGGCTGATCTTGGTACTGTCGTCAGACCGCTGGGTGGCGGTTGTTGCTACCTCCTCTTTCTCATCCTATGCCAAGAATGGCTGCGCATCGGTAAGGTCTGGGAATGGAGGAAAAGTAATTCCTCTGACTTGAGTGGAGGGGCTATGGTGGTGGTGGTGGTGGTAGTGTCTTTGGGGCTGCACACAGCAGAGTGAGGAGGGTGCAGATACAGAGGATGAGGAGGGTACTGAAGCGGAAGGCTGAGTGAGACACTCAACCAACTCTGGTGCGTCCTTTGACATAATCGCATGCACCTTCTCCAACTGCCCACTTAGGCTCGGGGCTGGTGCACCTGCCCGACCCCTACCACCTCTGCAGAACGGCCTGCCTCTTCCTCTGCCTGTCATTTTCAAAATGACCCTGTGCCAAAGTCCCTAGAGAAGAGCAGTATTTCTGGAAGCAGGTATATCGCAGGTGTCACGGTCATATTGGTGTTTAACCGTGACATGGTTGCCACGCAGACTGGTTGCCGGTGGCAACGTGTTGTTGGCAGTTTGCATGTGCACTTCCCCTTTAAGGTTTGCCTCCCTGCTGTTTGGTGAGCAAGGGGTTAATCTTCTTGCTAGTGGGGATTAAGGTGTTTCCTGGGTGTGACCGCAGGCTTGATATATACCTATGGCTTGCTGGCTGGGTGCGGTTGCACTACAGCCTTGCTTGGTGTTGGAGCTTTGCTCCTTGCCTGGGTGTTTCTGCTCAGTCCTTGAGGGCCACCTTATGGAACATAAATTGTCCTCCCTTATGTACCCTCCATGTACCTTTACCCTCACTTGTTGTATGTGTGGTGTGTGTTTATGTTCTGGGTGTGTGAAGCGTTTTGTTGGTTGTTACATGTCTGGGCTGTTGTTGGTGTTGGTCCCTGCATGTATGCTATACGTCACCCGGTATGTTGATTTCCCTGGAAGGGGGTTGGTTTCCCGGAGGGGTGAACCATTTGCCAGGTGGTGCAGTTGCTGGAGTGCTAGTTCCTATGTGTCAGTATGTACTGCATCTGTATGGTGTTTGGATTGCTGTGCGTCTCTTTGGGTTCCAGTTAACTTTTGGTGTGTTCTTTGTTGGTTTCTTCCAGCAGCTGTGGCAGGTAAGTGACCAGGTTTACTGTTGTTTTGGTCCAGTTGTTACTGCCCACTGGTTACTTGCCTGTCATTCCACTGGGTGTGCTTTCTCTCTGTTGCTAGGCCTTTGGAGACTTTGGTTCATCCATGTCTTGGATGAGCCTGGTTGTCTCTGTTCCCTGTCTCCTAACCTTAGGGATATTCAGGGATTTCAGGGATCTGAGGTTCCAGTGTATGGGCCCTCCTACCTTAAGGGTCGGCTCATACAGTTAGGAGAACAGGGCCCCCACTCCCCACCGTGACAGCAGGCCTCAATCAGTATTTGGTGGAAGCTGATATATGGCAGGCCTCAATGAGTTGTTAGTTGAAGCAGGTATTTCACCCTCAAGCAGTAATTTTGTGGATGCAGGTATATGGAAAACCTCTATCACTATTTTGTGGAAGCTGATATACGGCAGGCCTCAATCAGTTGTTAATTGAAGCAGGTACATCAAAACCCGCAATCTGTATTTTGTGGATGCAGGTATATAAAAAACCTCTATCAATAATTTGTGGAAGTGATAGATGAAAGGCCTCAATCAGTTTTTAGTTGGAGCAGGTATATCAAAACCCGCAATCTGTATTTTGTGGACGCAGGTATATGGAAAACCTCTATCACTATTTTGTGGAAGCTGATATATGGAAGTCCTCAATCAATTGTTAGTTGAAGCAGGTATACCAAACCCGCAATCTGTATTTTGTGGACGCAGGTATATGGAAAACCTCTATCACTATTTTGTGGAAGCTGATATATGGAAGGCCTCAGTTGTTAGTTGAAGCTGGTATATCACCCTCAAGCAGTAATTTTGTGGACGCGGGTATATGGAAAACCTCTATCACTTTTTTGTGGAAGCTGATATATGGAAGGCCTCAATCAGTTGTTAGTTGAAGCAGGGATATCAAAACCCGCAATCTGTATTTTGTGGACGCAGGTATATGGAAAACCTCTATCACTATTTTGTGGAAGCTGATATATGAAAGGCCTCAATCAGTTGTTAGTTGAAGCTGGTATATCACCCTCAAGCAGTAATTTTGTGGACGCAGATATATGGAAAACCTCTATCACTATTTTGGGGAAGCTGATATATGGAAGGCCTCAATTAGTTGTTAGTTGAAGCAGGTATATCAAAACCTGCAATCTGTATTTTGTGGATGCAGGTATATGGAAAACCTCTATCACTATTTTGTGGAAGCTGATATATGAAAGGCCTCAATCAGTTGTTAGTTGAAGCTGGTATATCACCCTCAAGCAGTAATTTTGTGGACGCAGATATATGGAAAACCTCTATCACTATTTTGGGGAAGCTGATATATGGAAGGCCTCAATTAGTTGTTAGTTGAAGCAGGTATATCAAAACCTGCAATCTGTATTTTGTGGATGCAGGTATATGGAAAACCTCTATCACTATTTTGTGGAAGCTGATATATGGAAGTCCTCAATCAGTTGTTATTTGAAGCTGGTATATCACCCTTAAGCAGTAATTTTGTGGACGCAGGTATATGGAAAACCTCTGTCACTATTTTGTGGAAGCTGATATATGGAAGGCCTCAATAAATTACTAGTTGAAGCAGGTATAAGCAGCCCTAAGAGGTTTTCCATATATCTGCGTCCACAAAATACAGATTGCGGGTTTTGATATACCTGCTTCAACTAAGCTTATAGATCGCAGCCCTCAATCAGTATTTTCTGGAAGCATACAAATGCGCTATAATATACTTTCTATGTTTGAAAGTATATTATAAGTATATCACACCCCTCTGTGTATCACACTGATCGATAGCACAACGTTACCAGCCCTTAAAAGGACTTTTGTGGCCCTATTAGCTAGCGTTTGGTGTCCCTAAGTTCCTAACAGCCTGTCCGTGCTCCAAAATGCAACCTCTCCCTACACTTGCAAAACACATAATGTAAAATGGCTGCCAGATCGGGTTCTGTTATAGGGTTTGGGGTGTCCATGTGCTGAAACGTCTCAATTGACTGTCCTGTCCCACCTGATGGATGTGTCATGGGTCAAAGTTCGGCGCAATGCAAAAAAAATGGCGCGCGGATATTGCCATATGTTTGCATGTTCGGCGGATTGCGAACGCGCAAAGTTCGCCGCGAACCGACCACCAGGCAAACCGCAAGGCCATCACTAGTTATAGTTTCATGGAATTCTCACTGTAGACTTTCCCACAGTATAGTATTGAAAATTAGATTTGTGATTGAACTGCTCTGTAGTTTTGATGTAGGAGGATCATGCGCTTTGTATATTCCAAAGCTTCAGGCAGAAATTCACGTTGTTGGTTTTGTTAAATGTGCCTCGCGCTATAATAAAACTTGGCCAATGAAAAATACAAAATTCAAATCATTTTCAAGGTTCCTCCCTTTGCAAAATTGACAGATGATGTTCACCCTGACCAAATCAATCTGTCACATAGCTGCCTTGCAGCTGTTGCAGTTTTCCATTACTGCTTACACTGCACATCTTACATTATATTGTTGGCAGCTGTCATAATTCACAAACATTCTCTTTCTTGGTTCCCTAATCTAATTAACTCATTTTCTGCCAGGACATCTCTGGCTCAGTTCACTGTAACTAGCTGTAAATGGACAGCAACCAATACAGTATGTCAGCATAATTGTCTTAATTAGTCCTAAGAATAAATATAGCCCTATAGCACATTTAATTGACTAGGAGTGGATCATACACGTAGAGAAAGTATAAAGGACAGCTATGACCTCTTGTTTTTAATTCACTCTTGATTTTGGCATTCAAAACTGCATCAGGAAGCGTAATCATGTGGTCGTACCCTATGAGTGTAGGATGAATGGATGGGAGTCTATAGATAGGATTGATAGTCCACATAATACTCTTACCTATATTCTGTTTCTTTCAGGTCTGGACTACCATGGTAGCCAGGGGCGGACTGGCCATAGACCTTACAGGGAATTTTCCCAGCGGACCAATGCCCCAAAGGTCCACCTGAGCCCTCCTCACTGCCACTGGCTAGGTACATACTATTGGGGCACTATAGGGGTCATTATTAGAGGAAGTCTAGGCAGCATGTAAAAGTAGGTCTGGCTTGGTACTATCGACCACATCTCTCTTCGTAAGCCCCCTTCTCTATATCTTAACTGGAGGAGGACGAGGACAGAATGTGGCAGTTACAGAGAGAAGCATCTGGGAGGTATTTTGTGTGGCATTGTGATATTTGGTTCTTTGGGATAGCATTCTGTGCTGCACTATGGTATTGCTGACCCTGACAACTTGTATTGGCCCCATCTACTTGTGTTGCCCCGCCTTCTGTCAATTTGGACCCACCTACAACATAAGGGCCACTTTAGTTTTTTTCCAGCTCTACTTTAAGTTCCCAGTTCACCCCCCAGGAGCTCTAGAGCTCACCCCCAGGAGCTCTAGAGGTCATTGGAGGTGGGGCATAAGGATAGGTGATGGAGCTAAGGCTACTTTCACACTCGCGTTTTGGGCGGATCCGTCATGGATCTGCAAAAATTGATCCGTTACAATAAGGGTCCATTTACACGTCCGTAGAATGGTTCTTCATCCGTTCCGCAATTCTGCGGAACGGGTGCGGATCCATTCATTCTCAATGGGGACGGAAAGGATGCGGCTCCGTACTTCTGGTCCGCGGCTCCTGAAAAAAATAGAACATGTCCTATTTTGGCTTTCCCTTTGTGAGATCCGTTCAGGGATTCGGAACGTGATTTTAACAAGGGGGGGGAGATGTGAGGCCGCACTGGCCACCAATTGGACGGGTGAGTCAAGATGGCAGCCCGCATGTGCCCCCATTCCACAGCAAAAAAATGGCAGCCAAATGGAATGTGCCCCTATTCCACATCAAAAAAATATGTATCATGCACCAATGATAGGGGATTCGGAACGTGATTTTAACTAGGGGGGGGGAGAGGTGAGGCCGCACTGGCCACCAATGATGGGGGATTCGGAACATGATTTTAACAAGGGAGGGGGGAGATGTGAGGCCGCACTGGCCACCAATGATGGGGGATTCGGAACGTGATTTTAACTGGGGGGGAAGAGAGGGGAGGCCGCACTGGCCACCAATGAATATAATATTGGGGAGGGAGGGGGTCTGCCCCCTCCTGCCTGGCAGCACCTGATCTCTTACAGGGGGCTATGATACGCACAATTAACCCTTTAGGTGCGGCACCTGAGGGGTTAATTGTGCTGATCACAGCCCCCTGTAAGAGATCGGGTGCTGCCAGGCAGCAGGGGGCAGTCATGTACA
Source organism: Bufo bufo (assembly GCF_905171765.1). NCBI lineage: Eukaryota > Metazoa > Chordata > Amphibia > Anura > Bufonidae > Bufo > Bufo bufo. Next base: position 323,981,981 of record NC_053394.1, on the reverse strand, counting down.
CAGTTCTCAGTATATTCTAACTTGAAGCGTCCCCATCACTATGGGAACGCCTCTGTGTTAGAATATACTTTTTATGTAGACGGATCTGCAATCCGTCTGTGTGAAAGTTGCCAACGGCCACGGATCACGGACGCGGATGCCAATCTTGTGTGCATCCGTGTTTTTTCACGGACCCATTGACTTGAATGGGTCCGTGAACCGTTGTCCGTCAAAAAAATAGGACAGGTCATATTTTTTTGACGGACAGGAAACACGGATCACGGCCGCGGATGAACAACGGTGCATTTTCCGATGGGTCCGCAGAAAATCACGGAAAACGGAACAACGGCCACAGATGCACACAACGGTCGTGTGCATGAGGCCTTAATCACATTGCGATTTCAACTTAGACCTGGTTTACTAAATTACTTTAAATTATCGAGGATGACAAATATATTTATTAGTCAAAACAAAATATTCTCCATCTTCACTAATTCAAGAAAGCCAACCATTGTAAACCAGGTACAAGTTAAAATCGTTATGCAATTTATTCAAGTTATATTATTCGCATTGCGATTGCAACTTGATTCTCACATCCGACAGTACATTCTAGCATGGAGGCGTTCCCATGGTGATGGGGACGCTCCATGCGCACGGGAAGTAGATAGAGGCGGCAACGGGCACTGACTTGAGCGGGCAGGGAGCAAGGAATCCTCTCTTAAAAGTACTGCTTTTGGACAAAGCTAGGGTAACAATAAAAAAAAAAGAATACTAAATATTCGAAATAACAAATATATAGCACTATATTCAAAATATTCGCGAATTAGCGAAGTGCCGATATTCGCTTAAAAATTTCGATATTCGAATATTCGCGCTCAACACTAAACAGCAAAAGAGCTGGTCTGGTGTAGATTTGCGCTATAATCTAGGCTAGTTCTCTGGAATACTGTAGATAATAGTGAATGTGCCCAGCTGGTTATAGCTGCCTCTGCACCACCCACTCCCCACCTCATCTGGCTAATTTTTTGCAAAAGTGTTGAGCAGGGCTGTAAATCCCCATAAAGTCATAATATTTTGCGCAAGCCAAGGCATGCACCAAATTTTTCAAATTTTTGACAATCAGTTTTCTGGCTTAAGGGGAATGATAAAGGTTCCTCTAAGTGACTGATAAAAATACTTACCAATGCAGATTTAGGCCTCTTGCACACAAAGGTTTTTTTTTCCCGTTTACATTCAGTTTTTTGCGTTCCGTATACGGAACTATTCATTTCAATGGATCTGCCAAAAAACGGAAGGTATTCAGAAGGTACGTATGCCTTCCGTTTCCGTATTTCCGTTTTTACGTTCCGTTGAAAGATAGAACATGTCCTATTGTTGCCTGCAAATCACGTTCCGTGGCTCCATTCAAGTCAATGGGTCTGCAAAAAAAACGGAACACACACGGAAATGCATCCGTATGTCTTCCGTATCCATTCCATTTTTGCAGAACCATCTATTGAAAATTTTATGCCCAGCCCAATTTTTTCTATGTAATTACTGTATACTGTATATGCCATACGGAAAAACGGAACAGAAACTGAAAGAAAAAAAGCGGAAAAATGCTGAAAAAGCCATACGGTCGTGTGCAAAAGTCCCTAGGGGCCAGATGTTCAGTTCCGCATGCGTTTTTTGCGGACCGCAAAATACTGAAAAAGACATACAGTCGTGTGCAAGAGGCCTTACTAAGCCTGAGGTTTCATACACCAGTCTTAGTAAAAAGACAGCAGGAGGATGATGCTTCACAGGCCTCTTTATTAATTTGGTGCATCTTCCAGCAGTCAAATCTACACCAAGTATAAGCTGTTGTAGATTTTGGTGTAAATTTCTGGTGTAAATTATAATAGATCTGGCAGGCAGTGGCAAGCACGCCCCTCCCGCAAAACCCTGCACTATTCGCCAGTTTTGAAAAGTGACGAGAAGCGCACAAAACCTCAAATTATGCCATGGATACAGCATGTGGAATAATTTGCAAAATTTTAACGCAAAAAAAAGAAGAAGGTGTAAATAGTTTAACCCCTTCAGTACCGAGCCAATTTTCACTTTAAATCCCAGGACAATTTTTGCAAATCACTTTATGTGGTAATAACTTTGGAACGTTTTTTCTTATCCAAGCCATTCTGAGATTATTTTCTCATGACACATTGTACTTCATGTTAGTGATAAATCTGAGTCAATATGTTTTACCTTTATTTATTAGACAATCCAAAAATTTGAGAACATTTGGAAAAATTCACTATTTTCTAAATATGAATTTCTCAGATTTTATGGCAGATAGTGATACCTCACAAAATAGTTATTACTTTACATTCCCCATATGTCTAATTCATGTTGGCATCTTTTTGTAAATGTCCTAAAAAAATTTTAGGACGTTACAAAGCTTAGAATTTTAGAAGCAATTTTTCACATTTTCAACAAAATTTCCAAAACCATTTTTTAAGCACCAGTTCAGTTATGAAGTGATTTTGAGGGTTTTACATAATGGAAACCACCCATAAATGACCCCATTTCAGAAACTACACCCCTCAAATTATTAAAAACTGATGTTACAAACTTTGTTAACCCTTGAGGTGTTCCACAATACTTAAAGGAAAATGGAGGTAAAGTTTCAAAATTTCATTTTTATGGTAGATTTTTTTTTATGTTAATCAAATTTTTTTTGCAAAACAGCAAGGGTTAACAGCAAAATAAACCTCAATATACTTTTCTCTGTTTCTGCAGTTTACAGAAATACCCCATGTGTGTTAGTAAACTGCTGTAGGAGCAGTGGTCAGAAGGAAAGAAGCGCCATATGGTTTTTGGGCACCATTGTGTATTTGAAGGGACCTGACGTACCCCTACAATGGAAACCTTCAAAAAGTGACCCAAGACTTCAGGCGATGGCCTTTCAGGGTGTCCTAAATGAAATTTTCAAACAAGTCTAGGAGCATGAACCTCCCTGGCAGGTACCCAAGATCTCTCTTCAGGTCCATACCCCTTCCAGTGAATCAGGTACTGCAAGGAATTACGCACCTTCCTGACATCCACTATTTTAGACACCACATACTCGACAGCATCATTAACAAGAACCAGCAGAGGCGAGGCTTTCGATGGTACTACCGGTTCAAAATATTTTTTAAGTAGAGATTTATGGAACACATTATGAATGTGGAATGACTCGGGCAGCTCCAACCTAAATGATACCGGGTTAATCACCTCCGTGATCTTATATGGTCCAATAAAGGAGCAAACTTTTTAGAATCTACCTTAAGAAAGAGATTCTTGGAGGACAACCATACCTTATCCCCAACCTGAAAATTCACCCCCCTTGAACGTCTCCTATCGGCCTTGAGTTTCTGAGAACTTTGAGCCTTTTCTAAGTTCGATTGAACCCGGGCCCAAACTGTGCACAGTTCAGAGGAGAGCCTATCCGCCTCAGGGTTAGATGAGGAGACGGATGACCCAGAATGAAAACGGGGATGGAAACCATGGTTACAAAAGAAAGGTGAAACCCCAGCAGAAGAATTGACACGGTTATTCAAAGCAAATTCAGCCAATGGAAGAAATTTCACCCATAATTGCTGGTCATCAGCAACATACAACCTCAAGAATTGTTCCACAGACTGAGTAAGGCATTCAGTCTGCCCATTACTCTCAGGGTGGTAGGCAGAGGAAAAAGACAATGAAATTTGACATTTTTGACAGAAGGCCCTCCAGAATTTGGACACAAACTGCACACCCCTGTCAGAAACAATATTTTCTGGGATACCATGCAATCGAACAATTTCTTTCACAAAAATAGACGCCAGGGTTTTGGCATTCGGGAGTTTAGACAGGGGAATGAAATGGATCATCTTGCTAAACCTATCGACCACTACCCAAACTACAGTCTTACCCTCTGCCGGCGGTAGGTCTGTTATAAAGTCCATCGAGATATGGGACCAGGGTCTACTGGGAATGGGTAGGGGTCGTAGGTTACCAGCAGGGTGAGTCCTAGGTGTCTTGGACCTGGCACAAACCTCACAGGCTGACACGTAGGACTTGACATCCCTAGTTAGAGTGGGCCACCAATAAGATCTAGAAACCAAATCCTTAGTGCCCTCAACACCCGGATGTCCACAAAAGGCAGAATCGTGATACTCACCCAACAGCTGGAGACGAAATTGTACGGGAACAAACAACTTATCTGTTGGGGTGGATACCGGTGCCAGATGTTGTTCAGACCTAATGCGAGCCGAGATATCCTGGGTTAGAGCTGCTATGAAGATTTTTGCTGGTAGGATGGATTCAGGTGGTACCTCAGTAGGTTCAAAAAAGCATGGAAGCTCTGAGATAATGCGTCCACCTTTACATTTTTACTTCCCGGCCTGAACGTAATGGAAAAATCAAAACGAGTAAAAAACAGAGCCCATCTGGCTTGACAGGGATTCAACCTCTTAGCAGACTCGAGAAACATAAGGTTTTTATGGTCAGTGACAACAGTTACACAATGCCTTGCCCCCTCCAGAAAATGCCTCCACTTCCCTATGTCGTAGTTTCTCTCCATGGGAGAGAATTTCCTGGAGAAGAAGGCACATGGTCTCAGGTTAGTGAGGCTAGCAGGACCTTGTGAAAGGACTGCTCCTGCGCTGTCCTCGGACGCATCCACCTCCACAATAAAAGGTCTCTCCTGATCAGGCTGGATCAGAATGGGAGCGCTACTGAATGCCTTTTTTAATTTTTCAAATGAAGAAATGGCCTCAGTAGACCAATTCTCCAAATCCGCCCCTTTCTTAGTAAGGTCGGTCAATGGTTTAGCAATTACGGAAAAATTCATAATAAATTTACGATAGTAATTGGCGAAACCTAAGAACCGTTGTAAGGCCTTTAAGGATGAAGGTCTTACCCATTCCTTAATTGCTAGTACCTTACCAGGATCCATCTTGAAGGCGTGAGGAGTCAGAACATGTCCTAGAAACAGAATCTCCTGTACACCAAAGACACATTTCTCTTGCTTAGCGGATGGCTGATTCTCCCTCAACACCTCTAATACTTGTTTAACATGAGACACATGAGATTCGAAGTCAGGAGAGAATATCAAAATGTCGTCAAGATAGACAATAATAAATTTACCTAAGAACTCCCTAAGAATGTCATTCATGAAGTTTTGGAACACAGCTGGGGCATTGCTGAGTCCAAAAGGCATCACCTGATATTCAAAGTGTCCTGCCGGAGTATTGAACTCCATCTTCCATTCGTCACCCTCCTTGATTCGGATTAGATTGTATGCCCCTTTCAGGTCAATCTTGGAAAACCAGGTTGCCCCCAGAACCTGGTTAAATAAATCTGGAATCAATGGGAGAGAGTATCTATTTTGGACAGTGATTTTATTTAATCTCCGGTAATCAATACAAGGCCTAAGACCACCATCCTTCTTCTTAACAAAGAAAAACCCTGCTCCCATAGGAGAGACTGAAGGTCTAATATGCCCTTTAGCAAGACTCTCCTTAATATAATCTTCCATAGCCTTGCGTTCAGGCTTAGAAAGATTATAAATTCGTCCTTTAGGAAATTTAGCCCCTATTAGCTCTATGGCGCAATCATAAGGTCTATGGGGGGGTAGAACCTCTGGAGTAGGGGATGAGAATACATCAGAATATTCCTTAATAACTGAGGGTAATGTATTAGACCTTACTGAAACCCCAGCCTGGACCACGGACAAGCATGAGTCACACTTAGGTCCCCATTTCACCAACTCTCCTTTGGACCAATCTATTGTGGGGTTATGTAAACGGAGCCAAGGCAACCCTAGTACCACCTCAACCGGTAGGTTCTCCAGGACTAAAAGAGAACATCTCTAAGAGTGGCACACACCCACGGTTAGAGAAATTTCAGAGGTACATGGCCTCACCGTACCACCAGTCAGGGGAGTAGCATCAATAGCCATGACATGGATAGGTGTAGGTAAAGCAAACATTGGAATACCCAATTTGCTAGCATATTCAAAGTCAATAAAGCTGGCCGCTGAACCAGAATCAATAAAGGCCTTATCCCGCCACTTATTAACCCCCAGAGAAATTGTTATGGGTACCAAAAGCTTACATTTAGAAAAATCAGGGTGTACCTGGTCTTTAGGTTGCCTTGCCTTAGGAGACTTGACAGAGAGGACCTTCTTAGGACACTGGTTGATCCAATGGTCAGGATCTCCACAGTAAAAGCATTCTCCACGTCTGTGACGAAGATTCCCTCGGGTCATGCCAACCTGCATGGGTTCCTCGGTGGAGACCTCAGCATTGTCTCTCGGATAGGCCTCTGGCTGGACCACCATCTGGGAAGAGAACTGTTGTTCCTGTCGTCTCTCTCTAACCCGTCGGTCAAGTCGGACAACAAGGGTCATCATCTCCTCTAAGGTCTCTGGAAGTTGATAACTGACCAGAAGATCCTTTAAATTATCAGTAGCGTTACCGTTGGGAAAATCCCCAGGCCCCGACGGCCTATCGAATGAATATTACCGCCATTTCCTGCCTGACCTCCTCCCCCACCTACTAGACCTTTTTAATCGAGTTATGGAGGGTGATCCCTTCCCTAATGACATGCTTGAGGCGCTAGTCGTCATGATACCCAAACCTGGTAAGTCACCTGATATACCCCAGAATTTCAGGCCGATCTCCTTGTTAAATTCTGATATAAAACTTTTTGCCAAGCTCATTGCAAGCAGACTTTCTCCCTTGATCCCTTCCCTGATCCACTCAGACCAGACCGGCTTTGTGGCAGGAAGACAGGCTTCTGACAACACCAGACGCATTGTAGACCTGGTCAATTTTGCAGAGTCTATACCCTCCCTATGCTTGCAGTGACCTTGGACGCTGAAAAAGCGTTTGATCGCTTACATTGGGATTACGCTTTTTCCACTCTCAGATGGATGGGTTTTTCAGGACAGATAATCCACGCCATTAGCAGTTTATACTCTCATCCCTCGGCGAGAGTGTGGATCAATGGAATCCTATCAGACCCCTTCATAATAACCAACGGATTGAGACAGGGATGTCCTCTGTCCCCGCTCCTATTTATTCTCGCGCTAGAGCCGTTGACACAACATATTAGAGCCTTACCCACCATATCGGGGATTACGGTCGGCGATAGATCCCACACTATCACCCTTTATGCTGATGACATCATACTCACTCTAACAAATCCCTTGCAATCCCTTTCAGCCACACTTGAGGTAATCTCCCATTATGGATCTCTCTCATATTATAAAATTAACAGCTCGAAATCACATGCCCTTCCTATAAACATTCCGCCCTCTGACCTAGCCACTTTAAAAGCCTCTCATGACCTTGACTGGCAGTGTTCAGAGGTTTCCTATTTGGGAATCAAGATTACCTCGCCCTGCTCTCAGCTCTACACGCGGAACTACGTTCCCCTGCTTACCACCCTGTCTACAGACTTCGCAAGCTTCTCTATGCAGACGGTCTCTTGGGCGGGCAGGATAGCATCTTTCCAGATGACGACCTTACCGAAAATTATTTACATTTTTCGGGCCCTTCCAATCCCGTTTCCAGCTGCATTCTTTCAAAAAGCACAAGCGTTGCTGGGCAAATATATTTGGGGAAAAGCTAAACCTAGAGTGGCCCGTGAACTCCTAACCAGGAGGAAATGTGCTGGTGGAGCAGGTCTCCCCGACATTAAAGATTATTTTATAGCAATAGGCCTTTCCTTTGCTAGAGAATGGTGGGCGTCCAACAATGAAAAAGCGTGGCAGCAGATTGAATCCCATGTATTGAAACAGATCCCGGTTAGTGATTACTTGATCCATCTGTTATTTACCCCCCAGAGACTTCATATAATCTACCTTACTACATCACCATATTGCTGGAGGAACTGTGGAGGAGGCGGATCCTTGCTTCATATTCTCTGGTCCTGTCCTATCCTCACTGAATACTGGAGGAAGGTCTTTCAACTTGTTTCCACTCTAACAAAGTATAGAATAGACCCCTCCCCAGAGCTAGCCTTGTTATTCATTGGTATTAACGAAATCTCTCTCCCGCATAGATATATTACTGGCCATATTTTGCTTAGCGCCAAACTGGTCATTACCAGGCATTGGAAAAACCTGGCCCCTCCTTCGATTTCCGAAGTCATACAAGAGATCAATCAGACTTGCAGATATGAACACTCTATACCCCCATCAATTATTCCCACTAAGTTGAGACAGGCGGCTTGGAGTGGATGGATCCACAGCACTTTTTATTCCCCCTGAAAGAGGACTTCTGGGTGACTATTGAAACAACGGAGATACAACTGAAGTACCCCCTCACCCTCTTCCTCTGATTCTTCTCCTTCCTCTACTTCGCTCCCTCTTGTTTTCTTTTCTTAATTGTTACTCTACCCTATTTTGCTCTGTGGCCCACCACAGTTTTGGTTACTACTTGAAATGTTTGCTGGTCACTAATTTAGTGACTACATTGTTCATTTTTATTTATTTTATGTTTAGTCGTTCTTGACTTATAGGTTTGAATCAGCCTCACAACTGCGATGGATGGATAGCATCTGCACAGATGCCTTGGTATTACAATTGCATTATAATCGATATATGCTATTACTGTATCTAACTTGTTTGATATACCAGTGGCAAACGATATAACTCAATAGTGGCTGTGACCACAGTTTTGCTGATCAGTTCATTTATACTCATATCTCTTATGTGGCTGCGACCACGTTTGGTTGATCCATTGTCTTTAGTCTCATGGTGCTGATAAAATAAAAAACTATTGAAACTAAATTATCAGACAGACCTGACCTGAACTGACTTTTCAGTGCTGGTTCGTTCCATCCTGAGGGGACACACCACCTTCTGAATTGGGTGCAATAATCCTCTGCAGGTAGATTGCCCTGAACCAGTGCCTTTAGAGCCGTCTCAGCTACTAGAGCCCTGTCTGGTTCATCATAGAAGGTACCCAGGGCCTGAAAGAACCCCTCCACAGAAGTTAAACACCTGGCGCCAGCAGGTAAAGAGAACGCCCAGTCCTGGGGATCACCCTGTAGTCGGGAAATGATAATGCCTACGCGTTGACTCTCGGGGCCAGAGGACACGGGGCGCAAATGGAAGTAAAGTCTGCAACTCTCCTTAAAAGAGAGAAACTTCTTCCGGTCTCCAGAAAAGGGTTCTGGTAGCTTAATCTGGGGCTCAAAATGCGGACTGGAGGCCTGAGGAGTGGAAGAACCTTACCCTAACTCAAAAGAACTGAGTTTTTCCCCTAGCTCCTGCACCATCTGCGTCAGATTAGAGACATGGTCAGTCAGGGTCACCAGAGGATTCATTATACAGTGGTTATTGGGCCTGTTAATTTGTAACGGTCACGTACACACACACACAGGGGGGAGGATAGTGACCACTGCGCTCCACCCTCACCCCTGGCTTTGCCTACTTGCCTCATGAGTCCTGATGACAGGGAGCAACTGGACTGCAGTCCCTAACTTAGTATACGTGCGGGAAGGACAGACAAGACAAATAACGGATAGTGAACGGACCGGGTCAAAACCAAGAGGACAACGCAGTACAGAGGGATAAGCAAAGAAAGGTCAGGAGAAGCCGGGGTCATAAATACCAGGAGAGTCGAGAAGCACCAAAGGAGTCTTCAAAGAATAGTCAGGTGGAAGCCGAGGTCAATATACCAGGAAGGATGCGCAGTACAGGAGGAGCAGGCAAAGGATCGTCTGGGAACAGGATCAGGTAAGTACACAGGTATCCAACAACTGCCAGGAACCTAAATTAACAGGCAACCTGTGGCCAGCAGGCTGCCTGTATTTATAGTGGGGAGTGAGGGTCATGTGACGTGGCCAGACCGACCAGTCGAGCACCGAGTGATCAGCTCTGCGCTCAAGGCAGACCTAGGAGCAGGGAGCCTCCCAGCTAGCAAAGCCGCCCTGAGAATGAGGTCAAACACAGATCCTCGCTCCCGAAGCTAAGCAGCAGGTCTGCGGCTGATGGGAGACCGAGTGTGCCTTCGGCACCCCGTTACAAATTTCTTCCAATAAAATGTTGCTTTAGCCCCAAATTTTTCATTTCCACAAGGGGTAACAGTAGAAAAATCACCCATAATTTGTTACCCATTTTCTCCTGAATACGGCAACATCCAATATGTGGTGGCAAACTGCTATGTGGGCACATGGCAGGACTCAGAACTTAAGGAGCGCCATATGGCTTTTGCAACGCAGATTTTGATGGATTGGTTTACGGGCGCCATTGGTTTTTATTTTTTGAGTGATTATCTTATGTGGGAGTTCATCTTTTGCGGGATTAGGTGACGTTTTCATTGGTATCATTTTGGGATACATACGACTTTTTGATCACCTGGTATTGCACTTTTTGTCTACTTTTCTTTTTTTTTTACAATTTTTTATAACTTAATTATGGAAAGGAACACTTTTGTTTACTTGGAATATTTTTTTATTTATTATATAAAACTCTTTTTTTTTTTACTTTTTCTACTTTTGAGGGTCTTATCCCCTGTACAATGCATTACAATTGTAATGTAATGTATTGTAATGCATTGGCTGTAAGTGTATGACACAGTGTATTACACTTACAGCCTGCTTGCCTGTGAGATCTAGGGGGCTGTATTTTCACCGATGCTGGCGCATACAGCAGTGGCCCGGTTATCAGTGACTGCCGGACCCCTGCTGCTTATCGGGCAGGTGCAGAATCCCTATAAATGTTGCACTGATGTAAAGTTTATAAGTCAAAATGTACAAACTGAGCCATGTTAGGGCGGGTTCTCATTGGCGTTAGGGAATTCCATTATAGGTTCCGTTATAACAGAGTTATAACGGAATATAACAGGATTTTAGGACGGAAAGCAAAGCAGAAAAGCCTGTAAGAGGGATTCCGTTTTACTCTGTCCTAATACATGTCTATGGGGCCAAATAATGGTTCCGTTTGTTTCCGTTATACATGACGGAAAAAATAGTTGGGTCGACTATTTATCTAGTTCTATCTATCTATCTATCTATCTCTATATAGTTATCTATTTCATATCTATCCAAATACCTATCTATGTACAGTAGCTATCTATCTCGTATCTATCTATAAGCAAACAAGGACTACAAATAGGAGCACATTGCCATGCGCTAACACTGCACTACTGCTATACTTACTATATGGAAGCTTTTTGAGCACATTTTTGATCAAAATTGTGTCAGGCCCATCTACCAGTGACAAGGTGGCTTCTAACACTACACTAACACATGCCTCTCCTGGGCTTCTGGCCTACAAATTTCAGGGCAATGTAGAATCCAGCTGTGTGATGACCTGATTAAAAACACCAGGCAGATGAGCGAGAGTGCACGATCTGAATAGGGGACAGCCATTCACTCAAATATACAATGCAAAATACAAAGTTAGACCAGCACCTCCAAACAATATCTATATATCTATCTATCTAGATCTGTTTATCTATCTCTATATAGTTATTTAGTTCATATCTATCTGCCTATCTCTCTGTATCTATCTATCTAAATATATATCTATTATCTATCTATCTATCTATCCAAATATCTATCTATCTATCCAAATATCTATCTATCTATCTATTATCTCTGTATCCAAATATCTATCTATTATCTATCCAAATATCTATATATTATCTATCCAAATATCTATATATTATCTATATTTATCTATGTATCTATCTCATCCCCACAGCATGCACTGTAATACATAACTAAGCCAAATAAAGTCTGTAAATATAGACCTACCAGCTCTCACACGTGACATGTGGCATTGGTAGTGGTAGCTGTCCCATTTTTTCTTCAGGATGTTATTTTGCCTGTGATTGGCAACTATTAGAGGAAAAGCCAAATAATCTACAGTGTTCATCCTTTTTCAATCACAGGTAAGAACTGAGCAGCTGATTCATAGGGTCGCATCGCACAACTATTCTTGGAGGGGTTACTATGGCAACCTGTACAGTGACATCAGTGATGAGGGCCATCGTAGGCAAGTACAATGGTACAGTACAGTGCATGTAGTGGGGTAACGGGGTCTGTGCAAAAAAATGTCATCAATTACAGGGTGAAGAAAGAACTGTCATATGCAGCAATGCAGAAATACAGAATCTCAATGCTGAATAATGTACAATGTTACCAAGCTTTGAAATATACACCAATCAGCCATAGGATTAAAACAGGTGGAAAACAAGTGATTAAAACAGGTGAATAACAGTGTCTTGTGATAATGTCATATGAACAGTAAGTAGCAGCTGATGTGAAGATGATGTGTTGGAAGTGGGAAAAATTGTAAAATGTAAGGATCGGCCATTTTCATTTTTTCTTCCTTTATGGCATTCATTATATGGTTTCAGATTTTAATAGTTTAAGCATTTTTAGACACAGAGATACCAATTTTAAATTTGCAGTTCTTATTATTTTTACTGTACTTTTTTTTACACCCCACCCCCAAGGGATTGAACATGCAAATATTAGGTAATTATACTATAGACTGCAATAGTGTACCACTGCAATCAATGGTAAAATCTCTGTGTTTCTATTAAGCCCACAGGCAGAGCTTAAAGAAGCCCTACCACAAAAGAAATTATTCTCTGACCTGTTAGAAAGATACATGATGTAAACTGCAGTGAAAGTCATTTTCTTACCAGGGACTGTATTTGTGAGTTATCCTCTCTCTTCTGACCCTCAGCTCAGGGTCTGACTTTCCAAACACAGCATCTTATATGTGCTATAACAGGAAGTCAGTTCCTCTGTGTATTCCTATGGGAGCCCCAATGTCAGGCTCATATGAATGAATAGAGAAGTAACGGACTTTCTGTCCTGTGTCAGTTGGAGATCAGATTGTTGGTCACATGACACAGCTCAGACTTAGAAAGAAGGTTATACATTTTTTAATAGTATCTTTTTATTAGTTAAAGATTAACAAAGCAATACAGACATTCAAATAACAAGTACAACACTACCAAGCACAGTACATTAATGAAAATGGGGTTAACCATAACATCATCTCATAACATTTATCCAAGTCTGAAGCGCAAGATAACTGGATAATACGTGTAACACCCAATGAAATATGACTTGAAGTAATGAAAGGCATTTCAGATACATACACATTCATACACACCCTCATCGGTCAGCGCTCAAGATCTCTGTCACTTTAGGGTAGCAGCGTTTGGGCATCAATCCAAGGACTCCAAAAAAGAAGGTTATAACTCACATATATAGTGACTGGTAAGAAGATTTCCTTCACTAGAGTTTACATCATGTATCTTTCTAACAGGTCAGGGAATAGATTTTTTGTGTGGGAATACTTCTTTAATAGGAACATTAGTATTGCAGTTCTGGGAGCCTTCAGAGGGCCCCAAGGTGTCATAGCAACCAAATGGCTCCCACAATCTCATTGTTTTCATGTGGTCACCAGCACGCTCCTTGTACATGACCCCTCAGAAGTTCTGGTCACAAATAACCATGGTAGGGGGGTTAAAAGTCCATGAGTGGTGTTGTCTCCAATGGACTCTGACTGCGGGTGTCTACTGTGTAAAAAGTTCTGGCAACTGCTCAGTTCCTTAGTGAGTGCCATCAGCTGTACATATCAGATGTCAAGAGTATTTCGGATTCCTACATCAGGTCATCTCCTGGACACTACATATAATAGTTGAATGGATTGGGTACCATATTTTGGCTTCCAGGGGAGCTGTGGATTTGGGTGGTATGTTTGTACCACAAGAGTTGGTACCTAGCAATGGTGATCTAAGAAAAGACAATAGGAGACTGAGTCACGGGCGCCCAAGAATCATTGATGCATGTGGGAAGTGCAGACTCCCAATCTGATCCCATAGAAAAGCTTCCAAGAGGGTCACTCAATGATGGCACAGTAATGATGGTGGACAAAGCCCAGTTTAAGGGAACAGGCCTTTATTCCAGCTGGGGCACTAGCATAAAAGTTATAAACAGTGTTTTCTTGCAGTTACAATTTGACACACAGCTTGCTGGTTACAAGACTGCAACCCATCAGAAAAATTATCAGGGACTCTACAATGACAAACGCTGGCAGGGTCTAATTTTGCCCCACTGATCTCTACCAGCCATCACCTACAATTTTAGTACTATGCTATGTACATACCTGCTTAATGAAGGCATTTCCCATTTTCAGGTGCCTCAACCTCAGGGTCTCCTCTACCCCCAACTAAACCACCAGTAGTTTATGCCCTCATATGACCCGGTGGCTCTTACCTGTTGTCAGTTGCTTTCCCATCACTGGACCTCATCACTTCTGAGTAATTATGCTCCTTCCTCAGTGGCATACAAAATACAAGAAATATACCACTGAAGAAGGAGCACGATTGTTCCGAAACTGTGCTAGCTAACAATATTGCCAATATTTCTAGTAATGGCGCACAATTCACAACCGAAGATTAACAAAAACTATTGACTTCTGCCAATTGTTAGCGTGAAAGCCCAAGAAGTCAATGAGAAACCCCAGACTATCCAAGTGAATTTAACTCTGCTGTCAACGTGCATGGGTCGGCCCGCAACGGGAGAAATAGCATCCAGCAGTCCGAGCCCCTGGCTCGTGTAGATTTCTGTCTTCTTTTATGCCGGAAAACTGGTGTAGAAGATAATAAATATGGTGGGCGCCCACAAGTACTGTTGAAAAAGTCACAAACACACAGTTTGTGACTTTTGCATGGCACAAAAGTGGCATATTTTAATGATAAATGTGATCCATTGAATGCAGCTTTGCTTCTTTTCAGTATATATTAATTTTTACAGCAGCTATATACAGCAGTGCGAGGGCCCCGCATTGGCACTTGTTTGGACCCAGAACTACATTGGTTTTATATTTATGTTAAATGTATTTATGGATTTCCTCTTTTTTATATTACTAAGTACATTTGACTCAATCTAATTAATAGATACTATTTATCTATTTGTTTTATTAAAACTACTTACCGTATTTGGTTTTTATACCTCTCTATTAACATATCAAATTGTGATTTTTTTTTAAGTCATTATAACTTGCAGAACCAATGTAGTTTACAGAACCGTATTTCAGCGGGTCAGGCTATAATCACTAAATAGCGAGCTAAACCCTTTTTAATCAAGAACAAATTAACAGGTTGTGGGTAGCTTATTTCATTTGGTTTAAAACTTAACATTTAATTATGTCAATAATAAAAAGATAGGCCCTTAAATATAGACACTAAAGAAGAGAATATATCTGTAACCACTGGTTACACTAGTCTCCTGAAAAAATAGACGGAGACGGGAAGGAACCATAAACAGGGATAGCGTAAGAAATAGATAGGGTGAAGGGTACGTGAGTACCAAGGCAGAGGGACACACTGCTGGGACTATACCCTAGATGTCCCTAGTCTGTCTAAGTCACACCACTATCTAATGCAAAATACCTGCATTCGCCCTCCCTAAAGATGGACTGCCCAGCTTGGCCCGATAGACAGAATAGATGGTCCTTTGATGAAATGAATTGCTCTATCGGGTATGGGCACAAAAGTTGGCAAAATGGACGTAGTGATTGGATTCCAGGTTGGATGGCAATGGCGTTGTAAGGGATCGCAGAACCTGGTCAATGTCAACCACAAATAGATGGTAATAATCAGAATAGATACAGTGTCCCGACGCGTTTCCTCAGTGATGTCTGATTCATCAGGGGACAAAATTATATACAAGAGGCTCCTTGATATAAGGGTACCTCTTCCAACCAAAGCACGTGACACAGGATGGTATCTAGTTCCAGATATTGAGTCCTGTATAGACCCAGACTATATATCAACCACCATCCGGTTATATGTCACAAACCGGATAGTGAGTCAAGAACAATCCTGTGTCACTTAATCACAGCGGTCTATCAAGATACATAGACTGCTGTGACTTAAATCCAAATATAGTGAATACACCACATATAAGATTACAAATAAATAACGATGAGTCAAGGTGTCAATTTCGTTTGCAGTGTAACAGATCCATGCTAGTTGTAACCCCCAGCATAAGTTAAAGATCCGTACAGTGCTAAATATGAGCCATACTGAATCACTATGATGGATAAGTATGTCAGCGTGGTACACTTATCTGTCCAGTTCTAAATGACAACCGTTCCCAGATATCGCTAGGTGGAAGGTGCTCCTTGGCGTCCCGCGTGTAGCAGTGGCAATGGAGCCGCGTTCGCGGGTTGTTTAAAAAGGCCAGGTAGCCCCGCCCCTACTCTACGCCCCCTCAGCGTCATGCCGTGCCGTCATCCTGTGATCTCTCAGCTGTTCGGCTTGAGTTCACATGACCGTACCTCTTCCTATGATGCGGTGTATAGAGGCGTGTACTGTCGCCAGGCAACCATCCGGCTAACCAGCTTCATTAATGAAGCCGAGATCCAAACAAAGCAGGTAACCCAGCAACCAGCCGTCTGACTAGTAACTGATCCTACGGCGAACACTCTCTCTTGCGCATGTGTGAGGCGGGTGTGTTATGGTGCAAAGATCGGGTCAAAGGGCAAGTTTGGCCCAACTTTTGCTACCACCTAAGTACAATATAGTGTCCACCTGTGTGCCTAGTTTGCAGTTCACATAGTGGAGTCTTGAAGTTTCTAAGGTAGTTCCTCAAAATTAATAGCGTTGCCAGCAGTGGCTGTCGCACCCCTTCAAAGAAAAAGGGGGCTCATCCTCCGTAAATAACCAAACCAAGTTAAAAATGAAGGAAGCTTATTTTATCCTACAGTTCATATTTGTTGTTAATGTTATGTGGGTACAGGAGGTGGAAGATATGGTCGGATAGTATGCCAAGTTGTCAGGGAGAGACACTATGGATCTATATAACAACTGAACGACAGTTGTTCGTTTAGACCCGTAGGCACAACTGTTTTAAGATGGAAGATCCACCATGTCTCTCTCTGTAAAATCCTCCGGTCCCAATCTCCCCCCCTGGGTTGTCTTACAACGGTCTCAATTCCCATGAATTTCAAAAATGACACATCACCTCCATGCATCATGTTGACATGTTTTGCCAGGGACGTATCTCTGTCATTCCTCACATCACCAAGGTGTTCACCCACTCTTCTTCGCAATTCACGGGTGGTCTTCCCTATATATTCAAGGCCGCATCTACAGTTCGCTCTGTAGATTACTCCTTGAGTGCGACAATTAATAAAATGTTTAATTAGGTAGGTTTTACCAGTGACGTTAGCACGGAATGACCGTCCCTGTGTAACGTATCGACATGCCACACAGCCACTACAGTGAAAGCAACCGATCGGGCGCTGAAGCCATGTCCCTTTAAGATCACGTGCCTCACTGTAGTGGCTGTGCACTAGGCGGTCCCTGAGGCTCAGGCCTCTACGATATGTGACCTGTACCCGCTCAGGAAGCACCTTTTTGATGTCCGGGTCGATTAGGAGGACCTCCCAGTGATTCCTCAAAATCTGTTTGATTTCATTTGAGGCATCATCAAACGTGCCTATGAGGCGTATAAAGCCATCCCCAGTTTTTTTCGGTTTCGGATGAAGGAGATCCTCTCGCTTACTTTCACATGCTCTCTTGAAGGCAAGTTTAAGCACTTTATCAGGGTAACCCCTCTCCCGAAAACGACTTCTCAAGTCATTTGCCTGTTCTTTAAAGGCTTCCCAGGTGGAACAGTTCCTCCTAATGCGCAGGTACTGTCCCACCGGTATTCCCTTCTTCAGGGGAAAGGGATGATGGCTACTCCAGTGTAGGAGTGAGTTGGTGGAGGTGGGTTTCCTAAAAGTGCTTGTTTGTAGTGCGTCTTTCTTGTCTCTTGAGATCAATATATCAAGAAAGGGTAGGGTGTCCTTTTCAAAGACTGAAGTAAATCTCATGTTGATGTCATTCACGTTTAGATTTTTAACGAAATCACAGAAATCTCGCTCTCCCCCTTTCCAGACAACAAAGACATCATCAATAAACCTTGCCCAAGTAACGATGCATGGGGAGTGTATGATGGGAGTGTCACCAAAGACCAATGTCCTCTCCCACCAGCCCAGGAACAAATTTGCATACGACGGGGCACATGAACTCCCCATCGCAGTGCCCCTGAGCTGGTGGTAGAGGACCCCGTCAAACAGAAAATAATTCCTCGTCAGGACAAAGTTTAACAGTCGCAGGACAAAGCCATTGTGTGGATAGAACTGTTGTCCCCTAGTGAGGAGAAATGATTGCACTGCCCTCATACCTAGATCGTGGGGTATTGAGGAATAGAGGGCCTCAACGTCAATTGAGGCTAATGATGTATCCGCCTCTAGACTGATTCCCTCTAGTCGACCAAGGAGGTCACTCGTGTCCCTCAGGTATGAGGGCAGTGCTTTCACAAAAGGCGCCAGGATGTGATCCAAATAGATTCCTAAATTTTGGGTCAGGCTATTGACGCCTGACACAATTGGGCGCCCTTTAACCGGGGTACCCCCCTTATGAACTTTAGGCAAGCTGTAGAATGTGGCTACCATGGGGTGTTTCTTATAAAGAAAATCAAGTTCATCCCCAGATATCAAATTATCAGTCTTTGCCTGTCGCAATATATCAATTAGATCTTTCTGATAGACGGCTGTAGGATCACCCCCAAGTCTCTCATATGTCTCTTTGTCATCGAGAAGGGTCTTACACATCTTTCTGTAGTCATCCGTGTCCATCAAGACAATATTGCCCCCCTTATCTGAGGGTTTGATGGTGAGATTTTTCTTCTTCTCAAGATCTAGCAATGCTTTGTATTCACTGATGCTACAATTAAAGCCCCCCTGCAAAGAGGTAAGATTAGATAGATCTCGACAAACTTGGTTAACGAACACGTCTATGCATGTTGGATCCCCCAGGGGAGGCATCTTTATGCTCTTATTTTTGAGCCCAGTGAAGGGACCCTTACCCTCGTGGGGGGTACTGTCGCTCAAACTGAACAAGAGGCGGACATCTTGAAGTATATCAGGTGAGATACCCATCTCTTTGCTCTCCCGCCTTGCGATGAGCGCAAAGTGTTTCCGCCATCTAAGTTTACGAGCAAAGAGATGGATATCTCTAACCCAATTGAAGAGGTTAAAATTAGGGGTAGGAACAAATGAAAGGCCTTTACAGAGTATGTTCATTTCTGAACCCTGAAGTAACTGATCAGAGAGGTTAATTATCTGGTTTTGTTGCCTAACGGCCTGTTGGTCTGGGGTGGTGATTTTTGAGTCCCTCGATTGCGCAGGGGGTATGGTGTATCTAAAAAATCAGACCCACCTTGATCTTGCCTACCTCTCTGATTATTCCTCTCCCCTCTACCTCTAAAGTTTTGTACTTTCCTATAGCCCCTACCTCTCTCTCCAGATGTCTGATTCCCCTCCCTTTCGTTTTCAGAGGCCTCAGTGTCACTAGATGTGATGTCCACCTCAGGACGCTTCGTTTGTGATATATTGCGATCTAGCATGGAGTACACCCGGTTGTCCCTAAAATCTTGGAGGTCCCGGTTAAATTGGCGGTGTTTCCGCTCCTTGAGGTGAAACTGAAATTTGTCAACAGTATTCTTCAATTGAAGTTCCTTGTTAGCAAACTCAGTCTCTCCCCCAAATTTCTGTGTGAGTTCAATTTGATCTTTTAGTTTACCGTCCAATTTAACCAGGTTAACCTTTTCTTCTTCCAGCAATATATGCATAAATCTGAGAGAGCTTTTTGTAGCCTCGTCCTCCCACTTACTCATCAAAGAGGTAGACCTACATCTGATTGCTGGAGTTAGGGTAATCCTCAGTCCTCTGGGTACGATCTTATTTTTCAAATAGTTCTCTAATGATTGAATCTCCCACCATGAGGATATTTGTTCCTTGTAAACCTTGGTAAGGTCCTTGAAAGCGGCCTTAAATGAAGGTGCGTATTTGCTCTGTGTCAAGGTCTTCTCTGAGAAAACCTCATTGGCATCAGAGAGCAACTGTGTTTTGTCAACGCCAATGGAGAGGAAGCCAGCCATACTCCAAAAAGAAATGAATGTAGTTTACA
This sequence comes from Bufo bufo, assembly GCF_905171765.1. Taxonomy (NCBI): domain Eukaryota; kingdom Metazoa; phylum Chordata; class Amphibia; order Anura; family Bufonidae; genus Bufo; species Bufo bufo. The sequence goes on along the minus strand of NC_053394.1, from coordinate 323,962,014 downwards.
GAACCGTATTTCAGCGGGTCAGGCTATAATCACTAAATAGCGAGCTAAACCCTTTTAATCAAGAACAAATTAACAGTCCATCTTTAGGGAGGGCGAATGCAGGTATTTTGCATTAGATAGTGGTGTGACTTAGACAGACTAGGGACATCTAGGGTATAGTCCCAGCAGTGTGTCCCTCTGCCTTGGTACTCACGTACCCTTCACCCTATCTATTTCTTACGCTATCCCTGTTTATGGTTCCTTCCCGTCTCCGTCTATTTTTTCAGGAGACTAGTGTAACCAGTGGTTACAGATATATTCTCTTCTTTAGTGTCTATATTTAAGGGCCTATCTTTTTATTATTGACATAATTAAATGTTAAGTTTTAAACCAAATGAAATAAGCTACCCACAACCTGTTAATTTGAACTTGCAGAACCAGTCAATTCATATATAAAATGTTCAAGGTGTTGACTTGGCTTCAAATACCCCAAATCTCAACCTGAACTGCCATCTGCTGGAAAAATAAGTTTGATCAATTGAGACCCCCTTCTTGCTACTTACAGCAAATATAGTGTGCAATGGAGAGCGCTGAATATATACTGTAAGTATTATGAGACATCCCAATTCTTGGTTGCTCTCTTCTCCCAGGGGGTAGTTCTTAGAACCTCAATTCCTTTGTGCAGAATCACTTGCTAGTCATGTATGGTCCTAATCTGGGACTTCATAGCTGCCCACAACCAGACAAGGTAAATATTTATTGTAGTGCCATAAAATGAGCCAGTTCAATGAGTTTCAGGAGTCTTCCTTTCATCAGGAGTAGGAATGAAACAACTTTGCAAATAGACTTGATAAAAACGATCCTGGAATTGTTCGTCTACAGCTCTTAATATTGCCATCTGTTGTGTTTATGTGTTTGTGGTGGTGGTGGGGATCAGTCCTTACAGAGAGTATTTTTATTTGCCCTGAATGATATTCGTAGCTTCCCACCCTAGGATGGTAACAGACAGACACAGTTGTAGCTTAAAGGGGTTTCCAGCTTGAATCATCCTTTATCCTTAAAGGGTTTCTGTCACCAGATTTAACCCTATTAAGCTAGCTGACATAGCGATGTGCTAATGTCAGCTAAACCTAACTAGCCTATTCCTACTTTTATCTATGCCCCCGTTACGCCAGAAATCTAACTTGTATAATATGCTAATTAGCCTCTAGGAGCAGGTGGGGGGGGGGGGGGGGGGGCGTTGTTCATGTTCCTAGAGGCTCCGTTCTCCCACCTTTGTCGCCTCCCTCCAAGTCCTGACAGGGCCAGGCAGCGCTTGCATCTGTCTGCCAGCCCTGTGCTCTGGTGAAATCTCGCGCCGTTCAGCATTCGGCACAGGCACGGTGAGTGAAAGACTCTCGCAGGCTGCCAGCTTCCTCACCGCGCCTGCGCGAATACTGAACGGCGCGAGATTTCACCTGAGCACAGGGCTGGCAAACAAATGCGCTGGATGGCCCTGTCAATCAGGACTTGGAGGGAGGCGACAAAGGTGGGAGAACGAAGCCTCTAGGAGCATGAACAATGCCCCCCCACCCCTGCTCCTAGAGGCTAATTAGCATATTATAAAAGTAGGGGCATAGATAAAAGTAGGAATAGGCTAGTTAGGTTTAGCTGACATTAGCACATCGCTAATGTCAGCTAGCTTAATAGGGTGAAATCTGGTGACAGAAACCCTTTGAAGGGGTTGTCTCACTTCAGTAGTGGCATTTATCATGTAGATAAAGTTAACACAAGGCACTTGCTAACAGATTGTGACTGTCTATATTGCTTCCTTTGCTGGCTGGATTCATTTTTCCATCACATTATACACTGCTTGTTTCCATGGTTACAGACCACCCTGCAATCCATCAGTGGTGGTCGTGCTTGCACACTATAGGAGAAAGCGTCAGCCTCTCTGGTGGCTCGGACCATGGGATCACACAGAGGCTAGTGCTTTTTTCCATATTGTGCAAGCACGACCACCACTGATGGATTGCAGGGTGGTCTGTAACCATGGAAACGAGCAGTGTATAATGTGATGGAAAAATGAATCCAGCCAGCAAAGGAAGCAATATGGACAATCATAATACATTAGTAAGAGCCTTGTATTAACTTTCTCTACATGATGAATGCCACTTACTGAAGTGAGACAACCCCTTTAATCATGTATGAAGGTAGCTAAAATTTTGTAATGTATTTATTTTTCCTTTGTCGCTTCTTTCTTCCGTTCTCTGGGCTGTAGTCACACGACCATGCTGTTCTCTGTTATTTCCTGTGATGTTATGTCCACGGGCGTGTGAGTGATAGGGAAATATCTATATAACTAGATGGGTGGGAGGATCTATAAAGTAGCTGGGGGCATTGTTAGGGGTGGTGCTGTGGCAGAGAAAGTGGATCATGGGTTTGGTTGGATCCAGCAACAGGAAGTGCTACATACAAGATTATTTGGGCCTTTTTTTGGTGGTGGGAAACACCGTGCTTTTTTACCATTCGATTTCAACGTTTTTTTGGGCACCTTTTGCAGTCTTTTAAAACAGTATACTTATGACAGGCATTTTTCAGCTTCGATGGAGATTCTTGAGGGAATGTCTGAAAAAAAGTTCATGCCTAGAAGATGCTGCCTTTTCATAAAAACATATGCTGTGGATTTCATAGTTCACTATAGACTTGAAAGTAACATCTGACAACATAATAAAAAAAGGAAAACTTTCATATGTCGTGAAACCACACGCTCCACATCAGACTTAATCTGGCTGAGAATATGCCACTCTGATGCTGACCCCACTTATTGGACAGCTTTATGGACAGATCGAGGAGAAAACTGCATGTAAACAAACATGGATGGCTTCCTGGGAACAGGGGGGCCCAGAGACATAAAAGAAAAACCCAAAGCAACAAGTGCCTGAATGAGGTGGTAACCTGCCTCGACCGGTGATCGGCAGAGAGGCCAGTCCAAGTAGTTTCCAGCATGTCGAGCCTGAGAACAAGAAGTGGGGACCAAAACAGTGGAGAGGGATCAGAAAGGGGAGGGCTCACTGTTTGTTATTTTCGCTGTTACCAACCCCATTTTTGTTTAAACTTATGTCATCTTCCTATTCTAGGCATTTATTACGGCTAAGACACCCATCACCCAGAACATTACAAGACCAATACAACCTCAGAGCTTAACTGCAGCCATGCAACCTGCCTCCAGATTTCTTGCTGGTGCCAGAGAGAATTGCACTTGGAAATTGCTGCTATTGAATATATTTGAAGTTCTATGTTGCATTTAGTAAAAAAAAGACTGTTATATTTAACTGTGGCCTCCTTCTTCAGTTCTATATTTCCACTGCACTGATCCCCTGGGAGCATGGCCTGAGGGAATACACCGTGACACAGCACTTAATCTGGGCCACTACCACCCCTGTCCTCTACACCGTCACCTCGGGGTGGGGGGGTCGTGCACATTTATTCATGACAATGATCAAGAAATGCAGAATAAGTTCAGATTCACACACTGCATTGAGTTGTAGTCCATATATTGCTAATGAATGCTTCATATTCTAGTTTGCATCTAATCTCAGATTTGAGTACAAAAAATAATTGAAGTGCAGCAAGACTCCTCTGCAATTGAAGAGTGAACACAGCTTTAATTTTTGTACGATTAACATTTCATTTGTATCCTGCTGAGGAAATAGAAACTTTGCCATCATTTTGCTAGAATAAATTATTTACAAACCAAGGTATGTCCACCTGCATAGATTTATTGGTAATAATTCAATGTACTATGTGTTGAAATGTTTTAAAGGGGAACTCTATCCAAAATATCTAGGGTAAATTCTAGTCCTTGTGTTACAAAAACCTCGGTGTGGATGCTAGTAGTATACCCCCACCCTTATACCGGTAATTCTTTCTCCATTTTGGTCTCACATCATACCCCCTTGTTTTCTAAGAAAGCAGTTCCTCTGGAGAGTGGAGTCCTGCACAGGTACTCACCACCCACTTGCAAAGTGGATGGGACCAGCAAAGTCCAGGCCCCTCTCTCCAGCAGCATAGTCCACCTTATCACTCTATGAAATGAAGACCGGTTGATGTTGCTGGAGACACAAATGGCATAATTTTACATTTATACTTCACATCTACAGTATGAGCCTCCAAATCATCAACTTGGTCATAGGCCAATAGCTGGGGTCTATTATAACAAGTGCAGATTTTTAGCAGTGTATGCAAATCTATAGTACCTGAGCCAAATTGATGTACTGTATGTCCAGCTTACATTTCAGTGAATGATGCACTGATTTAATAATCATATTTAATTATACAAAACCGGTGACAGAACACAACACTACATGTAGATATTAATAACCAGTGAAATCATGCTGGAGACCAGAGCCACAGATCGGGAGGCTCTGGTCTCCAGCATTATTTCATAGCACTATTCATATAAAAAACAACCAATAGTATGCAATATTCCAATCAAAAGCAATCTTAAAGGGGCTCTTCAGGAATGATTTAAATTGGCCACCAGCAGCCTGTCCTAGAATGTGAACAGGACTGGTTGCCTCTACTTGCAGAGCTGCATTGGATGGTGAGGGGCCGCATTACACGCTACACTGTTCTACAGTAGATGGTAATGATGTGATCCTGCCTATGATATGCCATTATGGCTGAGCAGCCTGACATGAAAACTTACCAATATGCAGTATATGCAAGAGCCAAGTGTAGTGTGTAGTGAGGCCTCTCACCCACCTAAGCAGCTGTAACAGAGTATTTAACCCCTTATGGACCAGTATGTTTAGACAGCCATAACCTTTTAAAAAAAAAAATAATTGACATGGCTGTATAAGGCTAAGTTTTAGGGCTCATTCAGAGGACTGCGCTGTGTTTTACAGTCCACAAATTGCAAATATGGATGTCGCCCGTGTGTGTTCCGCAGTTTATGGAATGGCCGGCCCAAGAATAGATGCCTATTCTTGTCCGACAAGAATAGGACACAATCTATCTTTTTTATAGGGCACGGTGTGCTGTCCGCATCTTTTGTGGCCCCTTTGAAATAAATGGGTCCGTACCCGTTCCACAAAATTGCGGAACGGATGCAGACCCAATCATATGGTCGTGTGTAAGAGACCATATGCAGAAGAAATTGTATTTTGGCACTCTTTGTAATTTACGGTAAACACATTAGTTTTTTGCAAATATAGAAAAAAACTATTGTTGACATTGCTTTTTATACTTTACATATTTAACACTGAGTAACATGTTAAATGAGTTGTGCGGATTATTTTGGTCATATGGATACCTAAAAGGTATAATTTATTTTGCTTTTACGTAACTTATGCACTATAATTTGTATTTTATGTAAAATAATCACTTGGAATCAATTTTCAATTTATTTTTCTTAATTTATTATTTTTTTAAATCCCATTAAGAAATTACTGTCTTACAAAATTATTACATACTTATAATGTAATATCATACTACTATATGCTAATACATTATGCTCTGTGTCTCTGTGGCACACATGATTATTGAACTTGGTCCCCAGGTATGACTGTAGGGAGAGCTTACCCAGCCTCTAATCAGATCACTGGGATCCAGTTAGAGCGGAAATTCCCTTTGATCATGAAGGCCGTGGAACTTAAAACGTTAACAGTTGTGATTGGAGCTACCTCCTATCCTGGCTGTAGAGAAAAAAGTTGCTCTAAGAACCACTGCTGATGCTCATAGTTTGTTTGTAAAGCAGGAGTGCTCCCAGAAGTGTTCTCCCTCTTAAACAGCTATAACAAAAGACAATGAGTGGCTATTAAGGGGCCATTTTTACATTAATTCAAATGCAGAGAGCACCTGAGGAGCTGTGCAGAGGATGGAAGTGGTTGTGTCACAGTGTACTCCCACAGGTCGCCACCTTGCAGGGGAGTCTGTATAGCTTAATTGCTTGATGACTCTGCTGACAAAAAATATGCTATATTTTACAGATCTTCTATCGGCTGGGGCCCTGAAGACTCTCTAGAGTAGTGGTCTTCCAAGATGAACTGACTCTGAGATCCTCATGGCCCGGAGGAGCCAGAGCTGGATTGCAAGCTCCATCAGTCCCCCCTCTCTTCTTTCCAACTCCCTAATGAGCTGTGCCTGTCACAGGGTTCCGAAGGTGCACTCGGTCCCCCATTTCCCGCAGACCTATTGCTTAGCTTTGGGAATGAGGATTTGTGCTTGACCTCATTCCCAGGGCGGCTTTGCTGGCTGGGTGGCTCCCTGCTCCTAGTCTGCCTTGAGCGCCGAGCTGATCACTCGGTGCTCGACTTGTTGGCCTGTCGGTCATGTGACGCTGGCCACGTCACATGACCCTCACTCCCCACTATAAATACAGGCAGCCTGCTGGCCACAGGTTGCCTGTTAATTTCTAGGTTCCTGGCTATTTGTTGGACTACTGAATACTTACCTGATCCTGTTCCCTGACGATCCTCTGCCTGCTCCTCCTGTACTGCGCATCCATCCTGGTATTGTGACCTCGGCTCCCACCTGACTACTCTCCTAGGACTCCTCTTGTACTTTGCTACTCTCCTGGTATTTGACCCAGGCTTCTCCTGACCATTCTTTGCTTAATCCGTTGTACTGCGTAGCTCTCTTGGTTCTGACCCGGTCCGTTCATGTTCCGTATTTTGTCTTGTCTGTCTTCCCTGCACATATCCTAAGTTAGGGACTGCCGTCCAGTTGTCCCCTGTCATCAGGACTCGTGAGGCAAGTAGGCAGGGCCAGGGGTGACGGTGGAGCGCAGTGGTCACTACCCTTCCCCCTGTGTGTGTGTGTGGACGTGACCGTTACAGATTAACAGGCCCAACAACCACTGTATCATGAATCCTCTTATTACCCTGACTGACCATGTCTCTAACTTGACACAGATGGTGCAGGAGCTAGGAGGGAAACTCAGTTATTTTGAGTTAGGGCAAGGTTCTTCCACTCCTCTGCCCCCCAGTCCACATGTTGAACCCCAGATCAAGCTCCCAGAACCCTTTTCTGGAGACCGGAGGAGGTTTCTCTCCTTTAAGGAGAGTTGCAAACTCTACTTCCGTTTGCGCCCCGTGTCCTCCGGTCCCAAGAGCCAACACGTGGGGATTATTATTTCTCTACTACAGGGTGATCCCCAGGACTGGGCATTCTCGTTACCTCCTGGGGCCAGTTGTCTGACTTCCGTGGAGGTTTTTTTTCAGGCCCTGGGTACCCTCTATGACGAACCAGACAGGGCCCTGGTAGCTGAGACGGCTCTTAGGGCACTGGTTCAGGGCCATCTCCCTGCGGAGGAGTATTGCACCCAATTCAGACGGTGGTGTGTCCCCTCTGGATGGAATGAACCAGCCCTGAAGAGTCAGTTTAGGTCTAGTCTGTCTGATATTTTAAAAGATCTATTAGTCAGTTATCAAGTTCCAGAGACCTTAGAGGAGATGATGACCCTAGTTGTCTGACTTGACCGACGAGTTAGAGAGACGACAGGAATGACAGTTCTGTTCTCAGATGATGGTCCAGCCAGAGGCCTTTTCCAGGGACAACACTGAGGTCTCCACCAAGGATCCCATGCAGGTTGGCATGACCCGAGGTAATCTGCATCGCAGACGCGGAGAGTGCTTCTACTGTGGAGATCCTGGCCATTGGATCAACAAGTGTCCTAAGAGGGTCCTCTCTGACAAGTCTCCTAAGGCAAGACAACCTAAAGACCAGGTACACCCTGATTTTTCTAAATATAAGCTTTTGGTACCCATAACAATTTCTCTGGGGGTTAATAAGTGGCCGGGTAAGGCCTTTATTGATTCCGGTTCAGCGGCCAGCTTTATTGACTTAGAATTTGCTAGTAAATTGGGTATTCCAATGTTTGCTTTACCTACACCTATCCATGTCATGGCTATTGATGCTACTCCCCTGATTGGTGGTACGGTGAGGTCATGTACCTCTGAAATTTCTCTGACCGTGGGTGTGTGCCACTCTGAAAGATGTTCTCTTTTTGTCTTGGAGAACCTACCGGTTGAGGTGGTACTAGGGTTGCCTTGGCTCCGTTTACATAACCCCACAATTGATTGGTTCAAAGGAGAGTTGGTGAAATGGGGACCTAAGTGTGACTCATGCTTGTCCGTGGTCCAGGCTGGGGTTTCAGTAAGGTCTAATACATTACCTTCAGTTATTAAAGAATATTCTGATGTATTCTCATCCCCTATTCCAGAGGTTCTACCGCCCCCTTGACCTTATTATTGCGCCATAGAGCTAATAGAGGGTGCCGAATTTCCTAAAGGGCGAATTTATAATCTTTCAGGGCCCGAACGCAAGGCTATGGAAGATTATATTAAGGAGAGCCTTGCTAATGGGCATATTAGACCTTCAGTCTCTCCTATGGGAACAGGGTTTTTCTTTGTTAAAAAGAGGGATGGTGGTCTTAGGCCTTGTATTGATTACCGGAGACTAAATAAGATCACTGTCCAAAATAGATACTCTCTCCCATTGATTCCGGATTTATTTAACCAGGTTCTGGGGGCAACCTGGTTTTCCAAGATTGACCTGAAAGGGGCATACAATCTAATCCGAATCAAGGAGGGAGACGAATGGAAGACAGCGTTCAATACTCCGATAGGACACTTTGAATATCAGGTGATGCCTTTTGGACTCAGCAATGCCCCAGCTGTGTTCCAAAACTTAATGAACGATATTCTTAGAGAGTTTTTAGGTAAATTTATTATTGTCTATCTTGACGACATTTTGATATTCTCTCCTGATTTCGAGTCTCATGTCAAACAAGTATTAGAGGTGTTGAGGGAGAATCAGCTATCCGCTAAGCAAGAGAAATGTGTCTTTGGTGTACAGGAGATACTGTTTCTAGGGCATGTTTTGACTCCTCACGCCTTTAAGATGGATCCTGGTAAGGTTTTAGCAATTAAGGAATGGGTAAGGCCTTCATCCTTAAAGGCTTTACAACGGTTTTTGGGTTTCGCTAATTACTATCGTAAATTTATCATGAATTTTTCTGTAATTGCTAAGCCATTGACCGACCTTACTAAGAAAGGGGCGGATTTGGAGAATTGGTCTACCAAGGCCATTTCTTCATTTGAAACATTAAAAAAGGCATTTAGTAGCGCTCCCATTCTGATCCAGCCTGATCAGGAGAGACCCTTTATTGTGGAGGTAGATGCGTCCGAGGACAGAGCAGGAGCAGTTATTTCACAGGGTCCTGCTAGCCTCACTAACCTGAGACCGTGTGCCTTCTTCTCCAGGAAATTCTCTCCCACGGAGAGAAACTACGACATTGGGAATAGGGAGCTGCTGGCTATTAAATGGGCATTTGAGGAGTGGAGGCATTTTTTGGAGGGGGCAAGGCATCGAGTAACTGTTGTCACTGATCATAAAAACCTAATGTTTCTCGAGTCGGCTAAGAGGTTGAATCCCCGACAAGCCCGATGGGCTCTGTTTTTTTACCCGTTTTGATTTCTCCATTACGTTCAGGCCGGGAAGTAAAAATGTGAAAGCAGACACATTATCCCGGAGCTTCCATACCTTTCAACCCACTGAGACGCCGCCTGAATCCATCCTACCAGCAAACATCTTCTTAGCAGCTCTAACCCAGGATATCTCGGCTCGCATTAAGGCTGAACAACATCTGGCACCGGCATCCACCCCAACAGATAAGTTGTTTGTTCCCGTACAATTTCGTCTCCAGCTGTTGGGGGAGTGTCACGATTCTGCCTTTTGTGGACATCCGGGTGTTGAGGGCACTAAGGATCTGGTTTCTAGATCCTATTGGTGGCCCACTCTAACCAGGGATGTCAAGTCCTACGTGTCAGCCTGTGAGGTTTGTGCCAGGTCTAAGACACCTAGGACTCGCCCTGCTGGTAACCTACGACCCCTACCCATTCCCAGTAGACCCTGGTCCCAAATCTCGATAGACTTTATAACTGACCTACCGCTGGCGGAGGGTAAGACTGTGGTTTGGGTAGTGGTCGATAGGTTTAGCAAGATGGTTCATTTCATTCCCCTGTCTAAACTTCCGAATGCTAAAACCCTGGCGTCTATTTTTGTGAGAGAGATTGTTCGTTTACATGGCATCCCGGAAAACATTGTTTCTGACAGGGGTGTGCAGTTTGTGTCCAAATTCTGGAGGGCCTTCTGTCACAGATGTAAAATTTCATTGTCTTTTTCTTCCGCCTACCATCCTGAGAGTAATGGGCAGACTGAACGCCTTAATCAGTCTGTGGAACAATTCTTGAGGTTGTATGTTGCTGATGACCAGCAATTATGGGTCAAATTCCTTCCGTTGGCTGAATTTGCTTTGAATAACCGTGTCAATTCTTCTGCTGGGGTCTCCCCTTTCTTTTGTAACCATGGTTTTCATCCCCGATTTCATTCTGGGTCGTCCGTCTCCTCCTCTAACCCTGAAGCGGATAAACTCTCCTCCAAACTGTGCACAGTTTGGGCCCGGGTTCAATCGAACCTAGAAAAGGCTCAAAGTTCTCAAAAACTCAAGGCCGATAGGAGACGTTCAAGGGGGGTGAACTTTCAGGTTGGGGATAAAGTATGGTTGTCCTCCAAGAATCTATCTCTCAAGGTAACTTCTAAAAAATTTGCTCCTCGTTTTATTGGACCATATAAGATCACGGAAGTGATTAACCCGGTATCTTTTAGGTTGGAGCTGCCCGAGTCATTCCACATTCATAATGTGTTCCATAAATCTCTGCTTAAATAATATTTTGAACCGGTAGTACCATCAAAAGCCTCGCCTCCGCCGGTTCTTGTTAATGATGCTGTCGAGTATGTGGTGTCTAAAATAGTGGATGTCAGGAAGGTGCGTAATGCCTTGCAGTACCTGATTCACTGGAAGGGGTATGGACCTGAAGAGAGATCTTGGATACCTGCTAGGGAGGTTCATGCTCTTAGACTGGTTCGTAAATTTCATTTAGAACACCCTGAAAAGCCATCGCCTGAAGTCTTGGGTCCGGTGGCCCCTCGTAAAAGGGGGGGTACTGTCACGGGTTTCCGAAGGTGCACTCGGTCCCCCATTTCCCGCAGACCTGTTGCTTAGCTTTGGGAATGAGGATTTGTGCTTGACCTCATTCCCAGGGCGGCTTTGCTGGCTGGGTGGCTCTCTGCTCCTAGTCTGCCTTGAGCGCTGAGCTGATCACTCGGTGCTCGACTTGTTGGCCTGTCGGTCATGTGACACTGGCCACGTCACATGACCCTCACTCCCCACTATAAATACAGGCAGCCTGCTGGCCACAGGTTGCCTGTTAATTTCTAGGTTCCTGGCTATTTGTTGGACTACTGAATACTTACCTGATCCTGTTCCCTGACGATCCTCTGCCTGCTCCTCCTGTACTGCGCATCCATCCTGGTATTGTGACCTCGGCTCCCACCTGACTACTCTCCTAGGACTCCTCTTGTACTTTGCTACTCTCCTGGTATTTGACCCCGGCTTCTCCTGACCATTCTTTGCTTAATCCGTTGTACTGCGTAGCTCTCTTGGTTCTGACCCGGTCTGTTCATGTTCCGTATTTTGTCTTGTCTGTCTTCCCTGCACATATCCTAAGTTAGGGACTGCCGTCCAGTTGTCCCCTGTCATCAGGACTCGTGAGGCAAGTAGGCAGGGCCAGGGGTGAGGGTGGAGCGTAGTGGTCACTACCCTTCCCCCTGTGTGTGTGTGTGGACGTGACCGTTACAGTGCCCCTCCCTTGGCAGGAAGTCCCATTCCTGTTGCCAAACACTACCAACCGTACCCCATCTTGTAATGTACAAGGTGTATAGCATGACATTACATCGCATTACACTACACAACATTTACAGTAGTACCCCCAGGTCTGGGGTACTATGCAATAAATAAAAAATAAATAAAAAGGAAGCAACCTTCCAAATAGTCTTTATTAAAAAATACTACACTTTTGTGTACACAGAACCTATGCAGATCCAGGTGTCTCCACAGTAACAGATAACAGATAAGCTCTGTGTGTAGTCTGATCCTGCAGCCAAGTGTTCAAACTACCCCCTACTCGTTTGTCTAGATCGAAGTAACACATGATTTCGGCATAGGCGCTATATACTCCAGCTTTTTTTTTTTATTCACTTTATTTTTTGTTTAGAATAGACACATTGGAGCAATGATAAAAGTTGCTGAAGTGCACATACTCTTTTAAAGAGGCGGTCCAGCCATTTCATTTTTTTTTAAAAGACTCCTCATGTCATAAAATCCCAAAGTAAGTAAAATTTTACCCTACTGGTCCCCCACCGCCTCCGTTCCAACATTTCATGTTTCCCTAGTCACCCGACATTTTCTGCTTAAAACACAGGAAATACTCACTTAGCCCATCACTGGCAGCACCAGTGAACCGCTCAAAGGGGGACATGAAGAGTTGGAAGGGGAGCAGTGGAGGATCGGTGAGTACTGAATTATTTTATTACCGTAATCATGGGGCCTTTATAAAAGATGTAAATGGTAGGACAACCCCTTTAAAGCTGTATTATATAAATTTTGTCTCTTCTTCCCCCCCAGCACAGGTACCACCATCATCCATAAAGTTGTCTGTGAAGGATTCGAGTTTGGTCCATGTGTCCTTCTTTTGGGTCCTCCGTGTGTCATCAGTATTCCATGGACACTGCTAGGCTGAGAGTTAATTTCCAGAGAATATTCTGGACATGATCCGTGAAAACCATGGACCAAAAATGGATGTCATCTGTGTTGTGTCTATGGTTTTCATGACTATAATATGCGTTTGGGATCCATAATCATGGACAAAAATAGGACATGCCTCTGTGGTGTCACTGCAGACCCATGGTCCATGGAAAACCACTGATGTGTGAATACACACATAAAAGTCAATAGATACATCTGCTGTCCACGGACAGCACACATCCGCGAATCACTGATGTGTGAAAGAGGCCTTAGTAAAGTTAGTTTGATTATTTTTACATTTGTTGAAGTGAAAAAGAAATATCTTTTTTCCAGTTAATTACATTTCATACCAAAGAAAATCAAAGTCTGATTTTGTGGTAGAGATGGAAAATTCACAAAATGTTTTGATTAAATTCAAAAGGTGGCTTGGAGTATAATCTACACTTATTTTTAGTTCCTCTTCAGGCGGCTGCTATTGTTGAGACATCATAATGCTGTAAAAGCCAAAAATCCGGTTAATACAAACAAACTGTAGTAACGCTAGAATGTTCCAGAAAGCGGGCCGTTGAGAAATGTTCTACCATATGCTGTTACCTACAATTCTTCTGCCTTATTTTATTAGCTATAATAACTTTACTCCAGTACAGCGTCTACAGGGCACACAATGTGCTGCTGAATAGGAAGCAGTGTGTTATAAGCAGAGACGTGCCAGCTCTCTTCATGGCACAATAAACCACGTTTATTATTACTATTAAGCCATGCACATTTTGCTCACAGCACTGGGCCCAATGGTTATTATTACACAGAGCTGTTTTAGATTGGCTTCTGTATACTGGATTTTCTCTATACATGACTGTATGAGGGACACAAAGTTGTATTTTTAATGGTATCTTTTTGGGGTACACAATGTATTATATAATTTTTGTTAATTTTATTGCGTGAGAAGGGGGTGGAAAATGTTGGCCTTTTTTTGACTACAGCTAAATCACTTTATTCTGTGGGTGTACCGATCCTGGCTGAACATTAGAACTAGACTTCACCTATAGCTGTCACCTTTCCTGGGTAATAACACTGTCTCCCAGTACTTAGCTACCCCCAGGACTTACAGTAAGGCCAAATTGTGTAAAAGGTGGATAGTCGAATTAAGAATAATATGAAGTCTATATCACAATACTAGCAGGTAACAGGAATGATGATGAGAAGCTGGATGATGATAACCAGAGATGAAAAAACAGATAACTGACCCTAGACAACTCTCCCAGAACCTTTCCTTAGATCTATCCTTGAACACTGACCCTCACTGCCCCCAAAAGACATCCTTATGAAAAATCTTAATCGCCAATTATATTATAAGCCTAAGGCCTCTTGCACACGACTCTATGGCTTTTTCAGTATTTTGCGGTCCGCAAAAAATGGATCCGCAAAAAATACGGATGACGTCCGTGTGCATTCTGTTTTTTTGCGGAACGGAATAGCTGACCCTTAATAGAACAGTACTATCCTTGTCCGTTATGCGGACAATAATAGGACATGTTCTATCTTTGAACGGAATGAAAAAACGGAAATTCGGAAACGGAAGGCATACGGAGTACCTTCCGTTTTTTTTGCGGATCCAATGTAATGAATGGTTCCATATACGGAACGCAAAAAATGGAACGTAAGGGGGAAAAAAAAAGTTTGTGTGCAAGAGGCCTAAGACAAACACTAGGACCCAGATACAAGAAACCCAAAATGAACTATTTACTACTTTTATGCAATAATATTTTATATATATATATATATATATATATATATATATATATATATTTGTGGTCATGGCTGCGGATGCAAGGACCTTGTGTGAGAAGTGGGGGACAGGCCTGCCCTGTTTACTTACCTCAGACCTGGACTGAATGGCTGGTGGTGTGCCCTTAGCCATGAACGAGGGTAGGCCTATAAGGGGGCAAAGAATAAGCCAGGTAGCGTAGAAAAGGAGTTTATTATACACGCAGTACGTCATAAAACCAGACTACAGAAAGCCTCAGATATCTCTCTGTGTGGATTCGGAATGTACCGCCCATTGCATGCCGAGTGCCAGCGACCCATTTTTTGGATGATGTGTGCTGGGACATTATGCTTTGATGCTGCGGATGCAGCCCCAATGCGGAAAGAATGCCCAGAAATTGTTTTCGGATCATAACCTAAACCCCCACTAGTGAACGGATGTTCGAAATTAACTGGGATGACGTGATGGATCTGACTTTGAACGGAAGCAAAGGGCTGTCTTGGGCCGAATCGCACAACACCGGAAGACCTGAACCGGGCACCATTTATTGAAAGTAGGGAAGTACCTGATCCCTACTGGTGGACCGACTTGGGATGTCTTGGAAGAAGCGAGGTACAGGATGAACTGGTCATCGTGCCGGACCAGTTGGCCCTTGGTTAAACCTTTGACTTTGGCAGAGGAGCTGGTGAACTCCCCTGGCCTTAAAAAACCATAAAAGCTGAGGTACATGGCCGCTTTGACAACGGTACTAGCAAGGAGCCCAAAAGGATTACCATCTAGGGAGGTGGATAACTTCCTAAAGAGTTCTCCTGACACCGGCTGTCTAAGAGTGCTTGTCCCCCCGCTGCTCTTTTGAATGCCCCTAAGGGTGGCTTTTATCGCCTGTGACAAGAAAATCGACCTACAGTCCGGATCGTCCAACGTAAGGAAATGCTGTACCCCGGCCAGGTATAACTTTATGGAGTTGTAGGAAAGTTTGAGCTCCAAATGGCAGTATGCCAAGAAAGCCATGATGTATGCAGTCTTGCCGGTATCATGTCTTGGGTGAAGGAGTGTGAACTTGTGGAACACATTCCAGCCTGTTCTATAGTTTCTGAACGTGTTGACAGACAAAGATTTTTGCACAGATAGCTCACTGGCAAGGAGGGACGCGCGCCTTTGCTTTTTAAAGGCACCTCCGCCCCTCCCACAAATACAGGCTGATACGTCAGCCTTAACTACATATATATAATTTTTTTTTTTTACATTTGAGTGTGTCACTCATTCTAAGACCCATAGTATTTTCATTTTACTGCTGACCATGGTGTTCATCATACAGGATAAATAACAATTTTAAATTTCCGTTTATTACAGATGTGGCGATACCAATTTTGTGTTTCTGTTTTTTCCCATAATGAAGCATTTTGTAAGGGACAAAGGGTTTGTTTTTTACCTGGGATTTTTACTTTTGTATAAACTTTATTTTGTTACAGATAACAGCTTCTGCAGATGGCAGGAGCTGAACCTGCACCATCCCTATGCTATACGGCGTTGAGCAGAAACTACCTCCCACTAATAACCTAAATGTATGGCACAGAGCGGGATAAGATTAAAGGGCCATGCAGCTTTTTTTGCTTAGACCTTGTTAACCTAATCAGGGGCACACAAGTTGTTCTGGTCCAAGGGCTACAATCCAAATTGTAGCACTTCCAAAGGCCGCAATGAACCCTAAAACTAATACACATACACTGTGTAATGCCTAGTCCAGGTGCTGATTTGCTGAACCGTTTGTGCATGACAGTGATTTAAAGAAAACCAAAGAAAAAACCCAGTTATATTTTTGTTCTTTGTATGTTTCTAACTAGGCAAATGTAAGGATTTTACAATTCACTTACTTTATCTCCAGTTGCTGCTTTCTCAGATTTCACTGAGGGTCACATGACCTGTGATGTCAGTCTCTCTCCCTGCTCTGATGATAATAATTTTGAGCACAAGCCTGAGAGAGCAGATATGTGCCTGTACATGGCCACGACCACGCCCCCCTGCACTGTGGCTGCTGCTTATTGCTCTCTCCCTGGATTCTCATGAAAAAACATTAACCCCCTCAGTTGCACAGACTCATGGCTGAAGGCTTTACTGAGTAGCTGCAGGCAGTGAGGAGACAAATGCTGGGCACAGGAGCTGACAGAGGAGTTCTGCTCATTTTGCCCTGTCTCAGCTCAGGCCCTTCACAGTAGTTATTAACCCCTTTCAGCAGTCCCCCATTCACTGAAGGGGGGACTGCTGAAAGGGGTTAATAACTACTGTGAAGGCGGGACTGCTGAAAGGGATTAAAGTACAAGGGGGGTGGGGGGATGATCTGTGGGGTTGCCCAGACGGCTAGCACTGCTGAAAGGGGTTAATAACTACTTCTCCTCTCTCCTCCCATTTGTCCTCCACTCCACCTTTCACCGTGCCGTCGCCGCGTTCATCTGGCAGAAGGCAGGCTTCCATGGCCCAAATGTTCGAGTGTAAAAAGTTGATGACGCCGGATAACCCTCTTGCTCATCGGCTGACCGCTGGCTTGTCGGAACTGCTAGCCCGCCAACTACTGCCATATAAACTGGTGGACTCGGAGGCCTTTAGAAAATTTGTGGCCATTGGCACACCGCAATGGAAAGTCTCCGGAAGGAAATATTTCTCCCAGAAGGGCATCCCAGAGCTATATGGCCACGTTCAGCAGCAAGTGAATGTATCTCTGGCACACAGTGTCAGTGCCAAGAAACATCTAACCACAGACACGTGGTCTAGCAAACACGGGCAGGGAAGGTACATAACCTTTACTGCCCACTGGGTGAACCTTCTGATGGCCGTCAAGCATGTAACCAGTGGCACCCGTGTGGATTTGGTGTTACTGCCACGGATTGCATGCAGGCCTGCCTCTTCTTCTCCTCCTCCTACTCCATCCTCCGTCTCCTCCTCGGCTGACTCCTCCTTTTTCTCTGCTACAGCCTCTTCCGCTGCACCCCCCAAGCTCCCCAGAACCTATTCGACGTGCCAGGTGAGACGTTGCCATGCTGTGCTGCGGCTGTTGTGCCTGGAAGCCAAGAGCCACACCGGTCCTGCACTGCTTTCAGCTCTGCGGTCACAAGCCGATCAGTGGCTAACCCCGCTCAATTTGACAGTTGGTAAAGTGGTGCGCAACAACGGTGCCAATCTGCTGAGCGAGCTGAGACAGGGCAAAATGACACACGTGCATGGCACACGTCCTTAACAAAGTCGTGCAGTGATTCGTTGCCAAATACCCCAGGGTCCAGGATGTCTTGCGGCAGGCCAGGAAAATCTCTGGCCATTTTAGAAGATCTCACCTTGCTGACGTTCACCGGCGACACCACCTGCCCGTCAGACGTTTGATATGTGACAGCCCGACGTGCTGGAACTCCACCTTGTATATGCTTGATAGGCTGCTCCAGCAGAAATGTGCCGTTAACGACTACCTGTACGAACTCAGCAGCAGGACAGGTTCTGGCAGCTTGATTTCTTTTCACCATGCCAGTGGCTGCTCGACGCATGCAGACTTCTGTGGCCATTTGATGAGATCACCAGACTGCTCAGTCGCAGCCAGGGCATCATCAGTGACATCGTACCTTACGCCTTCTTTCTGGAGCGTGCATTGCATCGTGTCATTGATCAAGCCATCGAGGGTTAAGGAGCTGGAAGATGAGGAAGTCGCAACGCTGAATGAATTCCCAGGGGAAGCTACTCCATCTGAGACAACCTGTCCGTGTGGCCGTACCCAGGGGCGTCGTTAGGTCAAAACATTTTGGGCTTGAGCCCCGGATGTTTTGTCCAGTGCCCCAAAAGTTATGCTGGCCCCACCCCCCTTGTACTTGTTCTGCTACTTGCGCGCTGCGCGGGCATGAGTTCAGTCACTTCGGTGCGTAATCCCGTCCTGCAGGTCACGGGTCTCGCGGGATCACACGCCGCAGGATGGGATTGCGCACTGAAGAGACTGAAGTTGAACTCATGCCCATGCAGCCAGCGGAACAAGTACAAGGGGGATGAGGGCATAATCTGTGGGGTTGCCCAGATGGCTAGGCCCTTCACAGTAGTTATTAACCCCTTTCAGCAGTCCCCCATTCACTGAAGGGGGGACTGCTGAAAGGGGTTAATAACTACTGTGAAGGCGGGACTGCTGAAAGGGATTAAAGTACAAGGGGGGTGGAGGGATGATCTGTGGGGTTGCCAGACGGCTAGCACTGCTGAAAGGGGTTAATAACTACTGTGAAGGGGGGACTGCTGAAAGGGGTTAATAACTACTGTGAAGGGGAGACTGCTGAAAAGGGTTAATAACTACTGTGAAGGGGGACTGCTGAAAGGGGTTAATAACTACTGTGAAGGGCTCCCCCCCTGGTGATGGGGGCGTGACTTCACAGGGGCGTGATACAGTGGGCTTGTGCACCGGATAATTTCAGACCCTAGCAATGCCCCTGGCCATACCCTAAGGCTACATTCACCCGGAGGTATTTTTCACTGATGCCGTCAAAAAAACGGCCGTGTGAATAACCCCATAGACCAGGGATGGTCAACCTGCGGCTCTCCAGCTGTTGCAAAACTACAACTCCCAGCATGCCCAGACAGCCTATAGCTAACTTTCAATGGGTCCGTTGAAAACTCGGCTAATGCACCGTTTGTCATCCGCGTCCGTGATCCGTGGTTCCAGTCCGTCAAAAAAATATAACCTGTCCTATTATTTTCGCGGAAAACGGTTCGCGGACCCATTCAAGTCAATGGGACCGCTAAAAAACACGAAGGCACACAAGATTGTCATCCGCGTCCGCGCATCCGCGTCCGTTTTTTTGCTATCATTTGCATGGCAAACCTGTCTTAGGCTTCTTTCAGACGGGCATTGCGGGAAAAGGTGCGTTTACGTTGCGGGATTTTTTCGCGCGAGTGCAAAACATTGTAATGCGTTTTGCACGCGCGTGAGAAAAATCGTGCATGTTTGGTACCCAAACCCGAACTTCTTCACAGAAGTTCGGGCTTGGGATCGGTGTTCTGTAGATTGTATTTTTTTCCCTTATAACATGGTTATAAGGGAAAATAATAGCATTCTGAATACAGAATGCATAGTAAAATAGCGCTGGAGGGGTTAAAAAAATAAATAAAAAATTTAACTCACCTTAATCGCGCACTTGATCGCGCAGCCGGCATCTCCTTCTGTCTTCATCTTAGCTGTGTGCAGGAACAGGACCTGTGGTGACGTCACTGCGGTCATCACATGATCCATCACATGATCTTTTACCATGGTGATGGATCATGTGATGGACCATGTGATGACCAGAGTGACGTCACCACAGGTCCTGTTCCTGCACACAGCTAAGATGAAGACAGAAGGAGATGCCGGCTGCGCGATCAAGTGGATTAAGGTGAGTTAAATATATATATATATTTTTTAACCCCTCCAGCGCTATTTTACTATGCATTCTGTATTCAGAATGCTATTATTCTCCCTTATAACCATGTTATAAGGGAAAATAATAATGATCGGGTCTCCATCCCGATCGTCTCCTAGCAACCGTGGTTGAAAATTGCACCGCATCCGCACTTGCTTGCGGATGCTTACGATTTTCACGCAACCCCATTCACTTCTATGGGGCCTGCGTTGCGTGAAAAACGCAGAATATAGAGCATGCTGTGATTTTCACGCAATGCATAAGTGATGCGTGAAAATCACCGCTCATGTGAACAGCCCCATAGAAATGAATGGGTCGGGATTCAGCGCGGGTGCAATGCGTTCAACTCACGCATTGCATCCGCGCGGAATACTCGCCCGTGTGAAAGGGGCCTTAGATTTTTTTTTACTTTCCTTCATGTCTGGTGATCCTCCAAAAATAAAGGAAGACACACGGAAACAAAAACGGAAACGGATCACGGAACAACGGAACCCCATTTTGCGGAACGGAACACAACAACGATCGTGTGCATAAGGCCTAAATGAATGGTGAGGGCAAACACAGCTGGTGATGTCATTCATCCGCAACTGACTGTCCAACTTACTCGAAAGCCAGAAAAAAAAGCATTGGGGCTCAAAAGCTAATTAATAATTTTTTATTTTTTTACTTTTTTTAGGCATAAATAGAGAATAAACCATCATGTAAAATAAATAAAGCAAAGGATTTACTAAGTCATTCTTAATTTTATATAGCTTTAAACAGTGGCATGCTGTAAATTGTTAAAACGCAGCTTTTCCCTTTAAGATCTTCAAAGAGTTTCCCAATTACTGAACACCTCATGGGCACAGCTAGTCTACCTCATGACGGAGATTCCTGTTGCTTTCTTGGCAGCCTCTTGACATCCCGATATTTCATATTTTATTTTCATAAATCTACATGAAGCAAAGTATTTTAGATCTCACAGTGACCCCCGTCTTTGAAGATCTGCTCAACCTGAGTTGGATATTGATAGCATAGCAGAGCTGAGAAAAAGCATACAATGAGAGTCACTGTGAAGGATATCAAAGCAAGAATGGAAGCAAAAAACTATCTGACAGACGATACAGATGTTTATTTAATGCTTTAGGCCGCATGCACATGACCGTGGTGTGTTTTGCGGTCCGCAAAAGACGGATGGCGTCCGTGCGCGTTCCGCAATTTGCGGAACGGCACGGACAGCCTTCAATACAAATGCCTATTCTTGTCTGCAAAGTGCAGCACACGGAGTGCTGTCCGCATCTTTTGCGGCCCCATTGAAGTGAATGGGTCCGCATCTGAGCCGCAAAAACAACGGCCGTGTGCATGAGGCCTTAGGCTTTGGAAATGATAGCATTATTATTTAATAATAATTTGTCTAATTTTGAGCATTCCGATTTTCAGATCTTACAAAGGGTGGACTTAGATGTTGTTGGTTCTTGGGCAATAAAGGAGGGGAAGGAGTGTGAGGGCCGGCTCGGGACTTCAGCCCAGACAAATTTACCATCTTTTACGCCTGAAAACAAGGGTAAAAGAAAAGTGAAAACGACTCCAGTCAGGGGTTGGAATACTTTTCACTCCAGGCGCACAGACAGCCGGAGGTGCGATTAATTTATGATGAGGTGCACAGCTCTTCATAAATTAGCCGAATCCTCAGATGGTGCAGAAGTGAAACAATTTTGTAAGTGACCCCCGATGCCTGGATAATGGCTTTGCTGTGGTACTGCAGCAGTTTTGAAGTGAATTTGTTAAAATTGTAACAAATTGTGCTGACAAAACGGTGTTGTGTGGTCAAACTGTGTACTAAATAGGGTTCTCCGGCCACGTAAAAGGTGTTAAAAACCACTCTGAATGCTTTAAAGAGGTTTCCAAGGACATATTTTTTTTTTATTCCCACCCCGCACCCAGCGGTATCAGTGAAGAAGTCTATACTTAGCTGCTCCCTGTCGCTCTGGTTCTGACTCCTGAGATGTCTTCCCTGGATTTCCAGTCCCTGCTTGTGATATTTACATAGATGGGGTCATGTGCGCCGCTGCAGCCAACAATTGGTCTCAGGGGTGACCGTGACATGTCCTCAAGTGGCAGCAGTGGTGTGCCGCTTAAGGACACTTTAGGCAGGACTAAAAGTCTAGTGAAGATCTCTTCTCATGTACCGCTGAGGGGATTTAAAAGAAAATCATGGATAACCCGATTAAAAGCTATGGACACCTTTGCATTGAAAAAGAAAAATTTTGGGATCATTTGCTTCCCAAATCTAAAACAAAGCAACTTTCTAATAATCTTCATTAAATATTTCCTACCATTTTGCTGCTAAAACTGACATAAAACAGAGCTGTGCTCCTGTCCTGAAGGCTCTCTCTGCTCCCCCCTCCATTCTCCAGCAGCGGGGAGGGTGAAGAGGTCGGAGTGGTGGAAAGCACCCAAAAAAAAGGGTAGCTCACACAGACTGTAGACAAGGAGGAGAGCGCACACAAGGAGGGGGAAGACAGCAGATCTTGTATGTTTTCATGAAAAAAGCCGGAAACTAGGTCTAGGTTTATAAACTGGACATCAGGAGGTCTGAAAATGAATGAAAGAATGAAGATTGCAGACTGAAACTTTACTTCTTTTTTTTTTTTACTCAAGGTAACCACTAAAATGTATCAAAATGATTTTTTCATATTAAAGGTGGCCATAGCCTTTATATTAATAACAGAAGTAATACTCACCTTACCAATCCCTTTTTTCTAATTCTACTGTTTCTCATGTCCCCGGCTGGTTTCTATACTTCCTGGTCCCTATCGACACGGAAATGTGATTTGTAGTTGGCTGAGCTCCCTCCATTGAAAGGTTCACATTGCTGTATAGTTCTGGCAATGGAGCTACACCCGAACAGATGATCAGCAGGGGTGCGGGTATCCCCACTGATCAGATAGTGTAGGCCTTTTCATGTTCATGAGCTCTTGGGTACTGCCCTAATGCCAGAACGGTCGATCCGCTCCTGGCTGCTTACGTTTGTTGGGCTCTGTGAGAGAGATTCTCTGTCGGTGCTGTATTATGGATGTGGAGCATAGGTACCTCACTGCTGCTGTTCACTTTGAGGGCTGATTAGCTAGACCAATTAATATCTACCACAAGCTAATTAGGGGCGTGTTGTAAATGTCCTTGGACCCATCAGTGACAGGTTTACTATAAATACGTGACCCTTAGGCTACTTTCACACTGGCGTTTCTGGGTCCGGTTGTGAGATCCGTTTCAGGGCTCTCACAAGCGGCCCAAAACGGATCAGTTTAGCCCCAATGCATTCTGAATGGTTAAGGATCCGTTCAGAAGGCATCAGTTTGCCTCCGTTCAGCCTCCATTCCACTCTGGAGGCGGACACCAAAACGCTGCTTGCAGCGTTTTGATGTCCGCCTGACGATGCGGAGCCAAACGGATCCGTCCTGACTTACAATGTAAGTCAATGGGGACGGATCCGTTTTCACTGACACAATATGGTGCAATTGAAAACGGATCCGCCTCCCATTGACTTTCAGTGTAAATCAAAACGGATCCGTTTGCATTATCATGAACAAAGAAAAAAAACAACGGATACAATAGTTTGCATTATAGGTGCAGATCCGTCTGTGCAGATACCAGACGGATCTGCACCTAACGCAGGTGTGAACGTAGCCTTATTTACAAGCCGGCAGACATTTGTAGAAATATTAGGCAGGGTCTTCTCTGACTAGTTCCAGACGAATACCCTTTTCTATAACATATATTACATTGAGACTAGGGATGAATCCCAGGGAGAATGGGTACGCTGTGTGCATTGTACATAAGATGGAATGACATCATATAATTGGCCCAGTTTTAGTCGTCCTCATTGGCTGAGTGTGTATGGCTGGAGGATAGATAAATATCACACTTGGCAAAAATGCACAGTTGAATTAGCATGACTGAGCTCTTCTCCGAATGGAGCCATGAGAAGTGTGATCACAAGGTAGCTCATAAAACATCGGCAAGAATTTCAATGCACCCTAAATTTAGTTGTGACGTTTTTTACATGAGGAACCTTTTGTAGAGTTTTAAGAACGCACATGAAAATCTGTTAACGTGCCAGTACACCTAAGGCCTTATGCACACGACCGTTGTTGTGGTCCGCATCCGAGCCGCATTTTTTGTGCTGTCCACATCCGTTGCTCCGTTCCCCCGCAAAAAAATATAGCATGTCCTATTCTTGTACGTTTTGCTGACAAGAATAGGCATTTCTACAATGGGCCACCCGTTCCGTTCCGCAAATTGCGGAAGGCACACGGGCGGCTTCCGTTTTTGCGGTCATCTCACCTTAAGGCCCTATAATGTTTTAGAGGGTCTGCTCACCTGCAGGCCCTCACCTACGACCTTTTACAGGGTCAGGTCACCAGCAGGCCCTCGCATATATTTTTTAGAGGGTCAGCTCATCAGCAGGCCCTCGCATATAATGTTTTACAGGGTCAGCTCACCAGCAGGCCCTCGCATATAAAATTTTTGAGTGTCAGCTCACCAGCAGGCCCTTGCATATAATATTTTACAGGGTCAGCTTACCAGCAGGCCTTCGCCTACAATCTTTTACAGGGTCAGCTCACCTGAAGGCCCTCGCATATAATGTTTTAGAGGGTCAGCTCACCTGCAGGCCCGCATCTAAAATCTTTTACATGGTCAGCTCACCTGCAGGCCCGCACCTAAAATCTTTTACAGGGTCAACTTAACTGCAGGCCCTCACCTAATTATACCTAATAGGTAATTTGCGCGCATGCTGCCTTGCTTGGATGTGGTAGTCATAGCTGTTTCTCAGGCTCCCTCTCTGGAATCTTTTAGAGGGTCAGCTCAACTGCAGGCCCTCACCTAATTATACATAATAGGTAATTTGCGTGCATTCTGCCTTGCTTGGATGTGGTAGTCATAGCTGTTTCTCAGGCTCGCTCTCCGGAATCGAACCATGATTCCCCTGTTACCCATCGATTACATGGTTTGGGCTCCTTTATGTGTAACAAAGGGTGTATTGGAGTGCCGGTTCCTTGTAATTTTTGGCAGCCCTTTCACTGTGCATAGGCTTTATGAGTGTAGGAGTCCCACTACATGAACAATTGTACCAAAATGTGAATGAGGCCCTCCTTTATGCGATATACAGGTTGTATCGGAGTGCCTCTTCCTTGTAATTTTTAGCAGCACTTGCACTTCATATATAAGTTCATATACAGGAAAGAATGTTTCCTAACAATTTTTACTCCAAAATCGATTTTATCTTCGGTTTTGTGCGCATTATTGTCAGTCTGTAAAAGTGGCGTACTACTCGGACAACATAGTTCCCAGCAGGGATCTGGGAGTCCAAGATGCATCCAAGCATCCTCCCCATGCTGTTCCCGAACCATTTAGGTGGTGTTACCATTATTTTCTGACCTTTTCCTATTAACCAGGCACCCTCCCCTCTCCCATTGACTTCCATTGAGCTCTACCGAGCACCTGAGCATCCCGATGTGTTCGGCCCGAGCCCCCGAGCACTATGGTGCTTGATCAACACTAGTGTCCGCTTGGCGCAGAACCTGAATGAATTGATCCATCGTATTCAACAAATTGAATTGACTGCTGCAGGTTCTGCTACTTGTTGTGGCAGATAATGCATTAAGATCTTAATTCAGTTGGGGGCAGAGAGGGGCCTCCTGGTCAAATACATTGGCGACAGATGTCTGCTCGGAGAAAGCTGCGGCAAGATGTGTACAGAGCATATTCTGGTAATACTACAATTTTTACTTCCCTTTCGGCATCAGAAAAACATTCCCCATTTTTTATACTGAGGGTCTGAAAGCATGGCTATTCAGTAGTCAGTATGCAGCTTGAAAGATGCTCACCACTATGCACAGGGACCCAGATCTATCAGGCTATGTGATGCTACTGTAATGATTGGTTACGGCCAGTATCGTCATCATTATCAGCCTCCTTCTGTGGTAGCTTCTCATCCTTCTCCGTGGGACTTCGTCCATGTGGATCTACAGGGTGACCATCAAGATGTGGAAGCTGTTAATCTTCCATCATCACTTGTTGCATCAGTGTGAGCGTTTGTTCTAATAAATATAAGGGGGATGACATCGTTCATGCCAATGTTGTCCCTACTCACAAATTTGGTGGCCTCTTTGAAGGACCTGAGTATGTGACGCGCATCCCTGATGAGTTGCCAAGGCCTATGCTCAAAATAACACATGTATTGGTCTGATGCATGATGTAATTATTGACCAGTTTACGCTACTCATATAGATGCTATAGCATATGCAAGGTGGAATTCCAGCAAGTTGGAACGATGCAGGTCAAGAGAAGAAAAAGCAGACTGCTCTGTTGCTCCAAGTCCAGGAGAGCTTTTTAGCCACAAAAACGTCTGAAATGCGCAGACACTTTCTTGGACATGGCCAGCACCCAGGGGTGCACCTAGCCTTTCTTTGACCTGAGGTTAAATTTGAAATGCTCCCCAATGCCAAATTTTCAACCTGAACTCTTCACTCCTAGCATTACAGCACTACAAAACATACAGGGTAATACAGTGCCACATACCTCTTACAGCCAGTGACGTCTCCTTTGATGTAGATGTTCTCTTTTCTCATCTCCTTTCAGACCAGACCACCATGATGATTTCTTTTAGCTACATCTCGTCTCTGCAGTTTGACAAACAGACATCTTAGTTTCCTACTTTTCCATCATCCTCCTGCCTTCTGAACACACTATCCTACCACCCCCAGTACTGTGCCACTTCCAGACTGGGCCATTTGCCCCCTTCCTGACGAGGCCTAATTTTGCAAATCTGACATGTGTCACTTTATGTGGTAATAACTTTGGAACGCTTATACTTATCCAAGCCATTCTGAGACTGTTTTCTCGTGACACATTGTACTTCATGTTAATGGTAAATTTGAGTCAATATGTTTTACCTTTTTTTATTTAAAAAATCCAAAAGTTAACGAAAATGTGAAAGAATTCACTGTTATCTAAATTTGAATCTCTTTGCTTTTAGGACAGATAGTGATACCTCATAAAATATTCATTATTAACCACTTTCCGTCCGCCCATAGGATATAAACGTCCTATGGGCAGTTTATCTCTAAATGGACGTTCTAAAACGTCCAATTAGAGATGGCAGCTGCACGCTATGCTATTCCTGTCCCGGGCTGGTGGTCATGTGATCGTCGGAGTCAGGAGAGTGCAGGAGCTGTCGGGTCTTCCACAGACCTCGATCAGCCATGCACTGAGGCTGTACAGTGCTGTATAGTGCTGTACAGCCTCTCTGGGGGGTGTATTTCCCCTGTAAATGGGTCTACTATGTCAGCCCCAGTTACAGGAGAAATCAATAGTGAAAAAAAAGAAAAGTAAAGTTATATGTCCCCCAGAAGTCTTGTATGACCTTATGGGGGACACAAAGTGTAAAATAAAAAATAAAGTTTTTTATTAAAAAAAATAAATAAAGGTTTCACATGTAAAAAAAAAAATAATAAAAAAATCCCCAATTAAGTAATTACAAATAAACATTTAAAAATAGAAAACAAATAAATAGACATATTTGGTATTGCAGCGTCCCTGACGGTCAGCTCTATAAATATATCACATGATCCACTCCGTCCGATAAACACCATAATAAAATAAATGCAATTTTTGTCACCTTACAGTACAAAAAGTGCAACACCAAGTGATCAAAAAGGTGTATGTCCCACAAAATGGTACCAATAAAACTGTCACCTCATCCCTCAAAAAATGAGCCCCTACATAAGAAAATCGCTCAAAAAATAAAAAAAAAACTATAGCTCTCAGAACATGGAGACATTAAAACAATTTTTTGTTTCAAAAATGCTATTGTGTTAAAGTGAAATAAAAATAAAAATTATACATATTAGGTATCGCTGCATCCGTAACAACCAGCTCTATAAAAATATCAGATGACCTAACCCCTCTGGTGAACAGTGCCAAAAAAAGCCCAAATAATTTTGTCACCTAACTTCACATAAACTGCAACACCAAGCGATCAAAAGCCATATGCCCCCCAAAATAGTACCAATCAAACCGTCACCTCATCCCGAAAAAAATTTGATCCTAACTAAGACAATCGGTCAAAAAATAAAAAAAGCTATCGCTCTCAGACTATGGAGACACTAAAACAATATTTTCTTTGGTTTCAAAAATGCTATTATTGTGTAAAACTTAAATAAATAAGAAAAAGTATACATATTGGGTATTGCCACGTCCGTAACGATCTGCTCTATAAAAATGTCACATGACAACCCCTCAGATGAATGCTGTAAAAATAAATAAATAAAAACTGTGCTAAAACAACCATTTTTTTGGTCACCTTGCCCCATAAAGTGTAATAATGAATGATCAAAAAATCATATGTACCCAAAAATGATACCAATAAAAACATCAACTCTTTCTGCAAAAAACGAGCCTCTGCACAAGACGATTGGCAGAAAAATAAAAAAATATGGCGATCAGAAAATGGAGACACAAAAACATAATTTAAAAAAAAATGCTTTATTATGTAAAAACTGAAACAAAGAAAGTAGACATATTTGATATCATTGAATCCGTAACAACCTGCTCTTTAAAAATAGCATATGATCTACCCTGTCAGATGAATATTGTAAAAAATAAAAACAGTACCAAAACAGCAATTTTTTGGTTACCTTGCCTCACAAAAAAACATAATCTAGAGCAATTAAAAATCATATGTCCTCCAAAATAGTACCAATAAAACTGGCACCTTATCCCCTAGTTTCCAAAATGGGAACAATTTTTGGGAGTTTCTACTGTAAGGGTGCATCAGGGGGGCTTCAAATGGGACATGGCATCTAAAAACCAGTTCAGCAAAATCTGCCTTCCAAAAACTATATGGCGCTCCTTTTCATTGCGCCCTGCCGTGTGCCCTTACATCAGTTTACAACCACATGTGGGGTGTTTATGTAAACCGCAGAATCAGGGTAATAAATATTAAGTTTTGTTTTTGTTGTTAACCCTCCATGTGTTAAAGAAAAAAATGGATTAAAATGG
Organism: Bufo bufo; assembly: GCF_905171765.1. Lineage (NCBI taxonomy): Eukaryota > Metazoa > Chordata > Amphibia > Anura > Bufonidae > Bufo > Bufo bufo. Next base: position 323,933,183 of record NC_053394.1, on the reverse strand, counting down.
AAAATATGTCAAAAAAATTAAATTGAGAAATTTAATTTCCATTTTCCTTTAATTCTTGTGGAACACCTAAAAGGTTAACAAAGTTTGTAAAATCAGTTTTGAGTAACTTGAGGGGTATAGTTTCTACAATGGGGTCATTTATGGGGGGTTTCCACTGTGTAAGCCCCACAAAGTGACTTCAGACCTGAACTGGTCCGTAAAAAATGTTAAGAATTGCTTCTAAAATTCTAAGCCTTCTAACGTCTTAAAAAAAATAAAATGACATTTACAAAATGATGCCAACATAAAGTAGACATATGGGGAATGTTAAGTAATAATATTTTATGAGGTATCACTTTCTGTTTTTAAAGCAGAGAGATTCAAATTTCGAAAACAGTGAATTTTTTCAAGTTTTCATTAACTTTTGGATTTTTGTTATAAATAAAAAGGTTAAAAAATATTGACTCAAATTTACCATTAACATGAAGTACAATGTGTCATGAGAAAACAATCATTGAATGGCTTGGATAAGTAAAAGTATTCCAAAGTTATTACCACATAAAGTGACACATGTCAGATTTGCAAAATTTAGCCTGGTCAGGAAGGGGGTAAATTCGCCCGGTCTGGAAGTGGTTAACATTTCCCATATGTCTACTTTTTGTTGGCATCATTTTGGTAATGTAATATTATTTTTTAGGACTTAAGAAGGTTTAGAATTGTAGAAGCAATTTTTTTAATTTTTAAGTCAGATTTTTTAATGACCAGTTCAGTTCTAAAGTCACTTTGTGGGGCTTACATAATAGAACCAACCCATAAATTACCCCATTTTAGAAACAAGACCCCTCAGACTATTCAAAACTGGCTTTAAAAATGTTGCTAACCCTTTAGGTATTCCACAGGAATTAAAGCAAAAAAGAGGTGAAATTTCAAAATTTCACTTTTTTTGCAGATTTTCCATTTTAATATAAAAAATTCCTGAAACACATCAAGGGTTAACAAAAAAAAAAATTACCCTGATTCTGCAGTTTACAGAAACACCCAATATGTGGTCGTATACCGCTGTATGGGCACATGGCAGGGCACAGAAGGCAAGAAGCGCCATATTATTTTCGGAGGGCAGATTTTGCCTGAATGGTCTTTGGGCACCATGTTGCATTTGAACAGACCCTGAGGTAACCCCACATTGAAAACCCCCAAAAAGTGAACACATTTTGTAAACTACACTACCCAAGGAATTTTTAAGGGGTGTAGCGAGCACTTCACTCAACAGCTGTTTCATAGAATTTTTAATACTTGTGTGTGAAAAATAAAAATTTCATTTTTTTTTTTTAAAAGGGCTAATTTTGTGCAGGACAAGCTGTGGTTTTTATTGGCACCATTTTGGGGTACATTTGGCTTTCTAGTTACTTTATATCTCATTTTTGGGAGGTGGTCACACAAAAAAAGCTGTTTGGTGTCATTTTTCTATTTTTTGTTTTACACCGTTCACTGGACAGGGTAGATCATGTGATATTTTTATAGGTCCGGTCATTATAAATGCAACAATAACAAATATGTCTATTTTTTTGGGGGTATTTTTACATTTTACACAACAAAAACATTCTTAGAAAAAAAAAATCATGTTTTTGCGTTACTATTTTCTTAGAGCCAGATTTTTTTTCATTTTTCTGGCTAAAGTCTTGTGTGAGGGCTTGTTTTTTGTGGGACGAGGTGCCGTTTTTATTGCTACATAAGACTTTTTGATATGTTGATATTATATTTTTTGTGAGGTGACTAAAAAAAATCTGCTTTGGCATCATTTTTATTTATTTATTTTTACACCGTTCATAATATTTTTGTAGAGCCAATTGTTACGGACGCGGCGATACCAAATATGTCTATTTTCTAATTATTTTTTTACATTTTACACAATAAGAGCATTTTTGGAAAAAAAATCATGTTTTTGTGTTGCAATTTTCTTAGAGCCAAGTTTTTTTCTGGCTATGGTCTTGTGTGGGGGGCTAATTTTTTGCAGGATAAGGTGACGTTTTTATTGCTACCATTTTGGGGTACATACAACTTTGTGATTGATTAACATTATGTTTTTTGAGAGATGAGCTAACAAAAAAAAAAAAATAATCTGTTTTGGCGCAATGTTTTTATTTTTTTTACGGCGTTCACCTGATGGGGTAGATCAAGTGATATTTTTATGGAGCCGGTTGTTGCGGACGTGGTGATACCAAATATGTCTATTTTATTTTTTATTTCTATTATTAACATTTTTTAAATGACAGATTTGGGGGGGAAATGTTATTTTTTATGTGAAACTTTTTTTTTCAAAACACTTTATTTTTTATTTTACACTTCGTGTAACCCAAAAGACCATACATGACCTCTGGGGGACATTTTTTTTTTTTTACTATTTATTTCTCCTGTAACTGGGGCTGACATAGGAGTCGCAGTTACAGTGTATTTACACTGTAACTGGGGCTCCTACCCCCCAGAGATGCTGTATAGCATTATACCATACTGTACAGCCTCAGTGCAGGGCTGGTCAAGGTCTATGGAAGACCCAACAGCTCCTGCACTCTCCCGACCCCAGCAGTCACATGATCACCAGGCCGGGACAGTAAGTGGCATAGCGCTTCCTTGCTGTATACAGTGATCTAGAAGGCAGGGACACCCAGGAACGGTCCCTGCCTTCTCTGTGGGGTGCCCTGCTGTCACTGACAGCGGGCCCCCCGCTCGGCAGCTACACGATTAGCGTGCAGCTGCCATCTCTGAAAGGACGTTCAAAAACGTCAGATCAGAGATTAACCTGCCCGCGCAGGAGGGCCACGCTGCATGAGGCGGTCACCTCTTTTCATTGGCGGTGTGGCCTTGCCAGCACCTTCTCCATGCCACATTATTTTTTTAACTAATCGTTGCACCATTAAATTTATCACATGCGCCATGCAGTGACCATGTGTTATTTCCAACAAATGCAGTGTAGCCACAATGTTCCTGCCATTGTTGTTGACCACCTTGTCCAGTTGTAGTTGGCGGGGAGAAATCCAGGGGGATATTTGCTGCTTGATACAGATTAGCAACTCATCCACTGAGTGGCTTCTCTCGCCTAAGGAGAAAGTGGGAGTGGAAGCAACTCTCTGCCCTATTTCTGTTGGGGAAGGGAGGATATCCATTTAGGATGTAAAGGAGGTGGAGAGCACCTGGTGTGACACAAATATGGAGGTGTTAATAGGCCTTGTTGCTGTTGTGCTGCATTGCCGCTATCACACAGAACGTTGACCCAGTGGGCTGTGAAAGACATGTACTGTCCCTGGTCATAACTGCTGCTGCAATTTTTTTGATTTTTTTTTCTCAAAGCAGAGCTTGCAGATGGCGGTTTGGTATACGCATGCACACTGACTGGGGAGAACGGGTTTTAAGGACAACAAGACAATTTTTATCAACTTTCAGCTATGTCCACATGTGACTACCTGGGCTCCAGTCTGGATTTGCCGTCGCAGATTTTCATGCAGCAAATCTGCAGCGGTGTAGAATACTGGCAAAGTAAATTAACTTTTTAGCAATTGTCATTCACATGTGCCAGAAAAAAACTGTAAGGCCTCTTGCACACGACCGTATGTATTTTGTGGTCCGCAAAAAATACGGATGACATCCGTGTGCATTCCGTATTTTGCGGAACAGCTGACCCCTAATAGAACAGTACTATCATTATCAGTAATGTGGACAATAATAGGACATTTTCTATTTTTTGGCGGAACGGAAACGGAATGCACACGGAGTAACTTCGTTTTTTTTTTGCGGACCCGTTGAAATGAATGGTTCCGTATACGGTCCGCAAAAAAACCCGAACGGAAACGGAATGAAAATACAGTCGTGTGCAAGAGGCCTAAAAGTGACCCGTGGTGCAGATTTTAAACATACAGTATGTCAATTTGCTGAGCAGATTTCATCCTTTCCAATACAAAAATTTAAATCTGTGCAGCTGTTCAGAAACATTCAGTGAAAAAAAAATGCACCATTTGTTTTTGTTTGGCTACAAATTGCTAGTGGAAATTCTGCAACCAATTAATCACTTGTGAACCTACCTTCATCAATTTTTTGTGGACAAAAAAGAAAATTTTAACCCCTTCTATTCCATTTTCCGTATTTTTTTTCCATTTTTTACTCCCTTCCTGAAGCCATAACTTTTATTTTTCCATTCACATAGCAGCTGTATTTTCTAATGGTACCCTTTAATATTACATATAATGTAGCAGGAGGCTGGAAAAAATTCCAAATGGAGCAGCATTTTTTGTGGCGTGATCTGTAGTTTTTATTGATAGCATTTTGGAGTGCATATGACTTTTTGTTAAATTTTTGGGGGAAGTGAAGCAAACAAACCCAGCAAATCTGTAATTTTTTTTTTTTCTGTTAAGCCATTCACCATACAGGATTACCTTTATATTTTAATAGTCTGGGCATTTTGAGATGCTAATGTAATGCAACGATAACGATGTTTATTTTTTATTGCTTATTTTTAATATGGGGAGGGGGGGTGATTTGAAATGTTATATCAGGATGTCATAGCAACTGAACAGCTCCTTCGATCTCAGTCCCCAGGAGCGTAGAGCTCCCAGGAAAAGACCACTCAGATGCCTTTGATCATGGCATCTGAGGAGTTAAATATCTGTGATCGGCAAATTGACAATCAGGAATAATGCCAGTGGTCTGCAGTGTAAAACAGCAGGAATCTGGCGGCTATAGTGCCCACTCAGCTTTTGAGAAGGTGCCATCTTGAAAGCCACACAACTTTGGTGAAAACCAAGAACTAGAGCAGAACTTTCATCAGTTTATTGAGAATATGTCACGGTCCCTCCTATGACAGAGGTGAGAAGATCTGAGAGACTGGCGGCACATGAGGGTATCTGACAGTCTGTGTTTTCTCCTTGCAGTGTTGTTGTTTGGTAATGACCACACCTCTTGTCAGGTTCAGCTTGTGGTCAATACTGAGGCTTTATTTATTTCTGACTCACACTGCTTACCATGCGGTTGATATTTCCTGCTGGAGTTGGTTGAGCTGGTGTGTTGTTCCTTTGGATCTCCTGCTCCTCCATTCTTCTTTAAGCTAAGTGCATTTTGTTGTTCGCTTGTGTTTGTTGTTTTCTAGGCCTCAGGGAGACGCTGGTTCCTTTATCTGGGAAGGAACCAGTAGTCTCATTCCCTGCCACCACTCCTAGGGATTTCCAGGGGCTCCAGGGCTAAGGTTCTTGTGATTCCTAGGAGGTCACCATCCCTCTCTTAGCTTTGAGGCCTAGACTACGGTCTATTTCCTTCTGTGTGTTATCTGGTGTTTTCCCCTCCCCATTACCTGTGACATTATCAATCGCCAAAAAAACAATTTTGTTTGTGTCAGGGCAGCAATGGATACTGTTTCTGCACTGGTCGATCGTATGCAGGGACTGTCTTTGGAGGTGGCTGACCTCCGCACGGCCATCTCGCAGTTTTAGAGACTACAGGCGGCGGCCTCCAGCAGCGGGAACCAGTCCTGCCCGGAACCTAAGGTCGCTCTCCTGGATAGGTTTTCCAGGGGAAGTGACAAATTTGTTCGGTTCAGGAAGTCGTGCAAACTATATTTTAGACGAGAGTCAAAGAGTGGGGATTATTATTTCGTTACTGAAAGGTGATGCTCAGTCTTCGGCTTTTTCTTTGCCGACCGGATCACAATCCCTCCGGTCGGTAGATTAATTTTTCAGAGCTCTGGGACTTATCTACGATGACCCTGATTGGGTCTCCCTGGCCGAGACTAAGTTGCGTGGTTTACGGAATTGAGAGCGTTCTGCTGAGTCCTATTGCTCTGAATTTAGGAGATGGGCAACTGATACTGAGTGGAATGACCCAGCCCTCCGTAGTCAATTCTGTCAAGGGTTATCCAAGAATCTGAAGGACACATTGGCATTTCACGAATAGCCAGAGTCATTGGAGGCAGCCATGTCTCTGGCTGTACGTATTGATAGATGCCTGAGAGAGAGATCTAAGGTTCCTCTCGCTCGGGACGCACTATCATATGGGGAGACGGCCTCTTCCGACATTTTGGGTAGGGAGGCACTTGAGCTCATGTCTGATGATGAGCCAATGCAGTTGGGGGAAGTCACTCCTGGATCTGGTAATGAAAACGTTAGGGGTAAAGGGGGGTATTTTGTTAACGTATGTCTTTATGTTAAACATGAAGGTGAAAAAGGAAAAAAAAAATAATAATGTGTTTAGTCCTCTTCTCACTCTTGGTGGTGAGGGTGGGGAATCTGAGAATGTACTTTTGTCATTTACCGGTAGTACCCAATTTCTTCTGCCTGCCAAGGTGGTGCTAGACTCTAAAACTGTGAGAATTGAAGTATTTATTGACAGTGGGGCAGGGGTTTACCTAGTGGATGGCCAATTGGTCTGTATGCATGGTTTAACAAGCGCATTAGACAAAAATATTTTGTTGTTTGCAATTGATTCCGCTCCAAGCTCACAAAAGTATTTATCACAAATGGTGCAGGACATTCGCCTAAAGGTGGGAGATTCTCATCAAGAATCCATTTCATTTTTTGTGCTGGAGGGTCTGCCTACTCCTTTGGTTTACCGTGGTTATCCAAACATAACCCTACCATCGATTGGCAAGCGAGACAGATTCTTGATTGTAGTAATTTTTGCATAGACAACTGTCTTAGCACATCGCTTTCTGTTGTAACCACTAAAATAGTACCTTCTTTTATGTTGGATTTTTCTAATGTATTCTCTGAAAGTGGAGACCAGGAGTTACCTCCACATCGGGAGTATGATTGTCCCGTCAACCTTATTCCCGGAGCTAGATTGCCCAAGTCTCTGTTGTATAATCTTTCTGAACCCGAAAGAGTAGCCATGTGAGAATATATCACCGAGAGCTTGGCTAAAGGTCATATTAGACCATCCAAATCACCAGTGGATGCAGGGTTCTTCTTTGTAAAAAAAAAAAGGACGGAACCCTTAGGCCATGATTGGACTTCTGTGAGCTTAATCGCATTACTGTCCGTGATCCCTATCCCCTTCCTTTGATCCCAGATTTGTTCAATCAAATTGTCGGTGCCAAGGTGTTCTCTAAGTTGGATTTGAGGGGGGCATATAATCTGGTAAGGATCAAGGAGGGGGACGAATGTAAGACGGCCTTTAATACCCCTGAAGGTCATTTTGAGAATTTGGTCATTCCTTTTGGGTTGACCAATGCTCCTGCTGTTTTTCAACATTTCATCAATGACATCTTTCATCATCTGGTGGGCAGCTTTGTGGTGGTGCATCTGGATGATATTTTAATTTATTCCCCCGACATGGAGAAGCATCAGGATCACGTGAGACAGGTCTTAAAGATACTAAGGGAGAATAAATTGTATGCTAAGATGGAGAAGTGTGTATTTGGGTTCCAGAAGTGCAATTCCTGGGTTACCTACTCTCATCTTTGGGTTCTCGTATGGATCTGGAAAAAGTCTGTGCTGCGTTGGACTGGGATTGACATGAAAATCTGAAAGTGCTCATGGGATTTTTGGGGTTCACCAACTACTACCGTTAATTTATCTTGAATTACTCGACTGTTGTTAAACCATTAACAGATATGACTAAGAAAGTTGCGGTTTTCTCAGTCTGGTCTGATGAGGCATTACATGCCTTTTCAGTGGTGAAGGAGTGTTTTGCTTATTTGAGATGTTTTGTCTTGGAGAATTAGGAGGAGTGGTCTTCATTTTTCTCGTTGGCTGAGTTTGCCATAAATAACCATAGGCAGGAGTCCACTGATAAGTTGCCGTTTTTTTCGGAGCATATGGGTTCCATCCGCAGTTTGGCACATTTTCTGGTACTAAGACTTCTGGTATACCGGAAGAGGAAAGATTTTCCTCTTCAATGTCATCTATTTGGCGTAAAATTCAAAACAATTTAAAAAAAATGGGCAAAAAGTATAAACGAATGGCTGACAAGAGACGTATGAGTGGTCCGGACCTGAGAGTGGGTGATTCTGTGTGGCTGTCCACAAGAAACATTAAGTTGAAGGTACCTACTTGGAAGTTGGGTCAAGGTTTATTGGGCCATATAAGATCTCTGCAATTATTAATCCGGTTGCTTTTCGTTTTGAACTTCCGCAAGGCTTTAAAAATTCATAATGTTTTTCACAAATCATTACTGAAAAGATATGTCAAACTTGCTGAACTGTCATCCTTACCTCCTGCTCCTGTCTTGGTGGACGGTAATCTTGAATTTCAGATTGCCAGGATAGTGAAATCACAAATTCTCGTTACGGTCCAGAGGAAAGAATGTGGGTTCCTGCGACCAACTTTAATGCCAGTCGCCTTGTGAAGGCCTTTGACAGAGCGCATCCTAATAAAGTCGGCCCTAGAGGTCACCCGTAGAGGAAGGGGGGGGGTGGGGGTACGGTCACGGTCCCTCCCATGACAGAGGTGAGAAGATCTGAGAGACTGGTGGCACATGAGGGTATCTGACAGTCTCTCTGTTTTCTCCTTGCAGTGTTGTTGTTTGGTAATGACCACACTTCTTGTCAGGTGCAGCTTGTGGTCATTACTGAGGCTCTATTTAGTTCTGACACTGCTTACAATGCGGTTGATATTTCCTGCTGGAGTTGGTTGAGCTGGTGTGTTGTTCTTTAGGATATCCTGCTCCTCCATTCTTCTTTAAGCTAAGTGCATTTTGTTGTTCGCTTGTGTTTGATGTTTTCTAGGCTTAAGGGAGATGCTGGTTCCTTAATCTGGGAAAGAACCAGTAGTCTCATTCCCTGCCACCATTCCTAGGGATTTCCAGGGTCTCCAGGGCTAAGGTTCTGGTGTATGAGTATTTCCACCTTCATGGATCTACTCATATCGGCAGGAGTCAGGGAGAGGTCTAGGGATTCCTAGGAGGACACCATCCCTATCCATTAGCTTTGAGGCCTAGACTCCGGTCTATTTCCTTCTGTGTGTTATCTGGTGTTTTACCCTCCCATTACCTGTGACAGAATAAGACAATTTTAAACAATTTTTTAGAAACAAATTTGCAAGCTAGACTCTTGGCCTTAACATTAGGGTAGTACTCACCTAGTGGTGCTATAACGCTGCACTTCCCCACTGTTGTGATCATGAAGAAGAGTAGGCTAAATAGTGCCAGGGCAGGAATGGCATGGGGCTGGAAAGACAAGAGGCCTCTTAGCCATATGTGGCTACGGTGCCACATTATAGCAACTCTAATAATGTTAGAAAATTACCTGTTCCCTGCCAAGAGTTTGCAGATACATGGAAATATAAAATATCCTATCAATAATCCATATGATTGTAAGTTCAGAAAGGTTGGTGAAAAAAGTTGGGTTGGTGTTCTATTTCCAACTGTAGGTCAAAGACTCCAGAGCAAAAAGCTGTATGCTGATCTCTAGCACTTCCAAGGGCAGTGCTAGGGTCTTAAAAGACTACTATTTCAGAACTATAGTTCTGACACCATTATTTCAGAAGTACAGGTTTGGTCGCACTGGGCAATACAGCAAGTACAGTAATAGGGGCAAATAGGGCAGCAGGATAAGGGATGTGTCGATTGGAAAATGGTAGGAAAGGTGCTAGAAAAGCTGAAAGAAGTCTGCATGACCAATATTACTACCATTATAGTGGTTATATATTACATCCATAATGTTAGTGAGCAAAATGCACTATACAGAGTATTACCAACAACCGCACTATACGAAGGGTGTTCAATGAGTTATCTACCCCAGCATGTTCTGTCAGTGTTAGAAAGCTGAGCTTGTCTGTACAGGTTAAGACATGTATGAACATAGAACACACCCTCAGTAGCAGTTCAGTCTGATGAAAGCACTGGAAGTGACAGGATGGCAAGTGCAGTACAGTGCGTGTCTACAAAGAAAGTGAGGGATTTGGAACTTTGTTCCGTGATTAAATTCCTTACAGAGGAAGAAAAGAAGCCTAAAGAAATCCATGAAAGGATGATTGCTGTATATGGTGATGATGCACTTTCCTACTACCAAGTAAAGATTTGAACCAAGCAGTTAATATGGGGTAGGGAATCAATTGAAGATGATCCCTGATCAGGGCGACCTGTCGAAACATCTTTAGAGGAAATGTGCCGTAAAGTGGAGGCCATAACTTTGGAAGATTGTCAGGTCAAAGTCAGTGTTATAGCTCATAAATTAGGCATTTCAGCTGGCATCAGCATCATTGATGATGTTTTTAGTCAATGGTCAGCTCCCGGTGGGTGCCACGAATGTCGACACCTTAGCAAAAAGACTTGTCGCCAGCAATTTAGCCAAAATGATTCTGACATGCTTAGAGAAAATCTAGGAGACTTCTATTCTCAAATTATTACGGGTGATGAAACATGGCTCCCCCACCATGATCCTGAGTCCATGCAAAGGAAGCACAAAGGGTCACCAACTCCAAAGATATTTAGTGCGCAGCAATCAACTAGAAAGATCATGGCAGACGTTTTTTTTAAGAAATGGAAGGTGTTTTATTACTAGAATTCACGCCACACAACAATTACTGGAAACACCTATGCTTCAACAATAAAGTCAAAGAGAAATGCCGAGGGAAGTTGTTGGCGGGTGTGTTGCTGCTTCATGACAATGCACCAGCTCACAAGTCTTGCAAATCACAAGCTGCTAACAGGGAATGCGGATTCATGGAGCTTAACTATCCACCCTACAGTCCAGACCTGGCTCCCAGTGATTACTTTCTCTTTTGGGAACTTGAAGAAATTTCTGCGTGGGCAACGATTTCCTGATGATAATGCAAAGAGGTGGCAACAGGGTTCCTGCAGCAGCAAGAAGTCTCCTATTCTGAGGATATCTGATCACTCGAGGTGAAGTGGAATAAGTCAAGAGGGATTACATTGAAAAGTAGTAAGTTAATTTTGTTTTTATATTCAGGTAGATAACTTATTTAACACCCCTCATACAAGGCACAAATAATACTGCCACACCATGATCACTACACAGTGGCTGCATGATATTACCATGAATAAAAACCACTCTATGAAGTACAATATTACTACCAAATGGTGGCAGATACCAATTCTACACAGGAGCTCTTGCAGACAATATAAGTGATATAGTACAGTTGTGTGAGATTTTCTCAGACTTTATTCACTTTTCCATCTGGCCCAGACCATCATGACAACTTTTTCCAGCCATGTCTTGTCTTTGCAGAGTTTGCTGCCCAGACATCTTTGGCTACTCGTTTTATGGTTTGACAATATGGTTTTGGCTACACAGATTTGAACCTACCAAACTTTATTAGCCTGTGGGATAGGTCAAGTGAGCGCAGTGGCCTCCTCACAGCATACCAACTTTCTATCCTGCGGACACCCCTAATTCTGTGCCTGCTGCCGTCCCATTTACCCTAACTGTACCTTTTCTGTTGCCCAGTGCCACTATTTTACTTCTGGAATAATGTGTCAGAACTATAGTAAATAACACCCCCCCCCCCCCCCCAATAAAAAAACTAAACAAAACAATAGTGCCACAGAGTAGTGAAAATAACAGCTTCATAGATTCTGCTCTAAGAAAAAAAAAGAAAGTGCCAAACAATACCCCAAATTGTGATCTATGCAGTAGTTGTATTCCAGACAGTAATAATAGTGCACCTACTTTAAATGTACCCCATGTGGCCCTCAAGATAATAGCACCCCAAACAGTAACAGTACCCACACACAGTAATAGTGACCTTCTCAGTGCCCCCCAAAAGTAATAGTGGCCCTTTAGGCCCCACACGGTAAAGGTGGCCCTTACAGTTATAATGTCCCTTTTGTGCCACCACAGAAAAGAATAATGCAGCTTCGGCAATAAAGGGGGCCAAAACGGTAATAACAACCCCTTGTGCCCCCTTATAAGTAATAATACCCCTGTTTTGATCCAGAAAATAATGCTATACTCTCCTAACTCTGATATCATGACAAGTGGTTTTTATGACCTGTGAGGACAAAGGTCTGGCACAGGCGGCATGCAGTTTAGGCCAGTTTCTCACTGGCATTTATCTGTTCTGGCAGGTGAACAGCCTGCTGGATCCGCACTACAGTGTGCACACATGCGCTGCTGGAACTCCATTCACTATAAAAACTGGTGCGTGCATTATAGTGAATGGGGCCGGGCGGACTACCGGCAGCACATTGCAGTGAACCGGCAAACTGTTCCTTTGCCACAACAGATAAATGCCGTTGTACTGCCGTCCAGGGCCGGTGCAAGGATTTTTGTCAACAAAAGCAAATATACATTTTGGCGCCCCCCCCCCCCCCCATCATTTCACATTTCTGCCCCTCATGATTCATGTCCCTTACTTGCCCCCCCCCCATGTGCTAATATCATAGTGACATCCTCTCCCCCTGCCCCCTAATGTGCCAATATCAAGTGCCTCTCTCCTCCCCCCTCCATATGCCAGTATCATGGCGCCAATAGCCCCCCCTCCCCCCGGCAGTAAAGTAACAGTCCAGTATTTAAAAAAAATAATAATTATACTTACCTCCATGTCAGTGATGCAATGCAGGCCTCTTCCGGCCTGTGTTCCCACCAGCCTCTAGTGTTGAAGATTTGGTGCTCGTGTTCATATTTAGCCTGTCTTTCAGAAAAGTTTATCCTGGGATTCGAACTCACGACCTTTAACATCAGAGGCAAAGCACTTAGGCTACTTTCACACTAGCGTTCGGGGTTCCGCTTGTGAGTTCCGTTTGAAGGCTCTCACAAGCGGCCCCGAACGGATCCGTAGAGCCCCAATGCATTCTGAGTGGATGCTGATCCGCTCAGAATGCCTCAGTCTGGCTCCGCTTGGCCTCCGTTCCGCTCAGCAGGCGGACATCCGAACGCAGCTTGCAGCGTTCGGGTGTCTGCTTGGCCGTGCGGAGCCAGACGGATCCGTCCAGACTTGTGGTGTGGGTCGGATCCGTTTGGAGTTGACACAATATGGTGCGATTTCGAACGGATCCGTCCCCCATTGACTTTCAATGTAAAGTCTGGACGGATCCGTCTGACTAACTTTCACACTTAGAATTTTTTCTGAACTATAATGCAGACGGATCCGTTCTGAACGGATCCCTTCGTCTGCATTATAGGAGCGGATCCGTCTGTGCAGACACCAGACAGATCCGCTCTGAACGCAAGTGTGAAAGTAGCCTTACCCACACAGCTATGAGAGCTGTATAGCCAGTTACTTAAAAAACATGGAGCCATGGGCTCCATGTTCTACTGCGTTCTGGGGGAAGCAGGCTGAACGTTTAATAGCTGGGTTCTCCAGGGGGCTTCCTGGAGGATGGGAGTCATAGCGCCTCCTTTATCGCTGACGCTGGCTGGGCACCAAATGCACACAACTGGATCCCTTTACATGGGACTGCTCTAATATATATATATATATATATATATATATATATATATATATATATATATATAGTGCATTTTTAAACAGTTATATTGTGAATCAGCCCTAGGGGTGCTGGCACCATGGGCACTGTAAAGTGCTGTCACCTGGCAGGATTTGGGCAGCAGCATACAGAGGACAGCCAGGCTGAGTGACAATGCACTGGGGTCAGGGACAATGTGCTGATATATAACACACGGCAGAGCCCCTGACGACGTGCAGAGCACAGCGACCAGCCTGCCATCCCGGGAGTCCGCCTACCCCCGCCGAGGACGAGGAGGGCGGGTCACAGGCAGCAGGCCACCCGGCTCGGGTGTAGGGCGGGTCACAGGCCGCGGGTATGTCGGACTATGAGATCTCCGTGCAGGCTCTCAATGAGCTCCTGGCCAACGATGGCGGTTTCTACAGCCTCCCCTCCCAGCATTTCAACGAGGTCTTCCCCCGGATCTACGTGGGCAACGCGTGAGTTACTGCCGCCCGGCGCGGGGTTACCGGGGCTCTGGGTTCTGTATGTGACTGCTGATTCCAGGGCGCACCTGCCGCTGGGTCATAGGTGACGGCTGTCACATATATGTAATGGGGGTAATGCTGCATATATAAGAGCTAATGCAAGCAAAGAGAGGAGGAGCTCCCCTACCAACCAATCAAACCATTGCTTCTATTTGGTAACCAAGACAAAATGAAAGCGAGAAGATGATTGGTTGCTAAGGGCAACAGGCTCCATCTCCTTTGGCCTGCACCAGTTTTCTCATGTGAGGCCCAATGCTGTGTGTAGTCACTGATGGTTTCTATAGGTTCAGCTATATGGACAGGGTGTGTATCTGTGTACACGGTGGCACCTATTTACCACGTTTGTCAAACTGGTGTAAAGGAAAACTGGCTTAGTGGTTCATAGCAACCAATCAGATTCCACCTTTCAGTTTCCAAAGGAGCTCTTAAAAATGAAAGGTGGAATCTGATTGGTTGCTATGGGCAACTAAAGAAGTTTTCCTTTACGCCAGTTTTGATAAATCTATCCCTTTGCAATGAAGTTTATAGTGTGCTTTGGTTGACAATATGGTTCTGGGAAGGCGGATTTGATTTGAACGTACCAAACTTTATTGGCCTGTGGTTGTAGGGTAGGTCATCATGATCTGATTCCGACTCCTAGCACCCCCACCGATCAGCTGTCAAGTGAGCACAGTGGCCTCCTCAAAGCATACCAACACTGCTCTGTGCGTTGTATAGTGGCTGTGATTGGTATTGCAGTCCTGGCCCGTTCACTTAGGCCTCTTTCACACGGGCGTTGCGGGAAAATGTGCGGGTGCGTTGCGGGAACATGCACGATTTTTCCGGCGCGAGTGCAAAACATTGTAATGCGTTTTGCACTCGCGTGAGAAAAATCGTCCTGTTTGGTACCCAAACCCGAACTTCTTCACAGAAGTTCGGGCTTGGGATCGGTGTTCTGTAGATTGTATTATTTTCCCTTATAACATGGTTATAAGGGAAAATAATAGCATTCTGAATACAGAATGCATAGTACAATAGGGCTGGAGGGGTTAAAATAAAAAAATAAAAAATGTAACTTACCTTAATCGCGCAGCCCGGCTTCTCTTCTGTCTTCTTCTTTGCTGTGTGCAGGAAAAGGACCTGTGGTGACGTCACTCCGGTCATCACGTGGTCCGTCACATGATCTTTTACCATGGTGATGGATCATGTGATGACCGGAGTGACGTCATCAAAGGTCCTTTTCCTGTACACAGCAAAGAAGAAGACAGAAGAGATGCGGGCTGCGCGATCAAGTGGATTAAGGTGAGTTAAATTTTTATTTTATTTTTTTAACCCCTCCAGCCCTATTGTACTATGCATTCTGTATTCAGAATGCTATTATTTTCTCTTATAACCATGTTATAAGGGAAAATAATAATGATCGGGTCTTCATCCCGATCGTCTCCTAGCAACCGTGCGTGAAAAATCGCACCGCATCCGCACTTGCTTGCAGATGCTTGTGATTTTCACGCAGCCCCATTCACTTCTATGGGGCCTGCGTTGCGTGGAAAACGCACAATATAGAGCATGCTGCGATTTTCACGCAACGCACAAGTGATGCGTGAAAATCACAGCTCATGTGCATAGCCGCATAGAAATGAATAAGTCAGGATTCAGTGCGGGTGCAATGCGTTCACATCACGCATTGCACCCGCGTGGAATACTCGCCGGTGTGAAAGGGGCCTTAAAGGGAACCTGTCACCGGGATTATGTGTATAGAGCTGAGGACACGGGTTGCTAGATGGCCGCTAGCACATCGACAATATCCATTTCCCCATAGCTCTGTGTACTTTTATTGTGTAAAAAAAAATGATTTGATACACAGGCAAATTAACCTGAGATATGCTCTTTCCACCACCTGCCGCCTTCAACTCAAAACATCTCCCGCATCCGCCCTTTCCTTAACTTTGAATCTGCGAAAATGCTTGTACATGCCTTCATCATCTCCCGCCTAGACTACTGCAACACTCTCCTCTGTGGCCTTCCATCTAGCACTCTCGCACCCCTCCAATCTATCCTCAACTCTGCTGCCCGACTAATCCACCTCTCACCCTATTACTCCTCTGCCTCTCCCTTCACTGGCTCCCCATTGCCCAGCGAATTCACTTCAAAGTACTAACAAATACATACCGTCCATAACAAGGCCGTCCATAACCTGTCCCCTCCCTATATCTCTGAGCTACTTTCCAAATACATCCCCACATGCACTCTCCGATCCTCACAAGACCTCCTTCTCTCCTCTCCTCTTATCACCTCATCCCACAATCGCCTCCAAGATTTCTCCCAGGCATCCCCCACACTCTGGAACTCGCTACCCCAACATATCAGACTCTCACCTACAGTGGAATCTTTCAAAAGAAACCTGAAAATCCACCTCTTCAGACAAGCCTACAACCAGTGACCCTGCTGCCTCTATACCGCCATGACTAACTTCACCCGCACCTACTGTGTCCTTCTCCCATACCATGTACAGTAAAGTTTGGACACACCTTCTCATTCAAAGAGTTTTCTTTATTTTCATGACTATGAAAATTGTAGATTCACACTGAAGGCATCAAAACTATGAATTAACACATGTGGAATTATATACATAACAAACAAGTGTGAAACAACTGAAAATATGTCATATTCTAGGTTCTTCAAAGTAGCCACCTTTTGCTTTGATTACTGCTTTGCACACTCTTGGCATTCTCTTGATGAGCTTCAAGAGGTAGTCCCCTGAAATGGTTTTCACTTCACAGATGTGCCCTGTCAGGTTTAATAAGTGGGATTTCTTGCCTTATAAATGGGGTTGGGACCATCAGTTGCGTTGAGGAGAAGTCAGGTGGATACATAGCTGATAGTCCTACTGAATAGACTGTTAGAATTTGTATTATGGCAAGAAAAAAGCAGCTAAGTAAAGAAAAACGAGTGGCCATCATTACTTTAAGAAATGAAGGTCAGTCAGTCAGCCGAAAAATTGGGAAAACTTTGAAAGTAAGGGCTATTTGACCATGAAGGAGAGTGATGGGGTGCTGCGCCAGATGACCTGGCCTCCACAGTCACCGGACCTGAACCCAATCGAGATGGTTTGGGGTGAGCTGGACCGCAGAGTGAAGGCAAAAGGGCCAACAAGTGCTAAGCATCTCTGGGAACTCCTTCAAGACTGTTGGAAGACCATTTCAGGGGACTACCTCTTGAAGCTCATCAAGAGAATGCCAAGAGTGTGCAAAGCAGTAATCAAAGCAAAAGGTGGCTACTTTGAAGAACCTAGAATATGACATATTTTCAGTTGTTTCACACTTGTTTGTTTTGTATATAATTCCACATGTGTTAATTCATAGTTTTGATGCCTTCATAGTCATGAAAATAAAGAAAACTCTTTGAATGAGAAGGTGTGTCCAAACTTTTGGTCTGTACTGTAGATTGTAAGCCCTCACGGACAGGACCCTCTCTGCTTCTGTACTAGTTTGTAACTCGTCTTGTTTATGATTAGTGCAATTGTCTGTATTATGTATGTATACCTCTTCTCATATGTGCAGCGCTATAGAATGAATGGCGCTTTAATAATATTAATAATAATAATAATAATAATAATGAGTCCTGTCCCTGACCCTGACCCATCTCAGGTTAATTTGCATATGTATCAAATCGTTTTTTTTACACAATAAAAGCACACAGAGCTATGGGGACTGGGTATTGCGGATGTGCTAGCGGCCATCTAGCAACCCATGTCCTCAGCTCTATACACAAAATCCCGGTGACAGGTTCCCTTTAAAGGGTTTCTGTCATTAAAAAAAATGGATATTAACCTGGCTGACATTAGCAATGTGCTAATGTCAGCCGAACATAATTATATTAGTCCCATGTCACTATGTGCCGATGTTATTTAGAAAAACAAACTTTTATAATATGCAAATGAGCTTCTAGGAGCAGGAGGGGGAGGGCGTTGAACCTGCTCCTAGAGGCTCCTAGAGGCTCTGTTCGCTTACCTCTTTCCACGCCCTTCTTACCTCTTTCCACGCCCAGGGCCAGGCCAGTGTTGGTCTCCTGTCTGCCGGGGAAATCTCGCGCCTGTGCCGTCCCGTTCAGTATTCGGCACAGTGAGGGAAGGTATCACGGTCGGCGTGACTATCACATACGTGACACAGAGGGAGGGAACGAGGAGGGCCCTGCCCAAGTGAGAGGGAAGATGGTGACCCCTGACTCACCTTGCGGCTGGCACCTGGCTGCCCTGACGTCCCTAGACGGGTTCCTCACCCGTACGCCGATCACGTGCCTAAAGCCCTGGCTTTCCCTAAGCTGAGCCCTAGATAGTGAACAGGGCGGTGGGAACACTAGTCCGCACCACTAGCTCTAAGGGAAAACACCAAGGGGAGGACAGACAACACAGACTCAACATATAATCCCAGGTGGGCGACAACAGGAGACAACAAGAAGCCCCACAGGGATCCGGAGGGAAGCACTCTGGAACGACAACCAGGATTCACAACTCCAGTGGGTCAGTATAGATGTCCAGGCAGGAAGCTCTATAACTGGCAACTAGAGAAGTGTGAGGGGAGAATATAAGGAGGTTGGGAGTGGCAGACAAGAAACAGCTGAGGAGGAGAAGCTACGGATCCCTGAGTGAGACAAAAAGGATAGCAAGGCAAACACAGAAAACAATCACTAAGAAACAACGTGATCTTTAGATATAGAGCGCGCAGCCACCCGCTGCGACTTCCTGACCCCGGGTAAAACGGAGTCAGACGTGGCTCTTGATACCCTCGTGACAGTACCCCCCCTTTCACGAGGGGCCTCCGGACACTCAGGACCGGGTCTCTCCGGATGAGAGGCATGGAAAGCCTGAATTAACCTGTTGGCGTTTACCTCTGACGCTGGAACCCACATTCTTTCCTCGGGACCGTAACCCCTCCAATGCACCAGATACTGAAGAGAGAGCGGCGGACCCGACGAGAATCAACAATTCTGGCTATTTGAAACTCCAGATTACCAGCCACAATAACAGGAGGAGGTGGCAGCGGTGATGGTTCTAGAGGTGGAACATACTTCTTGAGTAACGATTTATGGAAGACGTTATGGATCTTAAAAGTCTGAGGTAGCTCCAGGCGAAAAAGCCACAGGGTTAATGACGGCTACTATTTTATAGGGACCAATGAACCTAGGGCCCAGTTTCCAAGAGGGAACCTTCAACTTAATATTCCTAGTAGACAACCACACATAGTCATTCACTCCTAGGTCCGGACCTGGCGACCGTTTCTTATCGGCCATGCATTTATATTTACCACTCATCTTTTTCAAGTTAACTTGCACCTTCTGCCACACCGATGAAAGAGATGAAGAAAACCTTTCCTCTTCGGGAACCCCAGAAGAACCCCCCTCTTTGAAAGTACAAAATTGGGGATGAAAACCGTATGCACCAAGGAATGGTGACTTGCCAGTGGACTCCTGATAATGATTATTTATGGCAAACTCAGCTAACGGTAAATATGATGACCACAACTCTTGGTTTTCAGACACAAAACACCTTAAATATGTTTCTAGGTTTTGGTTGGTACGCTCAGTCTGTCCATTCGACTGAGGATGGAAAGCTGAGGAAAAGGACAAGTGTACCCCCAAACGGGAACAAAAAGCTTTCCAAAACTTAGAAATAAACTGGGTTCCCCGATCCGAAACCACATCGGAAGGGACCCCGTGAAGCTTCACGATTTCACTGATAAACACCTGAGCAAGAGTTTTAGCATTAGGAAGTGCGGGTAGCGCAATAAAGTGTACCATTTTGCTAAACCTGTCTACTACTACCAAGATAACTGTTTTACCCGCCGACAACGGTAAGTCAGTGATGAAATCCATTGACAGATGTGTCCATGGCCTATTGGGGATGAAAAGTGGCAATAAAGACCCTGCTGGACGTGTATGAGAGACTTTCGCGCGTGCACAAGTAGAGCAAGTAGACACGAAATCCATTACATCCTGACGCAACCTTGGCCACCAAAAACGACGAGATAATAGCTCCAAGGTTGCTTTACTACCCGGGTGCCCAGCAAGTGCCGAATTATGATGTTCTTTTAATAATTCAAGACGCAGGTTTAACGGTACAAACAATTTCTCTGAGGGGCAAGAGGCCGGGGCGTCCCCCTGGGCCTCTAACACCTTTCCCTCTAGAACAGAGTGTACGGCAGAGACAACCACTCCTCTTTGTAAAATAGGTACCGGATCACTAACATTACCCCCTCCAGGGAAACTACGGGATAATGCGTCTGCCTTGGTATTTTTTGCCCCAGGACGATAGGTGATTACAAAGTTAAATCTGGTAAAGAATAGCGACCACCTAGCTTGTCTAGGGGTGAGACGCTTAGCCGATTCTAGGTACAGAAGGTTTTTGTGATCCGTAATCACCGTGACGGGGTGGATTGCTCCCTCTAAGAAGTGACGCCACTCTTCAAGCGCCAGTTTAATCGCCAACAGTTCCCTATTTCCAATATCATAATTCTTCTCTGCAGAAGATAACTTTTTGGAAAAGAAAGCGCAAGGACGCCATTTGCCAGGAGACGGACCCTGAGACAATACAGCCCCCACTCCCACCTCTGACGCATCTACCTCAACAATAAAAGGCTGGGAGACATCAGGTTGAATTAAAACAGGTGCCGAGGTAAACCTCTCCTTTAGAGAGGAAAACGCATTTTTAGCGGCGTCAGACCATTTGGAAAAATCAGTCCCCTTCCTAGTCATGTCGGTAAGGGGTTTAACGATCACTGAATAATTTTTAATGAACTTTCTATAGAAATTTGCGAAACCCAAAAATCGTTGTAGGGCTTTAAGGTTCTCAGGAAGATCCCAATCTAAAATTGCCTGGACCTTCCCAGGATCCATACGAAAACCTGAAGCAGATAATAGATATCCCAGGAACTGTAATTCCTGAACGGCGAAGACACATTTTTCAATTTTCGCATATAATTTATTCGTCCGTAGGACCTGCAGTACTTGCCTGACATGCACCTCATGTGTTTTCAGATCAGCCGAATAAATTAAGATATCATCTAGGTATATAACTACAAACCTGCCGATGAGATGACTAAAAATATCATTAACGAAATGTTGGAAGACAGCAGGGGCATTGGTCAGACCGAAAGGCATAACTAGATTTTCATAATGCCCCTCAGGGGTGTTAAATGCTGTCTTCCACTCATCCCCTTCCTTGATACGAATCAGATTGTAGGCCCCCCTAAGATCAAGTTTGGAGAACCACCTAGCACCCGCAATCTGATTAAAAAGGTCAGGAATGAGAGGAAGAGGGTATGGGTCTCGGATGGTTATCCGGTTTAGCTCACGGAAATCTAGGCAAGGACGCAGGCCCCCATCTTTCTTTTTAACAAAGAAAAACCCTGCAGCCACGGGTGAAGAAGAGGGTCTGATGTGTCCCTTAGCCAGACTCTCGGAGATATAATCTTTCATGGCTTGTCTCTCGGGACCCGAAAGATTATACAACCTGGACTTGGGTAATTTTGCACCGGGAATCAGGTTAACCGGGCAATCATAAGGACGATGAGGTGGTAGCTTCTGACAACCCTTTTCAGAAAAAACGTCCTCAAAGTCCGAAATAAATGTAGGTAGGGGAGCTATGGAGGCGATTAAGCAATTGTTATTTAAGCAATTCTCTCTGCAATGCTCACTCCACTCCAATATCTCCCTGGCCTGCAAATCCACCACTGGATTGTGCGCTACCAACCAGGGAAGACCCAATACCACAGGAGAGGGAAGGCCCTCCAGAACGTAACATGAAAGACACTCATTATGGTGGTCCCCTACCCGAAGGTGTAAATTATGAACAATGTGGGTGAGGTTTCTCTGAGACAGAGGAGCAGAATCTATAGCGAATACGGGAATGGGTCTCTGCAGCGTACAGAGAGACAAACCCATAGTGCGGGCAAAATGGGCATCTATCAAGTTTACCCCTGCTCCACTGTCTAGAAAAAAAGAAATAGACTCCGTCTTAACACCAAAAACAATAACCGCTGGTAACACAAATTGAGATGTTCGTATGGAGGAAACGTATACCCCCCGGCTGACATCCTCTGCACAGCCTGGGGTTAGTAGTTTTCCGACGGTCTTTTGTTTTTGAGAAAGGAGGGACAGACATTAATGAAATGACCCTTCCCCCCACAGAAAAAACAAGCCCCCCCCTACGGCGAACCTCGGGAGGACGGACCTGACGAGAAGTTCCGCCTAGCTGCATAGGCTCATCTAAGTCAGTACAGACTAACTGTTGCTTGGGAGAGGTAACCAATTGCTCAGGAATTTTCGATCTCTCCCTAAGACGTCTATCTATTCTGATAGAGAGGGACATAACAGCATCAAGGGAAAGGGGGGTCTCATACAGCGCCAGTGCATCCTTAACCCTTTCAGATAACCCAGAGCAGAACTGACTCCTGAGAGCCGGGTCGTTCCACTGAGTATCCGTAGCCCACCTACGGAACTCTGAGCAATACTCCTTTACTGGCCGCTCTCCCTGTAGGAGTCTCCGTAACTTCGACTCAGCCAGGGCGACTCGGTCAGGGTCATCATATATGAGACCCAAAGCCCCAAAAAATCCCTCCACTGACAGAAGAGCCTGAGAACCAGGGGGTAACGAGAACGCCCAGGATTGCGGGTCCCCCTGAAGCAGGGAAATGACAATCCCTACCCGCTGTTCTTCATTACCTGAGGAGTAAGGGCGCAACTTAAAATATAATTTGCAGGCCTCACGGAACGTAGCAAATTTGTCCCTTCCCCCAGAAAATCTGTCAGGAAGAGCAACCTTGGGTTCTGTAACAACCTGGTTACCCATAGCAACCGCTGGGAGTGCGGTCTGCTGCATTTGCTGCTGTTGTTGGAGGACAGACGCCTTCAATCCTGCCACTTCCAAAGACAGGCCTTGAAGCTGTTTTGCCAAGGCAGCAATAGGATCCATATTGGATTCTAAGTAGAGAAAAAAAAACAACAAAAAAAAAATTTTTTATTTTTTTTTTTCTCAAAAAGTAATGGCCAGTTATAATATCACGGTCGGCGTGACTATCACATACGTGACACAGAGGGAGGGAACGAGGAGGGCCCTGCCCAAGTGAGAGGGAAGATGGTGACCCCTGACTCACCTTGCGGCTGGCACCTGGCTGCCCTGACGTCCCTAGACGGGTTCCTCACCCGTACGCCGATCACGTGCCTAAAGCCTTGGCTTTCCCTAAGCTGAGCCCTAGATAGTGAACAGGGCGGTGGGAACACTAGTCCGCACCACTAGCTCTAAGGGAAAACACCAAGGGGAGGACAGACAACACAGACTCAACATATAATCCCAGGTGGGCGACAACAGGAGACAACAAGAAGCCCCACAGGGATCCGGAGGGAAGCACTCTGGAACGACAACCAGGATTCACAACTCCAGTGGGTCAGTATAGATGTCCAGGCAGGAAGCTCTATAACTGGCAACTAGAGAAGTGTGAGGGGAGAATATAAGGAGGTTGGGAGTGGCAGACAAGAAACAGCTGAGGAGGAGAAGCTACGGATCCCTGAGTGAGACAAAAAGGATAGCAAGGCAAACACAGAAAACAATCACTAAGAAACAACGTGATCTTTAGATATAGAGCGCGCAGCCACCCGCTGCGACTTCCTGACCCCGGGTAAAATGGAGTCAGACGTGGCTCTTGATACCCTCGTGACAGAAGGACGTTCGCAGACAGCTGGCTTCCTCACTGCGCCTGCGCTGAATGCTTCGCAGTGAGGAAGCCGGCTGCCAGCGAACATCCTTCCCTCACTGAGCCTGCGCCAGACAGGAGACCAATGCTGGCCTGGCCCTGTCAGTCAAGTGTAGAAGGGCGTGGAAAGAGGTAAGCGAACGGAACGTCAGTCTAGGAGCAGGTGCAATGCCCCCCCCCCCTGCTCCTAGAGGCTCATTTGCATATTATAAAAGTTTGTTTTTCTAAATAACGGCGGCACATAGTGACATGGGACTAATATAGTTATGTTCAGCTGACATTAGCACATTGCTAATGTCAGCCAGGTTAATACCAGGGTGGATAAAAATCAATGATTAAAAAAAAAAATAAAAAAATCTGATTTTTTTGATTTAAATCCGATTTTTTTGATTTAAATCCGATTTTTTTTTTTATATAAAATGCTTTTTGAGGAAAATATATTACCATCCAAAGGTTATTCCATCATGAAATAAAGATTTGTTTTTTAATTATGTAGAATAAGGCTGTGCGTGGACTCCCATATTGTTGAATGGATTAGGCAGAGGCTGAGGGACAGACAACAGAGGGTTGTAGTCAATGGAGTATATTCAGACCAAGGTCTTGTTACCAGTGGGGTACATCAGGGATCTGTTCTGGGACCCATATTGTTTAATATCTTTATCAGCGAAATTGCAGAGGGCCTCGATGGTAAGGTGTGTCTTTTTGCTGATGACACAAAGATTTGTAACAGGGTTGATGTTCCTGGAGGGATACAACAAATGGAAAAGGATTTAGGAAAACTAGAGGAATGGTCAAAAATCTGGCAACTAAAATGTAATGTTGATAAGTGCAAGATAATGCACCTGGGGCGTAAAAACCCAAGAGCAGAATATAAAATCAGTGATACAGTCCTAACCTCAGTATCTGAGGAAAGGGATTTAGGGGTCATTATTTCAGAAGACTTAAAGGTAGGCAGACCATGTCATAGAGCAGCAGGAAATGCTAGCAGAATGCTTGGGTGTATAGGGAGAGGCATTACCAGTAGAAAGAGGGAGGTGCTCATGCCACTCTACAGAGCACTAGTGAGACCTCACTTGGAGTATTGTGCGCAGTACTGGAGGCCATATCTCCAGAAGGATATTGATACTTTGCAGAGAGTTCAGAGAAGAGCTACTAAACTGGTACATGGATTGCAGGATAAAACTTACCAGGAAAGATTAAAAGGACCTTAACATGTATAGCTTGGAAGAAAGACGAGACAGAGGGGATATGATAGAAACTTTTAAATACATAAAGGGAATCAACAAGGTAAAAGAGGAGAGAATATTTAAAAGAAGAAAAACTGCTACAAGAGGACATAGTTTTAAATTAGAGGGGCAAAGGATTAAAAGTAATATCAGGAAGTATTACTTTACTGAGAGAGTAGTGGATGCATGGAATAGCCTTCCTGCAGAAGTGGTAGCTGCAAATACAGTGGAGGAGTTTAAGCATGCATGGGATAGGCATAAGGCCATCCTTCATATAAGATAGGGCCAGGGGCTATCCATAGTATTCAGTATATTGGGCAGACTAGATGGGCCAAATGGTTCTTATCTGCCGACACATTCTATGTTTCTATATGTGTAATTTTTTTGGTAAATAAATTCCATTAATCCATTCTCAATGTCATGCTCTTCCAGAGGTTTTTGTAAGATTATTGGGCAGTTTCTCTGCCTACAAGATATTATCACAGATGCTTGGTTTACTTTTGCAGTTCTCAAAACTGAATTTGACTCAGCAGAGATCACATGCCTCTTCTTCACAGCAAAAATGTTATAACATGAACAGAGTTGAGAAAAATACTTCAATCCTACATAACTTCTACAAACCTATGAATACAGAATCAACCTAATCAAACTAATATGAAAAGTTATTTTAAAAATCTTCATCTACTTGCATATTATAAGTTATACCAGCAAGAATTAGTCTTTATGTAGAAAACTATGATTTAAATCAAGCCTTACTGACTAGTGATTTAAATTGCGACCCTGGTTAATACCCATTTTTCTGATGACAGAAACCCTTTAAAGGGGTTGTCTGGGTTCAGAACTGAACCCGGACATACTCCCGTTTCCACCCAGGCAGCTTCCCCCTAATATGAGCGTTGGAGCATTTCGTGCTCCGAAACTCTCCTTTGCCTTGTGCTGAATCGCGCAGAATAAAAGTTTTTTTAGCAGATTCGGTGACGTACAGGGCTCTCCATAGGGACTGCTAGGCGGAGGCTTCTGCCCAGCAGTGTCACCAGAACTAATGGGTGGGCTTTAGCGCTGCCCTAGCCTGTAAAACGCCTAGGGCAGCGCTAAAGACCTCCCATCAGAGCCGGTGATGGGGATATGTCTGAGTTCAGCTCTAAACCCCTTTAAAGGGGTTATCCAAACTATAAAACATGCCCGGGCACCCCGTTCCCTGGCACCCGCGTCGCTCCTGATATCCGCATGGCCGCTGCTGCATCTCACTAGTATTGTGGGGCTCGTCCCCATCGCGGCCTACTATTGGTTGCTCTCCCCTGCTGGATGTTTTGATCTGCGTGACGGGGAGATGCAGCGACAACCGTGCAGGGATCAGGAGCGACATGGGAGCGGGGTAAGTATAATCTATATGAATGGCCCGGGCATTGGGGGGCATGTTTTATAGTTTGGATAACTCCTTTAAATGGGGCTAAGCTGCACATAGGTAATGTGACCAATGACTGCCGTCACTGGCATAGGAAGTGGCCGCAACGTGCAACGTAGTGTCACATCCTTCTTCAGGTGAGGGGGGGGGTTTGATGAGATATTGATGACCTATCTTTAGGACAGGTCATCAATATTGTACGCCTGGACACCCCCTTTAATATCATGGCATATACCCGTAATATTTAATAAAACCCCACATTCCCTACATAAAGGGATGTGCTTTTCTCAGTGTCCTGCAGAGTGCTGCCACCTGATGTGCAGAGAGATGTAACTCAGACCGTTGTTAGTGAACTTAAAGGGGTTTTCCAAGGGCTTTGATATGGATGACTTATCTTTAGGATAGGCCATCAATATCAGGTTGGTGGAGGTCTGCCACTTGGCACCCCCATCGATTAGCGGCTAGCTGGAGCTGCAGCCACTTGAATTAACACAATGTGTAGAGCCGGAAGTAGTCAGCTCTGTCCACCAAGTAGTTGCTGTGCCAGGTCACTGCAGCTCAACTCCCTTTTCAGTATGGGAGCTTCAGTACCTGGCACGACCACTAGGCCGTGGACAGAGCTGTATGCTTCTGGCACCTTTCTCTGCATTAGTTATAGTGGCCCTTGATAGTGCTAATAGCTCATTGACGGGGGTCTCAGTTTTCCGACATGCATTGATATAAATTTGATGACCTATAGGACAGATCATCAATATTGAAGTCTTGGAAAAACCCTTCAACTATTGTTGCTAGTTAAAGGGATTGTCTTACTTCAGCAAGTTGCATCTATCATGTAGACAAAGTTTAAAGGGTTGTCACACAAAAAATATTCTACAGTTTTCAGACCAGCATCTGGATCTGAATACTTTTGTAATTGCATATAATAATTTTTTTTAGCATAGCCACTGAGTTCTTTAATGAAATATATCTGTATAGCGCCACCTGCTGTTTGTTCTTCTTATTTCTTTGTCCTGCTCACTGAGACGGCCGCACATGCTCCGTTTCATCCTTCAACTGCCTCCTGAGCTGTGATAGGCAGAGCTGAGACACGCCCCCTGAGCTGCAGCAGAAAAGACACTCCCCTTGAGCTGTCAGCTTGATATAAATCTAGCAGAGCAATGAATGGGGACATCTCTGGAACCATGTGAGGTACAGGGCTGGTTCTAGCTTTGTTAGAAAGAGGTTGTCATGTACTATATGATGTCTGATTTTATTTTATTTTTTTATATTAATCATGGGCACTTACTAATGTATTGTGATTGTCCATATTGCCTCAGTTGTTGGCTTGAATCCTTTTTTTCATATATCAAATGGAGAAAAACAGAACTGGATCGCACATCCACAAGCTATGCTTTGATGTAATTAACCTCGCTTCTCAGCGCAATAGTCAGTGTACTGCCCCCTATACTGCATGCTTATGCAAGAGGCATTAGTGTGCATTTTGATCAAAAGGCATAATCCCACTCACCACGTCAAGGTTGCCTCTTTCAGTGGGACGTACTCTAAACTGCTAGTTTCCAGGGCTTACGGCCACCCTGCAATCCAGCAGCAATCGGCAGCAGTGTGGGAGCGGACATAGGCAGTAGAGTGAAGAAAAGGGGCAAGGCACACCTATGACTGTAATATGAATATGAACTTCCCTACAAACCTGTCAGGGTTTACAGTTACATTTATGTACTACTATCAGACCGTGATAAAGCAGCATTTCCCCCCAGCAGTTAGTTACATGATTACACAGCTAGAAAAAAAGACACAGGTCCATCAAGTTCAACCTCTTTCAGTTCTGTATGTGCCTGCCCTGTACTGTATTGTCTGAGACAATGGGGGCATATCGCTAGGACAACCCCTGTAATTGTTTTAGATTAATTTATTTACGCCTCTCATTATAAGAGACATTGTCCATCACATTTAACCACCTAACAGTTTTGTCCGAGCTCCGCCTTTGAGAAAAGGACAGTTCAGCCCCAGCAGAACTTGGTCAGCAGGGTAAGGAAGGGGGTGGGAAGGTTACTTTAGCTGCTCATATCTGGCGTTCCAAGCTTTCAAACAAAACCAGAATCACAGGATTATCTTCATTACATTGGGTGATATTGCTGTTAGAAATTGGGTTGAAAGTGAAAGCAGTGAAAGCTGCTTTTACATTCATTTTCAGCTGCATTCAGCCAACAGCTATATCTTCAGATGTAGCGGAGGTAATGCCGATAATTCTGGTCTTCTTTGGACACTTGGAATGCCAGTTTTCAAACAAGATAAGGCACATATCAGCTGCTTACAATCCTGAGTTATAAGGTGTTAAAACAGCCCTCCTCTCTTCAGTCTGGAGGAGGAGTGAGGAGGGGGCAGTTGGGGACTGGAGTAGGTTTCAATCTAGTGACATGGACTGCTGGAGGATGCGTCTCATCATAAATTCGGCGCATCCTCTGGCAGCTCAGAGTGTACCAAAGACCAGTGTAAAACGCCGGGCTTTGATAAATAACCTCCAATGTCCCAGTTAATGTCAGGATAATTAAAATCCCCCACAATAAGGACCCCATTATGTCTAGTTGCTTTCCTATGTGTTGCAGCATTTATTTCTTGGCCTGTTCAGATTTTTTGGTAATTTATAACAAATCCCAATTAATAGTTTATTGTTATTGCCTGCTCCATGAATATTAACTCATAAGGACTCCACACTGTCAGAGCACCATCATTTAGCACAGGTCTTAAAGGGGTTTTCTGAGATTTTAATGTTGACCCCCACCGATCAGCTGTTTCAGAAGGCACCTGTGAGAGCCGTGGCCTTCTCTCTGCTTTTCCTAGGCCATGTGACGATACGTTCATCAGTCACGTGGCCGAGGTGCAGCTCAGCCCCATAGAAGTAAATGGGGGCTCACAGGCGTGCCGCTGCCTTCTCAAACAGCTGATCAGCAGGGATCCCGGGTGTCAGACCACCACCATTCAGATACTGATGACTAGAGTTGAGCGGACACCTGGATGTTCGGGTTCGACGGGTTCGGCCAACTTCACAAAAAGTTCGAGTTTGGGACCCGAACTTGACCCCGAACCCCATTTAAGTCAAATGGGACCCGAACTTTTGAGCACAAAAATGACTCTAAAAAACTAATGGAAAGGGCTAGAGGGCTGCAAATGGCAGCAAAATGTTGTT
Source organism: Bufo bufo (assembly GCF_905171765.1). NCBI lineage: Eukaryota > Metazoa > Chordata > Amphibia > Anura > Bufonidae > Bufo > Bufo bufo. The sequence continues at coordinate 323,903,790 of NC_053394.1, read as the reverse complement.
AAGAGCATGGCAAGTGCTCTGCAAACAAATGTGGATAGGGAAATTACTTCAAATAACATAAAATACATAAAAAAAATAATAATATAATAATCTTGATCTAGGAGGAGGAGGTCCATATGGAGTAGGAGGTTGAGGAGGCGGTGGATGTTGCGGTGTAGGTGGAAGCGGCGGTGGAGGAGGTGGTAGCCAACACTGGTTTTTGGTTTTCATTTTATATATTTTTTTTTAAATTAGGGTACACCCCAAAAATTGGGAAATATAACCTGTGATAACCCCCTCCAGCCATGCTAAACAAACGTTCAGACAATACACTGGCTGCAGGGCAGGCCAGCACCTCCAAGGCGTAAAGGGCAAGCTCAGGCCATGTGCCCAATTTGGAGACCCAGAAATTGAAGGGGGCAGACCCAATCAGTGCACACATACTGCTCAACCATGTCGCACGTCCCCTTGAGGTCCACGATGCAATTGGATATCTGCTCTATCAACTTTCGATGTTCTTTTATGCGCCTACCATGGTGATCACGGGTGTCGGGGAATCAGGGTTCCAGGCCGGAGAGGGAGCCTGAGAAAGAGATACCACATCCAAGGGAGGTCAATGGATGAAATTAAATGTGATCGAGCGGAAATGTGGGACAAAGTATTGAAGCATAAGATTCCAAGTTAAGGAGGGGGCGTGCAGCAATTACCCACTCCCAGGTAGTGACGATAAATAACAATACAGGACTCTTAAGATGCCCTGTTTTTGTAATGATTAATAAAAAATTACAGGGAATGTCACTGCGGTATTTTGGATTTGGAAACGTTAGCCAGGAGTGGCCCTGCTGCCGCTTTGTTGACTCTAGATAACTTTTGCCTGATCGCACGTCCCTGTGACGTCCACGATCCAATTGAATATCATCTCTATCAACTTTCGATGTTCTTTTCTGCGCCTACCTTGTTGATCACGGTTCGCTGCGAATCAGGGTTCCACGCCGGAGAGGGAGTGTGAAAAAGGGATACCACATCCAAGGGAGGTCAGTGGCTGAAATGGGATTGAGCGGAAATGTGGGACAAGTTGTTAAAGCGGAAGGATCGAATGAAAAGAGGTGGCGCGCGTCAATTAAAGACGAATTTTAGAAATTTAAGTCCCTCTCAACTATGCAGAGCAGGGGTTTATTCACGGCAAAAATAGTAAAATGTCACCCAAGAATGTAACAGACGCTTTTGCACCCTGCTCCCTCTTTTGCTGTGCTGGTGCCTCTGTGCGACCACCGCCTCTTCCTCCGAACTAGAGAGGTCACTCGCATGACCTTGATTCTATGTGGGGTCTAGTATTTCATCACCCTCCACATCATCTTCCACCCACTCTTTACCCCTGCCCTTCTTGTCGGTCTGCAGACTGCAGAAAGCCGCAGCAGTTGGCACCTGTGTTTTGTCATCATCAGAGACGTGATGCAGTGGTCTTCCAATGTCCTCACCCTGAAACCCATTTCCGCTGGTTGCAGGGTTTTGGAGGATAATTTCAATATTTGACTGGGTTGTTGGGGGGAGGACTTGTGTGGGTTGCACGTCCGAAGGTGATATGGTAGTCCTTGTTCTAAAAAATTCTGACCACTATTTTCAGATGTCGGATTCTTGTTTTTTATGTGGATTCACAGTCCAATCAATGGTTGTTGTAGGGATTCTCTCTGGTAGGCAGGGTAAGCGGACGCAGTACAGAGGCAAAAACCAGTTTGTAAAGCAAAACTTCAGTGTTTATTCACACACAAGGTATAGCACGAAACGCAAGACACTTTGCAGTCTTGGTGTTTGTTCACACACACGAAAAGTTCATAAAGCAAGAAGGTCACCTTATCTCCTGTGTGTTAGTTCACACCCTGCTGGCAATTCTGCCTCGTCGAGTCCATAAGCAGGCTTTAGGAGGCCTGTTTCCCATACACCCAGGTCTCAGCCCTCCAACTCGGCACAAGCCTCAGATCCCAACACAGAGATCCCCTGGGCAGTCAACTGGCGCAGCGGAGGGACGTCAAGGGACACATTAGGAGGGAGGACTAACACAGTGGGATTGCCCTGTCGAGGGTGATTGTACGTTTCCCCTGTGCAGAGGTACACTAGAGGAGGGATTTCTAGGGGTAGAGACCCAGTGTCCCCCTCCCCCCCTCCTTTTTTCTTTGGTACGACACAGCAGTTTTGCACCAACACCACTGTGTGTTATTTTCATTAATCGCTTTTATTGGGTCAACATTTTAACTGTGTAATAAAAGTTAAGTCTTAATTTAGATCACCCATAATTTTAGTTTTTCTTTGCTCAATTTTTGGGTACCCATCTGTTTGTGACCTGAAATTTACCATTGTTTTCCCATGGTTGTTTAAAGAGTTAAAAATTAGTAACCACATCTACCAATGGGTAAACATTTATATTATGAGATAAAGAAGAGCTGGACAAGTGCCTAGAAATCCGGTACTGCCATCTAACTTTCTAGTTTTTTATCTCATCATGTCTATGAAAGTTCTTCTTGACCTTTTTCCTTTCATCTTATTTTCGTGTTTGACAACTCAGCATTTTTCTTAACCTCTTTAGGCCACAGGGCGTACCTGTACGCCGTGTGTATTTCCGATCACCGCCGCGCGCCGGGCGGTGATCGGAACCCAGTACCTGCTCAAATCATTGAGTAGGCACCTGGGGCTAATGCGCCGGTGGGTCCTGTGAGCCCCCCGTTAGGCGATCGCAGCAAACCGCAGGTCAATTCAGACCTGCGGTTTGCTGCGTTTCCGGGTTATTCGGGTCACTGAGGACCCGATAACCCAGAACAGGATGGTGATCGGTGGTGTGATAATACACCACCAATCACCATCCTGCAATCCTGAGAGGTGATGGTGACATCACCTCTCAGGATCGCCTCTGATTGGTAGGTGGGCGGGCGGCGGGACGTTCAAATCTTGGCAACGCTCCTCTCATCCTCCTTTTGTGTCCTGGATCGGAGGAGAGAGGAGCGCTGCAGTGCACGTGTGGATTTGAGCCAGCATCACCCCATCTGTGCCCCAGCACCCCCCATTTGATCAGCCAGATAATTAGGGAAAGGCTACGGAAAGGTTGGGCTAGGCAGGGATATAAAAAAGTTTGATTGCATCACCCTAAGTAGGGTGTCTGGGGTCCACAGCACAGCTGTGTGACCCTAGACCCCCCAGGGGTGCTGCCGCTTGCCCCCCCCCACAACTTTTTTGGGCGCAGGCATTTTATCTTTATTTTTTTTGTGTGCGTACGCTGACTGTGGCCAGCACTCTTAGCGTCTGGCCACTGTTAGCGCATCGCACACCCCATCGCTGATCAACTTCAGACAGTTGATCAGCGGTTTAGAATTTTTTTTTAATTTTTTTTTCACGTTTCCCCTTTTTTTAGTTAGTCTTTTTTTTTTTCTGTTAGTTTTAGGGATAAGTACGCGAACACCAGTGCCCCCACACACACACTGAATAAAGACTTACACGCACGCACACACACACACGCAGACACACACTCCCCTACGGCCTGCCTGAGTCCAAGAGTCCTAGTGAGGATGAGGATGACTCCACTTTCCTGTTGTCATCCGCGTCCTCCTCATCATCTAGCGATGATGAGCCCACAAGGCGGCGGAAACGCCGCCAGGTGGAGCAAGGGGACCGCCATGCTAGGGACCCTGTGGCCCACCCTAGTACAAGCAGCTCTGGGGCTCGTACTAGTTTTCCGGCCCACCAGTTAAATCCACCGGAGCCCCCTGCCGGTGAACTTGTCTGGTGTACCCCAGAGCGATTTAAGCCTGTGATTCCTGAGTTTGTAGGCCAATCAGGAATCCAGATTTCCACTGTGAGCTTCACTGAATATGACTTTTTTAGTCTTTTTTTCAGTGACCAACTGGTAAATCTAATGGTGGAGCAAACAAACCTGTACGCCCAACAGTTTGTTGCTCAACACCCGGGCTCCATTTTGGCTAGGCCCGGTGGCTGGACCCCGGTCAGTGCAGCCGAGATGAGGACATTTTGGGGCCTCGTGCTGCACATGGGCCTAGTCAAGAAACCTAGTGTCAGGCATTACTGGAGTGGGGACGTCCTCTACCAGACCCCACTTTACAGTACGGCCATGACACGTACCCGGTTTAAAGCCATCCGGAAATGCCTGCATTATTCAGATAATGCAGCATGTCCCCCCCAAGGTGATCCTGCCTGTGACCACCTGTACAAAATCAGGCTGGTCATCGATCCCTTTGGGGCCAAATTTGTACAGGCCTATGTACCTGGAAGGGAGGTCGCGGTTGATGAGTCTCTCATTGCGTTCAAGGGGAGACTCATTTTCCGCCAGTATGTTCCCTCAAAGCGGGCGAGGTATGGCGTGAAGCTGTACAAACTGTGAGAGTACCTCAGGGTACACTTACAAGTTTCATGTGTACGAGGGGTGAGATTCCCGTATTCAACCCCCAGAATGTCCCCCCACTCTGGGTGTTATCGGGAAAATTGTGTGGGACCTTATGCACCCACTGCTAGATAAAGGTTATCACCTGTACGTGGATAACTTTTATACTAGTATCCCCTTGTTCCAGTCCCTCGCCGCCAGATCCACGTCCGCTTGTGGGACCGTGCGGAAAAATCAACGAGGCCTCCCTGCCCACCCCCTCCAGGTACCTACCCCAAGGGGTGAGACCCGTGCCCTTACCAGTGAAAACCTGTTGCTGGTCAGATATAAGGACAAGAGGGATGTCCTTGTACTGTCCACAATTCATGGTAACTGCATCACCCCTGTCCCTGTGCGAGGTACCGCGGCAACGGTCCTCAAGCCCGATTGTATCGTCGACTACAATCGGTATATGGGAGGAGTTGATGTCTCTGATCAAGTCCTCAAGCCATATAACGCCATGCGCCCTGGCATGGTACAAAAAAGTTGCGGTCTACTCGGTGCAAGTTGCCTTGTACAATTCTTTTGTGCTGTCCCGGAGCGCTGGCAACACAGGGACATTCCTTCAGTTCTATGAGGCAGTCCTCAAGGCCCTGATCTTTTCGGACCGGGAAAGAGCAGGCCGGACTACCTCGGGAACTGGAGGTGCCCGTATCGTCCCTGGCCAACACTTTCCAGGTGTGGTCCCCCATACTGGAAAGAAGAGACGGACCCAAAATAAGTGCAGAGTGTGTCGCAGGAGGGGGATACGGAAGGACACCACTACTCAGTGCGACACGTGCCCTGATCATCCGGGCCTCTGCATTGACAGTTGCTTCAGGGAGTACCACACTTCCATGGAGTACTACATTTATATCCCAATTTAGCCACTGACAATCGGATAAAAAAAACATGGTTCTCAGACTTGAGACACCCAAAAAAATTGGAAAAACTAAAATAATTTAAAAAAAGTATACAAAATAGGTATCGCCGCGTCGGTAATAATCTCCTCTATAAAAATACCCCATGACCTAACCCCCCCAGATTAACACGGTCCAAAAAAAAAAAAAAAAAGGGCAAAAAAAAAACTTTTTTTGTCACCTTATATAACAAAAAGTTTAGTAGCAAGCGATCAAAAAGTCATATAGCCCCCAAAATATGGCAATGAAACCGTCCTCTCATCCTGCAAAAAAGTAGCCCCTACATAAGATAATTGGCAAAAAAAAAAAATGACAGAATTTAGAGATACAAATTATTATTTTTTGTATCAAAAAGGATAATATAGTCTACAACCTAATTAATTGTAAAAAAGTTGACTTATTAGGTATCGCTGCGTCCGTAAGAATCTCATCTATAACAATACCACATTACCTAACCCCCCCAGATTAAGACGGTCCAAAAAAATAAATAAATACGGTGCAAAAAAAGAACTTTTTTGTCACCTTACATAACAAAAAGTTTAATAGCAAGCGATCAAAAAGTCATATAGCCCCCAAAATAGTGCCAATAAAACCGTCCTCTCGTCCCGCAAAAAATGAGCCCCTACATAAGATAATCGGCTAAAGAACGGAAAAAAAAATGACTCTTAGACTTTAGAGATACAAAAATGTTTTTTTTGTATCAAAAAGGATAATATAGTCTAAAACCTAAATAATTGTAAAAAAGTTGACTAATTAGGTATCACCGCGTCCGTAAGAATCTCCTCTATAAAAATACCCCATGACCTAACCCCCCAGATTAACACGGTCAAAAAAAAAAACTGTGCCAAAACTACTATTTTTGGCACTTTTCCATTTCAATCCTTTTTTTCCGGTAACAAAGCAAGGGTTAACAACCAAACAAAACTTAATATTTATTACCCTGATACTGCAGTTTACAGAAACGCCACATTTGTGGTCGTAAACTGCTGTATCACTAAAAGGCAGGGCGCAAAAGGTTTCTGGAAGGCCGATTTTGATGGCCGTTTTTATTGACACCATGTCCCTTTTGAAGCCCCCTGATGCACCCCTAGAAGTGACCCCATCTAAGAAACTACACCCCTCAAGGTATTCAAAATTGATTTTACAAACTTTATTAACCCTTTAGGTGTTCCTCAACAGTTAATGGCAAATGGAGATGAAATTTCAGAATTTCAATTTTTGGTAACCTTACCTCACAAAAATGTAATATAGAGCAACCAAAAATCATATGTACCCTAAAAATAGTGCCAACAAAACCGCCACCTTATCCCATAGTTTCCAAAATGGGGTCACTTTTAGGGAGTTTCTACTCCAGGGGTGCATCAGGGGGTTGGAACAGGACACAGTGTAAATAAACCGGTCCATAAAAATCAGCCCTCCAAAAACCACACGGCGCTCCTTCCCCCATACGCCCCGCCGTGTGGCCGTACAGTAGTGTACGGCCACATATGGGGTGTTTCTGTAAACGGCAGAGTAAGTGAATAAAGATACAGTCTTGTTTGGCTGTTAACCCTTGCTTTGTTAGTGGAAAAAATGGGTTAAAATGGAAAATTCTCAAATGTCATCCCCATTTGCCAATAACTCTTGTGCAACACCTAAAGTGTTAACAGAGTTCGTAAAATCAGTTTGGAATACCTTGAGGGGTGTAGTTTCTTAGATGGTGTCACTTTTATGGAGTTTCTACTCTAGGGGTGCATCAGGGGGGTTTCAAATGGGACATGGTGTAAATAAACCAGTCCAGCAAAATCTGCCTTCCAAAAACCATATGGCGCACCTTTCCCTCTAAACCCTGTTAGAGGGAAACTGTGCCCGTACAGTAGTTTACGGCCACATATGGGGTGTTTCTGCAAACTACAGAATCGGGGAAATAAATATTGAGTTTTGTTTGGCTGTTAACCCTTACTTTGTTACTGGAAAAAAATCGATTAAAATGGAAAATTTGCCCAAAAATCTAAATTCTGAAATTTTATCTCCATTTGCCATTAACTCTTGTGGAACACCTAAAGGGTTAACGACTTTTGTAAAATCAGTTTTGAATAGCTTGAGGGGTGTAGTTTCTAGAATTCGGTGGTTTCTATTATATAAGCCTAACAAAGTGACTTCAGACCTGAACTGGTCCCTAACAATTGGGTTTTTGAAAATTTCTGAAAGATTTCAAGATTTGCTTCTAAACTTCTAAGCCTTTAACATCCCCAAAAAATAAAATATTCCCAAAATGATCCAAACATGAAGTAGACATATGGGGAATGTAAAGTATTAACTATTTTTGTAGGTATTACTAGGTATTATAAAAGTAGAGAAATTGAAACTTGGAAATTAGCAATTTTTAAAAGATTTTTGGTAAATTTGGTATTTTTTTATAAATAAAAATATTTATTTTTTTTACTTCATTTTACCAGTGTCATGAAGTACAATATGTGATGAAAAAACTGTCCAGAATGGCCTGGTTAAGTCAAAGCGTTTTAAAGTTAACACTACTTAAAGTGACTTGCAAAAAATGGCCTGGTCCTTAAGGTGAAATAAGGCTGTGTCCTTAACCGCCACCGGACCGCCTAACGCAGGATCGCGTTCCGTAGGCGGCAGCTCCAGGCAGAGTCACGCATCTATGCGTCATCTCGCGAGACGCGAGATTTCCTGTGAACGCGCGCACACAGGCGCGCGCGTTCACAGGATCGGAAGGTGAGCGGCGATCGTTCGCTGGCAGGCTGTAGATGCGATTTTTTTTAACCCCTAACAGGTATATTAGACGCTGTTTTGATAACAGCGTCTAATAGACCTGCTACCTGGTCCTCTGGTGGTCCCTTTTGCTTGGATCGACCACCAGAGGACACAGGCAGCTCAGTAATAAGTAGCACCAAACACCACTACACTACACCCCCCCCTGTCACTTATTAACCCCTGATCACCCCATATAGACTCCCTGATCACCCCCCTGTCATTGATCACTCCCCTGTAAGGCTCCATTCAGACGTCCGTATGTTTTTTACGGATCCACGGATACATGGATCGGATCCGCAAAACACATACAGACGTCTGAATGGAGCCTTACGGGGGGTGATCAGGGAGTCTATATGGGATGATCACCCCCCTGTAAGGCTCCATTCAGACGTCCGTATGTGTTTTGCGGATCCGTGGATCCGCAAAACACGGACACCGCGGATCCGCAAAACACATACGGACGTCTGAATGGAGCCTTACAGGGGGGTGATCAATGACAGGGGGGTTATAACCCCATATACACTCCCTGATCACCCCCCTGTCATTGATCACCCCCCTGTAAGGCTCCAGACATTTTTTTGGCCCAAGTTAGCGGAAATTTTTTATTTATTTTTTTCTTACAAAGTCTCATATTCCACTAACTTGTCAAAAAAAAAAATCTCACATGAACTCACCATACCCCTCACGGAATCCAAATGCGTAAAATTTTTTAGACATTTATATTCCAGACTTCTTCTCACGCTTTAGGGCCCCTAAAATGCCAGGGCAGTATAAATTCCCCACATGTGACCCCATTTCGGAAAGAAGACACCCCAAGGTATTCCGTGAAGGGCATATTGAGTCCATGAAAGATTGAAATTTTTGTCCCAAGTTAGCGGAAAGGGAGACTTTGTGAGAAAAAAAACAAAAAAAAAATCTATTTCCACTAACTTGTGCCAAAAAAATATATATTTCTATGAACTCGCCATGCCCCTCATTGAATACCTTGGGGTGTCTTCTTTCCAAAATGGGGTCACATGTGGGGTATTTATACTGCCCTGGCATTTTAGGGGCCCTAAAGCGTGAGAAGAAGTCTGGGATCCAAATGTCTAAAAATGCCCTCATGAAAGGAATTTGGGCCCCTTTGCGCCTCTAGGCTGCAAAAAAAGTGTCACACTTGTGGTATCTTCGTACTCAGGAGAAGTTGGGCAATGTGTTTTGGGGTGTCATTTTACATATACCCATGCTGGGTGAGATAAATATCTTGGTCAAATGCCAACTTTGTATAAAAAAAATTGGAAAAGTTGTCTTTTGCCGAGAAAAGACACCCCAAAACACATTGATCAACTTCTCCTGAGTACGGCGATACCAGATGTGTGACACTTTTTTGCAGCCTAGGTGGGCAAAGGGGCCCAAATTCCAAAGAGCACCTTATGGATTTCACAGGGCATTTTTTACACATTTTGATTTCAAACTACTTCCCACGCATTAGGGCCACTAAAAAGCCAGGGCAGTATAACTACCCCACAAGTGACCCCATTTTGGAAAGAAGACACCCCAAGGTATTTCTTGATGGGCATAGTGAGTTCATGGAAGTTTTTATTTTTTGTCACAAGTTAGTGGAATATGAGACTTTGTATGAAAAAAATAAAAATAAAAAAAATCATAATTTTCCGCTAACTTGTGACAAAAAATAAAAAGTTCTATGAACTCACTATGCCCATCAGCAAATACCTTAGGGTGTTGACTTTCCGAAAATTGGGTTAGGCCTCTTTCACACTTGCGTTGTCCGGATCCGGCGTGTACTCCACTTGCCGGAATTACACTCCGGATCCGGAAAAACGCAAGTGTACTGAAAGCATTTGAAGACGGAACCGTCTTCCAAATGCTTTCAATGATACTATGGCACCCAGGACGCTATTAAAGTCCTGGTTGCCATAGTAGTAGTGGGGAGCGGGGGAGCAGTATACTTACAGTCCGTGCGGCTCCCCGGGCGCTCCAGAATGACGTCAGAGCGCCCCATGCGCATGGATGACGTGATCCATGCGATCACGTGATCCATGCGCTTGGGGCGCCCTGACGTCACTCTGGAGCGCCCGGGGAGCCGCACGGACGGTAAGTACACTGCTCCCCGCTCCCCACTACACTTTACCATGGCTGTAAGGACTTTAGCGTCCCGGCAGCCATGGTAACCACTCTGAAAAAGCTAAATGTCGGCTCCGGCAATGCGCCGAAACGACGTTTAGCTTAAGGCCGGATCCGGATCAATGCCTTCCAATGGGCATTAATTCCGGATCCGGCCTTGCGGCAAGTGTTCCGGATTTTTGGCCGGAGCAAAAAGCGCAGCATGCTGCGGTATTTTCTCCGGCCAACAAACGTTCCGTACCGGAACTGAAGACATCCTGATGCATCCTGAACGGATTTCTCTCCATTCAGAATGCATTAGGATAATCCTGATCAGGATTCTTCCGGCATAGAGCCCCGACGACGGAACTCTATGCCGGAAGACAATAACGCAGGTGTGAAAGAGCCCTTATTTGGGTGGTTTTTCTACTGTCTGGGCATTGTAGAACCTCAGGAAACATGACAGGTGCTCAGAAAGTCAGAGCTGCTTTAAAAAGCGGAAATTCACATTTTTGTACCATAGTTTGTAAACGCTATAACTTTTACCCAAACCATTTTTTTTTTTTTACCCAAACATTTTTTTTTTTTATCAAAGACATGTAGAACAATAAATTTAGAGAAAAAATTATATATGGATGTCGTTTTTTTGGAAAAATTTTACAACTGAAAGTGAAATGTCATTTTTTTGCAAAAATTTCGTTAAATTTCGATTAATAACAAAAAAAGTAAAAATGTCAGCAGCAATGAAATACCACCAAATGAAAGCTCTATTAGTGAGAAGAAAAGGAGGTAAAATTCATTTGGGTGGTAAGTTGCATGACCGAGCAATAAACGGTGAAAGTAGTGTAGGTCAGAAGTGTAAAAAGTGGCCTGGTCATTAAGGGTGTTTAAGCTAGGGGGGCATAGGCCCCTTAAAGGGAACTACAGTGCTGCCCTCATAGAGTAGTGACAGACACGCTGATCTCAGAGCTCTGTCACGTCTGAGCTGGCAGACAGCACTTTTATAGTACTGATATGCCAAACCCCACAGTGCGCACCAGGTCTTCGAGGGAGATGAGCCAGATGATGCTTGCTGTCCCTGCCCTCCCCCGCCTCTGGACCATAACTAGCCGGTCTCTTTCCCATGCATAACAGGAAAAAAAACTGCCAGTCATTGTCTGGAGGCAGCGAGCCTAATTGGACTCAATGCCGTCGACGTTCTGTGGGATTCGGCATGTCAGTACTATAAAAGTTCTGACCCAGCTGAGAAGTGAGCAGGTCTGTCACTACACTATGTTTACTGTAACGAACTTTAGACTACGGCTGGTTTCACACTATCGGTACAGCCTTCCGGGAGGCAGTTCCGACATAGAATGCTGGGAATCGGCCAGACAAAAAGCACTGCAGCGGTATTTGTCCGGCTGCTTCTCTGACTATTTGCTGGGTTGCAGCCAGATCCCCCGCGGTCCCCATTATTGTTTATTGGGGTCAGCGGGCATTTAGGCTACATCTGGCAGACTGATCTTGGCCGGAACAGCCTGCCGGATGTCTGAACTCTAGTGTGAAGCATCAGTTTTAGTAAATCTGCCCTGCTCTTTACACCCTTTGCTCCTACAGGCTGAGTTGTAGATTTTACACGTGTACCAAGCGCTAGTTTAACAAATGGTGCACTGCTCTAACTGTAGGTCACAAGATCACTGGCAGGACAGGTTTATTAGAGAAGGGATAGACCAATTACAGTAGATCCTAGGAGCCACTTAGGCCACTCCTGGAGCCATTCTGGTTACTTTGTAAGCGACAGTTTCCATGACTGTTCCCTGATTTGTTTCAGGTCCCCCTTCATTTCCCCCCCAGTTCGAACAAACATGCAATGGCCGTTTTATGAAGTTACTGTGAAACACGCTATCACAGAGGACACTGAAGGGGGAGAGGTAGTTTAAATTTCATCATAATTTGTCGTTGAAGTGGAAGATGTTGGCTGGGAGCTAAAAGTGCAGTTTGACTTGAGTGCACCTCTTTAGTGCAATCATCCAGTGATACATTTTCCCAGCTGGCTCATGTGTTGCTTTCTAGCTTTCGATTTGCCTATGAAGTTCTCCCAACATATTGATTGAGCCAGACATTAATCTCAGCTAATTAATTCACGTTCCTTTGGCTCTCCACCAGCAGCAGTTCTTGAACTGTCAGTGATATACAATAGGGTAGGGGAAGCTGGTTCTTAAGGGGTATTTCAGTTGTTTCAAGTTATCCCCTATTTCTATGGGAATTCCGGAGATAGCCTAGCGCTGTAGTCAGCCATCTCCGAAATTCCCATAGAAATGAATAAAGTATGACTGGCTGCTCTGTTGCTGCAGGGTCGACGGGGCCCTCATTTTCATGATCAGTGGGGTCCCAGTGGTAGGAACCCCACTGATCTAATAGTTAACAACCGGAATACCCCTTTAACTGTTTTCAAGACGATCTGCAGACCATAGCTGTCAGGTGTACGCTACAGTTTTATAAGAATCCTCCATAAGCATATAAATTTAGCTCTAGATTGGTTGTGCACCTCAACCTCCATACTTACCTGCTTCCCCGCGCTGGCTCCCAGCCCCTTTGCTACTCAGCCTCAGATGCTTTGCTGGGCTCCCTGGATGTAAACTTACTGTATGACACCACTGCAGCCACCAATTGCTGGCCACAGCGGTGACCTGCTCCCCTTGCATCATGGCAAATGGTCGCGTGACACAAATGGAACAGGTCATCACTGTGGTCAGCAATTGGCTGCAGCAGCATCAAACCGGAAATTTACATCTAGGGAGCTCACCTGAGACAACTGAGGCCGGGGAGCAAATGGGCTGGGAAACAGATAAGGCTACTTCACACTAGCGTTCAGAGCGGGTCCGTCTGATGTTTCATCAGACGGATCCGCTCCTATAATGCAGACGTTTGGATCCATTCAGAACGGATCCGTCTGCATTATAGTTTAGAAAAAATTCTAAGTGTGAAAGTAGTTCAGACGGATCCGTCCAGACTTTACATTGAAAGTCAATGGGAGACGGATCTGTTTGAAAATTGCACCATATTGTGTCATCTTCAAACGGATCCGTCCCCATTGACTTACATTGTAAATCTGGACGGATCCGTTTGCCTCCGCACGGCCAGACGGACACCCGAACGCTGCAAGCTGCGTTCGGGTGTCCGCTTGCTGAGCGGAGCGGAGGCTGAACGCTGCCAGACTGATGCATTCTCAGCGGATCCGCGTCCACTCAGAAAGCATTGGGGCTGGACGGATGCGTTCGGGGCCGCTTGTGAGACCCTTCAAACGGAGCTCACAAGCGGAGCCCCGAACGCTAGTGTGAAAGTAGCCTAAGTATGCTTCCATTCGCAGGTCTACCTAGGAGGGTAGAGGGGTTTCAACCCCCCAAAAAAAGGCACAACCCCCTTTTTTTTGGGGGAGAAAAATTCTTTATTGTTTTTCTGAGCCAAAAATGTGAATTCCATTACATATAGTTTAAAAATAACAGATAATCATACATCAATCCACGTAAGGCACAACCCCTTTATGTTCCTGATAACCCTTTTGTTAAAAGGAGACTTCTTTCACAAAAGGCATTTTTCGTAAACTCAGTATTCATAGAAAAAATTTTTTTTCTTTCTTTTGTTTTTTATTTTGGCAGGACTATGCCATTGAAAATAAAGTACAAAATACTATCCTTCTGAAACAGTCAGCACAATTGATAATAACTCCTATATAGATAGGTAGCCCATTGTTAGTTTAGGCTACTTTCACAATGGCGTTTCTGGGTCCGGTTGTGAGATCCGTTTCAGGGCTCTCACAAGGTGCCCAAAACGGATCAGTTCAGCCCCAATGCATTCTGAATGGATACGGATCTGTTCAGAATGCATCAGTTTGGCTCCGTTCCGCCTCCATTCCTCTCAGGAGGCGTTTTGGTGTCCGCCTGGCGATGCGGAGCCAAACGGATCCGTCCTGACTTACAATGTAAGTCAATGGGGACGGATCCGTTTTCACTGACACGATATGTTGCAATTGAAAACGGATCAGTCCCCCATTGACTTTCATTATAAGTCAGGACGGATCCGTTTTGACTTAAACTTTTTTTTTAAAGAATAATGCAAATGGATCCGTTCTGAACGGATACAAGCGTTTGCATTTTCAGTGCGAAGCCGGCAAAGTGGTGGCTGGAAGTGGTTCCTATTGCCCCGTCGAAAATAGCCGAGCAGCGCGCTCAGCTATTTTCGTGATCCCTATAGAAGTGTATGGAGAGCAGCTGCACATGCGCAGTGCACACTCCTTCACTTTGCTGGCTGTGTTTACCAGATAGGTGCGGGTCTCCCTTCTAGCTATATGCCCCCATTTTCTGAGATGGGATAGCTCCCTTTAACCACCTCAGCCCCCAGTGCTTAAACACCCTGAAAGACCAGGCCACTTTTTACACTTCTGACCTACACTACTTTCACCGTTTATTGCTCGGTCATGCAACTTACCACCCAAATGAATTTTACCTCCTTTTCTTCTCACTAATAGAGCTTTCATTTGGTGGTATTTCATTGCTGCTGACATTTTTACTTTTTTTGTTATTAATCGAAATTTAACGATTTTTTTTGCAAAAAAATGACATTTTTCACTTTCAGTTGTAAAATTTTGCAAAAAAAAACGACATCCATATAGAAATTTTGCTCTAAATTTATTGTTCTACATGTCTTTGATAAAAAAAAAATGTTTGGGTAAAAAAAAAATGGTTTGGGTAAAAGTTATAGCGTTTACAAACTATGGTACAAAAATGTGAATTTCCGCTTTTTGAAGCAGCTCTGACTTTCTGAGCACCTGTCATGTTTCCTGAGGTTCTACAATGGCCAGACAGTACAAACACCCCACAAATGACCCCATTTCGGAAAGTACACACCCTAAGGTATTCGCTGATGGGCATAGTGAGTTCATAGAACTTTTTATTTTTTGTCACAAGTTAGCGGAAAATGATGATTTTTTTCTTTTTTTTTTTTTTTCTTACAAAGTCTCATATTCCACTAACTTGTGACAAAAAATAAAAACTTCCATGAACTCACTATGCCCATCACGAAATACCTTGGGGTCTCTTCTTTCCAAAATGGGGTCACTTGTGGGGTAGTTATACTGCCCTGGCATTCTAGGGGCCCAAATGTGTGGTAAGGAGTTTGAAATCAAATTCTGTAAAAAATGACCTGTGAAATCCGAAAGGTGCTCTTTGGAATATGGGCCCCTTTGCCCACCTAGGCTGCAAAAAAGTGTCACACATCTGGTATCTCTGTACTCAGGAGAAGGTGGGGAATGTGTTTTGGGGTGTCTACCCCACAAGTGACCCCATTTTGGAAAGAAGAGACCCCAAGGTATTCGCTGATGGGCATAGTGAGTTCATGGAAGTTTTTATTTTTTGTCACAAGTTAGTGGAATATGAGACTTTGTATGAAAAAAAAAATCAAAAAAAAAAATCATCATTTTCCACTAACTTGTGACAAAAAATAAAAAATTCTAGGAACTCGCCATGCCCCTCACGGAATACCTTGGGGTGTCTTCTTTCCAAAATGGGGTCACTTGTGGGGTAGTTATACTGCCCTGGCATTTTCCAGGGGCCCTAATGTGTGGTAAGTAGGTAAATGACCAGTGAAATCCGAAAGGTGCTCTTTGGAATGTGGGCCCCTTTGCCCACCTAGGCTGCAAAAAAGTGTCACACATCTGGTATCTCCGTATTCAGGAGACGTTGGGGAATGTGTTTTGGGGTGTCTTTTTACATATACCCATGCTGGGTGAGAGAAATATCTTGGCAAAAGACAACTTTTTCCATTTTTTTATACAAAGTTGGCATTTGACCAAGATATTTATCTCACCCAGCATGGGTATATGTAAAATGACACCCCAAAACACATTGCCCAACTTCTCCTGAGTACGGCGATACCAGATGTGTGACACTTTTTTGCAGCCTAGATGCGCAAAGGGGCCCAAATTCCTTTTAGGAGGGCATTTTTAGACATTTGGATACCAGACTTCTTCTCACGCTTTGGGGCCCCTAGAATGCCAGGGCAGTATAAATACCCCACATGTGACCCCATTTTGGAAAGAAGACACCCCAAGGTATTCAATGAGGGGCATGGCGAGTTCATAGAAATTTTTTTTTTTTGGCACAAGTTAGCGGAAATTGATATTTTTTATTTTTTTCTCACAAAGTCTCCCGTTCCGCTAACTTGGGACAAAAATTTCAATCTTTCATGGACTCAATATGCCCCTCACGGAATACCTGGGGGTGTCTTCTTTCCGAAATGGGGTCACATGTGGGGTATTTATACTGCCCTGGCATTCTAGGGGCCCTAAAGCGTGAGAAGAAGTCTGGAATATAAATGTCTAAAAAATTTTACGCATTTGGATTCCGTGAGGGGTATGGTGAGTTCATGTGAGATTTTATTTTTTGTCACAAGTTAGTGGAATATGTGACTTTGTAAGAAAAAAAAAAAAATTCCGCTAACTTGGGCCAAAAAAAAGACTGAATGCAGCCTTACAGGGGGGGGGGGGATCAATGACAGGGGGGTGATCAATGACAGGGGGGTGATCAGGGAGTCTATATGGGGTGATCACCCAACTGTCATTGATCACCCCCCTGTAAGGCTGCATTCAGACGTCCGTATGATTTTTACGGATCCGATCAGTCTATCAGTGGATCCGTAAAAATCATGCGGACATCTGAATGGAGCTTTACAGGGGGGTGATCAATGACAGAGGGGTAATCAATGACAGGGGGGTGATCAGGGAGTCTATATGGGGTGATCACCACAGTCATTGATCACTCCCCTGTAAGGCTGCATTCAGACGTCCGTATGATTTTTACGGATCCGATCAGTCTATCAGTGGATCCGTAAAAATCATGCGGACATCTGAATGGAGCTTTACAGGGGGGTGATCAATGACAGAGGGGTAATCAATGACAGGGGGGTGATCAGGGAGTCTATATGGGGTGATCACCACAGTCATTGATCACTCCCCTGTAAGGCTGCATTCAGACGTCCGTATGATTTTTACGGATCCGATCAGTCTATCAGTGGATCCGTAAAAATCATGCGGACATCTGAATGGAGCTTTACAGGGGGGTGATCAATGACAGGGGGGTAATCAATGACAGGGGGGTGATCAGGGAGTCTATATGGGGTGATCAGGGGTGATCAAGGGCTAATAAGGGGTTAATAAGTGACGGGGGGGGGGGTGTAGTGTAGTGGTGCTTGGTGCAACATATTACTGAGCTGCCTGTGTCCTCTGGTGGTCGATCCAAACAAAGGGGACCACCAGAGGACCAGGTAGCAGGTATATTAGACGCTGTTATCAAAACAGCGTCTAATATACCTGTTAGGGGTTAAAAAAATCACATCTCCAGCCTGCCAGCGAACGATCGCCGCTGGCAGGCTGGAGATCCACTCGCTTACCTTCCGATCCTGTGAACGCGCGCGCCTGTGTGCGCGCGTTCACAGGAAATCTCGCGTCTCGCGAGAGGACGCACCGGCGCGTCCACCCAGAACAACAGGACCGCCGCAAAGACGCAATCCTGAGTACGGCGGTCCTGAGGAGGTTAATGAGCCATGACAGTAAGTAGAGTACATGGAGTGACTTCAAAAAATTATAAACCGAAAGCCATCCACCTGTTTTTTTATTTAAAAAAAAATGCATAATATATTTACATGTGGGTTGTTAATGAAAAAGTTTTTATAGAATTGACCCTTTATTCCACAAATAAATAAAAAAAATAGTAATGCTCACCATCAGAGGCCGCAATAACTCCTGTCTGTTTAGGCCATTTTACTCCCTGGAAAAAGTCTAAGGCCAATGCTAATCCTGGAGATAACAGGGGAGCAGAGAGGATGCTGCAAGCACCATGGAACAGGAGGCTGCATGAGGGGTCGGGTTCACACACGGGCAGTAGTGGCCAAGGAAAAGCATCACTGTCCCACTATATACCGTATACTATTAAACTATGTGTACTATAGTCCAGGACACTATCACACTATATACCGTATACTGTATCACTATGTACACTATAACAGTATACACTCACCTAAAGAATTATTAGGAACACTATACTAATACGGTGTTGGACCCCCTTTTGCCTTCAGAACTGCCTTAATTCTACGTGGCATTGCTTCAACAAGGTGCTGATAGCATTCTTTAGAAATGTTGGCCCATATTGATAGGATAGCATCTTGCAGTTGATGGAGATTTGAGGGATGCACATCCAGGGCACGAAGCTCCCGTTCCACCACATCCCAAAGATGCTCTATTGGGTTGAGATCTGGTGACTGTGGGGGCCATTTTAGTACAGTGAACTCATTGTCAGGTTCGAGAAACCAATTTGAAATGATTCGAGCTTTGTGACATGGTGCATTATCCTGCTGGAAGTAGCCATCAGAGGATGGATACATGTTCTCATTCTGTTTACGTCAAATTCGGACTCTACCACTTGAATGTCTCAACAGAAATCGAGACTCATCAGACCAGGCAACATTTTTCCAGTCTTCAAGGGTACATGCACACGTTCAGGATTCATGTGCGGAGAATCCGCACTGAAATCCGCAGGTGTTCGCAGGCAAATCTGTGCGGTCAATCCGCATTAATTGGTGCGGATTTGCATACGGATTTGTGTGCGGATTTGGTGCGGATTCGGTGCATGCGGATTTCACTAAGTGAATGAAGAAAATCCGGTCAGGAAAAAAAAAATTAATTGACATGTCGCGGATTTTAAAATCCGCACCGCAGGTCAAAATCCGCGCGGAAAAAATCCGCATCGTGTGCATTGAGAATTTCAAATTCTCATAGAACACAATGGACATGACCTACGGTGCGGATTTTCCGCACGCAAATCCGCGCGGAAAATCCGCACGCAATCCTGATCGTGTGCAGGGGGCCCAACAGTCCAATTTTGGTGAGCTCGTGCAAATTGTAGCCTCTTTTTCCTATTTGTAGTGGAGATGAGTGGTACCAGGTGGGGTCCTCTGCTGTTGTAGCCCATCTGCCTCAAGGTTGTGCGTGTTGTGGCTTCACAAATGCTTTGCTGCATACCTCGGTTGTAATGAGTGGTTATTTCAGTCAACGTTGCTCTTCTATCAGCTTGAATCAGTCGGCACATTCTCCTCTGACCTCTAGCATCCACAAGGCATTTTTGCCCACAGGACTGCCGCATACTGGATGTTTTTCCCTTTTCACACCATTCTTTGTAAACCCTAGAAATGGTTGTGCGTGAAAATCCCAGTAACTGAGCAGATTGTGAAATACTCAGACCGGCCCGTCTGGCACCAATAACCATGCCATTCTCAAAATTGCTTAAATCACCTTTCTTTCCCATTCTGACATTCAGTTTGGAGTTCAGGAGATTTTCTTGACCAGGACCACCCCGTAAATGCATTGAAGCAACTGCCATGTGATTGGTTGACTAGATAATTGCATTAATGAGAAATAGAACAGGTGTTCCTAATAATTCTTTAGGTGAGTGTATACAGTACATTATCACACTATGTACACTATAATAGTATAACAGTACACAATCACACTACACTCCACTACATACAGTACATTACCACACTGTGCTACCCTAACCCTGCAGAGCCCTGTGCTACCTAAGACCTAAGAGAGAAGAAACTGCTGCAGCGCGAGCAAGTGGATAAGGTGAGGTATTTTTTTTTTTTTAATTGTAAAATCAACAAAAAAAAAAAAAACTGTGGTGGGCCATCATGGGGGCATTATTTAAACCATGGGGGATATTATTTAAGATGGGGCCCTACATTGGGGGCATTATTAAAGCTGGGGACATTGAAAAAATAATTCCTACACTATGGGGGACATTATTTAAGATGGGGACTACATTGGGGGCATTATTAAAGCTGGGGGCGGTAAAAATAAAATCATACACTATGGGGGACATTATTTTACCAGGGAGCCTACACGGGGGACATTATTAAAGCTGGGGACAGTAAAAAAAAAAAATTCCTACACTACGGGGGCCATTATTTTAGATTGGGGCCTACATGGGGGTATTATTAAAGCTGGGGTCAGCAATAAAAAAATATCCTACACTATGGGGGACATTATTTTAGCTGGGGGCCTACCATACTGTGGGTCTAGAAATACCTGCCAATCAAATTCATCCAATTCAGCCAAACTGATGCAAAACAGACATTAAAAAACGGACACACGGCCAGAAAATTGATGCACACACTGATGCAAAATGGCCATGAAAAACTGACAGTGTGTTCGTTTTTAAGACTTTTTTTCACTGTCGTGTGCATGTAGCCTAAGCCTACCAACCTGACCCTGCAGAGCTCTCTGTGCCACCCTAAGACTACATAGCCTCATACTGTACCAACCTGACCCTGCTGAGCTCTCTGTGCCACCCTAAGACTACATACAGTCAGGTCCATAAAAATTGGGACATTGACACAATTCTAACATTTTTGGCTCTATACACCACCACAATGGATTTGAACTTAAACAAACAAGATGTGCTTTAACTGCAGACTGTCAGCTTTAATTTGAGGGTATTTACATCCAAATCAGGTGAACGGTGTAGGAATTACAACAGTTGCATATGTGCCTCCCACTTGTTAAGGGATCAAAAGTAATGGGAGAATTGGCACCTCAGCTGTTGCATGGCCAGGTGTGTGTTATCCCCTCATTATCCCAATTGCAATGAGCAGGTAAAAGGTCCAGAGTTCATTTCAAGTCTGCTATTTGCATTTGGAATCTGTTGCTGTCAACTCTTAAGATGAGATCCAAAGAGCTGTCACTATCAGTGAAGCAAGCCATCATTAGGCTGAAAAAACACAACAAACCCATCAGAGAGAAAGCAAAAACATTAGGCGTGGCCAAAACAACTGTTTGGAACATTCTTAAAAAGAAGGAAGGCACCAGTGAGCTCAGCAACACCAAAAGACCCGGAAGACCACGGAAAACAACTGTGGTGGATGACCAAAGAATTATTTCCCTGGTGAAGAAAACACCCTTCAAAACAGTTGGCCAGATCATGAACACTCTCCAGGAGGTAGGTGTATGTGTGTCAAAGTCAACAATCAAGAGAAGACTTCACCAGAGTGAATACAGAGGGTTCACTACAAGATGTAAACCATTGGTGAGCCTCAAAAACAGGAAGGCCAGATTAGAGTTTGCCAAACATCTAAAAAAAGCCTTCACAGTTCTGGAACAACATCCTATGGACAGATGAGACCAAGATCAACTTGTACCAAAGTGATAGGAAGACAAGAGTATGGAGAAGGAAAGGAACTGCTCATGATCCTAAGCATACTACCTTATCAGTGAAGCGTCGTGGTGGTAGTGTCATGGCGTGGGCATGTATGGCTGCCAATGGAACTGGTTCTCTTGTATTTATTGATGATGTGACTGCTGACAAATGCAGCAGGATGAATTCTGAAGTGTTTCGGGCAATATTATCTGCTCATATTCAGCCAAATGCTTCAGAACTCATTGGACGGCGCTTCACCGTGCAGACGGACAATGACCCAAAGCATACTGCAAAAGTAACCAAAGAGTTTTTTAAGAGAAAGAAGTGGGATGTTATGCAATGGCCAAGTCAATCACCTGACCTGAATCCGATTGAGCATGCATTTCACTTGCTGAAGACAAAACTGAAAGGAAAATGCCCCAAGAACAAGCAGGAACTGAAGACAGTTGCAGTAGAGGCCTGACAGAGCATCACCAGGGATGAAACCCAGCGTCTGGTGATGTCTATGCGTTCCAGACTTCAGGCTGTAATTGACTGCAAAGGATTTGCAACAAAAAGTGAAAGTTTGATTTATGATTATTATTATGTCCCATTACTTTTGGTCTCTTAACAAGTGGGAGGCATATATGCAAACTGTTATAATTCCTGCACCGTTCACCTGATTTGGATGTAAATACCCTCAAATTAAAGCTGACAGTCTGCAGTTAAAGCACATCTTGTTTGTTTCATTTTAAATCCATTGTGGTGGTGTATAGAGCCAAAAATGTTAGAATCGTGTTGATGTCCCAATATTTATGGACCTGACTGTAGCTTTAGCATCCAATCTGAGACCGCTGCAGAGGGGGAAGCTCTCATGCTTTGTACCAAGTTGCCCCTAAACTCAATTTCCACTGAGTGTAACAGTGTCCCCAGCTTTAGGCGTTGGAGGAATGACTGTAATAAGGAGTCTACTGATGACATCTATAAAGGCAAGAACTGGTGGCACTGTTTAGGTGGCAGTGGTCTTATGTTTAGTATATGATGTCGGCTAAATTTAAAATTGTCTAAATTTGCTATTTATGCATGGAAGACAGTTCTAGAGTACTAGTAATGGTTTCCCTGCATCAATAGCAACCCCTTAATGTTACATAGGCCTTCGTATTAACTATTTTAATTACTGTAACTTTTTGTACTCCTCATAGACTAAAAATACTCCTCAAAAATGGTAAAAGGAGTATTTTTATTCTTCCAGAAAAAATGTAGCGCAACCTCTGCTCACCATTATTTTATCTTTTTTTCAATGCAAAAAAACACTGGTGTAATTTTTACCAATTTTAGCTTGTTCACTTACCTGTCTGCATCTCTAGACTGTAGGCATGGCAGTTAGCTCTTACTACCCCTGCTCCCACAATTGCCAAAAATGAATTTAGAAGTTCTTCACTTGCTTCACCATTTCAGCTATAGGTAAAGTGAAACAGCAGGGTACTCTACCAGAGAGGAAAATGTAATATACACTACTCACAAAAAGTTACGGATATTTGGCTTTCGGGTGAAATTTATGGAAAGCGTAAAAAGTTCACGCTACATTGATATGATCTCATTAAAGTAGGGCATTTAAGTACATGCATGCAATTGTGATTTTCTCATATCAAACAATTTATTGCAACAAAAGCCAACAAAAGTGGTGGGTATACCCCCACAAAAAATGTCAATGTCTCAAAAACTTGTCATGTGGCCTTGAGCATCAATTACAGCTTGATAACAACATCTCATGCTATTCACAAGTCGACTTATTGTCTGCTGAGGCATGGCATCCCACTCTTCTTGAAGGGTAGCCCTCAGGTCATTAAGGTTCTGGGGTACAGAGTTACGAGCCTCTACACGGGATTCAGGTCTGGATAAAGTGCAGGCCACTCCATTTGAGGTACCCCAGTCTCCAGCATCCAGCGCCATGTACTACAGGGAGCCAGCTACAGATTAAGACCACTGAAGAAGGCCCTGACAGGCCGAAACGTCTGGTCGCCATACTGATTTATATATGCCTGCCTTATATACCCTGTAACTGCAATGGATCATGATGATCATATCATGATACAAAATTAAAACCTAACAGCAAAGAAAAATACTGTGTGCTGCAATTTTCTACTACTCCTTGCTGACACCAGCAATAACTGTGTACGGTACTCCAAATTTAACAGATCCCTAATGATGTGACCTCGATGAGCTGGCGCATTGTCGTCCATGAGGATGAAATTAGGTCTGTGTTGTTCATGCAGAGGCACAATGACTGGATTCATGATGTTATTCAAGTAGTATGGGCTTGTCACTGTACCATTCACAAAGTGAGGGCAGTTCTGTATTGATTAGACACATCTGCCCACACTAACACCACCACCAAAGGCTTGTCTAGTGACAACAGAGGCTGATGCATAGCGCTCTCCTTGATGCCTCCAACATCGTTGGTGGCCATAATTTATGCTTAGTGTGAATCGACTTTCATCAGTGAACAGCACTGAGGCCCACTGGTCCCTCGTCCAGCGTAGATGCTCCCTGGCCCATGCATGATGATGACGCCTGTGGTCAGGCACCCTTGCAGGTCATCTAGCAAGCAGACCACGCTAAGGCCTCTTTCACACTTGCGTTGTCCGGATCCGGCGTGTACTCCACTTGCCGGAATTACACTCCGGATCCGGAAAAACGCAAGTGTACTGAAAGCATTTGAAGACGGAACCGTCTTCCAAATGCTTTCAGTGTTACTATGGCACCCAGGACGCTATTAAAGTCCTGGTTGCCATAGTAGGAGCGGGGAGCGGAGGAGCGGTATACTTACAGTCCGTGCGGCTCCCGGGGCGCTCCAGAATGACGTCAGAGCGCCCCATGCGCATGGATGACGTGATCCATGCGATCACGTGATCCATGAGCTTGGGGCGCCCTGACGTCACTCTGGAGCGCCCGGGGAGCCGCACGGACGGTAAGTACACTGCTCCCCCGCTCCCCGCTACACTTACCATGGCTGTCAGGACTTTAGCGTCCCGGCAGCCATGGTAACCACTCTGAAAAAGCTAAATGTCGGCTCCGGCAATGCGCCGAAACGACGTTTAGCTTAAGGCCGGATCCGGATCAATGCCTTCCAATGGGCATTAATTCCGGATCCGGCCTTGCGGCAAGTGTTCCGGATTTTTGGCCGGAGCAAAAAGCGCAGCATGCTGCGGTATTTTCTCCGGCCAACAAACGTTCCGTACCGGAACTGAAGACATCCTGATGCATCCTGAACGGATTACTCTCCATTCAGAATGCATTAGGATAATCCTGATCAGGATTCTTCCGGCATAGAGCCCCGACGACGGAACTCTATGCCGGAAGACAATAACGCAGGTGTGAAAGAGCCCTAATGTGAACAATTTCAAATGGTCTGATGTGACACTTGGGTGCCTCTCACCTCCCTTAAATATGCCTGGAGTTGCGTGGCATTCATCATCCGGTTCCGCAGAGCAGTGTGGGATGTGGCCAAAGGACGCCTACTTCTATGCCTTTCTGTGACTCTTCCA
This sequence comes from Bufo bufo, assembly GCF_905171765.1. Taxonomy (NCBI): domain Eukaryota; kingdom Metazoa; phylum Chordata; class Amphibia; order Anura; family Bufonidae; genus Bufo; species Bufo bufo. The sequence continues at coordinate 323,878,877 of NC_053394.1, read as the reverse complement.
GTCTCTCTGTATCTCTGTTGCAACCTGCTGATGACACTCTGTGACACTCTAAGCTCAGTGGCCGCTTCCATCTGAGAACATCCTGCTTGAAGCCTCGCAATTGCGAGGTGCTGTTGATCAATTGTTAGGTGTTGTCTTGGTGTCACGATGTCAAAATGTGTGAGGACCCGTCTTACAGAGATCACCTTGACGTTCGGCAGACGGGCTCAAATGGTTTTGTACAAAATGCATTTGCCAAGCATCTCACTTTATAAATAAGCGTAGCATTAGCACTATAATATTTTTTGTCACTGTGGCATTGTACTTTATCTGGTTTGCAGAGTGCTGTTGCATTGTCTTTTTATCTTTATGTTTTCAGCCATGGCAGCGTGCACCTGCGCATTGGGATGTGCTGACTAGCCCCCTTTTCTTTGCAGATTCCTGTAAAAGGAGGCGCCTTTAAATACCTCCTGCAGACCAGCAATAGGCAGGGGAAGATAGAGGGCGTGCGCAGGTTGCCTCATAAAGGGAGGAGAGACACCCTAAATACACCCAAGGAACTCTGAGCCAGAGTGCAAGCTCTGCTCAGAGCCAGGAGGGAAATGCTGGCAGCAGGCGTGCAGACCACAGCTAAGAACCCCGCTGCTCGTGCACAGCATGCAGCAGCGGGAAGGAGTGAAGAAGTCTAGCTCCCGTACCTGCGTGCAGGGACAGAATCGCAGGTACAGGAGCTGGACCAACAAAGGGTTTTTCCATATTAGACACTGAGTGACATTTTATAAGGTATAGGTTATCAATTTCTTATCAGTGGGGGTCCGACCCCCTGCACTCTCACAGTTGAGCTGTTGGAAGGGGCCGTGGCACTTGGGCGAGCGATGTGGCCTCTTCCTCATCCTGTGGCGTCACGTCCTTCAATCACATTGCCTTTGTGCAGCTCAGGTCCATTCAAGTGAATGGAACTCACGAATGGTACAATACCAAGCACAGCCACTATGAAATGTTAGGTGTCATGCTTAATATACTAAGAGGAGGCCACAGCGCTTGTTCAAGTGCTTGGGTTTCCTAAAACAGCAGATTGGCAGGAGTGCAGGAAGTCAGACCCTACAAATCGTATTGGTAGTCTATTCTGAGGACAGGCCATCAGTATTGAAAGAGGTATTCCAGTTGTTAGAAGTTATCCCCTCTCCACAGAATGGGTAATGACTGTTAGATTGTCGAGGGTCCTACCAGAGGGACCTCCACCGATCACAAGAATGGGTACTTCATACCCCTCAAACGCCGCATTGATGCAGTAATTTATGCAAAAGAAGCCCCGACCAAGTATTGAGGGCATATACTGTACAGACTTTTCAGTAGGCCAACATTTCTGTATTAAATAGCATTTTTTGAATTGGCCTTATATAATATTCTAATTTTAAACCATAATAAAACTGGGGCTGAAATGGCCCTTAGCAGCACTCTTCAAAAGAGCGTTGCTAAGGGCCATCCGTCCATTAGAAAAGACGGGCTGTGCAGACGCTGTGCTTCTGACTCATGCTTCCCTGGCAGACAGATGGCTGGGCACAGGAGTCTTAGGAGTTAAAATTACCGTACATTTATATTCCCCCTTTCTATGCAATCTAATGCTCAATTACATTCACTGTCCTGCGATCCCTGTGATAATAATTCATGTAGCAGCCGGCTCACTGCGCACAGTGCTTCTACTTCCATATGAACATGGGTCCAACACAGATGCCTTCAGCTGCCAAGTGCTGACGGATACCCTTTAAAACATAATATGCCTTCAAGAATATAACATAAAATAAACAATTTAAAATACCTGTATGTAACACAAAATGTTAAAAAACTAAGTTAGTATCCCTTTCATGTGTTAATATCAAAACGGCCTGATGTTAGCACACTCTTATTGTACCGCCAGTAAGAGCTAAGTAACCATGTAAGGGTTTGTGCCTTCTTAATAGGAGAATATCAAGCATTCTAAGATGTAATTGCACTAACAAGAGTAGATCGCCAGAAGCCCAACAATGAGACATAGGACCGAATTATCTTCAAACTATTTCATACGGCGAAGGAAATAGCTAATTCTGTAAGACGAGCAGCAAATCTTATTTTGTAAATTATGTGACTTCTGTGGGTTCTCTTAAATAAAAATAGATTTTTCCAGTAGTTGCATAACTTGCAGGATACTTTTTGAGTTGCTCATAAAGACACTAAAAATACCCTAATGAGGCATGAAGATGTAATATGAGGCGTACATATGGAAATAGGCAAAATCCAGATACCCACTATTTCTCTTAAGTGTCTATACACAATAAAGATTTTTTTCTCCATTAACGGCAAAACACATCCGCCCTATATGCAGATTTGTGCATGGCAGGGATTCTAATTACCTGTCATCTTGCTCCTCTGCTATACTCGGTATAAAGTATCATAAATTTAGAATACCAGTGCAGTCAGTATGTGAGCATTGCCTATTAGCATAAGTAACAAAACAAAAATAAAACCTCAGCTTTTGATGAAATGCCCATTTGGCCATCTTCCTTCTGCTCATATATCCATCCATGCATCCAAAACTGGAGTCATGGATTAGGACCTTTGGTAGCTCATGATAGATACTTGTATAACACAAATTACGTTCCCGACAGACTAGTGTATGGATGTCAGTTAGTGCCCAGCTGGCAGCAGCAATGTAGACAGCAGGTTCTCCAGAATATGATGCCAAGATGCGCAGGATATAGCAAGACCAAGTTGGAAGAACCTTGGCAGCAAGGCAGAAAATAGTTCCAGGAGACTGTTATTAGGTTGGAGCAGGCTAACCTGAAGTCTAAGTTATCCACTGCTCTTCAAACGTAACTACTGCAAGGTGGTGGGGACTGCTGTGCAGTCTCCAAGGTAGTCCCCAGTAGACAATTGGATCACTGATCGCTGATGTTTAGTGGCCAGCAGCTGACATTGATATTGCACCTGTGGTAGTGGCACTTACATGGTCTTATTTTATGGTTGGACAAAATACTTCTAGACTATAGGAGCCATGTCGACCTCTTCAAAGGTCAGATGGCCCAGCATTAGGAATTCCTACATCAGTTGGAAATACTCAAAAATGTTAAGACCTGGCAAGACATTTTCTGCACATGCTAACTTCCTGGCTGATATGACTTGTCATGCTCTGTCTTAACCCTGTCTTGCTGTAGTGAAGGGGGACTCTTGCTCAGGACCCTTCTAACGGTACGACCACACAGCACGGTTGTGTCAGGATTCTTTTCTTTGAGATCATGACTATGACAATCGTGAAGTTCAGATTTTCACTGGCGCTTCCCTTTAATTTATGACCTTATCGATATTAGTGAGTCTGTGCAGCTGAAAGGAGCAGACACTTTAGCCATGTTTTGGTTTACATGCCTCCAGTTTATAAATTTATCAGGGATGGACAATATATAGTACAGCTATAATGGCTTTTTCATAGATACTAAAAGGAAATAACCTGAAAAGTTACTTCTCAGATATGTCTAGTGGGCATGGATGCATTAATTTTCATATGACTTATTAGTAGCATGTGTGCAAATTAATTAGCTATCTTTCCAAACAGAAAAGAAAGCTGAACCTCCAACGCCACCAGATGTAAGGTCACTATCATGTAAGCCAGAGTTCAACCATTTAAACATGCTTTGAGACACAGTTTGGGATTATAGCTAAGCCAGTACCTCATCTGCCAGAGACAGCTGTTTCAAGCTATTGCACTTCATCAGTGCTGAGCCAAGACAATTGGCTTAAAGAGATTCTGATATTGTTGCCCTATAGTCAGGATAGGTCATCAATATGAGATTGGATGAACCGTCTCAGGAGGCCACAGCACTTCGGTGAGCACCGCTGCCTCCTTACAGCTTACCAAGCACAGCCTCATCCATTGGATAGTAGATGTACTTGGTATTGCCGCTCAGCCCCATTCATTCACATCTGGTGTCATTAGAAGCTCAGCTTTTCAACTAATTGGCATAACTTTTTCCCAGAGGAGCACTGCATGGACTATAAGACTCCTTATGCCTACTAAGTGTTCTCCACAAGGAGGAATAGTAACTCACCCCTTCCCTGGGTAGAAGCATGTGGACATTATAAAGGTGCCCCTTCTATAAGTCAGAGTGGAGAGCTACTGGAAAGAGCTCTGAAGAACTTAGCCTGGCAAAGTATGGCCAAGTATTCCCCTCACTAAATGTTAGGTGGTATTGCTTGGAGGGGGTCTTCAATCCCAGGACTGGTGGGAGTCCTAGCAGTCCGACCCCAAGAGATAAGAAAGTCCAATCTATATGCCATCAGATTCTATGGCGGGAGAAAGTGGAATAATTGTATTTGGTATTTTCACACCATACAGTCTAACAAACCTAATTTAAAAAGTCTGAAGGAGTCAGTGGTAGCGACATAGCTAAATAAAACTAGCTATTTAAGTGATTTATAAGGCGCTGCAGTATTCATCACCTAGCGGGTAATAGATATAAAAGAAACAAAATGGCTGACAGGTTCAATTTTTTTCCTTACACACAGAGCACTTGTGATCACAATGAGGAATTACATAGGAGCGTTTGTTATTATGTCTGGAAATGAATAATTGAACTCCTATTGACTCTCACATTCCTAACGATAATGACGGACTACACCCAACATTATGACATTGATTTTTTTGGTTCTGGCAGCCGGGGATGTTAATATGGCCGTCATGGAGGTTAAGTGATTTTTTTCTTTTGTAATTTAGTGGGCCTGATAATGACTTTTTAATTCTACTGATGGGACCCTCTGGAGGTTTTATAGATTTGTCATAATTACTTTACTTTGTAATTTACCATCACGTACAGTAGGAGATCTGGGAGATCACACCAGGACTTTTAGATCAAAGACTTCAGATTAAATCTAGGGCTGGGGCTTGTGATGTATAACCTTGCAGAGTTGTGAAGAGCTTACTAAGAGAAATGTCTGGCAAATCCGGCCTGCAGTCTGCAGTTTTACTGTATAATGAGGCACTCTTTGTTTTGAAGGTTGTTTGTCAAAAATGTTTCTTTTGTTTGTCCCTAAAATGTCCTGTTTGCACGGACCGTCTGAGAATACGTCTTCCATTGCTACTCAGTCTTAAATAGTAGACATAGGGGGTCATTTATTAAGACACCGGTCTTAATAAGCCCCTGCTCTGGTGGTGAATCCGCCAAAGTTATGAAGAGGCGCCTGACTCTACATAACTTTGGCGTATCCACCGCCTGTGTAAATGTAAGCCATCTTTCTTGCTGTCTTACATTTAGACCATTTTCTACACCTAAAACAGGCATAGAAAATGATGAATGAGATGTCTGCCCGCCCCCTTCACACCCACTTTTTTAGACCTGCGGGAACCAGCCTGCCGGAACGAATAACACCAGTCTGAAACAGGCCTAACACTGGGTTCAGACCTGAGCGTATTTGATATGCGCGTTTAACGCGCGTTTTTGTCGCGCGTTTTTGTGCGCATTTTTGTCCATAGTCAACGCACGTATTACGCGCGTTTGTGTGATTGACAGCAGTGTCCTATGGCCGCAAACGCGCGACAAAACGCCCCAAAGAAGCTCAAGAACTTGTTTATGCGTCGGGCGTTTTTCAGCGCGTTCGAACGCGCTGTAAAACGTGAAAATGTGAACCAGTCCCATAGGGAAGCATTGGTTTGCATCGGTTATGCGTTTTACAGCGCGTTCGAACGCGCTGTAAAACGCGCAAGTGTGAACTTAGGGTAAGAGTATTGAATGGAGCTGTGTAGTTCTGGCCAGAGCTACTGCAGAACAGCTGATTGCCGAGGTGTCAGACCCCTGCCGATCAAATAATGATCCTAAAGATAGACCATCCCTCGTAAAGGTTTGTACAACTCCTATAACCCCTTAATGCATAATGCCGTACAGGTATGGCATTATGCACCTGGTACTGTATGGAGCAGGCTTCTGCAGTGAGCCCGCTCCATACGTGGCGTATAATACAGCAGGTACCCAGCCACAATGACAGGAAACCGCTATCATGCCGAACCCAGTCATTTAACCTATCAGATTCCACATTCAACAGCGGTCGTGGAATCTGTGAAGTAAGGCAGAGGGATGTGGCTCCCTCTGCCTTCCGATCAGAGCCCCCGAAGTTAAATCGCAGGCATCCGATTGGTTACCATGACAGCCTGGTTCCTGCTGAGGCTTCTCAGGCCTGCCATGGTAAGCTCCCTGCTAAGCTGTGCACGAGGTACAGCTCAGCAGGAAGCGCATCAAAATCCCATCCACCCTAATAGAACACTTTTACGGTGAATAGGACAAGGGATCAAAAGATCCTAGTTCAAAAACCTCCAAGTTCAAATCACCCTCAATTTTACATATAAAAACATATAAACAATAAAAAATAAACATATTAGATATTGGCAGATCTGAAAATGTCTGAACTATGAAACTCTAAAAAGGGAATTTCCTGCGTGGGGAACACCGTAATAGAAAAAAATTTAAAAACATGATTCACCATTTTTAGTCACCTTGTCCCCCCCCCCCCCCCCAAAAAAAAAACAGCGATACAAAAGTCATATGTACTGCAAAAATGCTGCCAATAAAAACTACAGTTCAATATAGACTGTAGATTGGAATATAAAAAAGTTATGACTGTCAGCAAATGGTGTTGCAGAGAAATTTTAGATTTTTTTCAAAGGCTTTTATTTTTTTTAAAACACTAAAACAAAATAAAAATATACAAAGTATACAAGTTTGGTATTGCCTTAATCATATTGAGCTGCAGAATAAGGTTGCCATGTCATTTGTAGCGCACAGTGAACACCATGATGTCAAAACTCCAAAACCTTGGTGGAATTGTTTATTTATTTTTTTTTCAGTTTTACCCCACAAAGAATTTTTCCCCATTTCCAATACAAGACATGGTAAATTAAATGGTGCCATTAAAAAATGCATCTTCTCCCACAGAAAATAAGCCCTCATATGGCTATGTTAACGGAAAAATAAAAAATGTATGGCTATTGGAACGTAGGGAGGAAAAATCAAAAATGCAAAAATGAAAATAGGCCCTGTCTTCTAGGGGTTAAGCTTTATTTGCATAACCAGATCCATAAAAACGGAATTGTCACCACAAATAGGAACAGGGCCAGGGAATGTACACTCACCTAAAGAATTATTAGGAACACCATACTAATACGGTGTTGGACCCCCTTTTGCCTTCAGAACTGCCTTAATTCTACTTGGCATTGATTCAACAAGGTGCTGATAGCATTCTTTAGAAATGTTGGCCCATATTGATAGGATAGCATCTTGCAGTTGATGGAGATTTGAGGGATGCACATCCAGGGCACGAAGCTCCCGTTCCACCACATCCCAAATATGCTCTATTGGGTTGAGATCTGGTGACTGTGGGGGCCATTTTAGTACAGTGAACTCATTGTCATGTTCAAGAAACCCATTTGAAATGATTCGAGCTTTGTGACATGGTGCATTATCCTGCTGGAAGTAGCCATCAGAGGATGGATACATGTTCTCATTCTGTTTACGCCAAATTCGGACTCTACCATTTGAATGTCTCAACAGAAATCGAGACTCATCAGACCAGGCAACATTTTTCCAGTCTTCAACAGTCCAATTTTGGTGAGCTTGTGCAAATTGTAGCCTCTTTTTCCTATTTGTAGTGGAGATGAGTGGTACCCGGTGGGGTCTTCTGCTGTTGTAGCCCATCTGCCTCAATGTTGTGCGTGTTGTGGCTTCACAAATGCTTTGCTGCATACCTCGGTTGTAACGAGTGGTTATTTCAGTCAACGTTGCTCTTCTATCAGCTTGAATCAGTCGGCCCATTCTCCTCTGACCTCTAGCATCCATAAGGCATTTTTGCCCACAGGACTGCCGCATACTGGATGTTTTTCCCTTTTCACACCATTCTTTGTAAACCCTAGAAATGGTTGTGCATGAAAATCCCAGTAACTGAGCAGATTGTGAAATACTCAGACCGGCCCGTCTGGCACCAACAACCATGCCACGCTCAAAATTGCTTAAATCACCTTTCTTTCCCATTCTGACATTCAGTTTGGAGTTCAGGAGATTGTCTTGACCAGGACCACACCCCTAAATGCATTGAAGCAACTGCCATGTGATTGGTTGACTAGATAATTGCATTAACAGGGCTCCAGATGGCGACCAAAATGGTCGCCAATGGGCCTTAAAATTTGCACATGGCGACAAGACTTTTTAGTCTTGTCGCCATTTGCGACAGTACCGCCGCGATCCTGCGCAGCCTAAGTTCTCTTCAGTAGCACAGTGGAGAAGGAAGGAGTCCCTCCCTCTCCATGTGACACGGCCGCCACTACCACCAATGGGGAGATAGGAGGGGAGGAGCTATCGCCACTGCGCCACCAATGAATGTAAAACATAAGTATAGGCAGCGGTATCACAGACCCGGCACCCGGCCTCTATAACAGGGCATGCGATACACGGCAATTAACCCCTCAGGTGCCACAGATCGCATGCCCTGTTATTGAGGCCGGGTGCCGGGTCTGTTATACCGCTGCAGACAATTGTATGAAAGAGTTAAAGAGGACCTTTCGTGGGTCCAAAGAATATGAACTTAGTAGCAGGCTGCATAGAGCGGCGCCCAGGTATCTAAGTGCACTTACTATTATTCCTGGGCGCCGCTCCGTTCGTCCGCTGTGGCCCCCGGTATTTTCAGCATTCAGAGGAAGGAGGAGGAGACGCCAGTGTCTCTCCGTCTCCCTGACAGCAGCGCTGTCCAATCACAGCGCAGAGCTCAGAGCCAGGGAGGTTTTTTTTCTATGCAGCCTGCTACTAAGTTCATATTCTTTGGACCCACGAAAGGTCCTCTTTTTAATTACATTCATTGGTGGCGCAGTGCTCCCCCCCCAAAGCCTCTCCCCCCCCCCATTATCACTTGCCACAAGTCGTCGCCCCCCCCCCCCCTTCATTGTTATATGGTGGCCCCAGAGTCCCTTCCCCTCCAGTGGTGGCAGTGGCAGATTACACTGCTGGGTCTCAGATCATTACCATGGCAGCCAGGACGCTACTGAAGCCCTGGCTGCCATGTTCAGCTCCCTGCTGCTGTGTGCACAGAGCACAGAGCAGCAGGGAGAGTGTGAGGTCCTATTCACCCTAATAGAGCTCTATCAGGGTGAATAGCACAAGGGCTGAAAAGATCCAGGTTCTAGTCCCTAAGGGAAGAAATGGTTATTAAATAAAAAGTAAAAAAAACACCAAAATACTAAAAAGTTTAAATGGCCCCATTCCCAGTTTTACATATAAAATTTACAAACAATAAAGAATAAACATATTACATATCGCCATGTCCCAAAAAATGTGAACTATTAAAATATTAAAAAATATTCCCGCTCGGTGAAGGCAGTAACAGAAAAAAAAAAACTCTAAACCACGCAATTCGCCATTTTTAGTCACCTTGTCCCCCAGAAGATGTCCCTGGATGTGAGAGGCATGTGGTGCTGTTTTTTCCTATATGTAGTGCTGGCTCACTACTGTCACCTGCGTCTCATCTTCTCAAAGTCCTTTTTTTAAAATTATATACATTTTTAAATTTGGCGACTAAAAAATGTAATTTGGCTCCTAAATTTTTTAGTTTAGGAGCCAATGGCTCCTGGTAATTTTTTTTTGTCTGGAGCACTGATTAATGAGAAATAGAACAGGTGTTCCTAATAATTCTTTAGGTGAGTGTATATTGATTTGGGCTTATGTTTCATTTTCCGGTGCAGTTTGCCTGTATTGAGTAAGAACAGATAACATTTTCCAGGTTTGTACATTTGGGTCGAATCAGTGAATAGCGGCTGACTTCCTTCACCTTCCACAGTTTTGACATGGTGTGAAAGCCTAGGTAGGTGCAGGTATAGCGTATACTGATAGTTTGGCTTGGAAGACGAGAACATTTGTCAGACTTGATGTAAATGGGATTTCAGTAGAATTGCGCATTTTCTTTGTTGTACATGGAACATGAGAATAATAGCAGTGGACCTGATGACAGGTTTACCTTCAGGTCCGATCATTGTCCTCATTTTCAGTTTTCTATGCAGAAAGGTGGTGCTATTGAAACTATACTTATTTGTGCTCCTCGTTCCACTTTCAACGTGAAGCTCTGTAAGATCTGGTATGTGTAAAATAGATTTAGGGCCCTTTCAGATGGATAATATTTCCGTTCGGGTACTGGACATCAGCCAGGCTAAACACAGACCCATTCCATTGAATGAGTACATGTATCTTCACATGACCCATTTTCCTCATCAGCCATCGTCCTTGCCAGGAAGATCGGAGCATATTTTTTTCCATTTTTCCCCGCAAGATTCATTTGTTCCAATGAAGGTGTCTGCAGGAAAAATGGATAGATGATCCCCATCCTTTGGCAGTATATGGCCACCACTAGGGGGAGCTAACTTGTAGACAGGGTAAGATTTTGTTCACATCACATTTTTGATCTCCCTTTAGCATATATATTGGGAAGTTTGAGATGTACACGCTAAACATGTCCATGTGGGTCACATTATCCAGATGAAGGGTGAAGAGTAATGGTTGTTAGCAGCACTATTAATAATAATGTAGGGATTTAAGATTCAGTATTCACTGTGTTCAAAAAATCCCAACTTTTCATCCACAACCTCAAAAAGTACAATAGCGTGACAGCTTATACATAGTGTTTATTCACACATCACATACAAGAAGAAACCGCCTCACCATGCTTGATAAAGACCCCTGCTTGAGTTGAAACATATTATTTTTTTTCTTGTGTAAGTAAACACATTGGAGGACTTTTATCAAGACCGCCATTTCCATACGCCAGTGGAGTATGCGCCTAAATTATTAAGAGGCAAAAGCTTCTTAAAGGGGTTATGCAAGATGCGCCGCAATCCCATGCGGCCACCACATCTGGGATCACGTCCCATACATTGGGCATGTGATCACAGCCTGGAGTTAGAGCCCGCAACGCGTGCATGAGTCTCAATCTCTCACAAGCACTTTGGCGAGAGAATCAGACTCCTGCTTGCGGTCAGGCTGGGATCATGTGTCCAATGTCTGGCACGTAACCGCCGAAGTGGCAACAGTACAGGATCGCGGCGCATCTCAGATAACCCTTTTAACCATTTCACTACCAGCGTCGTACATGTACAGCGCTGGAGCAGTGGGAAAACATGGCGACTGCTCTAATGTGCATCAGACGTCATGACCGGCAGGTCTTCGCTGTTTCAAACAGCAGAGACCCGCGGCTAATTATCGCAATAATGCCAATATCAGTAATTAAATTGTGAAAAACCCGGAAGCTCGTGCTTCCGAGCTTCTTACTGGCATCCTTTGCCGGTAATTGATTTCAATATGCTGAGCCTCGCTGAAGAGGCTATTTTGGACACCAAGTGGCAGGCCAACATAAGAAATGAGCAATTCTAAGTAATAACTGGGTTTTAAAAATCCATGATTGTTCAGAATAATAAAAAAAAAAAAAAAAAAAAAATGATTTTGTACGCCCAAATACGAGCTTCAAAATCATAAAAAAGTAAAAAAAAAACTGCTAAAAATCAGCCCCCTTTCCGTATAATAACAAAAAATACATAAATAACAAAAAATAAACATCATGGGTGTCATCGCGACTGAAAATGCCCATACTATTAATATACAAAAATATTTTTACAAATGAAGAAAAAATTTATAGCGGCACCATGTGATTACGTTTGCAACTTTAGGGTCCATTTACAGGTCCGTAAGTGTTTTGCGGATCCGCAAAACAAGGACACCTGCAATGTGCGATCCGCACATCACAGACCCTTAGGCTACATTCACACGTCCGTGGTGTGTTGCGGGTCCGCAACACACCAGCCCGTCACCCCCATAGAAATGCCTATTCTTGTCCGCAAGCTGCGGACAAGAATAGGACATGCTCTATCTTTTTGCGGAGCTGCGGACCCAAAACCGCGCTCCGCAATTGCCGCTGCAGTTAGCACACTGTGTGCTGTCCGCATCCATTCCGTCCCCATAGAGAATGAATGGGTCCGCACCCGTTCCGCAAAATTGCGGAACGGATGTGGACACATTTTACGGACGTGTGAATGGAGCCTAATAGAAAATGCCTTTTCTGGTCCGCAATTGCAGACAAGAATAGGACATGTTCTATTTTTTTCAGGAACGAAATTGCGGATCCCGAAAAAACGGATCCCGAAAAAACGGATGCGGATCCCGAAAATGCGGATCCAGGAAATGTGGATTTGCATCTGTTCCAGCCCCATTGAAAGTGAATGGGTCCGCAAATTGCGGAACGAATGCGGACCCAAATTACGGATGTGTGAATGGACCCCAATTCTGGTTCAAAACAGGAAATTGCGGGCCCCGCACAGATGAATAAGGCAACCTGGGAGGCTTGACAAAGTGCAGGTAGCGCGAAATGGCTGTTGCCTTATTCATCTGTGTGGTGCCCGCACCTTCGCCTGTTTTTAACCAGAATAAAGCTGCAAACAGAATCACATGGTGAGTGCGGCTATTCATTTTTTCTTCATTTGTTGATTTTTGCATGGTTATCAAGCAGAGCACCACCATATATCGCATGATGGTAGTGCAGGTGTGAGAACCGTTGGACATTTACCACACTCGGCACTGTCAGTAGTGCCGACCCCATTATTTTTTATGGATAAAAATATTTTTCCAATATGACGAATGGCGTAACGGAAAAAACTGTCAAAATGGCCTATTTGTCATTTTTTCTTTGCTTCTCTTACCCAAATTCTTTTATAAAATGTGATCAAAAAGTCACACAGACTTTTGGTATCAATAAAAACTACAGATTGTCCCACAAAAAATGAGCCCCCACACAGCTCAGTAGATATAGCTATAAAAAATATTATGGGGGTCAGAATATGGTGATTGTATTGACATTTTTCAAAGTTTGCATTTATTTTTACACTATTTTGACATAAAAAACCTATACAAATGGGGTATCGTTGTAATCGTACTGACCCAGAGAATGAAGGGCATGGGTCAGTTTGGCCGCAAATGGAATGCCATGGGAACAAAACCCATAAAACGGTGGAGGAATTGGCATTTTTATTTCCAATTATACCCCATTTAGAATTTTTTTTACTGCTTCCCACTACATTGTATACCATTAGAAAGTACAACTTGTCCTGCAAAAAAATAAGCCCTCATACAGCTATGTGAACGGAAATATAAAAAAGTTATGGCTCAAGGAAGATAGGGAAGAAAAATGCAAACCCAAAAACGAAAAAAATCTCCAGTATCCTAAGGGTTAATAATTTAGGCACATGTCTGATGGATCAGAAGAACAGAAAAATAACGGTGATGTGAACTCTCCCTAAGGGCTCACAGACGGCCGTATGTTTTTTGCTATCCGCAAAAATGTGGATCTGGTTTTTTTGCGGACTGTCCGCAAAAAAAAACGGATTGTATTCCTCATTTTTGTGGACCCACAGACTTCAATGGGGCCACATCCTGATTTTCACTGACAAGTATAGGACATGTTTTATTTGTTTTGCGGGCCCGTGGAAGGGAGGGAAAGATGTGGTGTGCTGTCCGCATCTTTTGGAGCCCCATAGAAGTGAATGGGTCTGCATCTATTCCGCAAAATTGCGGATCAGATGCGGAAAGCAACATACGGCCGTCTGAATGAGACCTAAGTCAGTTTCCTTTTACACAAGTGTTGATAAATCTCCCCCAATGTCTTTATTTCATTAAGATATGGCCGTAAAAAATGAGTTTATTCTATTTCCAAGCTACTATATGTGCTGTCGCAATGCAAAGTGTTCTCAAGATGCCCAAAACAGCCCGTTCGGCCCTTTTCCAGACGAAGAGCCACGCTCATCACAGACCTCTATTAGCATCTGCCATCTGCAAGCTCAAATTGTGAAAAATTTCAAAGCAGAATAAAAAAATAAAAATAGAAATACAATTTCAGCATCAAGATTTTGTGACAAAGTCACCGCCGGTCAAACTCATTTGCACTTGTTGTGTCCTCACAAAACTGCGAGATGAGGCCGAGAAATGTGATTAGGAAGTATGATTGATTCGGAAGTTATAATGTAATTTTTGTTTGAAGTGGTCTCTTGACAATACTCATAAGATGAGACTTGGATTTAGCATGAAAAGCCTTGTGTCCCTGAATATTGACTAACGCGGTTAAGGCTATTCATCATTGTACCCGATAGCCATTAGCATTCCATTGGGTTTACTCTGTGACGTTAGCTGGTCCTACACAGACAATGTTTCTGCAAGGTAACGAATTAGTCTGAGAATTGAGCCTGTTTGATGTCACGAACCAGCGAGTGTGAACCCACTGTGCCACGTGTCCTACCTCCTCTAAGGGCGTTGAACTCCCGGATCGTCACAGTACCCCTGATGGTGGGGATAGACTTTCCCGAGGGGAACACCAGGTCGCTACCTCTTGACGAGGATAGGCACGCAAGGCAGCAGGTCCAGGCGGACCAGGAGGTACCTGAGAACTGTACCAGAGGTACAGGATCAAAGGATGAGGCAGAGGTGTAGTCAGACAGGCAAAAGGTCAGGGTAGGCAGCACAGGTACAGGTCAGGCAATCCAGATCGGCAACAGGAGAGTCAAGACAAGCAGGTAGGGATATAACAGGTAGCAGAGTCCAGGCATACAGATACGAGTCAAGAACACAAGCTGAAACCAGCACCTTAGCAGGGCACAAGGAGCTTGACACTGAGGCATCTGGGAAGGGGGCTGAGCCACTTATATATGCGCAGGAGGGCTAGGATAGGTCAGCGAGGTCACATGACCTAACCCATAAAGCCCAGGAAATGACGCGCGCCGGCCGTTAAGGAAGTTCTGCAGGGAACAAGCAGCAAGCATGCTGTGGCCAGGGCTGAGAGCAAACTGTGGAGCAGATCCCAGAACAACAGCACCCACACAGACAGAGCCCAGGACTGCAGCGGTGAATGGAAAGCCCCGGCCGCAGATCACCACTGAACACTGCGCCCGGGACCGTGGCGGTAAGCCGGGGAAACAGTGGCGCACAGCAGCCGCTGTTACATTTGATATGCGGAATTTCACATCACCGTTATTTTTTTGTTCTTCTGAATGCAGGACTTATTTCCATCTAAAATAACTGGTCTATAAGGCACAGGATCCATTTTTTCCTTTTTTTTTCTGTTCTGATGGATCAAAATAATGGAAAATTAGCTGTGATGTGAACTAACCAGTAGCATTTAAATGAGCTGTGTTAATGGGTCATCCTTTGCACTAAAGCAGGCTACACACTTAACCACTTAAGGACCACAGGTTTATACCCCCCTTTTTTACAAATCGGCACTCCACAACTTTAGCGGTTTATTGCTCGGTCATGCAACTTACCACCCAAATGAATTTTACCTCCTTTTCTTCTCACTAATAGAGCTTTCATTTGGTGGTATTTCATTGCTGCTGACATTTTTACTTTTTTTTGTTATTAATCGAAATTTAAAGATTTTTTTGCAAAAAAATGACATTTTTCACTTTCAGTTGTAAAATTTAGCAAAAAAAACGAGATCCATATATAAATTTTGCTCTAAATTTATTGTTCTACATGTCTTTGATAAAAAAAAATGTTTGGGTAAAAAAAAAATGGTTTGGGTAAAAGTTATAGCGTTTACAAACTATGGTACAAAAATGTGAATTTCCGCTTTTTGAAGCAGCTCTGACTTTCTGAGCACCTGTCATGTTTCCTGAGGTTCTACAATGGCCAGACAGTACAAACACCCCACAAATTACCCCATTTCGGAAAGTAGACACCCTAAGGTATTCGCTGATGGGCATAGTGAGTTCATAGAACTTTTTATTTTTTGTCACAAGTTAGCGGAAAATGATGATTTTTTTTTTTGATTTTTTTTTTCTTACAAAGTCTCATATTCCACTAACTTCTGACAAAAAATAAAAGCTTCCATGAACTCACTATGCCCATCAGCAAATACCTTGTGTCTTCTTTCCAAAATGGGGTCACTTGTGGGGTAGTTATACTGCCCTGGCATTCTAGGGGCCCAAATGTGTGGTAAGGAGTTTGAAATCAAATTCTGTAAAAAATGGCTGGTGAAATCCGAAAGGTGCTCTTTGGAATGTGGGCCCCTTTGCCCACCTAGGCTGCAAAAAAGTGTCACACATGTGGTATCGCCGTATTCAGGAGAAGTTGGGGAATGTGTTTTGGGGTGTCATTTTACATATACCCATGCTGGGTGAGAGAAATATCTTGGCAAAAGACAACTTTGTATAAAAAAATGGTAAAAGTTGTCTTTTGCCAAGATATTTATCTCACCCAGCATGGGAATATGTAAAATGACACCCCAAAACACATTCCCCAACATCTCCTGAATACGGAGATACCACATGTGTGACACTTTTTTGCAGCCTAGGTGGGCAAAGGGGCCCATATTCCAAAGAGCACCTTTCGGATTTCAATGGTCATTTTTTACAGAATTTGATTTCAAACTCCTTACCACACATTTGGGCCCCTAGAATGCCAGGGCAGTATAACTACCCCACAAGTGACCCCATTTTGGAAAGAAGACACCCCAAGGTATTCGCTGATGGGCATAGTGAGTTCATGGAAGTTTTTATTTTTTGTCACAAGTTAGTGGAATATGAGACTTTGTAAGAAAAAAAAAAAAAAAAAAAAATCATCATATTCCACTAACTTGTGACAAAAAATAAAAACTTCCATGAACTCACTATGCCCATCAGCGAATACCTTGGGGTCTCTTCTTTCCAAAATGGGGTCACTTGTGGGGTAGTTATACTGCCCTGGCATTTTCCAGGGGCCCTAATGTGTGGTAAGTAGGTAAATGACCTGTGAAATCCTAAAGGTGCTCTTTGGAATATGGGCCCCTTTGCCCACCTAGGCTGCAAAAAAGTGTCACACATGTGGTATCGCCGTATTCAGGAGAAGTTGGGGAATGTGTTTTGGGGTGTCATTTTACATATACCCATGCTGGGTGAGAGAAATATCTTGGCAAAAGACAACTTTTCCCATTTTTTTATACAAAGTTGGCATTTGACCAAGATATTTCTCTCACCCAGCATGGGTATATGTAAAATGACACCCCAAAACACATTCCCCAACTTCTCCTGAGTACGGCGATACCAGATGTGTGACACTTTTTTTGAAGCCTAGATGCGCAAAGGTGCCCAAATTCCTTTTAGGAGGGCATTTTTAGACATTTGGATACCAGACTTCTTCTCACGCTTTGGGGCCCCTAGAATGCCAGGGCAGTATAAATACCCCACATGTGACCCCATTTTGGAAAGAAGACACCCCAAGGTATTCAATGAGGGGCATGGCGAGTTCATAGAAATTTTTTTTTTTTTGGCACAAGTTAGCGGAAATTGATATTTTTTATTTTTTTCTCACAAAGTCTCCCTTTCCGCTAACTTGGGACAAAAATTTCAATCTTTCATGGACTCAATATGCCCCTCACGGAATACCTGGGGGTGTCTTCTTTCTGAAATGGGGTCACATGTGGGGTATTTATACTGCCCTGGCATTCTAGGGGCCCTAAAGCGTGAGAAGAAGTCTGGAATATAAATGTCTAAAAAATTTTACGCATTTGGATTCCGTGAGGGGTATGGTGAGTTCATGTGAGATTTAATTTTTTGACACAAGTTAGTGGAATATGAGACTTTGTAAGAAAAAATAAATAAATATTTCCGCTAACTTGGGCCAAAAAAATGTCTGAATGGAGCCTGACAGGGGGGTGATCAATGACAGGGGGGGTGATCAATGACAGGGGGGGGGTGATCAATGACAGGGGGGTGATCAGGGAGTCTATATGGGGTGATCACCCCCCTGTCATTGATCACCCCCCTATAAGGCTCCATTCAGATATCCGTATGTGTTTTGCGGATCCGATCCATGTATCCGTGGATCCGTAAAAATCATACGGACATCTGAATGCAGCCTGACAGGGGGGGTGATCAATGACAGGGGGGTAATCAATGACAGGGGGGTGATCAGGGAGTCTATATGGGGTGATCACCACAGTCATTGATCACGCCCCTGTAAGGCTCCATTCAGACGTCCGTATGCGTTTTGCGGATCCGATCCATCTATCAGTGGATCCGTAAAAATCATGCGGACGTCTGAATGGAGCTTTACAGGGGGGTGATCAGGGAGTCTATATGGGGTGATCACCCCCCTGTCATTGATCACCCCCCTGTAAAGCTCCATTCAGATGTCCGTATGTGTTTTGCGGATCCGATCCATCTATCAGTGGATCCGTAAAAATCATGCGGACGTCTGAATGGAGCTTTACAGGGGTGTGATCAATGACAGGGGGGTGATCAGGGAGTCTATATGGGGTGATCACCACAGTCATTGATCACGCCCCTGTAAGGCTCCATTCAGACGTCCGTGTGCGTTTTGCGGATCCAATCCATCTATCAGTGGATCCGTAAAAATCATGCGGACATCTGAATGGAGCTTTACAGGGGGTTGATCAATGACAGGGGGGTGATCAATGACAGGGGGGTGATGAGGGAGTCTATATGGGGTGATCACCACAGTCATTGATCACGCCCCTGTAAGGCTCCATTCAGACGTCCGTGTGCGTTTTGCGGATCCGATCCATCTATCAGTGGATCCGTAAAAATCATGCGGACGTCTGAATGGAGCTTTACAGCGGTGTGATCAATGACAGGGGGGTAATCAATGACAGGGGGGTGATCAGGGAGTCTATATGGGGTGATCAGGGGCTAATAAGGGGTTAATAAGTGATGGGGGGGGGGGGGGGTAGTGTAGTGTAGTGGTGCCTGACAGGGGGGTGATCAATGACAGGGGGGGTGATCAATGACAGGGGGGGGTGATCAATGACAGGGGGGTGATCAGGGAGTCTATATGGGGTGATCACCCCCCTGTCATTGATCACCCCCCTATAAGGCTCCATTCAGATATCCGTATGTGTTTTGCGGATCCGATCCATGTATCCGTGGATCCGTAAAAATCATACGGACATCTGAATGCAGCCTGACAGGGGGGGTGATCAATGACAGGGGGGTAATCAATGACAGGGGGGTGATCAGGGAGTCTATATGGGGTGATCACCACAGTCATTGATCACGCCCCTGTAAGGCTCCATTCAGACGTCCGTATGCGTTTTGCGGATCCGATCCATCTATCAGTGGATCCGTAAAAATCATGCGGACGTCTGAATGGAGCTTTACAGGGGGGTGATCAGGGAGTCTATATGGGGTGATCACCCCCCTGTCATTGATCACCCCCCTATAAGGCTCCATTCAGATGTCCGTATGTGTTTTGCGGATCCGATCCATCTATCAGTGGATCCGTAAAAATCATGCGGACGTCTGAATGGAGCTTTACAGGGGTGTGATCAATGACAGGGGGGTGATCAGGGAGTCTATATGGGGTGATCACCACAGTCATTGATCACGCCCCTGTAAGGCTCCATTCAGACGTCCGTGTGCGTTTTGCGGATCCAATCCATCTATCAGTGGATCCGTAAAAATCATGCGGACATCTGAATGGAGCTTTACAGGGGGTTGATCAATGACAGGGGGGTGATCAATGACAGGGGGGTGATGAGGGAGTCTATATGGGGTGATCACCACAGTCATTGATCACGCCCCTGTAAGGCTCCATTCAGACGTCCGTGTGCGTTTTGCGGATCCGATCCATCTATCAGTGGATCCGTAAAAATCATGCGGACGTCTGAATGGAGCTTTACAGCGGTGTGATCAATGACAGGGGGGTAATCAATGACAGGGGGGTGATCAGGGAGTCTATATGGGGTGATCAGGGGCTAATAAGGGGTTAATAAGTGATGGGGGGGGGGGTGTAGTGTAGTGTAGTGGTGCTTGATGCTACTTTGCTGAGCTACCTGTGTCCTCTGGTGGTCGATCCAAACAAAGGGGACCACCAGAGGACCAGGTAGCAGGTATATTAGACGCTGTTATCAAAACAGCGTCTGATATACCTTTCAGGGGTTAAAAAAAACACATCTCCAGCCTGCCAGCGAACGATCGCCGCTGGCAGGCTGGAGATCAACTCTCTTACCTTCCGTTCCTGTGAGCGCGCGCGCCTGTGTGCGCGCGTTCACAGGAAATCTCGGCTCACGCGAGATGACGCCAATTGGCGTTAGCGTAGCCTGGGGGAGCCGCCGCAATGACGCCTTTCGGCGTTACAGTTGCGGCAAGAGGTTAAAGAGGATCTTTCAGTGCAATAAAAAATCTAAACTAAGCATACAGACATGGAGAGCGGCGCCCAGGGATCCCCCTGCACTTACTGTTATACCTGGGCGCTGCTCCATTCTCCCGGTAGGGGCTCCGGTATCTTCAGATTTTCGGCTCAACTGGGAGGAGCCTGCTGGCATCTCCTTCTCCCAGGCTGGAGTGCTGGCCAATCGCAGCGCTCAGCTCATAGCCTGATAGGTTTTTTTTTCTCTCAGGTTATGAGCTGAGAGCTGCGATTGGCCAGCGCTACAGCCTGGGAGAAGGAGACGCCGGCAGGCTCCTCCCAGTTGAGCCGAAAATCTGAAGATACCGGAGCCTATACCGGGAGAACGGAGCAGCGCCCAGGGATAATAGTAAGTGCAGGGAGATCCCTGGGCGCCGCTCTCCATGTCTGTATGCTTAGTTTAGATTTTTTATTCTAGTGAAAGGTCCTCTTGAAGCCTCATGCACACGATTGTATTTTCGGTCCGTATCTGATTCGCATTTTTTGTGGATCTACTATGGACCCATTCATTTCCAGGTGGCCACAAAAATGTAATCACTGTGCTGTCCGCATCCATGCGCCCGTTGTGCAAATTATAGAACATCGTGGCCTTCTCCGTGCTCACCAAGCATAGCGCCGTCCATTGTATAGTGGCTGTGCTTGGTATCGCAGCCCTATTCAATTCTATGAGGCTGAGCAGCGCCTAGGCCACGGGACCGATGAACCCCACCACTGCCTTCTAAAAACAGCTGATTGGCGGGGGTCCCTGGGTGTCGAACCCCCACTGATCAGGATGCTCTGGCTAACAGTCATATAACTGTTCATATGACTACTAGAAGGTGGACATATACCTGAGCGTCTAAGGCTATTTCCAGTGTTGTTTCCTATGCCGGGAGGTGACACAAACGGAAATTCTCTCTCCAGGAGTTACTAGAAGAACTAATTCAGTAGAATTTCCTGCATTAAAAATGTAATGAAGCTTCTCTTTACAGATGGCGGCGTTTCAATAATTTGACCTCGCCAGAGAGGTTGTAAATGGGATTCTAATAGAGGAAAATTAAAACACAGACAAAGTAGTAAAATATGTGAAAAATGGGAAATAGACTGTATTATGATCTGATATCAGGTGAAACGTCCACTGTATTTGCCTCCCGATGTGCGATTTCTTTGGGTCCATTACCTTTAATAGCACTTTAATTGTCTTCTTAAATGGTCTAATAGGATCCATTAAGCCTAAAGCACACCTTACGTTACGCATAATTGAGCTATTAAAGGGAAACCCTGCGGTTTTTGTCCGGCCGCTCCTCGGCATGTTTGCCGTGCTGAGGCCGGACCTCCAGCTGCCCCCATTATAATGAATTGGGCCGGAGCGGACTTCTGGCGGCACGGTGGACTTTCGGTAGCACGCTGCATTTGTTAAAGAGGTTTAACCATCAGGGACATTAATGGCTTATCGCTAGGATATGTTATCCAAGTCAGATAGTTGTCGTTCCCACCTCTAGACCCCCTCCTGTCTAGAGAACGGGTCCTCTGAAGTTAAGGAGTGCACGCTGCGCATCAGTACAGAACACGGTACTGTTTGGCTGGGTTAGATGCAGCTCAGGGGTGGTACTGTTTCTCATTGAAGAGACACATAGGGGGTCATTTATTAAGACCGGCGGTTTAGATGCTGGTCTTAATACCCCCTATATCTGGTGGCGAATCCCCCGAAGTTATGAAGAGGCGCGGGCCAGCTCCCTACCTGTCTTACATTTAGACCATTTTTTACGCCCACGCCTACTTTTTAAACCCGACGTGAGAGGGAAAAAAGTTGCAGATTGCGGCGCAACTAACCATTGAGCCGCAATCTGCACCAGAAATACACCTAATATAGGCATATTTGTGGATCATTAATGACCCCCATAATCTGCTGTGTACTCTCAATCAGAAGTGGTACCCCTTTGTGCTGCATGTATGGGCTGTTTCACACGAGTGAGTCCATTGCGGGAATCGTGCCCCATGTGTGAATGTGATCCTCCGTTATGGATTTGCAGGATGATTTATAATGCTGTGTGCCTCTGCTTGACCTTACTTCTACAGGATCATGGTGACATAAGGCTGTCAGTGTGACTCTGTAGAAGTACAGTAAGGTCAAGCAGCGGCACACAGCATTATTAGACTCCATTCACACGTCCGTGGTATGTTGCGGACCCGCAAATTGCGGATCTGCAACACACCCGCCCGGCACCCCTATAGAAATGCCTATTCTTGTCCGCAGCTGCGGACAAGAATAGGACATGTTCTATCTTTTGTGGAGCTGCGGACCGGAAGATCGGGGCCACGCTCCGCAAATGCGGATGCTGACAGCACACTGTGTGCTGTCCGCATCACTTCCGTCCCCATAGAGAATGAATAAGTCCGTCAAAATTGCGGAATGGATGCGGACCCATTTCCGGACACGTGAATGGAGCCTAAATCATGATAACGCTGTGCACTCCTGCAAGTCCAGAATGGAGGATCACATTCACACATGGGGCACAATTCCCGCAATGGACTCGCTCGTGTGAAACTGCCCTAAGGCTACTTTCACATATTTGCCGGATTTCGGCTGGACACCATTATAGTTAATAGGGCGGCGGGCAATCCGGTTGCATCCGTCAGTGCCGGAATCAAAGAATTCCCATGGGCTGCTCTCTGTTGGAACAGCTTTCTGGAATCCATGCCGCAGATGTGAAACTAGCCTAATGCTTCCAGTACCTTGCGCTTTGCTAATGAGGATCAAGAAGCCAGAAACAGCAGTCTACAGATGGATGTCCCTGGTTTGTTCAGTATAATGTTATTATATACGATTGGTGCTTAGCGAAGCTCGATGTTTCACATGCAAGTCTTAGAAAAAAATGAGTAAATAGCCAGACAAAGATCTGTCTACTTAAGGCCCTATTCAGACGACCGTATGGCTGCGGTGCCCGTTTCAGACTGCAAATAGCAGTCCGCAATACATGGGCACTGACCGTGTAAACACAGTGCTGCGGTGCGCACCCACTGACTTGATTGTGTCCGCAATCCTCAAGAAACGGCAAAAGATAGGACATGTCTTATCTTTTGTGGTACAGAGGCACGTACCTAAAAGCCCACGGAAGGGCTTCCAAGTGTTTCTGCGGCTTCCGATCCGTGCCTCCGCTCCACAAAAGATAGTGCATGTCCTATCTTTTGCCGTATCTTGAGGTTCGTGAACACATTCAAGTCAGTGGGTCCACATTTCAGCACAGAGTTCACACGGCCGGTGCACGTATATTGCGGTTATGCTGTTTGCTGTCCACATGTGCACGGTGGCCATGCCATCATGCGAATGAACCCTTATTAAGAGGAGCAGGCTGTCCATTCACCAGAACTGAAATCTACTCCAGCCAGGAGTAGACTTCTGGCATAATGTGCACCGGTTTTCCATAAATGAGTCAAACCACAGAGCTCCCATCCGTGGCCCTGTCACCTCCCACCTACATGCTGCCCACTTTTTGGAAGCAGTGAAAGTGTCTGGAAAAACTAAAAAGTTGCAAATTTTGTTGCAAATTGCCGCTTGTGACAAAATTTGCAACTTTTCTATTCCAGAATACTGGAGTAGAGTTAAGGTAACCTTTGCCTGTCTTGACTCTCTTCTGCACATATATAAATGTTCACTGGTATCTGATAAGAACCAGTTGATCCACCTGTTAGTCATATGTCATGGGTTTATAGCTGTTGGAAACCAGTTGTTCCAGTAGCTGCTGTCACAGAAGATATGACTATAAGGGTCCATTCACACGTCCGCAAGTGTTTTGCGGTCCACAAATTGCGGATCCGCAAAACACGGACACCGGCCATGTCCGTTTCGCATTTTGCGGACCGCACATGGTCGGCACTTTAAATAGAAATGCCTTTTCTTGTCCGTGTCTGCGGACAAGAATAGGACATGTTCTATTTTTTTGTGGAACGGAAGTGCGTATGCGGACAGCACACTGTGTGCTGTCCGCATCTTTTGCGGCCCCATTGAAAATGAATGAGTCCGGATCCATTCCGCAACATTGTGGAACGTATCCGGACCCATTTTGCGGACGTGTGAATGGACCCTTACTGGTGCAGTACAGAATATGCTGCCCAGTACAGTAAAGTGATGCCTGAACCAGTTACACTGAAATGTAGCTAGGGCGGATAAGCTATAGGAAAAGTGTGATATATTTAGTTCAATTTTTAATTTTCAAGGGTGTCAGAATGAAGATAGAGAAGCTGATGTAACTGTGCATTGTAAGTTATATCTACTGTACATGTACATATAAGTAGATGTCCACCTTAGCAGCCACCTTAAAGGGGTTCTCCGGGAGTAATGACTTTCTATCTAATAACCGCAGCCTGTCTCTGTAAAAAAAGATTCATACTTACCTGCTACCTGCTCCTCTGGTCCTCCAAGCTGGCTCCTGCATGTCCATGTTCTGGTCCATGCATGGGAGTCGTGACATGTTCCACCGCAGCCAATAACTGGCTTCACTGTGATGTGCTGCTTGTGGCCACGTCACCAATTATTGGCTGAAGCAGAGCATGTGACCATGCCCATGCAGTATCGGCTGTAAACAGTCCAGGGACCGGAACATGGACATGTAGGTGCCAGCACGAAGGGCAGGGAGCAGATAAGTATGAATCTTCTATTGATGGAGACAGGCTGTCAGCAGTAGATAAAAAGTCAGTATTCCTGGAGAACCCCTTTTAAAGATAATTTAATTCCATAAAATACGAACAATTTTTAGCCTTGTGCACTCGAGCAAATTTCTTGAAATTAATTTCAGGTCTGACTCTAATAAATTGGTCAGAAGATTTGATTCAGGTACATCGACCCAAATCGAAATGACTCAGATTGCATGAAGTGTTGTGTTTCACACTCTGGGGTCTCTGAGGACTATGTGCAACTACTGCATGAAGAATGAAGAAACGTAAATGGTCAAATGGTCAAAAAACCCTTGATTTGTCATAGAGACGCATCAAAAGTTTTGACCGGTGGATGACTGAGCGTTGAGACCCCCATTTGATCTCGAGAAGTAGAGGAGAGAAGCGCGCGCATATTGCGCTCTCTCCTCGCTGTACAAGACGAGGTCCATAGAAGTCTGAGGGCCGATCTCAATTCTGTCCTCTGCAGCGTGAGGGCGATATGCGCACACTTCTCTCTCCTCGTTCTAGTGATCATTTGGGCTCTCAGAACTCTCGATGACATATCAAAAGTTTTTTAAAAGGTTAGTAATCCTTTAATTAAAACAAACAAAGAAACTTAGCATTAGGTTTATAGAAAAAAAGAAAAAAAAAAGAACTCATTGGGTCACCGCTGTGGCCAGTGATTGACTGAGTGGTCATTTCCTGTGTGTCGAGAGTGACCAGGAAGTCTAGACCGGTGCAGGAATGGGAATGTAAGGTCCACATGAAGTTTCCATCAATGCCCTTTGTTGATGGACCTCAGATGAGAGGCTGTGTCTGCAAAGGTAAAATTAAAAGCAGTGAATCTGATGTTCCCTCCAGTCCTAATTTGGGATATTTTTCCTAGAGTTTCGGGTAAATAACATGGGAATTAGTACATCATGCACAGCGCCGCCACAACATGATGTTCAGCTTTTGTGTATTCTCTTAGCATTATGATGTGGACTCTCCTTGGGTATAGGTTTATGCTCAGTGGGTAATAATGTCTCCCTGCTCCATCTGCTTTGTGCATGTTTCTTCCTGACGGTTTCCTTCCATTTGCTATAACCTGCCATGCTCTCAGTCATATTTCTATTAACCCTTGCTTATCAGGCAATCACTTATTTCTACACAGGATCAGGAGCACAACTTCACGCCAGTGTTATTCCTTTAGGCATCTTCTTCGAAACTTATTAACACTAGATGAACATGTCTGCATAGTACTCACTGGTCCACTAGTCTTATTACTGCTGGATAGACGTGGCCCTTTAAAGGGAGTTTCTCACCTCATTTTCACGTTAGACTACTCCACCATCGGGCTGCAATGCACATACATATTTGGGTCCATTAAAAGCAGCTTTAGCGGCGAAGGGCAGCATCGGCCGTTTCGCACAAATGTGCTTCTTCCGGCTACCTGTATGACGCAGACA
This sequence comes from Bufo bufo, assembly GCF_905171765.1. NCBI lineage: Eukaryota > Metazoa > Chordata > Amphibia > Anura > Bufonidae > Bufo > Bufo bufo. The sequence continues at coordinate 323,852,599 of NC_053394.1, read as the reverse complement.
GGTGTGCTAGCCTTTTTAAAGGGGCGTGTAATTAACCCTAGGAGGCATGGCAAAAAGTATACCAAAACACCACCTGTGTGCGTGTTAAAAGCAAATCACAGCAATCGGGTTACATTATAAGAACAGAGTATTTACCTCAAACAAATGCACTAAGATCATTGCGGTCATTCAGGCATAAGGGACCCATTGTATCCGTACGGATGATCCATCGCGCTTCTTTTTGTAGCAGGAGGCGATGTCTAGTATCCTCCTGTGTCATTAATGGAACCAATTCAATTCCCGCAAAACTCAAACATTTTTTACCCCCCCCCATGCTCTTGACATACATGATTTATAAGGCGGGGGCAACCTTTTTTCGTTCTTATGGAATCAAGGTGTTCCCGGAATCTTTCTAACATCGGCCTAATTGTCTTGCCTATATACAGGGTGGGCCATTTATATGGATACACCTTAATAAAATTGGAATGGTTGGTGATATTAACTTCCTGTTTGTGGCACATTAGTATATGTGAGGGGGGGAAACTTTTCATGATGGGTGGTGACCATGGCGGCCATTTTGAAGTTGGCCATTTTGAATCCAACTTTTGTTTTTTCAATAGGAAGAGGGTCATTTGACACATTAAACTTATTGGGAATTTCACAAGAAAAACAATGGTGTGCTTGGTTTTAACGTAACTTTATTCTTTCATGAGTTATTTACAAGTTTCTGACCACTTATAAAATGTGTTCAATGTGCTGCCCATTGTGTTGGATTGTCAATGCAACCCTCTTCTCCCACTCTCACACACTGATAGCAACACCGCAGGAGAAATGCTAGCACAGGCTTCCAGTATCCGTAGTTTCAGGTGCTGCACATCTCGTATCTTCACAGCATAGACGATTGCCTTCAGATGATACGAGATGTGCAGCACCTGAAACTACGGATACTGTAAGCCTGTGCTAGCATTTCTCCTGCGGTGTTGCTATCAGTGTGTGAGAGTGGGAGAAGAGGGTTGCATTGACAATCCAACACAATGGGCAGCACATTGAACACATTTTATAAGTGGTCAGAAACTTGTAAATAACTCATGAAAGAATAAAGTTACATTAAAACCAAGCACACCATTGTTTTTCTTGTGAAATTCCCAGTAAGTTTGATGTGTCAAATGACCCTCTTCCTATTGAAAAAACACTTCACTACATAGACAACATATGTGGTCCTACACGTGCAGAGCTGTCTCATTCTGTGGGATATACCTCCTATACATAGGATCTTGTCCCGGAGGATATATCCACAGAAGGAGCAATTACCGCAGCGATGATTGCCTGCAGGTTTTTTACTACCTAACCATTGTTCTGGGTTCTGTTCACACTTCATGCGGCTACTGACTAACTGTGGGTTTTTCGGAAAGCAATGAGAGTTTTTTTATCTGTAAATTTATCCAGACTACTTTCATTCTATAATAAATCCCAATTGTCATGGATGATTTTTTTGATTTGATCAGCCATAGGGCTGTATTTGAACACAAAAACGAAGCGATCCTCTTTCTCTGTTTTCTTACTTTGATGCAATAATTCATATTATGTGTGTCCATCCGCCCTAACAAATGCTTCATCCAGCATTCTCAGAGGATAACCCCTCTTCACTAGCCTTTTTTTTTTCTTTTTTGTTATTTAACATCTTTATTAATACAAAAAGAAAATCACACAAAATACAATTAGAAGTTAATACAAATTTTTTCCCCTTTTTTTCCTCCCCTTTCCTCTTCTCCCCTCCCCCTTTCTTTCTCTTATCCCCTATCTCTTTCCCCCCCTTAACCCCTATATCCCCCCCAACATGTGATGCGTGCCCCCCAGCATCCCCCCCCAACCCCCCTTGAAAAAAGTAAGGAGAAGGGAGGAGAGGGGAAAGGAAAAGGAAAAAAATAAAATAAAAAATAAAATAAAAAAAATAAAAATTATAAAGTTTAAGACAAAATAACATTATACAGTCCTATCAGAATTGCCAGCCGTCCCATATCTTAACCCATTTCTCTAGTCCACCCCGCCGCTTATAGAGGATCTGTTCAGAATTTTTCACCTTATTAACCAGATTTATCCAGTTATTCACTTCTGGGGCCTGTCGTGCAAACCAGCTCCGACTGATCAGGACCCTGGCCAATATTAGTACTCTGCCTAATAGAATCTTTTGAGGCTTATGACTAATTATTGTCGAGAGATCGTTCAGTAAAAACAATTGTGGCTCGAGAGGAATCCGTATTTTTAATTTATAAATCAAGAACTTATTAATACCACTCCAATATGCCCGATTTCTGGGCATGCCCAGATCATATGTAGGTAGTCCGCACCAGCAGTATCACATCGAGGGCAATTGGAGGAGGCTCTTATTCCACACCTGTTTAACCAAGTAGGGGTAACATATAATCTATGGTAAATATTGATCTGTATTAGAACATGATTAAAATTGTGAGAAAGTACATCTAAATTAGTGAAAATACTCCCCCACCCTACGCTTTGTATATTTGGGCAGTCCCTCTCCCAGGCCTTTTGCCCTGGTGATTGTGTCTCAGAAAACCGTGACCTAATTAATAATTTATACACTGCTCAACAAAATAAAGGGAACACAAAAATAACACATCCTAGATCTGAATTAATTAAATATTCTTCTGAAATACTTTGTTCTTTACATAGTTGAATGTGCTGACAACAAAATCACACAAAAATATAAAAATGGAAATCAAATTTTTCAAGCCATGGAGGTCTGGATTTGGAGACACACTCAAAATTAAAGTGGAAAAACACACTACAGGCTGATCCAACTTTGATGTAATGTCCTTAAAACAAGTCAAAATGAGGCTCAGTAGTGTGTGGCCTCCACGTGCCTGTATGACCTCCCTACAACGCCTGTGCATGCTCCTGATGAGGTGGCGGACGGTCTCCTGAGGGATCTCCTCCCAGACCTGGACTAAAGCATCTGCCAACTCCTGGACAGTCTGTGGTGCAACGTGACGTTGGTGGATAGAGCGAGACATGATGTCCCAGATGTGCTCAATTGGATTCAGGTCTGGGGAATGGGCGGGCCAGTCCATAGCATCAATGCCTTCATCTTGCAGGAACTGCTGACACACTCCAGCCACATGAGGTCTAGCATTGTCTTGCATTAGGAGAAACCAGGGCCAACCGCACCAGCATATGGTCTCACAAGGGGTCTGAGGATCTCATCTCGGTACCTAATGGCAGTCAGGCTACCTCTGGCGAGCACATGGAGGGCTGTGCGGCCCTCCAAAGAAATGCCACCCCACACCATTACTGACCCAATGCCAAACCGGTCATGCTGGAGGATGTTGCAGGCAGCAGAACGTTCTCCACGGCGTCTCAAGACTCTGTCACGTCTGTCACATGTGCTCAGTGTGAACCTGCTTTCATCTGTGAAGAGCACAGGGCGCCAGTGGCGAATTTTCCAATCTTGGTGTTCTCTGGCAAATGCCAAACGTCCTGCACGGTGTTGGGCTGTAAGCACAACCCCCACCTGTGGACGTCGGGCCCTCATATCACCCTCATGGAGTCTGTTTCTGACCGTTTGAGCAGACACATGCACATTTGTGGCCTGCTGGAGGTCATTTTGCAGGGCTCTGACAGTGCTCCTCCTGTTCCTCCTTGCAGAAAAGGCGGAGGTAGCGGTCCTGCTGCTGGGTTGTTGCCCTCCTACGGCCTCCTCCACGTCTCCTGATGTACTGGCCTGTCTCCTGGTAGCGCCTCCATGCTCTGGACACTACGCTGACAGACACAGCAAACCTTCTTGCCACAGCTCACATTGATGTGCCATCCTGGATAAGCTGCACTACCTGAGCCACTTGTGTGGGTTGTAGACTCCGTCTCATGCTACCACTAGAGTGAAAGCACCGCCAGCATTCAAAAGTGACCAAAACATCAGCCAGGAAGCATAGGAACTGAGAAGAGGTCTGTGGTCACCACCTGCAGAACCACTCCTTTATTGGGGGTGTCTTGCTAATTGCCTATAATTTCCACCTGTTGTCTATCCCATTTGCACAAAAAGCATGTGAAATTGATTGTCACTCAGTGTTGCTTCCTAAGTGGACAGTTTGATTTCACAGAAGTGTGATTGATTTGGAGTTACATTGTGTTGTTTAAGTGTTCCCTTTATTTTTTTGAGCAGTGTATATATTCGAAATCTTCATTCTTGCTGGTGTCTTCCCAAACCTCTCATTTAACGGGGAGGAATTATCTATTTCTAAAAGTGATTTGTTATCGAGACTAAATAGTGCCTAACGAAGCTGAAAATACCGAAACCATGACAAATTCTCTACACTATGTGACAATTCTACAAATGACTTAATTTCTCAATTTTTAACAACCTGTGCCAAATAAAGAATCCCATTCTTTTGCCAGAATTGATCCTTTACTATACCATCTAATATCTGTAAGTGAGTATTATGCCAAAGGGGTGTGAATGTGAGTGATCCCTTTAACCCCCAACCATTCTCTAATGACAGCCCATAATTTCAATAGTAGTTTTATAGTGCCTTTGAACCCCCGGTCACTATTAGTCAATGACCCAGATTCCAAAAGCGTAAATATATTATCATATGCAGAACTTCTTACCAGACTGCTTAGAAAGATACTATTTGGCCATTCGCTGCACGTCCATAACTGAGCGGCAATGAAATAGCCTTTAAAGCATGGGAGGTTTAAACCCCCATGGTCCAAAGGCTTATACAGATATTCCAATTTAAGTCTCACTCGTTTTCTTCCCCAGATCAGGTCATTGATTATTCTTTCCATTAATTTGAAATATTTATCCTCTATCCAGGTAGGTAAATTCCTAAGAACATAGAGGAATTGGGGTAGAATTACCATTTTAACCAGTGAAACTCGATCCGCTCTAGATAGGGGAAGTCTCAGCCAAGTCCCTATTCTTCCCTCGTTTTTGTTATCAATGGGGTCAGATTAAGATGTACCAGATCTTCAACCTTGAGTGATATCGTCATACCCAAGTATTGAAAGGTATCAACAAGATCCAACTGGGTTATCAAATATTCCTCTTCAGACACTGGGTCTATTGGCATCAGAATAGTCTTTGACCAGTTTATATCTAGGCCTGATACCTCACCAAATAGTTTAACAGTATGGATAATTCTTGGGACAGTTATCTCTGTATTATCTGCAAAAAAAAGAACATCATCCGCATATAGAGAAATACGATCTTCCTCACCTAGTATTCCAAAGCCTTTAATTTGAGCATCCTGCCTAACAGCCAGGGCCAGGGGCTCAATGTAAATATCGAATAAGAGTGGGGATAGTGGGCAGCCCTGCCGGTTACCTCTGTTTAAATCAATCTTGGGAGTAAGGCTCCCGTTGAGACTCAGCCTAGCCGTAGGGGATCTATAAAGTGTTTTAATCATGTTTATAAATCTCTCCCCAAAGCCCATCCTTGCCAGAACCCTCCACAAAAACCGCCACTCCACCCTGTCAAAGGCCTTAGAGGCATCTAGTGACAGGATGGAGCGAGCAGACCCACCAGGGGCCTGTATGTTGGCAAAAAGCCGGTGAAGATTATGGTGTGTACCTTTGTTTTGAATAAACCCGTTCTGGTCGGGGTGGACAACGGAGGCGATTACCCCGGGAAGTCTTGTGGCCAATATCCTCGCCAGGAGCTTTACATCTGCATTCAGCAGCGAAATCCTTTTTTTGGAATTAGTATTATTACCGCTTCCATCATTGAACCAGGCTCCCCTCCTCTACCGACTCAGCAAGGACCTCCAACAATCTAGGAAAAACATCCTCTTTATATCTAGCATAGAATTCATATGGAAGTCCGTCTGAGCCGGGGGTGGAGTTACCCGCACATAGCTTAATTGCACTTTCCAGCTCCTGGATAGAGAGATCGGCCTTAAGTACCTCCCTCTGCGCCAGAGTGATGGCAGGAAAAGCTATACCATCCAGATATGAGTCCATCAGTTGGTCCATGATCCTACAATCGGCTCTATAGAGGTCTGAAAAATAATCGAGGAAGGCCTTCTCTATAGAGTCGTGTCCCCTAACCGTTCTCCCATGGGGCAAACTTATATTATCAATATCTTTTTTGGACTCCTGGCTAGAGATCACCCTAGATAAGAGTTTCCCTGGGCGGCCTGATTCAGTAAAGTATTTTTGTCCTTTGAAGAATAGGCTCTGTTGTGCCTTATCCAGCAGGAAGTCGGAGTATGCTTGTGCAGTCTTCTGCATATCTTCCCTATTTTCCTCTGTCCTATTTATATAAAAAGATTGTGTAGCTGAGGACGCTTGTTCTTTTAGGTTTTTCTCATTTTTCCCATACTCCTTTCTCAAATTTGCAATATGGCTAACCCTTATACCCCTCATATAGGCCTTAAAAGTATCCCATACCACTTGGATCTTAGCTGACCCGTAATTAGCTAGCCAAAATGTATTTATTTCCTTTTGTATTTTTTCATGGTTCTTTATTAACGATAGCCAGTAGGGATTTAGTGTAAAAGGAGACCTCCCTATTTGTTTAGCCTGGGTCAGGCAAAATTCAAGGAGTATCGGTAGATGATCCGAAAGAGACCTAGCTTCGTACTTCATTCGTATTACGTGTCGTACATATTTTTTATTAATCAATGCGTGGTCTATTCTGGACATAGATCTACCTGATTTACTAATACATGAGAAGACTCTTTTCCCTTGCCCCAGACCTCCCCAGACATCCTCAAACCCGGCCTCGGAACAGAAGCGCGCCAGTGGGGATCCCTAAACAGGGGCATCTCCCTCCGCGTCCAAAGCCACCCTGTCTACTATCGGATTCATAACACAATTAAAATCCCCAATAATCAATGTGGGGCATTCTGGCCATTTGTCAATAAATGCTAACAAGGAGTTAAGCACTGAGAACGAGAATGGAGGTGGGATATAAACAAATGCCAGAATGCCACATCCTTCCGGCCAACTTTCAGTATAGAAAGACAAATCTTCCCTGGTGGTCAACAGAGGACGCCTCACAATAAAAACTCACTCCCCTAGAATAACTAGTAAAGGTCGAATGATAGGTATGCGCAGCCCATCCCCTGGTGACCACCCCCAGGGTCTCCCCCGTAAGATGTGTTTCTATCAGGCATACAATCGACGGAAGATGTATTCGCATCCTGTCAAAAACCGCATGTCTTTTTCTTTTGTCTCCCAGACCCCTAACATTCCAGGTCAAGATTCTGATAGACATTATCACTTATGGTTGAGAAGAGAGAAGAAAGAAAAAAAAAAAAAAAAAAGGGAACGCGCATCACAGCCCATCCCAATCCAACCCACCCCCCCCATACAAGTAATCCACCACAGATTGCAGCAGATTTCTCACCTGTGACCCCCCCCCCCCCCCCCACACACTCGGAACCTCCCTACTGAAAAGCCTGGAGAGAGAAACTATAAGCTTATTATGCATCCCAGCCAATCCATCTGTAGTTAAATCACATATTGTTATTGTCAAGCCAGTCCATGGCTTTATCCGAAGTATCAAAAAACAAAGTGGAATCTTTAAAAATAATTCAAAGTTTTGCTGGAAAAATAAGTGAATATTTAATGTCCCTTTCTCTTAGCCTCTTTTTAACAGCCATAAACGAGCGTCTCTTTTCTTGAATATCCTTTGAAAAATCCGGGAAGAAGGCCAATCTGTTCCCGTCATATAAAACAGGGGAGCATTCCCTCGCCCTTCTTAGTACCATATCTCTGTCCCTTGAGACTAGCATCTTAGCAAGGAGTGTTCGTGGTTGTCGCCCAGGGATTGGTTTCCCCCCCGTAACACGATGGACTCTTTCCACCATAAACATTGCTGGAAAAAAAATCCCTTCCAAAATTCTCCAGGATCAAGGACTGTATAAATTGGGTAGGGTTCTTATCTTCCGCACCCCCTGGAACCCCCAATATTCTCACATTGTATCTTCGTGACCGATCTTCAAGGTCCACTAACTTTTTTTTAAGAAGGTTGAAATCTATCTTCAGGGAGGAGACCTTGGTATTTATTTTTTGGGATTCATTCTGCATTATTACCATAGAGCTCTCCACATTATTAACTCTATCCCGGATTTCTGAGAGATCGTCTCTAATCAGTCCCACCTCAGCTTGGATTGAGCCGAGTTGTGTTGTAATACCTTGTATTAAATCACCGTTCTGTTTCACTGCCATTAATATTTCTTTTAGTGAGGTGGAGTCGACCTTAATCATATCTTCTCCTCCCTCTGTTCCCCCTTCCCCTTGGGTGTACCCAGAGGATTTTTGTAGTTCTGTTTCCATCCCCTCAATATTGTCAGTCCTTTTAGAACTAGTGTCCTTTTAACCGCCTCTTGTATTAACCCTTGGGGATTTTAGAAACTGATCTATTTTTATCCCTTCAAAGGGTTTAGTGGCAGGTTTCTGAGCAGAGAAGTCTGCCGACCGCCTGCTAGTTTTTGGAGCCATTCCGTATGTCTCTTTTCCTTAACTGCTCCTCCCCCTTTTTTTTTTTCCTCTTCGCTTTCTTCCTTCCTCCTCTTTTCCTTTTTTTTTTTTCTTTTTTTCTCCTTCCCCTTTCCCCCTATTCAACCTTTCCCCCTATTCAACCTTTCCCCTTCTTTTCTTTTGCTTTTTTTTTTTCTTCTTTTTTTTTTCTCTTTCTTTTCTGTCCCCCTTTCCTTTTCTCCTTTTCTTTCTCCCTTTCTTCCCCTTCTTCCTTTCCTTTCTTTTTGCTTTTTTTCCCCTAATCTCTGGATCCTTATCCTCCCTTAGTACTACTCTATGTATATAGAGTGTAAATTGGGAAGTAACACATAGGGAAAAAGGAGTCGTCTCACCCGTTTCCACGTCGGGCCAGGAAATCACGGATGCCAGGAGGACCAGACCGGCCAACCACTCCGGATCCCACCACAGGAAGACGGGACCGGAGACGCAGGACACAGCCGCAGACCACAGGAGAATAGGGGAGCAGGGCCGGAGACACTGGACTCAGCCAAAGCAAACCGCGTGGAGGGAAAGCCGGCCCAAGCAGCGGAGCCCACAATCAGTCCGGACGCCGGGCAGACACAGATTCAGCGGACGGAGCGCCGCACCGGCAGGAGAAGAACGCACAGAGCGAACCAAAGTCGGCACCCAGGTGCACCCAGGTGAAGCGTCCTGACAGCGTGCAGAGTTCAGGAGGAGGCTGGAGGTCTTACACGAAGTAGATAAAGTGGGAGGAGGGTACAAGCTGGAAGGCAGGGGTAGAATAGCAACGGGGATCACTGCATATCGATCCCCCTGGTCTAGGAGGAGAGAGACCGCGGGCCGCAGAGACACTCAGGGAAGCGGAGGAGGCCGAGCCCCGAGAGGAAGAGAGAGCGTGACGTGCTTCTCCTACGTCATCGCGTCACCCGACACTAGCCCATTTTTTAATTCAGTGGCCTGTCTTAAATAGCCTTCCCTCCTGTTATTGATACGTCTTAACCGTTTGAATTGTCCATATGGTATGGCCTCTTTTACGCTACGTGGATGAAAACTCCCATGGTGTAGAAGGGAATTAGAGGCCGTAGGTTTTCGAAAACCCTCTAACTATTTCACCATCACGTATAATGACACGAACATCAAGAAAGTCTAACACCTCACCTCCAAAATTCAAGATGAAGCGCATGTTAATGTCATTCTCGCGATTTAAATAGGAAACAAATTCCTCACATTGGGCCCGTGTTCCCTTCCACACCATGATATACATACAGACATTCCTGCGCTACGTGGATGATGTCTTCATGGTGTGGAAGGAAACACGGGCTCAATGTGAGGAATTTGTTTCCTATTTAAATCGCGAGAATGACATGAACATGCGCTTCACCTTGAATTTTGGAGGTGAGGTGTTAGACTTTCTTGATGTTCGTGTCATTATACGTGATGGTGAAATAGTTACAGAGGGTTTTCGAAAACCTACGGCCTCTAATCTCTCTATTATCTATCTATCTATCTATCTATCTATCTATCTATCTATCTATCTATCTATCTAATCTCTCTATTATCTATCCATCTCATATACATGTATTATCTATCTATCTATCTATCTACCATCTATTCATCTAAAAATCTTTACGTATATCTGTATGTTTGTGTGTATACATGTATATACTAGGGCTGCAGTAAACGATTATTTTAGTAATCGAGTATTACTGTAGGAGCAACGGGGGTGTTGCCGGTGCACCTAGAGGATCGGCCAATCCACTTTGATGGACTTTAGGAGAAGTCAGGGTCAGGCATGATGATGTTTACACTGCCTGGCCCTGTCAATCAAAGTGGAAAGGGTGCAGCAGAGCCTCTAGGAGCAAAGGTAACGCCCCTGTTTCTCCTTGAGCTGCATTTGCATATATTAACCACCTCAGCTCCCCTAGCTTAAACACCCTTAGGCTACTTTCACACCTGCGTTTAGGTCGGATCCGTCTGGTATGTGCCCAGACGGATCCGCACCTATAATGCAAACGTTTAGATCCGTTCAGAACGGATCCGTTTGCATTACCATGAACGAAATTTTTTTAAATTTTTTTTGTTCATGATAATGCAAACGGATCCGTTTTGACTTTACATTGAAAGTCAATGGGAGACGGATCCGTTTGAAAATTGAGCCATACTGTGTCAACTTCAAACGGATCCGTCCCCATTGACTTACATTGTAAGTCTGGACGGATCCGTTTGCCTCCGCACGGCCAGGCGGACACCCGAACGCTGCAAGCTGCGTTCGGGTGTCCGCCTGCTGAGCGGAGCAGAGGACAAACGGAGCCAGACTGATGCATTCTGAGCGGATCCGCATCCATTCAGAATGCATTAGGGCGGAACGGATCCGTTCGGGGCCGCTTGTGAGCCCCTTCAAACGGAACTCACAAGCGGAGCCCCGAACGCTAGTGTGAAAGTAGCCTAAAAGGGTTTCTGTCACCCTGCAAAACTCATATTTTTTTTTTTGGATAGTTAGATTGCTCATAGTGCGATATAGCAGAATATAATGCTCTTACTTACTTTCATGCGGCCGATTCTTTATAAAACGAACTTTTATAATATGTAAATGAGGGCTCTACCAGCAAGTAGGGCGTCTACTTGCTGGTAGCTGCTGCAGAAATCCGCCCCCTCGCCGTGTTGATTGACAGGGCCAGCCGTGATCTCCTCCTCCGGCCGGCCCTGTCAGTAATTCAAAAATCGCGCGCCTCGCGTCATTCGGCGCAGGCGCTCTGAGATGAGGAGGCTCGTATCCTCAGCACTCCCTCAGTGCGCCTGCGCCGATGACATCACCGAAAGAGAAGACGTCAGTGAAAGGGCCCTAATAGCCCTGTGTGCCTGTCCTGTGAGATGCAATCCCTATGCTAAGTGTACCTGTGTGTGGTACTTCCGGAAACACTCCCCAAAGCATAGGGCAGGGTGGTCAGGGCAGTCAGGAGAGAAATAGCGGGTGTCACGCCTTATTCCACTCCTGCTACAGACACAACATCTTTTTCGGGGTGACGGTTGGGTTGAGGTACCAGCAACGACATTGGGGAAATGTCGCTCGTGTAGACGGTTCACTACACTGGTGGTTGGGGCCACGAAACCTCCTGGATACAGGAGGTTCTCGATGATCTCTTCCTGAAATTTGAGGAAGGATCCTGTTCTCACAGCCGTACTGTAGAGAACAAAACTATTATAGGCAGCCAATTGAATCAAATATACAGACACCTTCTTATACCAGCGTCTGGTGCGTCGGGAAACTAAATAAGGAGCCAACATCTGGTCATTGAAGTCCACCCCTCCCATGAGCGCATTATAGTCGTGGACTGAGAGGGGCTTTTCAATGACACTGGTTGCCCGTTCTAGTTGTATTGTCGTGTCTGCGTGAATGGAGGAGAGCATGTAAACGTCACGCTTGTCTCTCCATTTCACTGCGAGCAGTTCTTCGTTACTCAAGGCAGCCCTCTCCCCCCTTGCAAGACGGGTGGTAACGAGCCGTTGGGGGAAGCCCCGGCGACTAGGTCGCACGGTGCCACAGCAGCCAATCTGTTCTAGGAACAAATGCCTGAAGAGGGGCACACTTGTGTAAAAATTGTCCACATAAAGATGGTACCCCTTGCCAAATAAGGGTGACACCAGGTCCCAGACTGTCTTCCCACTGCTCCCCAGGTAGTCAGGGCAACCGACCGGCTCCAGGGTCTGATCTTTACCCTCATAGATCCAAAATTTGTGGGTATAGCCTGTGGCCCTTTCACAGAGCTTATACAATTTGACCCCATACCGGGCACGCTTGCTTGGGATGTATTGTTTGAAGCCAAGGCGCCCGGTAAAATGTATAAGGGACTCGTCTACGCAGATGTTTTGCTCAGGGCTATACAAATCTGCAAATTTGTTGTTGAAGTGGTCTATGAGGGGCCGAATTTTGTGGTGCCGGTCAAAAGCTGGGTGGCCTCTGGGACGGGAGGTGGTGTTGTCGCTAAAGTGCAGGAAACGCAGGATGGCCTCAAATCGTGCCCTGGACATAGCAGCAGAGAACATGGGCATGTGATGAATTGGGTTCGTGGACCAATATGACCGCAATTCATGCTTTTTGGTTAGACCCATGTTGAGGAGAAGGCCCAGAAAAAATTTTAATTCGGAAACTTGGACGGGTTTCCACTGGAAAGGCTGGGCATAATAGCTTCCCGGGTTGGCGGCTATAAATTGAGTGGCATACCGATTTGTTTCTGCCACGACTAAGTCCAACAGCTCCGCAGTCAAGAACAGCTCAAAAAATCCCAGTGCCGAACCGATCTGAGCTGTCTCAACCCGAACTCCAGACTGGGCGGTGAAAGGGGGAACTACAGGTACGGCTGAAGTTGGGGACTGCCAATCAGGGTTTGCCAGCACCTCAGGGACTCTAGGAGCTCTACGGGCCTGTCTGTGCGGTGGCTGCGACGGGGTAACTATTGCACGTGCCACCGTACCAGCTTCAACTGCCCTTCTGGTGCTCGCCACTTCACCATGTTGTACGGCAGTGCTGGTACTAGGTCCAGGGAGGGCTGCGCTGCTGGTGTATGCCTCACCACATAATCCGACAGCGCCAGCCTCACTCTGCTGCCCTTGAAGCGGATCCTGCGCAACCTTTGGTCTAGCAACAAGGGGCCGGGTACGCCTGGTGCTATCAGGGACCTCAACCTCCTCGTCCGAACTTTGGGTCAGACTGCCACTGCTTTCTACAGGTTCATATTCTGACCCGCTAGATTCATCAGATGAGGGTTCCCATTCCTCATCCGACTGGGTCAGAATCCTGTAGGCCTCTTCAGAAGAATACCCCCTGTTTGACATATGGACTACTAAATTTAGGGGTATTCCCTGAGACTACCCAAGAAAAAAAGCAAGCCTGTCTTACAAATGGTAGGCTAGCGAAGTACCGGAGGCCGCTGCGATTGATAAAAAATATCAAAACTGATTTTGTTATCGCCGCAGCGCTTGTAAAGTGATTGTGCAGTGATCAAAAAAAATATATATTTTTGTCACTGCGGCGGGGCGGGCGTGGGTGAACGCACGTGTAGGCGACCGATCAGGCCTGATCGGGCAAACACTGCGTTTTGGGCGAACTAAGGTGACACTAATACTATTATAGATCTGACTGTGATCAGTTTTGATCACTTACAGATACTCTAAAAGTACAAATGCTGATTAGCGATATGCTAATCAGCGAATCAGTGACTGCGGTGCGGTGGGCTGGGCGCTAAACTATCGCTAACTACCTAACCAAGGGGCCTAAACTATCCTAAAACCTAACAGTCAATACCAGTGAAAAAAAAAAGTGACAGTTTACACTGATCACTTTTTTCCCTTTTACTAGTGATTGACAGGGGTGATCAAGGGGTTAATTGGGGGGTGATCTGGGGCTAAGTGTGGTGTTGGGTGTACTCACTGTGATGTCTGCTCCTCTGCTGGAACCAACCGACCAAAAGGACCAGCAGAGGAGCAGAGAAGCCATTTAACACCTTATATTTATAAATATAAGGTGTTAGATGGCTTGTGATTCGTTTCTTTGAAAATCATCAACCTGCCAGCCACGATTATTGGCTGGCAGGTTGATGACGAACTTGTCCTGTAACTTTTGCCGGCCCGCAATGCGCATGCGCGGGCCGGCTTTGAGCGAAATCTCGCGTCTCGCGAGATGACGCGTATATGCGTGACTCTGCCTGGAGCTGCCGCCTCCGGAACGCGATCCTGCGTTAGGCGGTCCGGAGGCGGTTAAAACATAATTTTTCTCAACAATATGAACATGGAACCAACACAGATGTCTTCAGCTGCCAAGTGCACATGTAACAGGTCAGACAGTGTCATAGGTACAATTCTGAGCAAACTGTAGTAGACAAGGCAGCAGCGTTTATTAGATGAGGCCATGGGCCGATGTGCACATAAAAGCATTATATTAGCATTGACTTGAGTCTGATACCACAACATTAGACTGTGTGATTGTCCTGAGTAAGTGTTTTACTATGTGATGAGTTATTACTTCAGTCAATGAAAGGCGCCTTAAAATTTGCAGATGGCAACAAGTCTTTTTAGCCTTGACGCCATTTGCGACAGGGCTGCCGCGCTGTAGCTGAATATTGCGGCGTGGCATGGGAGCCAATAATTCCTTGCCCTGCAGCCGATCACCTATGCTACAGGCCTGAGGTCTATTTGGTCTGCCTCTGCTGCGGGGGAAGAACATCCTCCGGACACAGGAAATGGTAGGAGAGAGAGTGGAGAGGCCACGTGACCGGCATGGTAGGGGCTTACTCCTGATGTGGCCCAATAAGGGAAAGAGAAATCTGCGGCTGCAGGTCTGGTGGTGTGTAACCGGAGAGGTAACGGAGGAAGCAGATTGTTAGGGGTGGTGCAGGGAGAGCGGTCTGTGTAGAGGGGGGAATGTATGGAGGCCGGTCTGTGTAGAGGGAGATGTATGGAGAGCGCTCTGTGTAGAGGAGGATGTATGGAGAGCGGTCTGTATACAGATGGTTGGACGGAGAGAGGTCTGTGTAGAGGGGGGAATGTATGGAGGCCGGTCTGTGTAGAGGGAGATGTATGGAGAGTGCTCTGTGTAGAGGAGGATGTATGGAGAGCGGTCTGTATACAGATGGTTGGACGGAGAGAGGTCTGTGTAGAGGGTGATTCATGGAAAGAGGTCTGTGTAGAGGGGGGATGTATGGAGAGCGCTTTGTGTAGATGGGGATGTATGGAGAGCGCTCTGTGTAGATGGGGATGTATGAAGAGCGCTCTGTGTAGATGGGGATGTATGGAGAGTGCTCTGTGTAGATGGGGATGTATGGAGAGCGCTCTGTGTAGATGGGGATGTATGGAGAGCGCTCTGTGTAAGGGGGGTATGTATAGAGTGCGCTCTGTGTACAGGGGGTGGTGTATGGAGAGCGATCTCAGTGCTGCAGATGTCGACCAAAATGGTCGCCAATGCGCCTTAAAATTTGCAGATGGCGACAAGACTTTTTTGCCTTGACACCATTTGCGACAGGGCTGCCGCGCTGTAGCTGAATATTGCGGTGGTGCATGGGAGCCAATAATTCCTTGCCCCACCGCCGAACACCTTTGCTACAGGCCTGAGGTCTATTTGGTATTGAAATCCCAGTGCATGCAGGCGTGATGACATCATCACACCCGCCTGTGTCGGGACGCACAGCAGTGAGGTCGTACCAGCAGCTAGTGATCGCCAGCGAAAGGACAAAGGTGAGTAAGAATTTAGCTTTTTTTTTTTTTTTAAGTGCCAACATTATCGGCCATAGGGGGGGGGGGGGCACTGGAGAGACATTACTGGCCATAAGGAGGACACTGGGGGGACATTACTGTCATAAGGGGGGCACTGGGGGGACATTACTGCCCATAAGGGGGGAACTGGGGGACATTACTGGCCATAAGGGGGGCATAACTGCCCATAAGGGGGGCACTGGGGGGACATTAACTGCCCATAAGGGGGGCACTGGGGGGACATTACTGGCCATAAGGGGGGCACTGGGAGGACATTACTGGCTGTAAGGGGGGCACTGAGGGGACATTACTGGCCATAAGGGGGGCAGTGGGGGACATTACTGGCCGTAAGGGGGGCAGTGGGGGACATTACTGGCCATAAGGGGGCACGGGGGGGGGGCATTACTTGCTGGAAGGCGGGCACTGGGAGACATTACTAGCCATAAGGGGGGCACTAGAGGACAGTATGGGGGAAATTACTACTGTGGAGCATATTTATACTGTGGGGGCAGCGGGGGAGTAATTACTATGTGTGGGAAATTACTATATGGGGGCAGTGTGGGAGAAAATTACTGTGTGAGGGCAGTGAGGGGGGAAGTTACTACTGTACGGGCAGTGAGGGGGGAAATTACTATGTGAGGGCAGTGTAGGGGGGAATTACTGGGGGCACTCTAGGTGGCATTTATGATTGCTGTAGATACTATTTCTAGTGGGGTCACTATTTTTTCAGCAGTATAGTACCTGGGGCATTGGGGAGCACCACAGGCACAGTATTGGGAATGGCAGCAGGATGACACTGTGGGGACACCAGGATGGGGGGGGGGGGGTGATAGAAAAATAGAAAAATCTAACATGTCTGTAACAAACTCTAGAGACGAGATGCGGCTGAAAGAATTTGTCATGGAGGTCTGGGTCAAATGGAGGAGAAGAGGAAAGAAAAGGTCTACATGACAGGAGATGTCACTGGATGTCATAGGTATGTGATGCTGTATTCTCCTATATGTAGTCTTTTTTTTTTAATTATAATTATATATATTTTCAATTTGGGGACTAAAAATGTAATTTGGCTCCTAAATTGTTCAGTTTAGGAGCCATTGTTTATTTTATTTTTTTGTCTGGGGCACTGAAAGGACAGGTAGGTTTAATAACAGAGGAGCCAGGATGGTAGTTGTTAATACTAGGGATGAGCGAATCGACTTTGGATGAAACATCCGAAGTCGATTCGCATAATACTTTATTTTAATACTGTACGGAGCTCCGTACAGTATTAGAATTTATTGGCTCCTATGAGACTTCGCATAATAACTTCATAAATCAATTTCTACTGTAGAATATAATTTCCTGAACTCGGGTTCGGTTCCAAGGTACCATTCATCCCTAGTTAATGCAGAAAAAACAGCAGAGGAAAAATATATAAAACAACGGGTAAAGGAAAGTCTAGCTACAGAAAAGCGTACATAGTGTACAATAGTTATATAGTTGAAAAAAGACATGTCCATGAAGTTCAACCAAGGGTTGGGAGGGGGCGCAAATTTTAGAAAAGGAAGTGAGACCCAGAAATCGACACATTTTCATAAGCATTAATGTCAGAACTGAACTGCATATTCCAGATGAGGCCTGACCAACGCTTTGTAAAGTGGTAGTATTACATCCCTGCCCCGCGAGTCCATGCCTCGTTTAATGCATGACAATATCCTGGTGGCCTCAGAAGCAGCTAATTGACATTGTATGCTCTTATTTAATCTACCATCTACAAGGACTCCCAAATCCTTCTCTATAAGTGACTCTCCCAGTGCTACATCACCTAGGACATATGAAGCACAGAGATTATTACTACCAAGATGTAGAACTATACATTCATCCACATTGAACGTCATTTGCCAAGTTGATGCCCAATCACTCAAAGTGTCCAAGTCAGCTCGTAGTTTATGGACATCTTCCATAGACCGTACAGTTCTACACAGCTTAGTGTCATCTGCAAAAAGAAAAGGTGCTATTAATCCCATCCTCAATATCATTGATAAATAAATTAAATAATAGAGGACCCAGCACTGAACCTTGGGGTACACCACTTATAACCCAGGACCATTCTGAATAGGAATCATTGACCACAACTCTCTGGACAATGTCCTTCAGCCAGTTTTTAATCCAATTACAAACTATACTTTCCAAGCCTATTAAGCGTCTATGAGGGACAGTATCAAAAGCCTTTGCACAATCCAGAAACACTACATCCACAGCCGCCCCTCTGTCCAAGCTACTACTCACCTCCTCATAAAAACAAATCAGGTTAGTCTGACAACTTCTGTCCTTGGTAAACCCATGCTGGTTATCACTTATGATATTATTTACAGTCACATACTCCTGTATATAGTCCCTTAAGAGTCCTTCAAACATTTTTCTCACAACAGAAGTTAAACTTACTGGTCTATAATTACCTATGAAGGACCTAGAGCCCTTTTTGAATATGGGCACCACATTTGCCTTGCGCCAGTCACTTGGCACTGTACCAGTCCCTAGAGAATCTCTAAAGATTATAAACAGGGGCACATCAATGATTGGACTGAGCTCTTGGGTGTAATCCATCTGGACCCGGAGCCTTGTTCACATTTACCTTATTTAACTTAGCTTGGACCATATCTACAGTTAGCCAGTTGAGTATATCAGTGCATGTACTAACAGCCCTGGCACCACCGATATGCTTTCTCTTCTTTTGTATATACAGAGCTAAAGAAACTATTCAATAACTCTGGCTTTTCCTTATCTTCAGCGACTTAGGGGACCTACCTGCTCTGACCTTGTTTTTTTAGCATTTATATATTTAAAGAATTTTTGGGGATTTTTTTTTATCTCGTTTGCCACCTGCTGTTTGTTTTGTATTTTTGCAGATTTTATCTCTGTTTTACTGATTGTGTTAAGCCCTTTGTAAATTTCAAAGGCTACAGCTGACCCCTTAGATTTGTATTTTTTAAATGCTCTTTTTTTTTTTGTCATTTATTGCCCTTTGTACAGTAGCTGTTAGCCATGTGGGGTTTAGTTTTAGCAGTTTATACTTGTTACCTACAGGAATATATTTTGCAGTGTAATTACCCAATGTGTATTTAAAGCTCTCCCATTTGTCCTCTCCTCATTTATTTGCATTATTATGGGACAGTAGCTGCTCCCGGTCAATAAATTGCTCTAGTTTCTCATAATATGATATGACGTTTCTGAGACACAACTATCCTGCCTGTGCATATACAATGGCTATGCTGTAAATCATCCACTCATTTTTTATATCTCTGTAATCCTTCTTTCCTGTGTTATTTTTTAGCTTCATCGCACAGAACATCATGAGACTGCAGCGCCTTGGGATAACTCACATACTCAATGCTGCCGAGGGGAATTCCTTTATGCACGTGAACACTAATGCAGCCTTCTACAACGGCACAGGAATTACCTACCACGGTATTAAAGCCAACGATAGACCAAATTTTGACCTGAGCTCTTACTTTGAGGAAGCCTCTGACTTTATTGATAAAGCATTTTCACAAAAAGATGGTAAGTAGGTGAACAGTTAAAGGGGTTCTCTCACTCCAGTAAATGGCATTTATCATGTAGAGAAAGTTAATACAAGCCACTTACTAATGTATTGTTATTATCCATTTTGCTTCCTTTGCTGGCTGGATTCATTTTTCCATCACATTATACACTGCTCATTTCCATGGTTACAGACCCTCCTACAATCCATCAGTGGTGGTCGTGCTTGCACACTATAGCAAAAGGCACTAGCCTCTGTGTGATCCCATGGTCCCAGCCACCAGAGAGGCTGAAGCTTTCTCCTATATTGTGCAAGCAAGACCACCACTGATGGATTGTAGGGTGGTCTGTAACCATGGAAACAAGCTGTGTATAACGGGATGGAAAAATAAATCCAGCCAGCAAAGGAAGCAAAATGGATAATAACAATACATTAGTAAGTGCCTTGTATTAACTTTCTCTTTATGATAAATGCCACTTACTGAAGTGACACAACCCCTTTAATTAAAGCTTAATCCCCACTGATCAGGAAACCTACATGAATGTATTTTAAAGCTCTTTTATTAAATTTTTTAACTAAACTATGATGAAGGATTTTTTTTAATCCAAAACGTGTAAGCTACACTGACGGAGACTACACTCTGACTCTGCATAGTAATAACTTTAGATAATAAAGACTGATATTTTAATTGGATCCTTCTCGACTTGCTCGTCCAGGTCCAGGTCGTTACGCTAATGGTAGTGGAACTGTTAACTTAATGGTAGTGGTGGACCCTGTAAGCTGCAATCTGATTTGCATTGACTAAACCAGAGTGGTAAGAGACTCCCTTGTATTCATCTTTTAAAGGGCTTTTCTGGTATCTAGTAGGTCTCATAAAGCCACCTTAATTACCCAGTGCACAACTGAACAAGAACATTTTTAATATTCCTAACATCCCAAAGGTTTATCTCATGAAGTTGATTACCACAGGTTGTGCTTCAGACACCACTCATGATCAGCTGTTAATTCCACGGGAAGCTGCTGCAGCCATACATTTCTCCTGTACCAGCCAGTGACATGTGGTATTAAAGGTGTTAGTCCATCAGCAGGGGTCCAGCACCCTGCATCCCACCGACCAGCTGTTCTTCAGTAGCTTCGACATCGGAAATCGGCAACTGTTCTGTACGTTGTGCAATGGACAGCGCTGGTGTCTGCAACGCTGCTCCCATCCGCTTCAGTGGCAGCAGCGCTGCAGTAACTAGCTCTGACCACTACACAGAAGACAGAGCTGTGTAGTTCCAGCGCTGACTTTGGCTTTCCCCTGTCGACTACTGCAGAACAGCTGATCGGCGGGGTGTCGGATCCCCACCAGTCAAATAGTGATGGCCCAGCTTTAGGCCATCACTTGTAAAGAGTTGGATAGCCCCTTTAAGGTCCCTTTATAATCGGCCCATGAAAAAGTGTCACCGATCAGTTGTTCATCAGGTAAAAGCATTGTGGATGCGGCCACTGAAATCACTGTTTCTACTGAAACCACTGTTTCTGGGCAGCATATCCTGACAATTAGTCGGCCCGTGTATACTGTATATAGGCCTTGAAATACATGCCATTGAAATGAATATCCAATCATGAATGACCAATCATGGATGGGCCAGGTCCTCCAGTTGCAGCATATACTAGAGAGGAGACATTACTTGGAGGAGCCCTCTGTTTGATATCTAGATGCTCTAATAGGACAAACAGGTGATGAGACAGCCTTAGCTAAGACACAGCTGAATGCCTCTAGAGGCAGCTTTTCCTCTTTGGGTGTTAAAATTCAACATGGCCGATCCTACCCCTTTCTTCCTGACATCATCTATCAGGGAATAATTGGGAGTCCCCTATACATATAAGATGGTCGACTGACTCTTCTCTTAGATGTTTGAGGATCCTTACATGACAAAAAAAGAGGAGCAGGTAGAAAAGCTCTTTAGTTATATACAGTATGACCTTTTTATGCTCTTGAGTACAGTCGTGGCCAAAAGTTTTGAGAATGACACAAATATTAGTTTTCACAAAGTTTGCTGCTAAACTGCTTTTAGATCTTTGTTTCAGTTGTTTCTGTGATGTAGTGAAATATAATTACACGCACTTCATACGTTTCAAAGGCTTTTATCGACAATTACATGACATTTATGCAAAGAGTCAGTATTTGCAGTGTTGGCCCTTCTTTTTCAGGAATCAACTTCTGGGCCAATTCCTGACTGATAGCAACCCATTCTTTCATAATCACTTCTTGGAGTTTGTCAGAATTAGTGGGTTTTTGTTTGTCCACCCGCCTCTTGAGGATTGACCACAAGTTCTCAATGGGATTAAGATCTGGGGAGTTTCCAGGCCATGGACCCATAATGTCAACGTTTTGGTCCCCGAGCCACTTAGTTATCACTTTTGCCTTATGGCACGGTGCTCCATCGTGCTGGAAAATGCATTGTTCTTCACCAAACTGTTGTTGGATTGTTGGAAGAAGTTGCTGTTGGAGGCTGTTTTGGTACCATTCTTTATTCATGGCTGTGTTTTTGGGCAAAATTGTGAGTGAGCCCACTCCCTTGGATGAGAAGCAACCCCACACATGAATGGTCTCAGGATGCTTTACTGTTGGCATGACACAGGACTGATGGTAGCGCTCACCTTTTCTTCTCCGGACAAGTCTTTTTCCAGATGCCCCAAACAATCGGAAAGAGGCTTCATCAGAGAATATGACTTTGCCCCAGTCCTCAGCAGTCCATTCACCATACTTTCTGCAGAAGATCAATCTGTCCCTGATGTTTTTTTTGGAGAGAAGTGGCTTCTTTGCTGCCCTTCTTGACACCAGCCCATCTTCCAAAAGTCTTCGCCTCACTGTGCGTGCAGATGCGCTCACACCTACCTGCTGCCATTCCTGAGCAAGCTCTGGACTGGTGGCACTCTGATCCCGCAGCTGAATCCTCTTTAGGAGACGATCCTGGCGCTTGCTGGACTTTCTTGGACGCCCTGAAGCCTTCTTAACTAGAATTAAACCTCTTTCCTTGAAGTTCTTGATGATCCTATAAATTGTTGATTGAGGTGCAATCTTAGTAGCCACAATATCCTTGCCTGTGAAGCCATTTTTATGCAACGCAATGATGGCTGCACGCGTTTCTTTGCAGGTCACCATGGTTAACAATGCAAGAACAATAATTTCAAGCATCACCCTCCTTTTAACATGTCAAGTCTGCCATTTTAACCCAATCAGCCTGACATAATGATCTCCAGCCTTGTGCTCGTCAACATTCTCACCTGAGTTAGCAAGACGATTACTGAAATGATCTCAGCAGGTCCTTTAATGACAGCAATGAAATGCAGTGGAAAGTTTTTTTTGGGATTAAGTTAATTTTCATGGCAAAGAAGGACTATGCAATTCATCTGATCACTCTTCATAACATTCTGGAGTATATGCAAATTGCTATTATAAAAACTTACGCAGCAACTTTTCCAATTTTCAATATTTATGTAATTCTCAAAACTTTTGGCCACGACTGTAGGTTACATTATACCCAAGAGTTTCCATACTGATGAAGGCACTGCTGAAATGCCCCATACTGGCAACTTTTCAATGTTACAGGTTGTTCTAGTGCCACTTAGCCCTCCTCTGTGTGACCTAGTTTTTTGGAATGGGCACAGTAGGTAGTCCGTTCTCTTGTAGAATTTTAAACAATAGCAAGTAACTGTATCACTACGGTAATGATCCTGATATTTTGGGTTATTTCTTGCTAGGGAAGTTCTTCTGCAGGATGAGATCTAAGAGAACCAGTATTCTCCTTGGTTAATTAGTCATTGGAATACAGGTAGTTGATGAATTGGGAATACTATAGATTATGGATTTCTGGTATATTATTGTCTTAATGGGACAGCCGTATATATGTGTCAGGGGGCTGCCCATATCTTTCCATGTAATCACTGGACCCCTATCTACAGCTTCTGCTGAAAATACAGCTGGTCATACATGTCTCAGGTTCCCTGAGATTCAGCCAGAATTCTGAAAAAAGGTGACCTAGATAAGATGGACAAGATATAGGGGGAGATTTATCAAAACCATTGTAAAGAAAAACTGTCTTAGTTGCCCATAGCAACCAGTCAGATTCCACCTTTCCATATTCCTTTGGAAATTGTAAGGCAGACTCTGATTGGTTGCTAGGGGCAACTAAGCCAGTTCTACTTTACACCAGTTTTGATAAATCTCCCCCAATGTATTTTTGGACTAGACATATACAATAGGTAGCACTGAAGTTTAGACAGCAGAAATTATGGAAAAAAATATTATTAAAACAAGTTGTCCGGCTTCTTACATAAAAAAAAGCTCAGAAAGCTTTAAAATAAGTACCTGTTTCCACCTACAATTTTGGCCTCAAAATTGCCTGACTTGCTCATCTTTTTTGTAGCCTTTTAAAAGACATTTTAGATTTTTTTTTTATGGCATTTTTCGTATTCCTTAATTTTTTTGTATATTTAACCCCCTGTAATGTCGCTTCCTCTGTAGGACAGTATGTTAAAAAAACATTGGTACAAAAAGCTGCCATGCTGAAACGCCGTTTAAAAAATCAATCACTTGGTTTTTAAGCAGGGCCAAAAAAAAAAAACCTGCCAAACAGTGAGAGAAAAAAAAATAGAGCCAGAGCACAATGTGTTTAGTTTTTTTTTTACACAAAAGCATACATCAATGTGAAGAAACAGCACTACAAAAATTGCCTGTTTGTCCTGCATTTAATATTGGCCATCTATGCAACATCTAGAGCTGGTGATTTTTGCCTAAGAAACACACCATAAACACCATAAAAATCTATATGTGACACTAGCCTAATATTAACTTTACTGATCCACTACTACTCCCAATCTGACGCTTCCTGGGTCACCCACATGCCTCTGTACTTCCCGGTCTCACCCTGCTCAGGTATTCACTGCCTGTAGTGGGTCACTTCTGCAGCCAGTGGTTGGCTGATAGCCACATGTCCATGTTGGTAGGGACCAGGAAGTTAAAGAGACCGGCAGGGGGACCTGGAAAGTGTCAGAACAGATAAGGGATTACTACTTTTTTTTTTTTTTTTTTTGCATTATAGGCAATTTTAAAATATTTTAGATGACCAGACAACCGCTTTTAAGACTTCCTTGGTGGTCTAGGGTAGTGGAGAAGTTAAAATAATTCCTCGGTGATCTAGGGTAGAATAGCGGTTGATATTTTATTCCCTGGTGGTCTGAGGTAGAAGAGACTATTCATACCTGATGGCATAGCATAGAAGAGAGGTTAATATTTTATTCCCTGGTGTTCTCTGGTAGAATAGGGGTTAGTACCTGGTAGTCTACAGCAGTGTTCCAGTCCTCAGGGCCCACTTACCGGTCATGTTTTCAGAATTTCCTTAGTATTGTGCAGGTGATATAATTAGTGTCAGTGCATCAGGACTTACCACAGGTATTCATTCTGTGAGATATTCTCAAATCATGGGTAGCCGGTGGGCCCTGAGGATGGAGTTGAGGAACTTTGGTCTAGAAGATAATATTATCCACTTGTGATCTAGGATAAAATAGGTAGTAGTTGATGGTCTGATGATTTATTCAACTCCCTAGGATCCCCAACGGCCAGCAAGGATAGGGGGGCCTCATTAGCTGCCTGGTTTTCTTTGTGATTGAGGAATGATGTGTATTGCAGAGGAAAAATATAATATTGGTTTGTAAGGCGTAACTCGGCCATCCCATGCTTCATCTACACCCCATGTTAAAATACCCAATATCAAGCTGCTGCCTATAAGGGTCTGCCAAGAGCGGTTCTTACTATTAAACATATCTCTGCATCGTCTATAAATTGTGAGATTTGATAAGTTTTTTTCCCACTTTTCATTTTTCTAATCTGAGCGTTCACACCAAGTCTGGATATCGGTTAGTCAGAAAAAGGAGACATTATCATTATTCCATCTCTTTTACCGGCCAACCATGAAATGTGGCTGTGCTGGAAAATTGAATTTGAGACTGTGCTCAAATTCAGTAATACCAGTAATTGTAACTGGTATGAAGGGATTCATAGTGCGACCAGAAAGCATTTGTTTTATCACCTGCAGTACATAGGACTTATGGAGAAGTAAGAATCACTGATTGGACTTCTTTAAAGGGAGTCTGTCACCAGCATTTCACTTTTTTAACCCTTCCCACAGCTCCCTAGCATGCTTACAGTTAATAAAAACGTTACCTCTGGCATCAATCCTGGACTTATAAAACCCTCAAAAACGATCTTTATAAGATATGCAAATGAGGGCTCGCAAGTGCCCAGGGGCGGCGTTACTCTCTTAGGTGCCCTGCTTGCTCAGCCTTCTCATTGCGTCCCCCTGCCCCTTCCTACCCTCTGCCCGCCCATCTTTTCCCTCTGACCGCCTTTGTACTAACTTGTTATTCTGCCGATATCCCGGGCCTGCGCACTCATTCTTTTGGCCGGCGCATGCGCACTGCGATGCCCATTCCTTGTACGGCATCACAGTAACTATTGCGCATGCGCCGGCTAACGACGCGAAAATCGGCAGCATAACAAGTTAGTACGATGGCGGTCAGAGGGAAAGGATGGGCGGGCAGAGGGTAGGAAGGGGCGGGGGGACGCAATGAGAAGGCTGAGCAAGCAGGGCACCTAAGAGAGTAACGCTGCCCCTGGGCACTTGCGAGCCCTCATTTGCATATCTTAAAAAAAGATCGTTTTTGAGGGTTCTATAAGTCCAGGATTGATGCCAGAGGTAACGTTTTTATTAACTGTGAGCTGTGGGAAGGGTTAAAAAAGTGAAATGCTGGTGACAGACTCCCTTTAATGACCAGGCTGTCTTATAGTTTTCTAGTCTTTAAATGTTCAGCTCAGTTTAGTAGGTGGTAGCCAACATCTGTAGAAGGGTCCTCATGTGCATTTCTTCCTTTAGGATTGGGACTGATCAGGCAATGGCATGATAATCAGATTCCTAGAAATGGCTTTCCAGTTTCTTAGACGAATAAGGGCTCTTTCACACGAGTGGATGCCGTGCGGGTAATCTGATGAGTGCCAAGCTCCGCTCTTGACAGCAGAGACACGGAGCATTAACATGATTTATAATGCTCTTTGTCTCTCTGTGACCTTTTTATTACAAAATCACAGTGAGATAAAGTTATCACTGTGATTTTGTAGTAAAAAGGTCACAGAGAGGCAAAGAGCATTATCGATTATGTTAATGCTCCGTGTCTCTGCTGTCCGGAACGGGGCTTGGCTGTCTTTCATGCAGCGGATTCCACGCACGGGATCTGCTCGTGTGAAAGAGCCCTAAAGGCCGCCTGTGTTTGTTGATTGGTCTGTATAGCAATTCCAGTCACGGTATATACTGTTATTAACTGCACATTCCTATTATTGCGGCAAAGGTCCCCAGAGTTGCTCCTGGAGGCCATCAGCAGAACACTGGCTGCTGTTTAGGACAGTCTGCATTCTGCTAAGTCTGTTGTTAAGAAAAACGCTACCTGCTAAATAAATAAAGGTCCGAGATCATTAAAAATATTGGACAACCCCTACAATGTCTTAACATTTTTTTTTTAATTACGTACTCACCCCTTTCTCCAATGCCTTTCTTTTCGGAGCTGGTCCAGTACTCCTGAACCCTGTGACATGCACAGTGAAACGCTTGGATTGGGCACATCACCTCTGCAGCAAATCACTGTCCTCAGCTTGGACAGTGATTGGCACCAGCAGTCACATGCCGTATCCAGGTATGTCACTGCTGCTGTTTGTAAGCGAACAGCAGCAGGAGTACCGAAACAGATGAGTATACCATGTTTTTTTTTTTTTTAAGACATGAAAGGACTTGTCTGAGATTTTTCATCATCCTGGAAAACCCCTTTAATTACCTTATATTAGCCAATCATAATTTCAGCAATCTGAACACTTGCTGGAATGCCGGATCCGGCATTAATTTCCATTGAAATGTATTAGTGCCAGATCCGGCATGTGCAGACCTTTAAAATTGAGAAAAAAAATAAATACCGGATCCGTTTTTCCAGATGACAACCGGAAAGACGGATCCGGTATTGCAATACATTTGTGAGACGGATCCGTCTCACAAATGCATCTGTTTGCGTCCGGATTGCCGGATCTGGCAGGCAGTTCGGGCGACGGAACTGCCTGCCGGAATCCTCTACCGCAAGTGTGAAAGTAGCCTTCTGTGTATATGTCCACACTGAAGATGCAGCACAAGGAAAATCCAGGTTTTTTTTTTCACCCAGTGAATATCAATGTTGTCTTTCCCTTATGCCCCTGGTCCTGTTCATAAAGCTGAAGATGGAGTGGCTAGCAATAGAGAGCAGAGGAGCTAGGGTGCATCCAGTGGTTCGGCCCCTCCCTCGGTGCACTTTAGACCTCATTAGCATATTTAAAAAGTCATTTTTCTATGGAATGGGACAATGGATCTGGGGGAGAAAGGTATGCATTAACCTTACTGGGGCAGGCCCACCAAGCATTGAGCCTGGTTTGATACTGATTCGTGACAGATTCTCTCGAGGCTTGTCTCATGAAGTCAGCACCCTTTATAGATACATGTATCAGCGGGCCCAGAAATCAGCAGTTAATTGGGTTCCCACTTCTGGAATTTGCAACCAGCATTTTCTAAGACAAAGTCATGGTAGGCCTGAAGTAATAATCTTATAGTTGTTTCCTATCCTGGTGTCTCTAATAGGCTTTATGGACAGTTGTAAGAGTGTTCAGAAGAATGCTTGTCCCCCATCATTGGCAGCAGATAACAAACAAATAAATGCTTGTTGGCCAGCTGATTGCATCTTTTATACAGGCTTAAAGGGGTTATCCAACCCCCAAAATGCCTCCCCAAATGCCGGGCCCTCACACAGATTGTGCTTACCTTGCTCGGCCGCCACTGCATCTCCCCGTCACGTGGATCAAAAAATCCAGCGTGCGGGGGGAGATCAGCCAATAGCAGGCTGGGACAGGAACGAGCTTCCCTAGCATCGCGGTTGATGCTAGGGAGGCTTGTTCCCATTGTGGCCTGCTATTGGCTGCCAAAAGCTGCCCCCACCGTTGCAGGATGTTTTGATGCTTCTGATGCAGTGGCGGCCGTGCCAGCATCAGAAGCGACACGGGTGCTGGGGAGCGAAGTAAGCACAATCTGTGTGAGGGCCCTGTGTGGGGGGGCATTTTTGGGGTTGGATAAACCCTTTAAAGATGATTGTTGTCAGCAGCACATCTTCCTATATAAATAGGGCAAGTACTATCAATCATATGGAAACTGTATCAGGACCAAGCGATTATGCAAAAGTTTTTTTCATCCTCCCTACAGTTTCCATTGGCCCTTTAAAGGGAAACTGTCACTATGAAAATGCTGTACAATCTGCAGGAGCTGGGGAGATTGATAAATCGTATTATGGGAAAATATTCAGTAAAACATGTAGTTTATTTATTTTTAGGGTGAATTAAACGTCTCAGGACACCTTTTTATTTCAGAAACGAAAGGTAAAATGAAATACCTGAATATCTCAGCAAATAATAGGTGAGGAGGCCTATTTTTTAGATTATGTCCGTAACATGGTCGCCATCTTGAATGCCGCCATATTGGATCAAGGGGAAATTTTCCCAATGGGAACGGGGTCATGTAGCATATCAGTGAAGCCCAGAATTTTCTCAGAAATCAATTGCCTCAATCAGATATACAATATATCTTGTGGTTCAAAAGTTATCAACACAGAAAGTTAAAAAATTCAAAGTTCAAAATTCTGTATTCAGCACCAGGGACAACACATTGAACACATCAAATAGCTGTGCATCAACGTTTCTGGTTGTTATTGCAACTTTTTTGTGTTGACAACTTTTGAACCACAATAGATGCTGAAAATCTGATTGGGGCAATTGATTTCTGAGAAAATTCTGTTCTTTTTTTTTATTTTTGATATGCTACATGACCCCCTTCCCACTGGAAAAATTTGCCCTTGATCCAATATGGCGGCTTTCAAGATGGCGACCATGTTCCGGACATAACCTAATAGATAGGTCCCCTCACCCATTACTTGCTGGGGTATTCAGATATTTCATTTTCACTTTTGTTTCTGAAATAAAAGGGTGTCCTGCGACTTTTGACTCACTCTGTATATTCTTGCTCATTCTGGGCTTTCAAGTTAAGGAGGTGGTCCTGTCAGTGATTGACAAATATCTCTGTATACATAGTCCTAGAGGGAAGGCTATCAATCACCAATAGGACCACCTCCTTGACCCCAGAAGTAACACGGTGGCTGGTAAAGTACTAGAGGGGGCGTATATCTCACCCAGAATCCTGAGATGGATGAGGTAAAAGAATCTAGCAAAGCTGGGTGGTTTTACCAAAGTCTAGTTTACTGAGGCACTTTTACTGTTTTAGGGGCCTGTTTTCTTATGGAATGGTTGGTAGAGGGGCCTGCTATTCCCTTCCCCGCTCTGGTACACCACTTTAAGCTGAGGAAAAGATAGGTGTAGTTCATAGGATCATTACTGTGGGGATAAATACAGGGCTGAAATGCTCTGTTAGGCCTCATGCACACCACCGTTCCGTTTTTTTGCGGTCCACAAATTGCGGATCTGCAACACAATTTGCAGAACGGAACAGGTGGCCCATTGTAGAAATGCCTATTCTTGTCCGCAAAACGGACAAGAATAGGACATGTTCTATTTTTTTTGCGGGGCTACATACCGGAGCAACAGATGCGGACAGCACACGGAGTGCTGTCCGCATCTTTTACTGCCCCATTAAAGTGAATAGTTCCGCACCCAAGCTGCAAAAACTGCGGTCTCGGATGCAGGCCAGAACAACGGTCATGTGCATGAGGCCTTAGTGTCAGTGCCTGGAAGCTGCATGACCCGCTGGCTGAGGAGAGCCTGATCGTGTGTTCACCAAGTACCTAGGTGAGGTGACAGTTCTGTTTAGTTAGTGCCCAGATGGGCAAGAACTTTATGTTGCTGTTTATGGTTTATTTTTCTGTGGAGTCATACAAGGAAATGTATAACTTGGATGCCATTATCTTGTGTGGGACAAAAATAAACAGTGTTGGACATTTTAAACTTCTGAATCCTGTGAAATTTGTCATTGCCGACCCCTGTTCACACACGGATGCCACTAATGGATGTAAATGAGTAAATTGCAAGTTATACAGAATCTTTTCCCATAAAACGATCAATTTGCTCAGCTCCTCCTGCTCTATAACATGCTGCCTTCAGGTGAGATGCCTCGTTCTGACTGGCGTTCAACTTGTTACATTTTTTATTGGACTATATGGAAGGACTGTTAAGCTGGACACACACTTTAGATAAATGTTGGCTGATTGAGGGGCCCGACTCTCCTCTGACCGTAGACATCATGGGAGATAAGGATCGCATTATTGGTCTTCAACTGCCTGACCCTTTTGTTCTTGGGAGATAAGCGACCATCAGTGGTGTCTGGTGATGGCTATCTCCCCGGTCAGCACACATGCATGCTCAGCCAACCTAGAGGGCTCAGGAGAGATAGCTGTTGGGCGAGCAAAGCCACATATTTGTGTTTTTAACACCGTCACATAATTGCCTCTCATAGGCTCAACTCCTTGTTGGTTATTGATTGATATGCGGTGCATTGATGGTGGAGTGGCCGGAGATGATCAGAAGTAGACTGAGCATATCAGAATCTAGTCAAAACATCTTCAATACATAATGCACAAATACACCTATAGAAACCACTTGGGTGGATAAACAGCAGTCACTTTGTGCTGTGCCTCCATCTGCTCGCATTTAATTAACAGGGGTTATATGAGTACAAAACTGCAGCTCCGGCAGAATCCTCAGCAGGTAAATTGGGTAACGCAGAGTTAGAGCAAAAAAGCATAATTATTGCTTACTGTGTTCCAACAAAGATGGATAGAAATGTAAAGCTTTAACCCCTTACGATAAAAACGTATATTGTGGATCAAGCAGTTTTTTTATTGTCAGATTTCACGAGCCATAACGTTTTTATATTTCCTTCAATGTACGGCGGCTTGATTTTGTGGGAAAATTAGCATTTTCCAATGGCACAATATGGGGGGGTTGGATGGAATTGAAAAAGGCAACAATCTTTTTACATCCAACAAACGTGGCCGTAGGAGAGCTTGTTTTTTGCAGGATAGGTACCATTTTGGAGTACACATGCATTCAATTTCTATATTTTTAATTGGTGGGGAGGGAATGCAACGAAAACCATTCATTTTGCAGTTTTTTTTTCTGTTTGCTACGTGGTAGAAATGACAAGTTAACTTTCTTCTGTGAGTTGTCACAATTACAGCAGTACAAAGTATGTATTGTTATGGGGAACTATTTCCAAAAATGATTTATTTTATTGGGGAACTTATTGGGGAACTTTTTCATTTATTAAACTTATTAAACTTTATTGTACTTTATTGTACTTTATTGTACTTTATTGTACCCACTTCAATGTAGCAATTTTTGAGGCCCCATTGAAGTGAATCGGTCCGCATCTGATCAGCAAAAAAAGCGGATTGGATGCGGACCAAATTTACGGTCGTGTGCATGAGCCCTAACACTGACAATAATGCTTTGAATTTTAATTGTATTTCAAAGCAATATAGAAGTGATCTAATGATTGCTACATTGAAGCGGGTACAATAAAGTACAATAAAGTACAATAAAGTTTAATAAGTTTAATAAATGAAAAAGTTCCCCAATAAGTTCCCCACTCACGCTTTATCCCGCCCAGGTCCCCTGTTCTGCCCGCCCCACTCCTCTTGATTGATGTCACTGTTCCCTGCATCGCAGACGAAATCCCGCACCTGGGCTGTTCACTTCTGTATTTGGCGCAGGCGCAGTGAGTGAATGATGCACTCCTGGTGCCGGATTCCTCACTGCGCCTGCGCCAACTACGTCACAGTGAGGAAGCCGGCATCAGGAGAGCGGCCTTTACTCACTGCGTCTGCGCCGAAGACAGAAGTGAACGGCGCAGGCGCGGGATTTCGTCAACGATGCAGTAGACCGTGGCATCAATCAAGAGGAGCTGGGCAGGCAGAACACTGGACCTGGGCGGGATAAAGCGTGAGTGGACGGAGCCTCTAGGTGCTGATTTTACGCCCACATAGCATCTAGAGGCTCATTAGCATATAATAAAAGTGCTTTTTTTACAAAAACGGCTGCAGGGACAAATGTTAGAAACATACTGTTATGTAGTGCTGACATTAGCGCATCGCTATATCAGTCAGCTACATAACAGTATTTCTGGTGTTAGAAGCCCTTTAAAAATAAAATGATATTAAGCTTGTATTAAACTCTTATTAAGTTATTATAAATATTGGCAATAGCTATTTGATCCGTCTATCTAACTATCTATATATAGACCTTCGATGATGTCACCGAAGGTCCTGCAAGGTATATGATGCAGTATCTAAAAGGGCAGTAGTAAAATATAACTTTTAATAATAAATCTAAATAGTCAAATGGCCCAAATTGTAACCATGAAGCCACACTGATTAGGCAATGGACATCACAAAAACCATGTCGGACATGTGTATATGGATAGGTATACTGTAATGAATACCTGGTCACCTGCATCTGTGGATTTCAGTATGTGGGTAAGACGGGTAGAGAACTGCGCCGTCGGCGATGTCCGGAATAAAAGAGACACGCCGATAGCGAGACATGTAAACACGGTTCATAGTGGACGATTGTTGGTGCCCAAATTTACAGGTATTGAACGAGTCCAAAAACCCAAACGAGGAGGTGACTGGGATAGACGTATCTTGCAGAGAAAATGTCGTTGGATCTTTGAGCTTGATACGTCTAACCCCCACGGCCTCAATGAACAACTGAATTTTAGTTGTTTCATTTAAAATATTACATCTCCTTAGTCATGTGCTTCCTGATATGACATGGTAAAAAGCCAGCCTTAAAGAGGACCTTTCACTTGTAAAAACAATATGAACTAAGTATGCTGACATATAGAGCGGCGCCCGGGGGTCTCACTGCACTTACTATTATCCCCGGGCGCCGCTCCGTTCTCCCGTTATGCCCTCCGGTACCTTTGCTCTGTAAGTTATAGTAGGCGGTGTCTGCCCTTGTCCTGTGGGCGTCTCCTTCTCCTAGGCTGCAGCGCTGGCCAATCGCAGCGCACAGCTCACAGCCTGGGAGGTTTTTTTCTCCCAGGCTGTGAGCTGTGCGCTGCGATTGGCCAGCGCTACAGCCTAGGAGAAGGAGATGCCCACAGGACAAGGGAAGACACCGCCTACTATAACTTACAGAGCAAAGGTACCGGAGCCTATAGCGGGAGAACGGAGCGGCGCCCGGGGATAATAGTAAGTGCAGTGAGATCCCCGGGCGCCGCTCTCCATGTCAGCATACTTAGTTCACATTGTTTTTACAAGTGAAAGGTCCTCTTTAAATGTCCATCTACAATTTTTTCTTGTATTTATTGATTGTTTGTCCCTTTGAGGGACGTTAATCTATTGAGGTATTTTGTGTATCTAATCCCTTATATGGGTAGTTATTTGTATGCCCCTTATTGGTACCGGCATGACCTGTGTATACAGGCGAGGTGTTGACCTTCCAGGACCTGGGAGGGGGCGGCACCTGACGGACGTTTGGTGGCATAATGATCTTTCAGGACCTGGGACTAGATGTAATTGACCCAATAGGTTCCCGCCCTCCCCCTTGGACGCATGTTGCAATCCCATGTGACGTTCCCCACGTGCGCGATGACGGGACATGCGGACGTGGGATGACGTCAGGACTGGTGGGCGGAGTGTGTATTGAAAAGAAGGCGCGCTACGGCGCCTGACTGCTATGACGCCACATCGGATAGGGGACGCCACACATCTACAGTGGCTTCTTACCCTATGTTATAACACCCACATCTTTTATGGGTGAACATCACTGGAGGTGCGACCTTACACCCCCTCAGGACGACTATTTTAGGATTGGACTATGCCATATAGACGTGAGTAAGAGGTTTAACGGCTGCCCTGAATGGTGATAGGGGTCTATCTCTTCGCTGTCCTCTGATACACCACACAACATCAAAGCAAATGACTAGGGGGTGACGCGTTTGAGGAGTGAAGACGACTGGAGCCGACTTAATCTGTGTATGAGGACAAGATTTATTTGGTGTGGATGCTGGTTCTGCCCACCTTTACCTACACATTTATTTGGATAAGCAGTGTATTCATTACAGTATACCTATCCATATACACATGTCCGACATGGTTTTTGTGATGTCCATTGCCTAATCAGTGTGGCTTCATGGTTACAATTTGGGCCATTTGACTTTTTAGATTTATTATTAAAAGTTATATTTTACTACTGCCCTTTTAGATTTTTGTTTTTCGCATAGGGTGGTAGCCTTGTAGGACTATATCTCTGACCTATGAGCAGTAACAGCTCCTGTGGTGGCTGTATTGATTTTTTGTATATGATGCAGTCCAACACGTCAGTAATTTAATTAAGTTTAATATGTTGTTAAAATAAAATTATTTTAAGTTTGTAGTTAGGCTACTTTCACACTCGAGTCTAGTGCGGATCCGTTCAGATAATACAACTGTCTGCATCCGTTCAGAACGGATCCGTTTGTATTATCTTTTAACATAGCCATGACAGATTTGTCTTGAACACTATTGAAAGTCAATGGAGCACAGATCCGTTTGGCTCAATTTCGTCAGACGGACACCAAAACGCTGCAAGCAGCGTTTTGGTGTCCGCCTCTAAAACTGTATGTAGTCGGAACGGCGGCAAACTGATGCATTTTGAGCGGATCCTTTTCATTCAGAATGCATTAGGTCAAAACTCATCCGTTTTGGACCGCTTGTGAGATCCCTGAACGGATCTCACAAACGGAAAGCCAAAACGCCAGTGTGAAAGTAGCCTTACTAAGCTGTTGTAAATATTGTCAGCGGCTAATTGATCCTTCTATCTTCCTAAAAGCTAAAATACCTTTGATGATGTCTCCGAAACGCCCCATTTTCCACCCATAACCCCAGCCCACTCCGACCACAACCCCGCCCATCGTGATGTCATCGAAGGTCCCGCAAGGCAGCAGTCCCTTTGTTAGTGGATTTGCGATCTTTGAAATTTGCTTTTAATTATATACAATCGTGTTTAATAAATCGAAGGCGTACGTGATTTAAGCAAAAATATATCAACAGAATATAAAGTTATCTAGCTAATCTATCTATCCAGCATCTATCTATCTATTAGCTAAAGGACCTTTTGATGAGTCCCTTTCCCCTGCCCATAAACGCCCCAAGCCTCCCACAAACCCACACAGCCCCGCCCAAAGATGATGTCACCACCTACCAAATTTAGAAGCCAACAATTGTTATACATGTGTTACGAGACATAGTCAGCCTAATGTACGAGCAGCTGTGACAATAGTAAAACATGCCCCGGTCACGTCCTAATATCTTTGAAAACAAAATGATATTAAGGCTCTATCAATCTCTTTATCAGGCTATTATAATTCTATTAGAAAAAACAATAAAGACCAAAGGTGGCCAATTGGTAAAAAATGGAAAACAGTGTCCACCCAATACAACCAAAAGGACACCCGTAGTTGTAACTCGGTACTAGTAGCTCCAGAGTAAAACAAGCGAAAAAACAAAAAAACTGAGCTCATGGTACCGTATGTAAAAATATAATTTTATTGTAACATGATTAAAATATAAAGCAATAAGTGATATGCCGTTAAAAAGTGAATGGAAGCAGAAAAAGAACGCCACCCTGGGATAGCACACATGTCAAATGTAAAAGATAATGATCAATGGAATTAATTATATACGGTAAAATGACCAGCCATTGACCAAAAAATGCAGCATGAGTAACAGTTGAGTCAGCAATCAAAAGAAAACCTACACGGCAAAAAATGGAACAGGGTTTGCATGCGAGTGCAGCATAAGCAAAATAGGAGCAAACCTCAATAATGACTAGGTGTGAAATAACCTGAATCAAATGCCGTATAGGTAAAAAAGGAAAGCAAAGACTCACCATAAAAGACCGTGTGCTATGTCACCCAGGATGGCGCTACCCCAACGCGCGTTTCGGCGTGCCTTCGTCCGGGGGTAACGCCGTCACTGTGAATCATCTATTTACAGGTTCTCTCCACCAATCAGATGTTGATTATACGTACTTGTCCTCAGCTGTGCATGTATACCGCGCCCAGCCACCTCCCGGCCGTCCCGGCCAGCGTCCCGCCTACACGCCCACATCACGTGGCGAAGTCACATGATCGGACGATAGCGGCGTAAGGACCTGATGAAAGCAAAAGGGTGCAGCTGGACCAATATGGATGAAAGCCAATCCAACAGATACAGGACAAAAAAAGGATGGGCAGCACTCCAACAACACAATGTAACTCCAAGTCAATCACACTTCTGTGAAATCAAACTGTCCACTTAGGAAGCAACACTGAGTGACAATCAATTTCACATGCTGTTGTGCAAATGGAATAGACAACAGGTGGAAATTATAGGCAATTAGCAAGACACCCCCAATAAAGGAGTGGTTTTGCAGGTGGTGACCACAGATTACTTCTCCGTTCCTATGCTTCCTGGCTGATGTTTTGGTCACTTTTGAATGCTGGCGGTGCTTTCACTCTAGTGGTAGCATGAGACGGAGTCTACAACCCACACAAGTGGCTCAGGTAGTGCAGCTTATCCAGGATGGCACATCAATGCGAGCTGTGGCAAGAAGGTTTGCTGTGTCTGTCAGCAGAGTGTCCAGAGCATGGAGGCGCTACCAGGAGACAGGCCAGTACATCAGGAGACGTGGAGGAGGCCGTAGGAGGGCAACAACCCAGCAGCAGGACCGCTACCTCTGCCTTTGTGCAAGGAGGAACAGGAGGAGCACTGCCAGAGCCCTGCAAAATGACCTCCAGCAGGCCACAAATGTGCATGTGTCTGCTCAAACGGTCAGAAACAGACTCCATGAGGGTGATATGAGGGCCCGACGTCCACAGGTGGGGGTTGTGCTTACAGCCCAACACCGTGCAGGACGTTTGGCATTTGCCAGAGAACACCAAGATTGGCAAATTCGCCACTGGCGCCCTGTGCTCTTCACAGATGAAAGCAGGTTCACACTGAGCACATGTGACAGACGTGACAGAGTCTGGAGACGCCGTGGAGAACATTCTGCTGCCTGCAACATTCTCCAGCATGAGGTTTGGCATTGGGTCAGTAATGGTGTGGGGTGGCATTTCTTTGGAGGGCCGCACAGCCCTCCATGTGCTCGCCAGAGGTAGCCTGACTGCCATTAGGTACCGAGATGAGATCCTCAGACCCCTTGTGAGACCATATGCTGGTGCGGTTGGCCCTGGGTTCCTCCTAATGCAAGACAATGCTAGACCTCATGTGGCTGAAGTGTGTCAGCAGTTCCTGCAAGACGAAGGCATTGATGCTATGGACTGGTCCGCCCGTTCCCCAGACCTGAATCCAATTGAGCACATCTGGGCATCATGTCTTGCTCTATCCACCAACGTCACGTTGCACCACAGACTGTCCAGGAGTTGGCAGATGCTTTAGTCCAGGTCTGGGAGGAGATCCCTCAGGAGACCGTCCGCCACCTCATCAGGAGCATGCACAGGCGTTGTAGGGAGGTCATGCAGGCACGTGGAGGCCACACACACTACTGAGCCTCATTTTGACTTGTTTTAAAAGGACATTACATCAAAGTTGGATCAGCCTGTAGTGTGTTTTTCCACTTTAATTTTGAGTGTGACTCCAAATCCAGACCTCCATGGGTTGAAAAATTTGATATCCATTTTTTTATATTTGTGTGATTTTGTTGTCAGCACATTCAACTATGTAAAGAACAAAGTATTTCAGAAGAATATTTAATTAATTCAGATCTAGGATATGTTATTTTTGTGTTCCCTTTATTTTTTTGAGCAGTGTACTTTATTTACCCAAGCAGGCTTGAGAAAGGCTCCTGTATAGAGCCGAAACATTGCATGTCCTGCTTGGGTAAATTACGTATTTTTGTATTTTTTACTTCTTGGAGTGCTGCCCATCCTTTTTTTGTCATATATATATATATATATATATATATCATATCTATCTTTCTATCTATCTCATATCTATCTTTCTATCTATAGTTTTATCTCTCTCTATATCTATCTTTCTATCTATCTAACATTTTATCTATTTTTCTATCTAACTATCCATCAATCTATCTATCTGTACATCACATATCTATTTATCTAACCATCTATTTATCCATATATCTGTTTATCTATTTATCAAGCTATCTATATATCTTCTAATATATATCTAGCTACCTATCTTTCTATCTAGCTATCTATCTATAACATGGCTAACTATCAAATATCTATCTATTTATCTTTCTATCTATAACATCTATTTATCTTTCTATCTAAATGCCTATCTTTCCACAATCTATCTATCTATCTATCTATCTATCTATCTATCTATCTATCTATCTATCTATTTATCTATTTTCTAGCAGGTTTCTTTGAGGTACCCAGCTTTCCCGAAGCTATTAAATACCATCAAGCTAATAAAAGCCTATGAAGCTATTAGCTATTAATAAAAGCGCATGAATCGCACAAACCTCTTAGAATCTTTAAAATATCTATCTATTTATCTTTCTTCTAATAAGCCAGCTGGCAATAATTTTGTACAAACACCTGCCAAATTTAGAAGTCCACAAAGTATAGTCAGCCTAATGCACGAGCAGCACCAATTTTTACAGTCTTTTCTTATTCCAAATTTTCGTTGAATAAGGTTCAACGCCTCCATAAGAACCGATAGCTTTTGTCGTCTAGTACTGTTTTTCTCAATATTTCGGATATGTAAAACAAATACATACAATTACATTTTTACATACATGCAAAGTAAAAGTTACAACGTGAACCAAGACGTCTGTAACAAAGTTATGTAAAACATTATCAGACATTACATACAAATGCATTTTTATATACAGGCAAAGTAAAATCTACAACGTTAACCAAACTTTCTGTAACAAAGATATGTTAAAGGGGTTCTACAGTTATTTTGAACTGATGATCTATCCTCTGGATAGATCATCATCATCTGATCGGCGGGGGTCCGACACCCGGGACCCCCGCCGATCAGCTGTTTGAAAAGGCCCAGCATCGCGGTCTTCTCGCTGTTTACCGCAGGCCCAGTGACGTCACGACTAGCATCAACTGGCCTGGGTGGGGCTAAGCTCTGTTCACTTGAATGGAGCTTAGCCCCGCCCAGGCCAGTGATACTAGTCGTGACGTCACTGGGCCTGCGGTAAACAGCGAGAGCCGCTGCCTTCTCAAACAGCTCATCGGCGGGGGTCCCGGGTGTCGGACCCCCGCTGATCAGATGCTGATGATCTATCCAGAGGATAGATCATCAGTTTAAAATAACTGCAGAACCCTTTTAAACAACAAAAAATGTAGGCCGTTTTTCTTTTGACAATAAATACACCGCTAATTTGTTAGAGGTCTTATTATCTCTCATGAAGTGCCTTTTTTTACTGAATACTTGTATTCCTCATGAAATAACAAGGCTGTTTCCTTTTTTTTCTTAGAACTCTATATTGTTCCTATGTTATTTCTTCCTAGAAATTAAGATATAAATGAATAACTGACACATGGATAGTTATGTGAGCGGTTTGTCCCTACAATTACATATTTATAAATAACTAGATATTCTGCCTGTTGCAATAACTGGCGCTAGAATTGGCCGGCGCGCAGAGCAATCAACCCCCCCACACTCTGGCCTATCAACGATGCCCCACACGCTGTCCGCTCAACACCGCCCGCACCGTCCATGGAATGTGGTGCGATGATTGCTCTGCACGCCGGCCAGTTCTAGTGCTGGCCAATTCTAGGTAGATATATAGATGGATTGATGGAAAGATAGATAGAAAGATAAATTGTTTAATAGATAGATAAATAGATAAATTGTTAGATGTATAGATAGACAGAAAGATCGTGGAAAGATAGGCATTTAGATAGAAAGATAAATAGATATGTTATAAATAGAAAGATAGATATTTGATAGTTAGCCATGTTATAGATAGATAGAAAGATAGATAGCTAGATAGATATTAGAAGATAGATAGATGGAAAGATAAGTCGTTAGATAGATATTAGAAGCTTGATAAATAGATATGCGTATACATAGATAAATAGATATATGGACAAATAGATGGATAGATAAATATATATGTGATAGATAAATAGATAGATATTAGAAGCTTGATAAATAGATATATGGACAAATAGATGGTTAGATAAATAGATATATGATAGATTGATAGATAATAGTTAAATAGATATGTGATAGATAAATAGATACATAGACAGATACATAGATAGATAGTTAGATAGATAAATAGATAAAATGTTAGATAGTTAGGTATGAGATAGAAAGATAGAAAGATAGATATGTGATAGATAGATAGATAGATAGATAGATAGATAGATAGATAGATGAGAGATAGATAGATAAATATATGATATAGAAAGATAGATAGATAGATAGATCTATAGAAAGATAGAGCCTTAATATCATTTTGTTTTTAAAGATATTAGGACGTGACCGGGGCATGTTTTACTATTGTCACAGCTGCTCGTACATTAGGCTGACTATGTCTCGTAACACATGTATAACAATTGTTGGCTTCTAAATTTGGTAGGTGGTGACATCATCTTTGGGCGGGGCTGTGTGGGTTTGTGGGAGGCTTGGGGCGTTTATGGGCAGGGGAAAGGGACTCATCAAAGGTCCTTTAGCTAATAGATAGATAGATGCTGGATAGATAGATTAGCTAGATAACTTCATATTCTGTTGATATATTTTTGCTTAAATCACGTACGCCTTCGATTTATTAAACACGATCGTATATAATTAAGAGCGGATTTCGAAGATCGCAGGTCCACTAACAAAGGGACTGCTGCCTTGCGGGACCTTCGATGACATCACGATGGGCACTGCCAATATTTATAATAGCTTAGGCCTCTTTCACACTTGCGTTGTTGGGATCCGGCATGCACTTCCGTTGCCGGAGGTGCCTGCCGGATCCGTAACAACGCAAGTGTACTGAAAGCATTTGAAGACGGAACAGTCTTCCAAATGCTTTCAGTGTTACTATGGCACCCAGGACGCTATTAAAGTCCTGGTTGCCATAGTAGGAGCGGGGAGCAGGGGAGCGGTATACTTACAGTCCGTGCGGCTCCCCGGGCGCTCCAGAATGACGTCAGAGCGCCCCATGCGCATGGATGACGTGATCCATGTGATCACGTGATCCATGCGCTTGGGGCGCCCTGACGTCACTCTGGAGCGCCCGGGGAGCCGCACGGACGGTAAGTATGCTGCTCCCCTGCTCCCCGCTACACTTACCATGGCTGTCAGGACTTTAGCGTCCCGGCAGCCATGGTAACTATTCAGAAAAAGCTAAACGTCGGGTCCGGCAATGCGCCGAAACGACGTTTAGCTTAAGGCCGGATCCGGATCAATGCCTTTCAATGGGCATTGATCCCGGATCCGGCCTTGCGGCAAGTCTTCAGGATTTTTGGCCGGAGCAAAAAGCGCAGCATGCTGCGGTATTTTCTCCGGCCAAAAAACGTTCCGTACCGGAACTGAAGACATCCTGATGCATCCTGAACGGATTACTCTCCATTCAGAATGCATTAGGATAATCCTGATCAGTATTCTTCCGGCATAGAGTCCCGACGACGGAACTCTATGCCGGAAGACAATAACGCAAGTGTGAAAGAGCCCTTAGTAAGAGGTTAATACAAGCTTAATATCATTTTATTTTGTAAACATATTAAACTTAATTGAATTACTGATGCTTTATCAGATCTAAAAGAATAAAGGGGATTTGAATGGTCGGCATTTTAGGCGCGGTTTGGGCGGGATTGTGGGTGGGGTTATGGGTGGAGTGAGCGGGGTTATAGGCGGAAAAGGGGCGTGATCACCTGTCACTTTGAGTTTGACGAGAACAGTCTCCCTATATTACTACTACCCTAATTGAATCTACTTGATATGGCGTAAGAATGCTCAGTATTGTATCCCATCCTTTACCATTATAGACCTTCCTGTCCGGGTTGAGTTTATCCGCGATATTACAGTTTCTCTCAATGGCTCAACTTGGCTAGCCTGTTCCTGTCCTTGTTAACTGTGAGCTTTCATTTATCACTTCTTTTGGCTACTATTCCACTGGATGAAGGCTTAAATCTCCCCCATCTGCCCATCCATCTGTACATGTTTATATTGTGCTATTGGGATAAAAGTGAATACGTATTGCCAGCACTATGTGTTACGTGATGAAAGGACAGCTAAGTGCCATATCTCAGTCTGATGGCTGATGAAAAATGGGAGGGAGGAACAGTGTAGTGCCGTCAGCGCCAGATGTTTAGTGCATAAAT
The DNA here is from genome assembly GCF_905171765.1 of Bufo bufo. Classification (NCBI taxonomy): domain Eukaryota; kingdom Metazoa; phylum Chordata; class Amphibia; order Anura; family Bufonidae; genus Bufo; species Bufo bufo. The sequence goes on along the minus strand of NC_053394.1, from coordinate 323,810,011 downwards.
CACCGAATCATATTCACAATTACTTGCCTAGTAGCGGGGAATATTTGTCTAAATGGATGTCTAAATGATAAACAGGGCTTGCTCCCATGTCGCGGTCAAGACTCACATAGCAGCCGAGGTGCAGCTGAGTACCCCATGGACGTGCACGTTTTTTTCAGAGATTTGCAGATACCACATGGATATTATCAATTAACCATTCATTTTTTATTAGTTATTTTAAAAATTGTGCAGATTTACATATCTGCATGTTTTTCCTCCCGTTTATCAGTCGTTTGATGGCCTATTTACGAGACCATATCTTTAAGGCTACTTTCACATTCGTGTTTGGTGCGGATCCGTCATGGATCTGCACCAACGGATCCGCACCGATAATACAACCGCATGCATCCGTTCAGAACGGATCCGTTTGTATTATCTTTAACATAGCCAAAACGGATCCGTCTTGAACTCCATTAAAAGTCAGTGGGGGGTGGATCCGTTTTCATTGACTTACATTGTGTGTCAGGATGGATTCGTTTGCCTCCGCAAGGTCAGGCGGACACCAAAACACTGCAAGCAGCGTTTTGGTGTCCACCTCCAGAGCGGAATGGAGGCGGAACGGAGGAAAACTGATGTATTCTGAGCGGATCCTTTTCCATTCAGAATGCATTAGGGCAAAACTGATCCGTTTTGGACCGCTTGTGAGAGCCCTGAACGGTTCTCACAAACGGAAACCAACACGTTAGTGTGAAAGTAGCCTAAGGAGCTTCTACACCTGATTTGTATTGCATTGTCGCATTTTGCTTGTTTTTGGCCTTCAGACCACCGTGGGAGCCAGCACTGACTATAGCCGGGTTCCTGCTGTCACGGCCGAATCAGAGATAATGCCTATGCTGGTCATTTAACTCCCTAGATCAGGGTTTCTCAACTCTGTTCCTCGGGACCCACCTACCGGTCAGGATTTGAGAATATCCCACAGAATGAATACCTGTGGTAAGTCCTGATGCATTCACACTAATTATATCACCTGCTCAATACTAAGGAAATCCTGAAAACATGACCGGTAGGTGGGTCCCGAGGTCCGGAGTTAAGAAACCCTGCCCTAGATGGAGCGGTCAATAGTGACGGCGGCATGTAGACAGTTACACAGAGTTATGTGTACCCAAAATGGTACCAGTAAAATCTACATCTTTTTCCACAAAAAAAAAAACAAGCCCATATACGGCTGCATCGGTAGAAAAATGAGCACGGTCTGACTCTTAGAATGTGACTGCATTAAAAAAATAAAACTTCTTTTTGCATGAGACGTGTTACTATTGAGCAAAAGTAGTGAAAAGCAATACGATACCAAATATGTAGAGTTTTACATCATACTGACCCGTACATAAAAGTAACTTTCTAGTAATACTACATAAATTTAAAGTACAAAACACAATGGAGGAATAGCTTATATCTTGTTACTGCATGCCAAAAAAAAACAATAAAGGTTACTCGATAAGTTGTATGTACCCAAAAATGGTCCCACATAAAAAACAAGCCCTCATACAGGGACATCAACAGAACAAAATAATTGAGAAAAATCGTGCCCTCAAATTGAAAGTAATCAAGATTACATTTTTTTTGCATAATCGCCCAGAAGCCTGATGGGGGGGATGGGGGGGGAGGAAGTGACCACCCTGAGCACAAATTAGGCTCAGAAGCTAAAGAAGTTGTCTGCATTTTCCAGGTCCTATATCCATTACCCCATTGTTCTTACTGTTCAGGCTCGGGTGCTGTTCAGGCGCTGTGGGTAGCATTCTGCTTTCAATTATTCTGTTTTTGAGATAAAAAACGGATCTGATTGTAACCTTTCCATAAGATGACTTCCTGGGGTAAATATTCCTGAGCAGAAATGCGTTACCCATAAAGAGAGGCTGCCTCATTATGCTGCGTTGGCATATTGGAGATTGCAGCGGGGTGCTGGGTCATTTGCAGAGGAGGCACACTTTAGCGCATTTGCATGATGTTACGCGTCTCTCTTCCTCTCTCTGCCTTTGACTCTTGTTAGAATCCCATTATAGAGCGGAGTCTTCAGTTTGAAGCTGATTTCCAGTGTAGCTCAGCTCCATTTCATTGTGAGAAGCATCTCAGAAATGGTGTAATTTTCCCGTTTGAACATCAGCTGCATATAAATGATAGCACAGCGTTCTGGGATAGATACACTCTAATGCTTGGTTGTAATAGTTTCACTTGTGAATTATCTACTGTGAAAGAAGCTGTACAAACATAATGAATAGAAACACAAAAATAATCAATATACAAACATACATCTACAGAAAAGATTGTTAGTGCCATGTATGGCTGATAGTTCCAGATCAAAAATACTATATTACAGCAATTACCTGTCCAGAAAAGTCAGTCCGTGGCAAAAAATCATAATAGTAACAAACTTTATTAAATATCAATTAAGAACATGGACGTTTAAAGGATAACTGTCATATTTTTATTTTATTTGCTAGTTTATTAGAGCTAGGCATGTATACCTGAGTTAATCTGTCAATGATTGCCAAAAGATCTGTAATTACCTTATAATAACAGCTTTCATTAATGTCTCCTCTCCCTTCCACTGCTCCCGTAAAAGACCGTTGCTAAGGCTCATCTGTCTCCGGCTAGGAAGACAGAGGGGCGGTCCTTCACACTGCATGCCTGCATTAGGCTTCAGAGTGAGGAGGCGTGTCTTTTAGTAATCAATCCGATTGGCTGGCAGGAAGCTGCTGGCTCAGCAAGTTTGTATGTGAAGTGATGGAAAGCAGTTTGGGCCTCAGAGAACTGGCAGAGGAGCCATCTTGAGAAGGTCCTCATATTGTAAATGTTTAAAAAGCCGTAACTAAGGGAAAAACTCAAGGAAAACTGTGGTATGTGAAGAAACTAAAGATTGCTTTATGCATAATGCTGCTGCAGCAGTAACATATGCATAATGATCAGTACAAAGAAACAGGAAGAAACAGGAAAAGGGAGTCAACTGGAAAACAGTAACCGCTAACTTCACTCATAAGTGGTGGTGCAAGCCAAAGGGACAGGCAGGGGTGCACCTAGCCTTTCTGCTGCCTGAAGCGCCCCCATGCCAATTTCTTAGCCTAACCCCTTCCCTTCAGCCCTACTGTTAAAGTTATACTTGAAAAACATTACATACAGCTCTACAAAACATACAGGGTAATACAGTACCACATACCTCTTACATCCAGTGATGTCTCCTTTGATGTAGATGTTCTCTTTCTTTATCTTCTCCATTTAGACCAGATCGCCATGATTACTTCTTTCAGACTTCTCTTGTCTCTGTGGAGTTTGACAACTATTTTTCCATCCACCTCCCCACTTTCTGAACACCCCATTCTACCACCTCTATTACTATGCCTACTGTGCTTCCCAAAATTATACTGCAGAAACAGATAAACCCCCTGAAAATACTGTTACCACACAGATAGTTCCTCATTAAAAATTATTGGCACACAGCGCCCTAAAAAATAACTGTGCCCAGCATATAGTGTCCCTGAAGCTTATAGTGCAGTAAACATAGTGCCCTCCAAAAATAATTGTGCTAAGGGCTCTTTCACACCTGCGTTCTTGTCTTCCGGCATAGAGTTCCGTCGTCGGGGCTCTATGCCGGAAGAATCCTGATCAGGATTATCCCCATGCATTCTGAATGGAGAGTAATCCGTTCAGGATGCATCAGGATGTCTTCAGTTCCGGAACGGAACGTTTTTTGGCCGGAGAAAATACCGCAGCATGCTGCGCTTTTTGCTCCGGCCAAAAATCCGGAACACTTGCCGCAAGGCCGGATCCGGAATTAATGCCCATTGAAAGGCATTGATCCGGATCCGGCCTTAAGCTAAACGTCGTTTCGGCGCATTGCCGGAGCCGACATTTAGCTTTTTCAGAGTGGTTACCATGGCTGCCGGGACGCTAAAGTCCTGGCAGCCATGGTAAAGTGTAGCGGGGAGCGGGGGAGCAGTATACTTACAGTCCGTGCGGCTCCCGGGGCGCTCCAGAGTGACGTCAGGGCGCCCCAAGCGCATGGATCATGTGATCACATGGATCACGTCATCCATGCGCATGGGGCGCTCTGACGTCATTCTGGAGCGCCCCGGGAGCCGCACGGACTGTAAGTATACCGCTCCCCCGCTCCCCGCTCCTACTATGGCAACCAGGACTTTAATAGCGTCCTGGGTGCCATAGTAACACTGAACGCATTTGGAAGACGGTTCCGTCTTCAAATGCTTTCAGTACACTTGCGTTTTTCCGGATCCGGCGTGTAATTCCGGCAAGTGGAGTACACGCCGGATCCGGACAACGCAAGTGTGAAAGAGGCCTAAGCTGATACTGTGCCAGGGTGCCGCCCAATTTAACAGTCCTCCCAAAAGTCCCAACAATAGTAATAATTCTCTGCCAGAGTGCAGTGCCAGTGTTACAGTGCACCAAATAGTAATACTGTCCCTCATTTTGCCCTAGTAGTAATAATTCCCCCTATAATGTGTGCTTGTACAAAAATTACCCCCTTATAATGTGTGGCAGTACAAAAATGACCCCTTATAATGTTTGCCAGTAAAATAATCCCCCCTTGCAATGCGTGCCAGTACAGAAATGCTCCCTTATGACGTGTGCCAGTACAAAAAAAAAACTTTTGTACCCCCATATAGAAGAAATGTCCCCATAGTGGCCACCTTAGAATGTGTGCCAGTACAAAAATGCTCCCTTACAATGTGTTCAAAGTACAAAAAACGACCCACTTTTAGTGACCCCAGTACAACGAATGTCCCCATAGAGGCCCTGTTATAATGTGTGCCAGTACAAAAATCCTCCTTTTTACACCCACAATGTCCCCATAGCACTTTCTCTAATTACAAAGTAATGACCTCCACCCCATTGTGGCCGAATACCATAATGCCAAATAAAAATAATAAACTCAAATACTTTCCTCCATTCTGGTGTCAGCGATGCAGTGCAAGACATGGACCTCTTCTAGTCTGTGCCCTGAGCTCTATGCAGCCCGTCTCGGGCAGCGCGATAATAACGACATTAGCCTCTGATAGGCTACAGGAACTAGGACTAAAGTCTATTAGAGAAAACGGTGGGCCAGGGAGACATCGCTCCTGTGCCCACTTGCAGCGATGCAGTTGAATATGTAGAGATGAGTGTTGAAATGAAATGAAAGCGCTCATTGCCCATGGCCCTTCCGCTGCCTCTCCCTTGCTCCTACCAGGTGCTGCCTTAGGCGACCGCCTCACCTGGCCTCATGGATGGTGCACCCCTCGGGACAGGGTAGCATGTTTAGGTATTGGTAACACAAGCCTGTAGTTTATGAAGGCATGATGCTATATGAATGACTGATTTGATGCTCAAAATCAGCAATTGCCCATTTAACTATGTACTTCCAGGGTGACATTAGTATATGCACGTATTCAGCGTGTGCTCTACATTTTTCTGGAAGAGTAAAAAAGTACTCCATATTTTTGAGGTGTACGAAAAAGGACACTGGGTGGCTGTTTTTTTCCCTGGCCATAACTTTGTCAGCGTTGCCATATAAGGGTTTGTTGTATGCGGGGTGTAGAAGGTAGTGACACCATTTTAGGGTACATATATAACTTATAAACTTTTATTACCTTTTTTTGTTTAATAATGGGGGGGGGGGGGGAATATTTTTTTTTGCACTTTGAATTTACGATACTCATCATGTGGCATTTCTAGTGTGCTACTGTTATTTTCAGGGTCAGTAGGATTATGGCAGTACCACATATGAATAGTTTTAGTGTTTTTTACTGCATTCTAAGAGTCAGAACTCTTTTTTATGCTACTGTAGCTGTATGATGGCTAGTGTTTTGTGGACCGAGATGTAGTCTTCATTGATGATCTTTTTGGTGGTACATGGGACTGATTGACAGTTATTTTTGTGGTAGAGGAGTGAATAGGAAAAAAACAATTCTGTATTTTTTGCATTTTTTTACGTTGTTCATGGGCCAGTTTAAATTTTTACACAGGTTGCGTCAAGCAGGGTGTGATTATCATATATACTGTATGTGCGCATGTGTGTTTTTTACACTTTTACTAATGAAAACTACATTTTATGAAAAAGTAGTTTTATTTTTTTATTTCAATTCATTAACTAATATATATATATATATATATATATATATATACCGGTATATATAATTTTTTATTTTTTTTTCATGTACTGGTATACCTTGTGTACCAATGCGTTATAACTAGAGTTGAGCGAACACCTGGATGTTCGGGTTCGAGAAGTTCGGCCGAACTTCCCGGAAATGTTCGGGTTCGGGATCCGAACCCGAACCGAACTTCGTCCCGAACCCGAACCCCATTGAAGTCAATGGGGACCCGAACTTTTGGGCACTAAAAAGGCTGTAAAACAGCCCAGGAAAGAGCTAGAGGGCTGCAAAAGGCAGCAACATGTAGGTAAATCCCCTGCAAACAAATGTGGATAGGGAAATGAATAAAAATAAAAAATAAAAAAAATAAAAATGACCCAATATCAATTGGACAGAGGTCCCATAGCAGAGAATCTGGCTTCACGTCAGCAGAGAATCAGTCTCTTCATGCCATAGCAAAGAATCTGGCTTCATGTCAGCAGAGAATCAGTCTCTTCATGCCATAGCAGAGAATCTGGCTTCATGTCACCCACCACTGGAAGAGGCCACTGTCACATATTTAGGCCCCGGCACCCAGACAGAGGAGAGCAGTCCCGTAACAGAGAATCTGGCCTTATGTCAGCGCAGAATCTGTCTTCATGTCATAGCAGAGAATCAGGCTTCACGTCACCCACCACTGGAACAGGCCACTGTCACACATTTAGGCCCAGGCACCCAGGCAGAGGAGAGAGGTCCCGTAACAGAGAATCTGGCCTTATGTCAGCGCAGAATCTGTCTTCATGTCATAGCAGAGAATCAGGCTTCACGTCACCCACCACTGGAACAGGCCACTGTCACATATTTAGGCCCAGGCACCCAGGCAGAGGAGAGAGGTCCCGTAACAGAGAATCTGGCCTTATGTCAGCGCAGAATCTGTCTTCATGTCATAGCAGAGAATCAGGCTTCACGTCACCCACCACTGGAACAGGCCACTGTCACATATTTAGGCCCAGGCACCCAGGCAGAGGAGAGAGGTCCCGTAACAGAGAATCTGGCCTTATGTCAGCGCAGAATCTGTCTTCATGTCATAGCAGAGAATCAGGCTTCACGTCACCCACCACTGGAACAGGCCACTGTCACATATTTAGGCCCAGGCACCCAGGCAGAGGAGAGAGGTCCCGTAACAGAGAATCTGGCCTTATGTCAGCGCAGAATCTGTCTTCATGTCATAGCAGAGAGTCAGGCTTCACGTCACCCACCACTGGAACAGGCCACTGTCACATATTTAGGCCCAGGCACCCAGGCAGAGGAGAGAGGTCCCGTAACAGAGAATCTGGCCTTATGTCAGCACAGAATCTGTCTTCATGTCATAGCAGAGAATCAGGCTTCACGTCACCCACCACTGGAACAGGCCACTGTCACATATTTAGGCCCAGGCAGAGGAGAGAGGTCCCGTAACAGAGAATCTGGCCTTATGTCAGCGCAGAATCTGTCTTCATGTCATAGCAGAGAATCAGGCTTCACGTCACCCACCACTGGAACAGGCCACTGTCACACATTTAGGCCCAGGCACCCAGGCAGAGGAGAGAGGTCCTGTAACAGAGAATCTGGCCTTATGTCAGCGCAGAATCTGTCTTCATGTCATAGCAGAGAATCAGGCTTCACGTCACCCACCACTGGAACAGGCCACTGTCACATATTTAGGCCCAGGCACCCAGGCAGAGGAGAGAGGTCCCGTAACAGAGAATCTGGCCTTATGTCAGCACAGAATCTGTCTTCATGTCATAGCAGAGAATCAGGCTTCACGTCACCCACCACTGGAACAGGCCACTGTCACATATTTAGGCCCAGGCACCCAGGCAGAGGAGAGAGGTCCCGTAACAGAGAATCTGGCCTTATGTCAGCACAGAATTTGTCTTCATGTCATAGCAGAGAATCAGGCTTCACGTCACCCACCACTGGAACAGGCCACTGTCACACATTTAGGCCCCGGCACCCAGACAGAGGAGAGGTTCATTCAACTTTGGGTTGCCCCGCAATATAATGGTAAAATTAAATTAAAAATAGTATTGAATTAGAAAGTGCCCTGGAGTAGAATAATATATTGTTAAGGGGAGGTAGTTAATATCTAATCTGCACAAGGGATGGACAGGTCCTGTGGGATCCATGCCTGGTTCATTTTTATGAACGTCAGCTTGTCCACATTGGCTGTAGACAGGCGGCTGCGTTTGTCTGTAATGACGCCCCCTGCCGTGCTGAATACACGTTCAGACAAAATGCTGGCCGCCGGGCAGGCCAGCACCTCCAAGGCATAAAAGGCTAGCTCTGGCCACGTGGACAATTTGGAGACCCAGAAGTTGAATGGGGCCGAACCATCAGTCAGTACGTGGAGGGGTGTGCACAGGTACTGTTCCACCATGTTAGTGAAATGTTGCCTCCTGCTAACACGTTCCGTATCAGGTGGTGGTGCAGTTAGCTCTGGCGTGGTGACAAAACTTTTCCACATCTCTGCCATGCTAACCCTGCCCTCAGAGGAGCTGGCCGTGACACAGCTGCGTTGGCGACCTCTTGCTCCTCCTCTGCCTTCGCCTTGGGCTTCCACTGGTTCCCCTGTGACATTTGGGAATGCTCTCAGTAGCGCGTCTACCAACGTGCGCTTGTACTCGCGCATCTTCCTATCACGCTCCAGTGTAGGAAGTAAGGTGGGCACATTGTCTTTGTACCGGGGATCCAGCAGGGTGGCAACCCAGTAGTCCGCACACGTTAAAATGTGGGCAACTCTGCTGTCGTTGCGCAGGCACTGCAGCATGTAGTCGCTCATGTGTGCCAGGCTGCCCAGAGGTAAGGACAAGCTGTCCTCTGTGGGAGGCGTATCGTCATCGTCCTGTGTTTCCCCCCAGACACACACCAGTGATGGGCCCGAGCTGCTTTGGGTGCCACCCCGCTGTGAACATGCTTCATCCTCATCCTCCTCCACCTCCTCCTCATCCTCGTCCTCCTCGTCCTCCAGTAGTGGGCCCTGTCTGGCCACATTTGTACCTGGCCTTTGGTAGGGATCGACCGATATTGATTTTTTAGGGCCGATACCGATAATTTGTGAACTTTCAGGCCGATAGCCGATAATTTATACCGATATTCTGGGAATTTTCATTTTTGAGAAAAAAAAAAAATTCCTACACAAATCTGCTGAAAATTATTATGTTTATTGTTAATGTGTATTTTTTTTGTTTATTGTTAATGTGTATTTTTTTTTTTATAAATCTTTTTCATTTATACTTAATATTTTAGTGTTTTTTTTTTTACTAACTTTTAACCCCCTTAGGGACTAGAACCTTTGTCCTATTCACCCTGATAGATCTCTATCAGGGTGAATAGGAGCTCACACTGTCCCTGCTGCTCTGTGCATAGTGCACACAGCAGCATGGAGCTGAACATGGCAGCCAGGGCTTCAATAGCGTCCTGGCTGCCATGGTAACCGATCGGAGCCCCAGGCTTACACAGCTGGGGCTCCGATCGGAGGAGCAGGAGAGAGGGGATCCTGTGGCCACTGCCACCAATGATTAATACTGGGTGGGGGGGGGGGGGGGCACTGCGCCACCAATGTTTTTACTATTGGCCGGGATTGGGATGGGGGTGGGGGGCGCACTGCGCCACCAATGATTAATACTGGGGGGCTTGGGGGGGGCGCACTGCGCCACCAATGAAGATAAGTCTCTCGATCATTCATATACAGGAGGCGGGAGCTGGCTGCAGAATCACATAGCCGGCTCCCGACCTCTATCAGCGGTAGCTGCGATCCGCGGCACCTGAGGAGTTAACTACCGCGGACCGCAGCTATTGCTCATAGAGGTCGGGAGCCGGCTATGTGATTCTGCAGCCAGCTCCCGCCTCTTGTATATGAATTAATGAAAGACTTCTCTTCATTGGTGGAGCGGTGGCCACAGCCCCTCCCCTCCTCTTATCTTCTCTCCCCTCATTGGCGGCGGCGGCAGCAGCAGCACAGGGGGAGGAGACACTGCTTCCTTCTCCCCTGTGCTGCGGAGGGAACACAGAGAGCGCTGTCAGCAGCGCGTTCTGTGTTCCCCATACGTTATCGGTATATCGGCAAAATTGATACCGATACCGATAACGTTCAAAATCCTCAATATCGGCCGATAATATCGGCCAAACCGATAATCGGTCGATCCCTAGCCTTTGGTGTTGCAAAAAACCTCCCTCTGAGTCACTTCGAAGAGACTGGCCTGAAAGTGCTAAAAATGACCCCTCTTCCTCCTCTTCCTCTTGGGCCACCTCCTCTTCCATCATCGCCCTAAGTGTTTTCTCAAGGAGACATAGAAGTGGTATTGTAACGCTGATAACGGCGTCATCGCCACTGGCCATGTTGGTGGAGTACTCGAAACAACGCAACAGGGCACACAGGTCTCGCATAGAGGCCCAGTCATTGGTGGTGAAGTGTGTCTGATCCGCAGTGCGACTGACCCGTGCGTGCTGCAGCTGAAACTCCACTATGGCCTGCTGCTGCTCGCACAGTCTGTCCAGCATATGCAAGGTGGAGTTCCACCTGGTGGGTACGTCGCATATGAGGCGGTGAGCGGGAAGGCCGAAGTTACGCTGTAGCACAGACAGGCGAGCAGCGGCAGGGTGTGAACGCCGGAAGCGCGAACAGACGGCCCGCACTTTATGCAGCAGCTCTGACATGTCGGGGTAGTTGCGAATGAACCTTTGCACCACCAAATTCAGCACATGCGCCAGGCAAGGGATGTGCGTCAAACCGGCTAGTCCCAGAGCTGCAACGAGATTTCGCCCATTATCGCACACCACCAGGCCGGGCTTGAGGCTCACCGGCAGCAACCACTCGTCGGTCTGTTGTTCTATACCCCGCCACAACTCCTGTGCGGTGTGGGGCCTGTCCCCCAAACATATGAGTTTCAGAATGGCCTGCTGACGTTTACCCCGGGCTGTGCTGAAGTTGGTGGTGAAGGTGTGTGGCTGACTGGATGAGCAGGTGGAAGAAGAGGAGGAGGAAGCTGAGGAGGAGGAGGAGGAGACAGGAGGCAAAGAATGTTGCCCTGCGATCCTTGGCGGCGGAAGGACGTGCGCCAAACAGCTCTCCGCCTGGGGCCCAGCCGCCACTACATTTACCCAGTGTGCAGTTAGGGAGATATAGCGTCCCTGCCCGTGCTTACTGGTCCACATATCTGTGGTTAGGTGGACCTTGCCACAGATGGCGTTGCGCAGTGCACACTTGATTTTATCGGACACTTGTTTGTGCAGGGAAGGCACGGCTCTCTTGGAGAAGTAGTGGCGGCTGGGAACAACATACTGTGGGACAGCAAGTGACATGAGCTGTTTGAAGCTGTGTGTGTCCACCAGCCTAAATGACAGCATTTCATAGGCCAGTAGTTTAGAAATGCTGGCATTCAGGGCCAGGGATCGAGGGTGGCTAGGTGGGAATTTACGCTTTCTCTCAAATGTTTGTGAGATGGAGAGCTGAACGCTGCCGTGTGACATGGTTGAGATGCTTGGTGACGCAGGTGGTGGTGTTGGTGGTACATCCCATGTTTGCTGGGCGGCAGGTTCCAACGTTCCTCCAGAGGCAGAGGAAGAGGCCGAGGCGGCGGCGGCAGCAGCAGCAGAAGAGGCCGAGGCGGCGGCAGCAGCAGAAGAGGCCGAGGCGGCAGCAGCAGAAGAGGTAGCAGGGGGAGCCTGAGTGACTTCCTTGTTTTTAAGGTGTTTACTCCACTGCAGTTCATGCTTTGCATGCAGGTGCCTGGTCATGCAGGTTGTGCTAAGGTTCAGAACGTTAATGCCTCGCTTCAGGCTCTGATGGCACAGCGTGCAAACCACTCGGGTCTTGTCGTCAGCACATTGTTTGAAGAAGTGCCATGCCAGGGAACTCCTTAAAGCTGCCTTTGGGGTGCTCGGTCCCAGATGGCGGCGGTCAGTAGCAGGCGGAGTCTCTTGGCGGCGGGTGTTCTGATTTTGCCCACTGCTCCCTCTTTTGCTACGCTGTTGGCTCAGTCTCACCACTGCCTCTTCCTCCGAACTGTGAAAGTCAGTGGCACGACCTTCATTCCATGTGGGGTCTAGGACCTCATCGTCCCCTGCATCGTCTTCCACCCAGTCTTGATCCCTGACCTCCTGTTCAGTCTGCACACTGCAGAAAGACGCAGCAGTTGGCACCTGTGTTTCGTCATCATCAGAGACGTGCTGAGGTGGTATTCCCATGTCCTCATCATCAGGAAAAATAAGTGGTTGTGCGTTAGTGCATTCTATCTCTTCCACCCCTGGGGAAGGGCTAGGTGGATGCCCTTGGGAAACACTGGCAGCAGAGTCTTCAAACAGCATAAGAGACTGCTGCATAACTTGAGGCTCAGACAGTTTCCCTGATATGCATGGGGGTGATGTGACAGACCGATGGGCTTGGTTTTCATGCGCCATCTGTGCGCTTTCTGCAGAAGACTGGGTGGGAGATAATGTGAACGTGCTGGATCCACTGTCGGCCACCCAATTGACTAATGCCTGTACCTGCTCAGGCCTTACCATCCTTAGAACGCCATTGGGCCCCACCAAATATCGCTGTAAATTCTGCTGGCTACTGGGACCTGAGGTAGTTGGTTCACTAGGACGTGTGGCTGTGGCAGAACGGCCACGTCCTCTCCCAGCACCAGAGGGTCCACTAACACCACCACGACCATGTCCGCGTCCGCGTCCCTTATTAGATGTTTTCCTCATTGTTCCCGTTCACCACTATTTTGAGAATGGCAAATTTGGGAATAGTTTTTCAACCCAGAACAAAAAATGTGCTTTTACGGTCACTACAAATAACTTGACCAGATAAAACAGTACAGATTTGGTTGAATAGAAATGTCAGGCCTGTTTTTTTTTGCGCTGTGTGACAGGTATAGGTTTAATCACAGAATCAGACTTCTATCTGCACGGTAGCGTGTGTCTTAGGTTTTTTCTGAATGACACTATCAGCGCCTTCAATGTAAGATATCCTTTCTGGGATAGATTTCAAGTAGGCCTCATATACCAGAAACTAGTTATTTTGAGAATGGCAAATTTGGGAATAGTTTTTCAACCCAGAACAAAAAGTGTGCTTTTACGGTCACTACAAATAACTTGACCAGCTAAAACAGTACAGATTTGGTTGAATAGAGATGTCAGGTCTATTTTTTAGGCGCTGGGTGACAGGTTCAACTTGCCCCTGATGTAGTATATGGCAAAAAAATAACCACACTGTTGATGGTTAAATGCACTTCGGTGATACAGGCTCAGCCTGCAGCTGATGTAGGATATAGCACAAAATAACCACACTATTGATGGTTAAATACACTTGGTGATAGCTTGTGCTGGCGCACCACAAGTCACAAAATGGCCGCCGATCACCCCAGAAAAAAAGTGATCAAAAAACGCTCTGGGCAGCCTCAAAAAAGTGAGCAAGTCGATATTATCACTTCAATGATCCACAGCTGCAGATCGATCACAGAATGAAGTCTTTTGGAGGAGTTAATCTGCCTAATCTCGCCCTAACGTCGCAGCTGCAACCTCTCCCTATGCTTGAATCAGCAGAGTGACGTGCAGCGCTACGTGACCCAAGCTTATATAGAGGCTGGGTCACATGCTTCACTGGCCAATCACAGCCATGCCAATAGTAGGCAAGGCTGTGATGGCCTCTTGGGGCAAGTAGTATGACGCTTGTTGATTGGCTGCTTTGCAGCCTTTCAAAAAGCGCCAAGAAAGCGCCGAACACCGAACCCGGACTTTTACGAAAATGTTCGGGTTCGGGTCCGTGTCTATACAGTTCGGGTTCGCTCATCCCTAGTTATAACCTATCACTCTTCCAGTTTAGGCTGTGTCTGCTGCAGTCTAATAGACATTCAGTCATGTCAGGCCTGGAGCTTTTGTTAGGCCCCTGGCTGCCATGGCTCACATCAGCACCCTGCGATTGCGTTCTCTGGGAGCCCTATCCCTCTAACTGCCTAGATGCAACAGTTGCTATTGATCTCAGCATCTAGGGAGTTCAGCGGATAGCGTTGAAGTCATCACCTATGCCGGCGATTACAGTGGGAGTCAATGGTGGTCTCCCGCTGTGATCCAGAGCTCTGTATGAGCACAGACTGTGAGGTCTGTTCAGTTACTGCCCCCACGCAAAGATTAATGGTGCAGGAGTGAACAGACTACAAAGGCTGTGCTGATACAGCCTTCTGGACCAAAGAATGTCTCGTAAGTAGAAATACGCATGAGACTTTTTTCTAAAGAGTGAAATTGCCTGTACAGGTGTTACTGTGACCTCTGCAAGTATGTACCGCACATATAACTGGCTTCACCATTAAGTCTCTTCACATCTGCATTGTGACTTTCGAATGGCCACATTTTCTTACAATGAGTTCTGTCTAAGTTCTGTCTGGTATCCATCAGGTTGATGGCAAGACTAGCAGGGACTGCAGTTTGTGGAGTACCCTAGGACAGGGTTTTTCTGCAAATGTTTGGTTTGTGGTGTTATTTAAATGTTTGCATTGTACACCAGTAGGTGAGGTATTGATTGGCATCAGGAATGGGGCTAACCACTCCATTCCTCCCCTTTTGGTAGTAGTGGGCTGGTCCTATTTCCTACAAGGGGAGAGAGGTGTTAGCTAGGACTGTGAGGAGGCACGTCTGATTGCTCCTGCTGCTAGGGCCTTAGGGACCAGAGAACCAACTCATATGTGAGACCACTACTCCAGAGAGACTTCAAAGACAAAAACTACAGATATTCTTAAAGGCCACAGCGTTACAGTTAGCAAAGTGACCAGCAAACATAGCTATCCAAAAATTGCAGGTGAGGGACTACAGCTCAGACACCCATCACCTTAGAGGCTTTGGTAGCAATATGAACAGAGCTTATAAGGCATTCTAAAGATGTGCACTCACATCAGTGCTCTTACTTTGTACAGGAGCGGTTTAGCATTAGATATTATGTTATTCGTACGGATATAGAATAGGGACAGCTAGCCAGTTGAACTAATGACAGATGTATAGGAGAGAGAGCAAAGCCTTTTGGCCTTTGGGACAATTTACATAGGCTGATACACAGGGCAATGATTGGGGACGAACTGTTTATTCCTGATCATTGCCCACTTATGTGAGCCGCATTTAAAGGCAGCAATCATCTCCTCTGTATGGGGGCAAGCGATCGCTTGAAGGCGTTGTTGGCGAGATATACCCTTTACTTATGATAGTGCCCCCTGGTGTTCATTCTTGATAGCAATGTGCATGTCCTCCTACTGAATCTATTTTGGTTGGCATTGCTAGACATAATGTGGGTGCTGCATTGTGGTGTGTGTTCGGCGCTGCTGTGGAGGTGCGGTAATATAGGTGCCGCTGGTGAGGCCATGGCATCACCATAGATTGGCTGGTGAGCCCTGAGTTTAAAAGTTTGAGAAGCCCTGAGCAGAGAGATAGGTGCAGAATATACTTTGGGCTGCATGCCTCTTGCCTCCTTGTCCTTTTTCCCAGAATACCGTGCAGTAAATCAGAAGGCAATTGCTTTATGATATGAACTAATGATCCCAGCAAGTGATTTACCCAGTAGAATAATTAATTCCATCTTTCTGCTGTGCGTGTTCTCCGTGACAGCAACTAGTTCAGTCATTGTTTATGGACTCGCCAAATGTCACCGTGAGCGCTATTCTGGGCCTCGCAAACGTAATCGGCACATTAAATAAACATTAACAAAATGGCAACATTACATCAAACGCACAAGTCAGCTGCAGAGGCGACCACACACTGCCATCTTCATTGCCGAAATTTTGACGTCCTATGTTTTTTTTCTGAACTTGTGTTTTCTCCTCTGCAAAGTGTAAACAACAGCAATGATTAAATTCCCGACTTGACAGATCCATTTACTCTCTGCGAGCGGCGGCCACATCACAGCTATGTTTTCGGTCTGCGATCTGACTCCGGAGTGCGGATTCATTTTCTGATAGCGAGACAAGTTATGACTTGCCAGATCAGTTTATTGAAATGCACATCTCGCTGAGTTTTTTTATTTCAACATCAAGATATTTGCTTCATCAGTCAAACATTTCTTGTATTTACCGACCACAATATTGGTGAATGAACCATATGGGGTAACTTAGGGGCACAACCTAGGCAGAGAATTTCTTATGACATACCACATGGATGAAATAAAACGTATTATAGATTACAATTCATCACGTGTATCATGCATTTATTTCATGTGTATATACCGTTTAAGGCTACTTTCACACTAGCGTTTTTACTGGATCCGGCAGGGTTCAGCAAAAACGCTTCCGTTACTGATAATACAACCGTCTGCATCCTTTATGAACGGATCCGGTTGTATTATTTTTAACATTGCCAAGATGGATCCATCATGAACTCCATTGAAAGTCAATGGAGGATGGATCCGTTTTCGATTGTGACAGAGAAAACGGATTAGTCCCCATTGACTTGCATTGGGGTAATGCCGGATCCGTCTTGCATCCGCATCCCAGGACGGAAAGCAAACTACAACATGTTGCAGTTTGCTGTCCGGTATGAGAACACAACTAAACGGAACGGAATGCATTTTGGAGAATTCCGTTCTGTTCAGTTCAGTTTTGTCCCTGAGGGGTTAACTGCCGCTGATGGCAGCTCCCTGTCATAGAGGTCGGGTGCCGGGTATGTGATTCTGCTGCTGGCACCCGCCTCCTGTATCTGTATTAAACGTTAGTTACTTTCATTGGTGGCCAAAATCACCCCCTTTCCCAATTTTACATTTAAAATATATAAACAATAAATAAAAAAACATATTACATATCGCCGTGTCTGAAAAGTCCAAACTATTAAAATATTTTTAAAAATTCCTATGCGATGAACACTAACAGAAAAAAT
Source organism: Bufo bufo (assembly GCF_905171765.1). Taxonomy (NCBI): domain Eukaryota; kingdom Metazoa; phylum Chordata; class Amphibia; order Anura; family Bufonidae; genus Bufo; species Bufo bufo. The sequence goes on along the minus strand of NC_053394.1, from coordinate 323,793,029 downwards.
AAAATAAAATGCCCGATTCACAATTTTTTTGTCACCTTGTCCCCCCAAAAAATAAGATAGCACTGTTCGATTATAAGCCGGACGTTCCATAAAATGCGTAATGCACGCTTTTTTCGGTGTTTCATTTTTTTGGTGTCGAGTATCGCAATACTTTTTTATGGTATCGAAATCGAATCAAAATGTTGGTATCGTGACAACCCTAGTTAGATCCCTACTGAGCAGTACTTGGTATATAACATAGTAACATAGTAGTAACATAGGACATAAGGCCGAAAAAAGACATTTGTCCATCCAGTTCGGCCTGTCATCCTGCAAGTTGATCCAGAGGAAGGCAAAAAAAACCTTTGAGGTAGAAGCCAATTTTCCTCACTTTACGGGAATAAAAAATTCCTTCCCGACTCCAATCAGGCAATCAGAATATCTCCCTGGATCAACGATCCCTCTCTAATAGCTATAGCCTGTAATATTAAGCTCCAGAAATACATGCAGGCCCCTCTGGAATTCCTTTATTGTACTCACCATCACCACCTCCTCAGGCAGAGAGTTCCATAGTCTCACTGCTCTTACCGTAAAGAATCCTTTTCTATGTTTGTGTACAAACCTTCTTTCCTCCAGACGCAGAGGATGTCCCCTCGTCACAGTCACAGTCCTGGGGATAAATAGATGATGGGATAGATCTCTGTACTGACCCCTGATATATTTATATATAGTTATTAGATCTCCCCTCAGTCGTCTTTTTTCTAACGTGAATAACCCTAATTTTGATAATCTTTCAGGGTACTGTAGTTGCCCCATTCCAGTTATTACTTTAGTAGCCCTCCTCTGGACCCTCTCCAGCTCTGCTATGTCTGCCTTGTTCACTGGAGCCCAGAACTGTACACAGTACTCCATGTGTGGTCTGACTAGCGATTTGTAAAGTAGAGGGAATATGTTCTCATCACAGGCATCTATGTCCCTTTGATGCAACTCATTATCTCATTGGCCTTGGCAGCAGCTGCCTGACACTGTTTTTTGCAGCTTAGTTTGCTGTTTATTAAAATTCGTAGATCCTTTTCCATGTCAGTGTTACCGAGTGTTTTACCATTTAGTATGTACGGGTGACTTGCATTATTCCTTCCCATGTGTATAACCTTACATTTGTCAGTGTTAAACCTCATCTGCCACTTATCTGCCCAAGCCTCCAATCTATCCAGATTCCTCTGGATCTGGATAGATTGCAGAGGGATTGTTCATAATGAAGATTCCCGATATACTCTGTCCATTAAGGTTACATTTGCCTGACAGAACCCAAAAGAATGTTCTTTTGGCCTCTGGCCAGTAGACATTAGTACACCAAGAAAAAGACTATATAGAATATCGCAGTAGACTACCCTATTGCATACAGTGGTATCCAGTAGGGATCGACCGATTATCGGTTTGGCCGATATTATCGGCCGATATTGAGGATTTTGAACGTTATCGGTATCGGCATCTATTTTGCCGATATACCGATAACGTATTGGGAACACAGAACGCGTTGCTCTCAGCGCGTTCTGTGTTCCCTCCGCAGCACAGGGGAGAAGGAAGCAGTGTCTCCTCCCCCTGTGATGCTGCTGCCGCTGCCTCCAATGACAGGACGGAAGACAAGAGGAGGGGAGGGGCTGTGGCCGCTGCGCCACCAATGAAGATGAGTCTTTCATTAATTCAAATACAGGAGGCGGGAGCTGGCTGCAGAATCACATAGCCGGCTCCCGACCTCTATGAACGGCAGCTGCGGTCCGCGGTAGTTAACCTCTTAGGTGCCGCGGATCGCAGCTACCGCTCATAGAGGTCGGGAGCCGGCTATGTGATTCTGCAGCCAGCTCCCGCCTCCTGTATGTGAAAGAGAGGTATCTTCATTGGTGGCGCAGTGCGCCCCCCCCCCCCCCTCAAGCCCTCTAGTATTAATCATTGGTGGCGCAGTGCGCCCCCCACCCCCATCCCAATAGTAAAAACATTGGTGGCGCAGTGCGCCCCCCCCCCTCAAGCCCCCTAGTATTAGTCATTGGTGGCGCAGTGCGCCCCCCACCCCCATCCCAATAGTAAAAACATTGGTGGCGCAGTGCGCCCCCCCCCCCCCAGTTCTAATCATTGGTGGCAGTGGCCACAGGATCCCCTCTCCCCTGCTCCTCCGATCGGAGCCCCAGCAGTGTAAGCCTGGGGCTCCGATCGGTTACCATGGCAGCCAGGACGCTATTGAAGCCCTGGCTGCCATAGTCAGCTCCATTTTGCTGTGTGCACAGGGCAGCAGGGAGAGTGCAAGATCCTATTCACTCTGATAGAGATCTATCAGGGTGAATGGGACAAGGGTTCTAGTCCCTAAGGGGGCTAAAAGTTAGTAAAAAAAAAAAACACAAAAATATTAAGTATAAATTAAAAAGATTTACAAAAAAAATAAAATAATAATACACGTTAACAATAAACATTAATTTTCAGCAGATTTGTGTAGGAAATTTTTTTTTTCCTCAAAAATAAAAATACCCAGAATATCGGTATAAATTATCGGCTATCGGCCTGAAAGTTGACAAATTATCGGTATCGGCCCTAAAAAATCAATATCGGTCGATCCCTAGTATCCAGTGAAAAAAAGTATAGAGTGCGTTACATGTATACTTTTTTATTGCCACTCTGTGGCATCTGTCAGAGGCATCGATTTAATATATATGTCCCTGCCATGTGAATAGAGCCTTGGGCACGTAATCGCCAAAGATTTTATATCACGTGCACTCTTCTGAGTCTTTTTGCAGTCTAGTTTACTCTGAAAGCTGAAGCTGCTTTTCTCAGCCCATGGGAGGGCCAGCTGCATGTCTGCCTGTTTCTAACCCAGTGCAAACCGTTTGTCATCTACACCAGCGGTCCCCATCAGCCGGGCTGCGGCCCAGAACGGGCCCTGGAGGATTGTTTGCCGGGCCGCGGCAAAAGGGCCCATCGCCGACGTCGCGATTGCGCCACAGTAATAGCAAATAACATATCTGCAGCATCAGTGCTTCAGTTGGTCCCGCCCCCATCAGCGCCGCGGTGGAAGAGAGGAGAGGAGGGCTCCGTGACTCAGTCACTCACTTCAGGCAGCTCCGGCCTCCTCCAGCACAGAAGCCTAAGCTGCAGTGCTTTATCCCCACCAGCGCCAATGTGCCCGCCCCCAGTCTTCTCAGTGCCAGCACAGCTGTGGGTGGTTGCAGATTAGAAGTGTCATTGTGGTAACTAAGAAAGCAGCAAGGAGGAGGACTAGCAGCAGCCAAAGCTCCATCAATAGTAAATTTTACTGAATGTTGAGGGGCAGCAGGACAGGGTAGTGGGATGTGAGTGAGAGGCACTCAGAGCAGCAGAGAGGCTCACTGAGGCCAGGAGCAGCCATTTTAGTCAGAGTACAGCCATTCTGCAGTTTTGGCTCTAATCTGATTAAAATGGCTGCTGCTGGCCTCAGTCTCTCCCTCTGCCTGCTCTGCCTCTTTTTTCACAGGTGCCCAGCACAAAGTGTTTGACCCTCAAAATGGTGTATTATATTAATCGCACATCAAGTGTTTCAATATCAAAATGGTGTATTATTATTAATCCTTCTCTTCATAGGTGCCCAGCCCAGCACACCAAGTTTTTGAACCTCAAAAAGCCCCGCCCACCCCCCCCACACACACCAGACCCGGTCCCTGGGAAAATTGTCTTGCATGAAACTGGTCCTTGGTGCAAAAAAAAGGTTGGGGGCCACTGATCTACACGACCGTATTTATGGGTCCGTATCCATTCCGCAATTTTGTGGAACGGATGCAGACGCATTCATTTCTATGGGTCCTGAAAACATGCGGACAGCACAACGCATTTGTACTTCTGTTCTGCGGCCTCGCAAAAAAGATAGAGCATGTCCTATTCTTGTCCGCAGACAAGAATAGGCATTGCTAATATAGGGCTGGCTGTGTGCGTTACGCAAAAAGCGAAACGCACACAGCCGGTATCTGTGTTTTGCGGATGCGCAATTTGCAAAAAACATACTAAATAAGGTAAGGTTCAGTCAAGTGCCTGTAGATAGCTCTAAATTGAGCTTCAGTTTTGAGAGATGTTAAACATTATTGCTAATAGGATATACTTTACTAAAACCTACTTTAACATGTGTTAGGCAAAAAAAACTCTTGAAAATGTGCCAGAAACCCCAGGCTACTTGTGTCCCTATGGCAATACTTTGTTTTGTATCCTGGCCGTTCAAGAGTCTCTGTCAGCATGATCAACTCTATTAAACCAGGCATATTGCCTGGTAGGGTTGATCATCCTGACTAAAATGATAACTTTCTTTTCTTTTCAGGCAGAGATATGTGGACATTTATACTTACGCAAATTAGGCAGTTAGAGCACCGAGGGGCCGGCATGGCTCTTAGAGCATTGCTACAGCTACGTCCCTCAATGCTCAGTATCCCCCCCCCCCTCCCCTGATTGACAGCACTAGACAGCCTTGGCTAATGGTGGTTCTACTGTGATTCCCTCAAGGCCCCTTTGTACAAACAGATTGTCGGGAAGGAACCGTTCCTTCCCGAGAATCTGCTGATCGCTCGCGGAGGAGACTTCTGCATTTACATGCAGCGATCTCCTCCAGAGTATAGGAAGGAAAGTTCGCTAATGTAATTGCTCTTCCCCATTCTGACTCATTTCCAGGCAACAGATCGCGTTTACACAGTACGATCTGTGGCTTATATATACGGAATCATTGGTGGCAGCGCCGTGTGGGAAGGAGATTTCCAACCTCCCTGATGCCGCTGCAATTTCTGCTTCCTGGTGAACTGAAGTCACCAACGGGTTCACAGAGTAGCACAGCAGCTGAGAGGATGGAAAGTTCAGTAAGGCCTAATGCACACGACCACAAGTATTTTGCAGTCCGCAAACTCCATATACAGTTGTGTTCCAAATTATTCAACCCCCAATGCTGTAAAGGGTTTTAGGGAATTTAGTGTACATTTGTAATTGTGTTCAGAATGAAATCTTAAAAGGACTTTTTAAAGAACCAAATGCAACTAAAATGACATCAATTGTTTTTGTAATACAGTATTAAATGTTTTTTTTGTGATTTCTTCATTGACACAATTATTCAACCCCTTAAAGACTACCACTCTTAAGAACAGAGGTTCATTCAAATGTTTTCGATCCCAGGTATTGAAAACACCTGTGGATGTCAAGGAGCAGCAATCAAGCATAATAAGCACCAATTAGGCAGATTTAAAAGGACTGTGATACTCAGCTCCTTCTAGACATTTACTGGTGTGTTTACAAACATGGAGAAGTCAAGAGAATGGTCCAGGAAGACAAGAGAAGAGGTGATTTCTCTTCACAGGAAGGGCAATGGCTATAAGAAGATTGCAAAGATGTTAAACATACCAAGAGACACCATAGGAAGCATCATTCGCAAATTCAAGGCAAAGGGCACTGTTGAAACGCTACCTGGTCGTGGCAGAAAGAAGATGCTGACTTCGACTGCTGTGCGCTACCTGAAGCGCAAAGTGGAGAAAAGTCCCCGTGTGACTGCTGAGGAACTGAAAAAAGATTTGTCAGATGTGGGTACTGAAGTTTCAGCTCAGACAATAAGGCGCACACTGCGTAATGAAGGCCTCCATGCCAGAACTCCCAGGCGCACCCCCTTGCTGTCTCCAAAGAATAAGAAGAGTCGACTGCAGTATGCCAAAAGTCATGTGGACAAACCACAAAAGTTTTGGGATAGTGTTCTGTGGACTGATGAAACAAAATTAGAACTGTTTGGGCCCATGGATCAACGCTATGTTTGGAGGAGGAAGAACAAGGCCTATGAAGAAAAGAACACCTTGCCTACTGTGAAGCATGGCGGGGGGTCAATCATGCTTTGGGGCTGTTTTGCTTCTACAGGTACAGGGAAGCTTCAGCGTGTGCAAGGTACCATGAATTCTCTTCAGTACCAGGAGATATTGGATGAAAATGTGATGCAGTCCGTCACAAACCTGAGGCTTGGGAGACGTTGGACCTTTCAACAGGACAATGATCCCAAGCATACCTCCAAGTCCACTAGAGCATGGTTGCAGATTAAAGGCTGGAACATTTTGAAGTGGCCATCGCAGTCACCTGACTTAAATCCGATTGAGAACCTCTGGTGGGACTTAAAGGAAGCAGTTGCAGCGCGCAAGCCTAAGCCATGAAGAATGGGCGAAGATACCCGTAGATCGCTGCAAGACACTTGTGTCAAGCTATGCTTCACGTTTAAAAGCTGTTATAACTGGAAAAGGATGTTGTGCTAAGTACTAAGATTGAATGTCACTTGGGGGTTGAATAAAACTGATAATGATGTGAGCACAGAAAATACATTTGTGGTTATTTCATTATAAATGTTATGTTATATTTGTCTGACTTACAAGTGCCTCTTTGATTTAATTGTAAACAAGATGACTGAAATGATCAAAATCAATGTCAAACTGGCCAAAACACTCAATTTCAGTGGGGGTTGAATAATTTTGAAAACAACTGTATAGCTTTTTTCTTTTTTTTCTAATTTTATTTCCATTTCCTGCAATTTTTAATATGTATTGTTGAAATGTGAGGAAAAACAACCTAATTGCTTTAATAATGAATATACAATGTAAATTTTTGTAATAAATAAAATAAAAATTATGTGAAAAAAATGTGTAACTCAAGCTACTCACCAGGCCTTGTGTTCTCTTCTGCTTTCAGGTCGCGTGTTTGTCCACTGCCGTGAGGGCTACAGCCGCTCGCCCACGTTGGTCATAGCTTACCTGATGCTACGTCACAAGATGGATGTAAAAACCGCGGTTGCAACGGTGCGGCACAAAAGGGAGATTGGCCCCAATGATGGCTTCCTAAAGCAGCTATGCCAGCTCAATGAAAAATTGGTGAAAGAGGGTAAAGTCAAGTGTTGATTGTAGCTCAGAGCTACAGCATTTAAACTACAAGTACAATGTGTTCCCACAGCAGGGATTTCAAAGTGAAACCGTCCTCTAAACAGCATGTAGGCAGCCATTTTTGTTGCTATCAGTTATAGTTCCGGAGCCATTGTGAGGCATGAGGCTCGTTGTATGCCTCATGGCTCGCTGGTGTGATTAGTTTCTAGTTCATTAGAAAATGGATGCCTTCACTGTTTTTAGGAGGTGAGTTCCGTTCAAAAAGCAACAAACATAAGCAGGAAGGGATCTCCCGGTGGTTCGGTGTTGTCCTGACGTAGTTCAGCTGCCAAATATTTTTGGCTTTACTTTTTTTAGAGTTTAAATGAACCATTTTATTTTGGTTTATTTTTTAAATTGTGATACTTGCTAGAACTGAAAATCTACAAACAACCCCTATGCCTGAGGGGTGACCCTTCTTCAGTCTGTTTCATTGTGATCAGCATGACCATTGCCTTTCAAGACTGATTCTTCTCACTGTCATTAACTATCAACATATGCCTTTTTTGTTTGCTATGATTTTTTGGGGGTCTATGTATCAAAACAGGAAAACAAATCTTTTGTCTAAGGGAGTACATGCACTGCTTGTGTTTGAAAGGGTTGTCCCACCATAGCAACCTATCTGATATGCGAGGATCTGACCACTGGGACCTCAAGTGATCACAAGAATAGGGGTTCTGTGTCCCCAAATATGAATGGAGTGATAGTGATTCATGCACACTCCAACTCCATTCATGTCCGTGGAAGTGCCATGTCAACCAACTGCTGTACTTGGGTATCTCCAGTACTCGCGTCGAGAAGAATGGCGAGGTGGCGCACAAGTCTGACGCTCCATTCACACAGGGAACTCCCTGTTCTTGTGATCGATCAGGATCAGAGTGGTCGGATCCCACCGATTGTATAGGTATCACCTGTCCTATACATAGATGGTAATTTGTTATGGTGCAACAACCTCTTTAAACCCCTTTTAATGGGTTTTAAAAAGCTGTGATTGTGGTTAGAGGCTACTTGTGCTCCTATGGCAACATTTTCCGCTTTGCGTGCTGGCAGTGCAGTGTTGTCATAGGGACTTGGTGTCAATCAAAATCTCTTTCCATATCCTGGGTGAGATGGAACATGCACATTGAGTTGTACAGAGATTTAGATCCCCAAAATTTTGTTTCTATGACAACACTGCATGTCAAAGATAGAAAGTGTTGTCATAGCCACACAGAAGGTTTTCACACAGACCTCCTGGAACAGGTGTAACATACTAAAAGTATTTCATTTAACTGCCACTCCATCCGCTTGCTTGTCACGTACCTCAGAATCCATAATGAGTGTCCCATGTTGTAGTTAGAAATTTAAGAATTTATATTAGTTATTGTAGTTTTACCATGATTTTGTTCATTTTTTTTCTTTAAATTACATTCTTTTTAACTTAAACTAGTTTTACATCTGCGGCTGGACGCTCCGGCAGGATGATCTGGCAGACTTCTCTGGATCCGGCATTGCCGGACCGCGCCGCCTGCCCGCCAGACTCCGTTGACTATCATGGGATCTGGAGGGGAAACAGCTGCAAATATTCGGGGATTCGTCACGCAGTGGTTTCTGTGTGGCCGATTCCCGGACTCTCTGCCTGAACAGCCTTCTGGAGACACAGCCGCAGATATGAAACTAGCTTTAGGGTCCATTCACACGTCTGTTGTTTCTTTCCTGATCTGTTCCGTTTTTTGCGGAACAGATCTGGACCAGTTCTGTACCCATTCATTTTCAATGGGTCTTGAAAAAAAATCAGACATTGAGCTGTCCGATTTTTTTCAGGACCCATTGAAAATGAATGGGTACAGAACTGGTCCAGATCTGTTCCGCAAAAAACGGAACAGATCAGGAAAGAAACAACGGATGTGTGAATGGACCCTTAGTGTAATCTATTGTCCTTTCTGAAATATGGTACAGTATTTGCAATTGTGTTATTTTTGTTTTTAAAGGGTAACTCTAGATTACAATTACTGTTCTGACCATATATAGCCTGAGCTTCATAGGCAAACTATAGATCTCTAGCTAGAAACAGTGACAAACTCCTAGGTCAACCATGGAGAATCCCTAGTGTGAATTTAGTAGGGAATTGTAGTTGATGGGCCTCACTTTAAAATGAAGGTATACAGGACAGCCCTGTAGCTTCAAATGAGAAAATGGAAAGTTAATCAGTCTGAATTCCCCTGCACCACCCAGACAATAAGGGTATGTGTACACAACATTTTTTTTCTTCAAAAACAGAAAATGATACAAATTGTTTGCTCATAGTTGGAGTGGATTTCATTTTTTGTCTTTAGGACAGTCCACAATGGGCTATAAGGACCACTCCAGCCACTTCTCTCTGGAAACTAGTGATGGTGCAATCTCATGGACGTTATCTTCTGATAACACATAGTGAGAATAAGAAGGTTCACGCCCTGGTAAAACAGCATGAAAATGTCTCACTGATTGACAGGGATAACTGGCTTTAGGCTACATGGTGGCATGTCGTCCTTGCTCTTCAGTACTTCCAACAGCAGAGATCACACCATATGACAACTTCATATCCTTTTTCCAATCATTTGAATCTCAAACCTTTAAGGGGTTGTCCCTTCTCACTTTTTGCAGAAGTTAGGGCCGTTTCCATATTCCCAGACACTTAGGGCCAGCGCTTAGTCCCATCTTATCACGCAAGTGGAGAGATGGAACAACCCCTTTGAAGGGGTTGCTTGAGATGTGAAAAAACCTTCATACTTTTGGTCACATTCCAGTCCCCTGCTGGTCTCTACTTCCTTTATGCCTCTCAGAACACTGGAAATGCCAACGCGGCCAATCACTGTCCGCATTGGTAACCTGCTAAAACCAGTGACCAGCTGAGTAGGCATTTCCTTCATGTTCAGAAGGAGAAGTAAGCCACTGCCAGAAGTGTCTGGTGGTGGCATACTCCCTCTTCCCATTGACAACGCATGCATGCTTGGCCGAATCCAGCGTGTATGTGCATGGGAGGGTCGGAAGGAATAGCTGTCAGCCGACAGCTATCGAAGGTGTATAGGCACCTTTAGTATGACGACCATTGGCTACAGACTGAAAGCTGACTGGTTGCGACAGGTCATCATTGCTTATGTCACGTAGTCCCTCAGTAGACGATGGCTGTCATGTACTTTTGTACAGTATATTACCTCAATACAGGATTTGCACAATGCAAGTCTATTATCAACCACTCTCACCCTACAAAATGAAGAACGGGCGCGACGGCCTGGAAAATATGGCGCACATTGTTTTGATACATAGACTCATTGTACTTAACTTTTAAATAAGTGTGTTGATTTTATAATTGTCTATCTTAATGGTTGTTACTTGTGATTGTTCATTTACAAAACGGGTGCCTACAGATTTTCTGCATATATAGGTAAAGGTGAACACAATGGTTTATATGCAAATTGAAATGTCTCACCCCTGCCTGTGTATGTCCACCTAAGTGTTTTGTGTGATTAAATAACTACTGCTCACATGTTGTACGTGCAGTTTTTTTTATAACCGGTGTAAACGTTTTGTAGAATAAGTAGGTCATGTGTTTGCGGTCTGCTGGGTTATGCCTCATTTAGATGCACTAAGCAAGCAGGCAATTATTGGAAAGGGGCATTTCTTCCTTTATAATTCCCTGCTCGTCAGTGGAGTTGAAGAGCTACAATTACATGCAGCAATCACCTCCACGGTATGGGGAAGAACGATGGTTACCGTTGTTTGTCCTCATACACATTTGTTTTTGGACGGCAGATCGATGTTCACACAGCACAATCTGCTGACCAGGAACAGTTTTTAATGTGCTGCATGAAAGATCATTTCACCTGATGAGCGAGCATTCATTTATTGGGCAATCGGCAGCACATTTACAGGGGCAGATTTCCAGGAACGAGCATTTGTAGCAACATTTGATCCCGATAATCTGTCCAACAATTGTGCGGTGTAAATCCGCCTATAAACAGGCTCATAGCACTAAGAATTCTCATCAAACTGACCACAAGTGTTGTTGCTCAACTAGACAAAGCAATTCATGCTCACAATACAGAGATAATCCTAAACTTCCTATCCACTGACTATACATCATAGCTTCCCTATTGATCATGACTACCACCAATACCAGTACTGTCACGGGTAGTGGTTGGGCTAGTTCCAAGGGTGTTATCCTGGTAATGACCTGCTTTTCACCTTTTAACCCCTGTACAGGGATCTGGACTTGGAATAATCCTGGTGTGGTTGGCTGCTGACCCACAGGGGTCAGAGACACTGGTAAAAAACACAGATGGATCAGGCAGTATTTGTAGTCAGGACTGGCAGAGTACGTGTGAATCCACTAAAATAGTCTGAGGTCAGGACAGGCAGCACAGGTTCAATACGGTAAACAGGCAAAGCTCAGGTCAGGCAGCGACAGGTCAGAATTGATTAATAGGTAGATGTCAGTACATAGGCAGACAAACAGAACACCACACCTCTTTAAGGAACTAACAAGCTAGGCAACCTAAAGCTCCGGCGCCCGCCCCTAGGGGAAAAGGGGCTTAAGTCCCAGAGGTGGCGAAGCATTAGCTGGAGAAGACTAGGGTTCGTGCGTGCTCTAGGGATAGACCTGAGGGAACATGCAAAGAAGCACAGGCCAAGGCCTGAAGAAGGAGAGGTCGCATGAGACGTCTGCAGTCAGACCCGCTGCTGGCGGGTCGAGGAGGGCAAGTAGGTCCAGACCGCCAAGACAGCAGAGAAGCCAGCTGGCTGGGTAAACCAATGCCAGTGCCTGCTAGGGGAAGCAGGGCAACAATGGGCACGGGCCACCAGTACAAGTACCATGACTCCCACAAGCTAGCAGCACCTGTTTTGCTAGGATCTCTGTGTGAGTAAATCATACTTTTCTTTAAGGGAGCCATTTGGATGGTATGTGTCTACCAAGCGTCCACCAGTCCTTAGGCCTCTTTCACACGAGCGTGTCCGGATGCGTCCCGTTGCATTGCGGCAAACCCGCCCGAGTAGGTACGCAATTGCAGTCAGTTTTGACTGCGATTGCGTTCCGATGTTCAGTTTTTATCGTGCGGGTGCAATGTGTTTTGCACGCGCATGATAAAAAACTGACTGTGGTACCCAGACCCGAACTTCTTCACAGAAGTTCAGGTTTGGGTTAGTTGTAGTGTAGATTGTATTATTTCCCCTTATAACATGGTTATAATGGAAAATAATAGCATTCTGAATACAGAATGCATAGAACAATAGGGCTGGAGGGGTTAAATTTTTTTTTATTTAACTCACCTTAATCCACTTGTTCGCGCTGCTGGCATGGTGATGAATCATGTGATGGACCATGTGATGAACGTAGTGACGTCATCAAAGGTCCTATTCCTCACAAAAGAAGACAGAAGAGATGCCGGCTGCGCGAACAAGTGGATTAAGGTGAGTTAAATTATTTTACTTTTTTTTTAACCCCTCCAGCCCTATTAAACTATGCATTCTGTATTTAGAATGCTATTATTTTCCCTTATAACCATGTTATAAGGGGAAATAATAAAGATCGGGACCCCATCCTGATCGTCTCCTAGCAACCGTGCGTGAAAATCGCACCGCATCCGCACTTGCTTGCGGATGCTTGCGATTTTCACGCAGCCCTATTCACTTCTATGGGGCCTGATTTGCGTGATAAACGCACAAAATACAGCATGCTGCGATTTTCAAGCAACGCACAAGTGATGCGTGAAAATCACCGCTCATGTGCACAGCCCCATAGAAATGAATGGGATTCAGTGCGAGTGCAATGCGTTCAACTCGCGCATTGCACCCGCGCGGAAAACTCGCCCGTGTGAAAGGGGCCTTACAGCTTTGCTCTAATCTCCAATGATCTTATTAGCTTAAAGAGGACCTTTCACCAGAGGAAAGCGTCTAAACTAACTATACAGAGGTGTAGAGCGGCGCCCAGGGATTCCCCTGCAGTTACTGTTATCCCCGGGCGCCGCTCCGTTCGCCCGGTACAGCCTCCGGTATGTAAGGAGTTAGGCTCCACCCATTTGATCCTGCCGGCGTCTTCTTCTCCTATGCTGTAGCGCTGGCCAATGGCAGCGCTCAGCTCATAGCCAGGCTATGAGCTGAGCGCTGCCATTGGCCAGCGCTACAGCATAGGAGAAGACGACGCCGGCAGGATCAAATGGGTGGAGCCTAACTCCTTACATACCGGAGGCTGTACCGGGCGAACGGAGCGGCGCCCGGGGATAACAGTAAGTGCAGGGGGATCCCTGGGCGCCGCTCTACACCTCTGTATAGTTAGTTTAGAGGCTTTCCTCTGGTGAAAGGTCCTCTTTAAAGAGATTCTTCAAGTCAAAGCAGGTGGAAATGCAGCCCAAAGAGTACCAGGTCTCCACAACCAGTTCTTGCCCCTCATGGCTTCATTGATGTCCCCGGAGACATATACAGTCCTGATCAAAAGTTTAAGACCACTTGAAAAATGGCAAAAAATCATATTTAGCATGGCTGGATCTTAACAAGGTTACAAGTAGAGCTTCAACATGCAACAAGAAGAAATGGGAGTGAGACAAAACATTTTTTGAGCATTCAATTTAATGAAAATAACGATTAAACTGAAACAGGCTGTTTTTCAGCTGATCAAAAGTTTAGGACCACACCTCCAAAAAAAACTAACCCCCCCCCCCCCCCAAAAACAGAAATCCAACTTCCAAACATGAACTCAGTAATGAGTAGCTCCGCCGTTATTGTTTATCACTTCAAAAATTAGTTTCGGCATGCTTAATGCAAGCGTTTCCATGAGGTGAGTGGGAACATTTCTCCAAGTGGTGAAGACGGCCGCACGAAGGCCATCTACTGTCTGGAACTGTTTATTTTTGTAAACTTCCCTTGCCATAAATCCCCAAAGGTTCTCAATTGGATTTAGATCAGGGGAACACGCAGGATGGGCCAAAAGAGTGATATTATTCTCCTGGAAGAAGTCCCTTGTCCTGCGGGCATTGTGTACTGTAGCATTGTCCTGTTGAAAAAGCCAGTCGTTACCACACAGACGAGGGCCCTCAGTCATGAGGAATGCTCTCTGCAACATAGCCAGCGGCCGTTTGACGCCCCTGCACTTCCTGAAGCTCCATTGTTCCAGTGAAGAAAAAAGCACCCCATACCATTATGGCGCCCCCTCCACTGTGGCGCGTAGAAAACATCTCAGGTGGGATCTGCTTAACGTTGGAAACCATCAGGACCATCAAGCTAAAAAAAATTCTCATCATAGAATAAAACATTCTTCCACCTTTGAATGTCCCATGTTTGGTGCTCTCTTTCAAAGTCCAAACGAGCAGTTCTGTGGCCTTCAAGGAGACGAAGTCTTTGAAGACGTTTTTTGTTTTTGAAGCCCTTCAAGTCTCAGATGCCATCTGATGGTTATGGGGCTGCAGTCAGCACCAGTAAGGGCGTTAATTTGGGTCGAGGATCGTCCAGTGTCTTGACGGACAGCCAATTGGATCCTCCGGCTCAGTGCTGATGAAATTTTTTGGGGTCTTCCACTTGACTTTTTTGTTCCATAACCCTCAGGATCATTTAAGAAATTCCAAATGACTGTCTTACTGCGTCCCACCTCAGCAGCGATGGCGCGCTGTGAGAGACCCTGCTTATGCAGTTCAACAACCCGACCACGTTCAAAAAGGGAGAGTTTTTTTTCCTTTGCCATCACAACGTGTGACTACCTGACAGAAAATGACAATGAATCCACATCTTTGCACAGATTTGGCCTTTTGAAAGCATGTGGTCCTAAAATTTGGATCAGCTAAAAAACAGCCTGTTTCAGTTTAATCGTTTTCATTTAATTGAATGCTCCAAAAATGTTTTGTCTCACTCTCATTTCTTCTTGTTGCATGTTGAAGCTCTACTTGGAACCTTGTTAAGATCCTACAATGTAAAATATGATTTATTGCCATTTTTCAAGTGGTCTTAAACTTTTGATCAGGACTGTATGTCATTACAGGCCAAGAAAAAAATGATCAACAACGGCATATGTACAAGATTTCACCCCTGCATGTAATAATGTTCCCTCATGAATATCAATAAAGACAGAAGGATGGGATTTGGGCATGGAGATTTAGACTTTTTTTTTTATTGTGGTTACATCTCTCACTTCAGAGACCTAGCTTGGAGCATCAAAGTTGATTTTATCATAATGATGAAAAGAACTGTAATGTATTGGTGGCTGTTTGGGGGGCATGTGCCTTCTGACAGATTCACTTTAAAGAAGCCCTCACAGCTGGCAGCTAAAGACAGAGTGGAACCTTCTTACATATTTTCACCCAACCTATTTCTAAGTTTTTCTACCAAAATACATCCTGATTACCATACTTTGTGACACAAAACTGCCTCTAGCTACACTACTGCACCACTTTAGAAGTTATAGAAGTAACTAACAAGTGCCAAATTGACCCTGGCATAATAGAAAACACTATAGGTATGGTACCATGGCTGGTACAAATGACTGGTAAAGAAGAGTAAAGACATTGTGCCTTTCATCTGGCAGGTTTACGGGTGAAACTCGAAAATTTTTAATATTGTGCAAAGTTCATTTATTTCAGTAATGCAACTTAAAAGGTGAAACTAACATATGAGATAGACTCATTACATGCAAAGCGAGATATTTCAGGCCTTTATTTGTTATGATTTGGATGATTATTTCTTACAGCTTATGAAACCCCAAAGTCACAATTTTGAGGTACCCTTTGCTCAGGGGGTATGGATTAATTAGCTGACTAGAGTATGACACTTTGACCTAGAATATTGAACCTTTTCACAAAATTCTAATTTTAAGCTGCATTAATGCAATTCCTTTTAATTTGCATTACTGAAATAAATGGACTTTTGCACGATATTCAAATTTTTCGAGTTTCACCTGTATGCTTTTATACTGTAAATGTAGGAGACCGAAATATTGAACTACAGTATGCACTATAAGATCGGTAATCTTGTTCATTTACAACCACAACTGCCTCTTTGGAGACCAGACATCCAGACAAGGAACCTCTTCCCCAGAAACTTGTAAAAAGCAAGGCACTGGGATGAGTTTCATGATAACCGTAACCTCTGCCACCTCTTAAGATGAACTGGAACTTTTAGGTAGGGACTTCGTCCTGCAACACTTACCTACCAAATATTAAAGCTGTTTATGTACTTGAGAAAAATCAAAAGAATGG
This sequence comes from Bufo bufo, assembly GCF_905171765.1. NCBI lineage: Eukaryota > Metazoa > Chordata > Amphibia > Anura > Bufonidae > Bufo > Bufo bufo. Next base: position 323,776,912 of record NC_053394.1, on the reverse strand, counting down.
TCTGACAATCATGTCCTTCTATTACAAATGTAGTAGATATCGGTCATGCTCAATTTCAATATGTCCAATCCTTTGTTCGAGCAATCTTCTCCCCATTGAAATTAGAAAAAGAGCAGAGATCAGGTGGCGCTACACAGATATATTTCATTGAATTAATATATATTTATATATATATACACTCACCTAAAGAATTATTAGGAACACCATACTAATACGGTGTTGGACCCCCTTTTGCCTTCAGAACTGCCTTAATTCTACGTGGCATTGATTCAACAAGGTGCTGATAGCATTCTTTAGAAATGTTCGCCCATATTGATAGGATAGCATCTTGCAGTTGATGAAGATTTGAGGGATGCACATCCAGGGCACGAAGCTCCCGTTCCACCACATCCCAAAGATGCTCTATTGGGTTGAGATCTGGTGAATGTGGGGGCCATTTTAGTACAGTGAACTCATGTCATGTTCAAGAAATCAATTTGAAATTATTCGAGCTTTGTGACATGGTGCATTATCCTGCTGGAAGTAGCCATCAGAGGATGGGTACATGGTGGTCATGAAGGGATGGACATGGTCAAAAACAATGCTCAGGTAGCCCGTGGCATTTAAACGATGCCCAATTGGCACTAAGGGGCCTAAAGTGTGCTCAGAAAACATCCCCACACCATTACACCACCACCACCACCAGCCTGCACAGTGGTAACAAGGCATGATGGATACATGTTCTCATTCTGTTTACGCCAAATTCGGACTCTACCATTTGAATCTCTCAACAGAAATCGAGACTCATCAGACCAGGCAACATTTTTCCAGTCTTCAACAGTCCAATTTTGGTTAGCTCGTGCAAATTGTAGCCTCTTTTTCCTATTTGTAGTGGAGATGAGTGGTACCCGGTGGGGTCTTCTGCTGTTGTAGCCCATCCGCCTCAAGGTTGTGCGTGTTGTGGCTTCACAAATGCTTTGCTGCATACCTCGGTTGTAACGAGTGGTTATTTCAGTCAACGTTGCTCATCTATCAGCTTGAATCAGTCGGCCCATTCTCCTCTGACCTCTAGCATCCACAAGGCATTTTCGCCCACAGGACTGCCGCATACTGGATGTTTTTCCCTTTTCACACCATTCTTTGTAAACCCTAGAAATGGTTGTGTGTGAAAATCCCAGTAACTGAGCAGATTGTGAAATACTCAGACCGGCCCGTCTGGCACCAACAACCATGCCACGCTCAAAATTGCTTAAATCACCTTTCTTTCCCATTCTGACATTCAGTTTGGAATTCAGGAGATTGTCTTAACCAGGACCACACCCCTAAATGCATTGAAGCAACTGCCATGTGATTGGTTGACTAGATAATTGCATTAATGAGAAATAGAACAGGTGTTCCTAATAATTCTTTAGGTGAGTGTATGTATATATATATATATATATATATATATATACAGTGTGTATATATACAGTCAGGTCCATAACTATTGGGCCATCAACAGAATTTTACCATGTTTGGCTCTATACACCACCACAATGGATTTGAAATGAAACGCACAGGATGTCCTTTAACTGCAGACTGTCAGCTTTAATTTGAGGGTATTTACATCCAAATCAGGTGAACAGTGTAGGAATTACAACAGATTGCATATGTGCCTCCCACTTGTTAAGGGACCAAAAGTAATGGGATAATTGGCTTCTCAGCTGTTCCATGGCCAGGTGTGTGTTATTCCCTCATTATCCCAATTAAAATGAGCAGATAAAAGGTCCAGAGTTCATTTCAAGTGTGCTATTTGGATTTGGAATCTGTTGCTGTCAACTCTCAAGATGAGATCCAAAGAGCTATCAGTGAAGCAAGCCATCATTAGGCTGAAAAAAAACAAAAACAAACCCATCACAGAGATAGCAAAAACATTAGGCGTGGCCAAAACAACTGTTTGGAACATTCTTAAAAAGAAGGAACGCACCGGTGTGCTCAGCAACACCAAAAGACCCAGAAGACCACGGAAAACAACTGTGGTGGATGACCGAAGAATTCTTTCCCTGTTGAAGAAAACACCCTTCACAACATCTGGCCAGATCAAGAACACTCTCCAGGAGGTAGGTGTATGTGTGTCAAAGTCAACAATCAAGAGAAGACTTCACCAGAGTGAATACAGAGGGTTCACCACAAGATGTAAACCATTGGTAAACCTCAAAAACAGGAAGGCCAGATTAGAGTTTGCCAAACGACATCTAAAAAAGCCTTCACAGTTCTGGAACAACATCTTATGGACAGATGAGACCAAGATCAACTTGTACCAAAACGATGGGAAAGAGAAGAGTATGGAGAAGGAAAGGAACTGCTCATGATCCTAAGCATACCACCTCATCAGTGAAGCATGGTGGTGGTAGTGTCATGGCGTGGGCATGTATGGCTGCCAATGGAACTGGTTCTCTTGTATTTATTGATGATGTGACTGCTGACAACAGCAGCAGGATGAATTCTGAAGTGTTTCGGGCAATATTATCTGCTCATATTCAGCCAAATGCTTCAGAATTTACTGGACGGTGCTTCACAGTGCAGATGGACAATGGCCCAAAGCATACTGCAAAAGCAACCAAAGAGTTTTTTAAGGGAAAGAAGTGGAATGTTATGCAATGGCCAAGTCAATCACCTGACCTGAATCCGATTGAGCATGCATTTCACTTGCTGAAGACAAAACTGAAGGGAAAATGCCCCAAGAACAAGCAGGAACTAAAGACAGTTGCAGTAGAGGCCTGGCAGAGCATCACCAGGGATGAAACCCAGCGTCTGGTGAAGTCTATGCGTTCCAGACTTCAGGCTGTAATTGACTGCAAAGGATTTGCAACCAAGTATTAAAAAGTGTAAGTTTGATTTATGAATATTATTCTGTCCCATTACTTTTGGTCCCTTGACAAGTGGGAGGCACATATGAAAACTATTGTAATTCCTGCACCGTTCACCTGATTTGGATGTAAATACCCTCAAATTAATGCTGACAGTCTGCAGTTAAAGCACATCTTGTTCGTTTAATTTCAAATCCATTGTGGTGGAGTATAGAGCCAACAATGTTAGAATTGTGTCGATGTCCCAATATTTATGGACCTGACTGTATATATATATATATATATATATATATATAGTGGCTCTCTCGTCTTGGCTTACAGATTTAGGTGCACTGTTATCAGACTGCCCCTTAGTCTGTGTATCAGTAGATTCTAGTAAAAGTATATTAACAGGCACTCACTCATCAAGGAATGTATCAGGAACCAGTATGTATCAAAAACTGATATTTATTATATCCACATGTAATATAACACAAATTAAAAGATATATCACAAATTAAAAGATAAATTAAAATAAATAAATGTATATACTTTTTTATATATATCTTTTAATTTGTGTTATATTACATGTGGATATAATAAATATCTGTTTTTGATAAATACTGGTTCCTGATACATTCCTTTATGAAGTGCCTGTTAATATACTTTTACTAGATTTCATTGATTAACTCAGTGGCTATACTAAATGTTTAATAATTACATGCAATTTCAAAAGTATTCAGATCCAGATGCTTGAAACAACCCCTTTAACCTCACAATTGATCCTTTTTTTCTCAATAATGCTGTAACACAAGACAGATATCATGTTGTCACGGCGGACGTACCTTTAGTACAAACGATAACACACCAACCAGGCTCTGGACGAGAGACAGGGGAAGGGTCACCTCCTAGCTTATCCCTGACCTCTTTCCCTGCACTGCTCAGCCCACAGCAGACCTTGATGGTAGGTGTGCTAGTGTCCTCCAGCCTGGGCTAACAAAACCCTGAACTCCCTAAGATGGTGAAGTGGGGAGATAGGAGCAGTCTGCTCGCACAGAACCTGGATGGAATAGAAGACACAAACAACCAAACAAGAAATGACACTTATCTCAGAGAGCAGGAACTGACAGCCAACCTTCCCTCCAAGCTTCCCAGACCAGAATGAACTGTATAATCCACTCAGGACACTGGGCAGTGTGCTATTTAAACTAAAGACCCCACCCAGTGCACCTGATGAGAGGCGGATCCAGCACGGCTCCAAAACAACATCAAACTCGTGCTGCTATCCTGGCTGACCTCCGCACATCGTCAAAGTGGGGCATGACACATGTTCAGTAGGATCAACCCTACCTGGCAGTATTTAATAGGGTTGATCCTGCCGGCACATGCTCTTTAAGTAAGTTCGTTCTAAACTAAAGAAACATAACCAGGGAATTTATATTGCATTACCCTTTAACCAAGGCAGTACCAAAGTTGCACTGACACAAGGCCTTAAATGAGACTTACCAGAAGAATATGTATAAATGCCTTGTTTTTTATCTTTGTATAGGCCTATGAAGAGAACAATACTGTTCTCCCAGTTTTACACCTACTGTTGTCATGAGGATTACCCATCAGATAACATGTTCCCCTGACGGCAGCAATAAATTGGCAATGGATTACCTGTCTGTATATGAGGTATTATCATGTGTGCTGACTGCTACAGAAGAATAATATTTTGTATGTAATTTTGAATGGCATAATACTGACGAAATGAAAAATAAAAACAGCCCAAAATTCTACACAAAATTCCCTTTTTTAAGATTATTGATTTTAAAAAAATACCCCTTTCTAATGGAAGTGTCTCTTTAAAGGAAAACATACCCTAAAGAGGTATTATGCAGATTTATGAAACTGTTTAAAATTAAAACTACCTATGTAGCCCATAGCAATAATCATATTCCAATCACAACCCAGCTTTAATTTCTAATAATGCTCTTGAAAAATTAAATAGCGCTGTGATTGGTTGCTATGTGCAGTTTTTATTTTAGACGGTTTCTTAAATCTGCCCCTATGTGTTTGGTACAAAAGTAGTGAACCAACAAACATTAACGAATGTTAGGCTGGTTTCAGACGAGAGAGTGTCACGCTCCGGACTCGCAGCTCAGCTCCTGTCCTGAAGTTCCAGCACTGCCAGGGTCGGATAGCATTGTATTGATATATTCTGGAATGTATTGGATAACACAGAGCATTATGTCAGTGTTATAAAATACATTCCAGACCTCTAAGGGTTACATAGCAATCAATATAATGCTATGGGACCCCGTCACTGCTGGGAGGTCAGTAAGGGAGCTGCCCTGTGAGTCCGGAGCGTGACACCACCCTGATCCTTTACCTCTATATATGCTGTTAATTTGTTTCTGTCCCATTCATGTATGCTTTATGCTGGATTGTTAGGTACAGTGAATGTTTAACTAGTTATGCACAGAATACCTACTTCCTTTAGGTATGTTTTTCTTTAAGACAAGAAAGGAAATGCTAGTTATGCAACGAATAAGAATCTTCAAGTTTAAAACATATAAAACAGCAAGGCTAAGCTCTAATTATTGATTTGTGAATACAGAAGTCGTTTTATGTAAGTGCTGGATCTTTAGAATCTGAATACTTATTCACCTGCAGGCGAGCAGCTACCAGGCATGTCCCGATTACAGGGATGTAGTGATACACTAGTGGTATTCGGTAAGAGTTCTGCATGGAGTGTTTGATCTTGAGATAACTCCAATCCTAACTTCTAAAGATGTATAATGGCATGTGTAATACGGAATATACATGCTCATCCAGCCACACAATGTCCTGCCCAGCATTGATAAAATAGGGCAGGCATGAAGCTGTGGATGGACATGATCATCCACAGATCTACAATGTAATGCCAAAAGATAAGGGACCTAATATTACCACTTTATGAAGCTTGGTGCGGCCTCATCTGGAATGTGCAGTTCAGTTCTGGGCACTAGTTCATAGAAAGGACGCACTGGAGCTGGAGAGAGTACAGAGGAGAGCGACTAAACTGATAAGGGGCATGGAGGGTCTTAGTTATGAGGAAAGATTAAAAGAATTACATTTATTTAGTCTTGAGAACAGGAGTCCGAGAACAGACATGATTAACTTGTATAAATGGCCCACAGAAAAAATATGGTCAAAACCTGTTCCATGTAAAATCCCCTGAAAAGACAAGGGCACTTTCTCCGACTGGAGAAGAAAATGTTCAGACTCCAGACGCATGAAGGCTTCTTCACCATAAGAGCTGTAAATCTACCTCAGAATGTTTTCAAAGCAGGAACAGTGGACAGTTTTATAAAAGGCTTAGATGAAGTCTTCGAATTAAATAACATTTAGGCCTCATGCACACGACCGTTGTTTTATTCCGTGTCCGTTGTGCCGTTTTTCGTGACTTTCAATGGGTCCGTTGAAAACTCGGCTAATGCACCGTTTGTCACCTGCATCCATGTTCCGTGGTTCCAGTCCGTCCAAAAAATATAACCTGTCCTATTATTTTCACGGAAAACGGTTCGCGGACCCATTCAAGTCAATGGGACCGCTAAAAAACACGGAGGCACACAAGATTGTCATCCACGCGTCCGTTTTTTTCCTAACATTTGCATGGCAAACCTGTCTTAGATTTTTTTTTACTTTCCTTCATGTATGGTGATCCTCCAAAAATAAAGGAAGACACACGGAAACAAAAAACGGAAACGGATCACGGAACCCCATTTTGCGGAACGGAACACAACAACGGTCGTGTTTATGAGGCCTAACACTTACGTAAATGTGTAGAAGTCTGGTTCTCACTCCCCTTTCCAAAATTCACATCTCCACTCATCGCATGGCTGAACTTGATGGACTAATGTCTTTTTTTTAACTGTACTAACTATATAACTATGTACCTCTCTCTAGAACATAAGGAGTTACACATATAGTGGACAGATTTGATATTCCCCGGTGTGTGCATGCTCTAATTAATGTGATATGTTTTCTAACAGATGGAAACTCTATATCAGCTGTTAAATGCACATTGACTAATCTGTCTGTGAGTAAGCCACCTCCATTAAAATATGTTTTACTAGTCATTTGCACAGATACTGGACACTAAACAATTGCACATCTTTATTTGCTAATTATGCAAAAAATGACATGGTATATCAGGAAATTTTTGATGATGCTGATGGAGTGTTCCTAAATTCTGCTATCCCAAACATGATCATAGCATTGTATATTGGGACAATCTATTTGCTGCAACCAATCACAGATATATAGTATGTGCTGGACGTCAAAGGACATAAACCATACGGCAGGGGTCAGCAATCTTTGCACACTCCAGCTGTGAGACTACAGCATACTCCATTCATTTCTATGAGAGTTCTGAGAACAGCCGAGTAAGGCATCATGCACACAGCCATTGTTTTGGTCCGCATCCGAGCCACAGTTTTGGCGGCTCGGATGCGGACCCATTCATTTCAATCATTGCTCGGTTCCGTGGTCCGCAAAAAAAATATAACCTGTCCTATTCTTGTCTGCACTTTGCGGACCAGAATAGGCAGTTATATTAAAGGCTGTCCATGCCGTTCCGCACACGGACGCCATCTTTGTTTTGCGGATCCGCGATTTGCGCCCCTCAAAACACACAACGGCCGTGTGCATGTAGCCTAAGAGAGCATGTGGCTAGTTGTAGTTTTGCAACAGCTGGGTTGCTGAAGGTTTCTGAACCCTGCCATATTGTGTGCCCAGGTTGCACCTAGACCCTGGTGACCCTTTGACTACATAGGAGGACACCAGTACTATAAATAGTGTATTATGGTTTGAGGCATGGTCACGGTGTCCAAGCTGTAATGAGTGGGGGAAACCAGTAATCAGCTTACAATTTCTTGCAGCACCATCACAAGGGAAAGGAAGCATTATGTAGTGCCCATTGAAATAAATGGGATTTCATTAGTATGCATGGACTTGAAGTGAGAAATGCTGTTTGTAGCTGCTCTCTCCACTTGCTGACTCTGTTCACATCGGTGTCATGGATCCCATTTATAACAGAAATCATGATGCAGTGCTGGATCTGTCACATGATGAACACCAGTGGTGCTTTGTTGTGCATTTTCATAGGTAAATACATTCATATTCAATTCATTATTGTCAAGATAGATGTTCATTTCCTTTAAGACCCATGGTCGACTATAGTTGCAATTTTGTATGTCTTGAGTAGGCCAAATTAAGGTCACACAAAGGTTTATACTCTTCAGTGTTATCCTTCTCATGAATGTACCAGTCTGAGAAGAATCCGCCTTGTTTACTTACTTAAATTTATGACAGGAGATAAGATAAGAAGCAGCTGGTGATAATTACCTATACAATTAGGCATTTATTAATGAAGCTAAATATATAATATGTATGTATTCATTTAATGAGCCTTAGTCCTTTGCATAAGACAATCAGTAGGACATATATATATATATTTGTTTATATTATATTGTTATATGTTACGAAGACAACATGTATCCAGTATATTGTATATATTTCTCATTAGAAGAGTGTCTGTGAAGATGTGTATTTTGTAACAATTAATCACATCTTTGGTATGACAGGAGGTACTGATATCTCTGTGAGAAAACAAGCCATTTACGATCCATAAATTAAGTGTAAGAAACATTCAAAAGAGACGCCTAGAGGTCTGTCTCTAATTGCTACAAGTGTCAGAATTAATCCCTATGGCTTTGAATTAAAGCTTCTAAGGTCAAAATGTATATTCAGACTTACATAAGTTAACCCTTTATACTATGATGCAGATAGCTTATACAGCAGTGCCACCTAGGTATCAGTAGGTGACATTACAACAGTAGCAAAAATGCATTCTGGGTAAGGTTATGATGTCACAATTTTTATCAATGGTCACGCCCATCCGACAATGATTGGAAAGTTCCAAACCAGGAAGGTGTGTCTAACTGATAAGTTTGGGATCATAAGCCATACACAGGAGATAGAGGAAAAAGGAGGAGAAAGGAGAGAAGGAAGGAGAGGAGAAGTTGAGGTCTATCAAGATGGAAGCCATGGTGAGATGTGCTATGATGGACCACCCAGCTTTCCTAGGAGCAGAAGTGAGATTCCTACTAGGACTTGGTAAGAGACACAGGAAATGATATTTCATTTTATTAAGACTAATTTGATAGTGTGGGTGAAATTATACCATCTAGATTGGCGAATAAATAAATAATTAAATTAATTGATCATCTCCATATTGAGATGTAGTCTTAGGATATTGTGAGGCTTCATTCTACCTGCAGAAGAATCTAGACTCCTAATCTAACAAAGCATTAAATAATTGCTTTTATATATATATATATATATTTATTGATAGAACATTCTTCGCCAAGCTAAGTGATGGATTCCCACAAGAAGGACTTATTTCAAGTCCTTCCCATTTAAGATATGGTCTAGCAAAATCCTAGATCCCTGTTATTTGTCTTAATAGTCTTACCAAAGTTATATATTTGAAAATAGTCCAGGATGGGGCGGAAGGATATAGTTATCTCTTCTAAGTTATATCCTTGGGTGGATTTGCCCATGCCTGAAGCCATGTGATGTGTAGTTGGTTAGAAGGGGGTGGAATGTATTTAGCATTCTATATTGATGTCTAGGATTAGACATGCCCATCCTGATATCATGAGATTTTCTCTGAACAGAAGTAATGTATATAACTTATGTTCATATTTTGATACCCTAACCTAATAATAGCTTGGTTATAATGTGACAAGTTATTTCCACTCACATGTATTGTTAAGCTTGTAATGCTTTATATTAACGCTATATATATTCATTTGCATGTATCATTGTGTTTATTTACCTATATATGTTTATAATCTTGTAACCAATAAATCTGCATATTTTTATAATACCTGTGTATTATTGTATAATGAAGAACTCTATTTTATCATTAACGTCATCTCACGTCAAAAAGAACTTATTTATCTGAGGAAATAGTCGGACTCAGATGTGAATTGTATCAATTAGGTTGTCTACAATTCACCAGGTCATGATTTTAAGAATTTATGACAAATTTTATAAATTTTATTTTTTTATGGTTAATAATTTTTATGACCATAATTAATAATTCTTAATTGAATTATTACCCACCGACAGCTTGACTCACTCCGTGGACTTATAATGAGGTTCTAACAAAGCCTGTGATGCCGCTATGAACATCCTAATAGAGTCCTGACCCCCTCTCTATTCACTGCTATACATATTTGTGCAGGGGATTATGTCTATTCAAGAATACATCTTATTAACACTGCTTCTGGCAGGACCTAACAGGAGTACTAATGTCAGATTCCATAGCAACCATCTGTACCCCGCAATCACATTGCAAAGGGAGAGAAACAATGGCCTTGTCAGTTATACTGTCAAACCCATTAGATTCTGCAGTCGCTATCTACCATGGCATCTAAGGGACTAAATAGCCAGGATTACAGTTCATTTTGAGTGTTGAAGTGAGATCCAGGCTGTTTATTAGCTTTAAAACAAGATCTGGCTCTCTTGACTCTTATTAGTATGGCCTCCACAAGACCTCTGAAGGTGTCCTGTGGTTTCTAGCACCAAGACATTAGCTGTAGATCCTTCACGTCCCATAAGCTGCACGGTGAGGCCCCATTGATCGGACTTGTTTTTTCAGCACATCCCACAGATGCTTGATCATTTAGAGTCAACACCTTGAACTTTGTCATGTTCCTCAGTCCATTCCTAAACAGTTTTTGCAGTGTGGTAAAGCAAATTACCCTGCTAAGTAGGGCACTGCCATTAGTACTGTCTTAAAGTCATGTATACCTAAAAGTAGGTGGTATCTGTGAAAGTAACATCAACATTATTGCCAAGATCCAAAGTTTCCCAGCAGAGAGCATTGTCCAGAGTGTCAAACTCTCTCCACTGCTGCCTTCTTCTAATAGCACATGAACTTTAGGAACCAAGGGTTGGCGGAGCTTTCTAAAACTCGTGCCTTAAAAGAGAGCTAATTCGGCCCAGATTTAATTTACCTAGAGCCTAACTTTATTTTATACCACTTTATAGCAAGTGTGATTCCTCGCCATTCCACCAGCCATTTGTAGAATAATCAGGTTTGGTTTTGTTAGGGCTGTTGTTAGATAACCTAATAGCGTTTTCATTATGGATGGTCCAACTGTAAAACTAATAGAGATGTAAATGTAATCGGAGGAAGATTCATTGCTGGCATATTACCCTGCCCACTGCACTGTCTCTGAATGAGAAAGTCACACAATAGCCCTCATAATTTGATCAGTCAATTAAGAGCAGAGGAGAGACGCACCTATTCATCGAAATGTGGAATAACAGCTCTGAATTATTATCGTGTCCTGAACTTACAGAGCTGAGCTCATGCATAATGCATGCAACGTCTGTCACAAAATCTCCATGCATACCAAGTCCTCCACTCCTCTGTATCCAGACCATTAATCATTTCTACTTTACATGTCTACTGATTGCACAGAGATGAGTTCTTGGTCTAATAAAATTCAGAGCTCAGAGTCAGTGATTCCCAGTGCAATGCAGCGCTCCATTATTACTTGTGTCTTGATTGGGGGCAAACATGTATAAGGCTGGCACACCGCACGCTTACAATAAAGAAAATCTAAAATACAATACCTGTAGATGGATGTGAAAGTTCTTATGTAGACGATCTACTAATTAACACAACTCCTGAGAAAGACTGTGCAAGCACTAAGGCTTTTTCACACAGTCAGGATTTGGTCAGTATTTTGCATCCATATTTGTAAGCCAAAACCAGGAGTGGGTCCAAGACACAGAAGGGGCCCAAATCTTTCCATCGTATTTTTCCACTCCAGATTCTGGCTTACAAATACTGATGCAAAATATTGACCAAATACCATGTGAAAGTGGCCCTAATGCAAAACTATACAGAATAATGCGTAATATACAGTCAGGTCCATAAATATTGGGACATCAACACAATTCTACCATTTTTGGCTCTATACACCACCACAATGGATTTGAAATGAAACAAACAAGATGTGCTTTTACTGCAGACTGTCAGCTTTAATTTGAGGGTATTTACATCCAAATCAGGTGAACGGTGTAGGATTTAAAACAGTTTGTATATGTGCCTCCCACTTGTTAAGTGACCAAAAGTAATAGGACATAATAATAATCATAAATCAAACTTTCACTTTTTAATACTTGGTTGCAAATTCTTTGCAGTCAATTACAGCCTGAAGTCTGGAACACATAGACATCACCAAACCCTGGGTTTCATCCCTGGTGATGCTCTGCCAGGCCTCTACTGCAACTGTCTTCAGTTCCTACTTGTTCTTGGGGCATATTCCCTTCAGTTTTGTCTTCAGCAAGTGAAATGCATGCTCAATCGGAATCAGGTCCGGTGATTGACTTGGCCATTGCATAACATTCCACTTCTTTCCCTTAAAAAAACTCTTTAGTTGCTTTTGCAGTATGCTTTGGGTCATTGTCCAATGAATTCTGAAGCATTTGGCTGAATATGAGCAGATAATATTGCCCGAAACACTTCAGAATTCATCCTGCTGCTTTTGTCAGCAGTCACATAAATACAAGAGAACCAGTTCCATTGGCAGCCATACATGCCCACGCCATGACACTACCACCACCATGCTTCACTGATGAGGTGGTATGCTTAGGATCATGAGCAGTTCCTTTCCTTCTCCATACTCTTCTCTTCCCATCGCTCTGGTACAAGTTGATCTTGGTCTCTTCTGTCCATAGGATGTTGTTCCAGAACTGTGAAGGCTTTTTTAGATGTCATTTGGCAAACTCTAATCTGGCCTTCCTGGTTTTGAGGCTCACCAATGGTTTACATCTTGTGGTGAACCCTCTGTATTCACTCTTGTGAAGTCTTCTCTTGATTGTTGACTTTGACACACATACACCTACCTCCTGGAGAGTGTTCTTGATCTGGCCAACTGTTGTGAAGGGTGTTTTCTTCACCAGGGAAAGAATTGTTCGGTCATCCACCACAGTTGTTTTCCGTGGTCTTCCGGGTCTTTTGGTGTTGCTGAGCTCTCCGGTGCGTTCCTTCTTTTTAAGAATGTTCCAAACTGTTGTTTTGGCCACGCCTAATGTTTTTGCTATCTCTCTGATGGGTTTGTTTTGTTTTTCCAGCCTAATGATGGCTTGCTTTATGTCATGGTCTTACCTGCTTGCTGCTCTCCTTCGTTTGACATGTGCTGGCGGCCATCTTGGGTCCTGGGTTTCTTGTAGCCTTCCACCCTGCGGCTCCTCCTTCCCCTGGGAGGAGCTGGATGCCTAGCTCATATATATAGGAGGTCTGTGGCTTCAGTTCCTTGCTTGGTCCTCTTGTGTTCACATGCTTCTAAGACTGCTGCTGCTTCTGGTTCCTGATCCTGGCTTCGTCTGACTACCCTGCTGGTTCCTGATCCTGGCTTCGTCTGACTACCCTGCTGGTTCCTGATCCTGGCTTCGTCTGACTACCCTGCTGGTTCCTGATCCTGGCTTCGTCTGACTACCCTTCTGGTTCCTGACCTCTGGCTTCGCAAAGACTCTGCTCGGTTTCACCATCCGTTTGGACTTTTGCTTTACAGCTTTATTTTCAATAAAGCCTTCTTATTTTCACTTATCTCTTGTTGTACGTCTGGTTCATGGTTCCGTGACATTAGGACCAAGCCATGAATTCTGACGGTACAGGGCCATCCTCGCTACTCACGCTGGTTGCCAGACTTGATCAGCAGGATCACCTGTTGGGTCGGTTCGCTGTGGCGTTGCAAACCCTGCTTGAACGCACGGCTCATTTCGCTCCCGTTGCCGATGGGTCGGTTGTCGCTCCTGGGCTCGCTCCTACTGCCGCTCCGGTTGTTACGCCAGAGTCTACCCCGACACCTGTTGTTGCGCCTGCGGTGTTTCGGGGTATGACCGGTTCTGCCCCTCTTCCACAGCGCTTTGGGGGAGAGCCAACTCAGTGCCGAGGTTTCCTTAACCAGGTGGGCATTTATTTCGAGTTGCTGCCACATGCCTTTCCTACTGAGAGATCAAAGGTGGGCTTCTTGATCTCGCTGCTCTCGGACAAGGCCTTGGCCTGGGCCAGCCCTTTATGGGAGAACAACAATCCGGTGGTTGCCGAGTTTTCCGGTTTTGTTGCTTCTCTTCGGAAGGTATTCGATGTGCCGGCTCGTGCTGCCTCTGCTGCGAAGCTCCTTATGTCCATCAGACAGGGTTCACGATCCGTAGCTGAATACGCCATTGAGTTTCGTACCCTGGCAGCAGAGGTGGGCTGGAATAATGAGGCTCTGGTCGCTGCTTTCTCTCATGGTCTCTCGGATGCCTTGAAGGATGAGGTTGCAGCTAAGGACCTACCAGTTGAGCTCGAGTCTCTTATTTCTTTCCTGATTTTGATTGACACCAGACTCAGGGAGAGACCTTCCTTTAAGGAGAACCTGCGGAGGTCTTCTAACAGATTGGTGCCTACGTTTGCTGTCCCACCCGTGCCTCCCTCTCCTCCCACGCCTCCTGGGGATGACTTGTCTGGGGGTGAACCCATGCAGCTGGGGTTTGCTCGCCTGTCCGAGGGGGAGAGGGCACTCCGGAGACGCGAGGGCCGATGCATGTACTGTGGTCTCGGTGGGCATTTTCGGTTGGCATGTCCGAACCGTCCGGGAAACGCTCGTACCCTGAGATCCTGTCGGGGGCAGATCTTGGGTGGAGTCTCCTCGTCCCCGGTTTCCCGTGTTGACAAACCACTGATCACTGTTGTCCTCTCCTGGGTCGGGGGCTCGGTGACGACCCAGGCGTTGGTGGACTCTGGTGCTGGTGGTTTGTTCATTGATAGTGTGTTCGCTGCCGCCAATTCCATTCCTCTGCAGGCTCGAGGTTCCCCACTGGCTCTTGAGGCGATAGACGGCAGACCCCTTCTGCCGCCACACGTGACTCATGAGACCCTTCCAGTGGGGATAGCCATTGGTGCCGTTCACAGAGAGTCGGTCTGCCTCCAGGTTATTTCGTCTCCACACTACTCGGTGGTCTTGGGGTACCCCTGGCTCCAGAAGCATAATCCGACTTTCGATTGGAGATCGGTCGAGATCCTCTCGTGGTCACCGCAGTGTGGGGCTAGTTGCATCCATGGGTCTGTCAAGTTGCTGTGTACTTCCTCGGACTCTCTGTTGCCTCCTGAATACGAGGAGTACCGGGATGTATTCGATAAGGTGCGCGCGGTTGCCCTACCTCCGCACCGCCCATACGATTGTGCCATAGAGTTACAATCTGGTGCCGTTCCTCCTCGTGGCAAAGTCTATCCACTGTCGGTAGCGGAGAATGAGGCCATGGAGGAGTACGTGAGGGAGGCGCTTTCACGCGGACACATTCGCAAATCTTCGTCCCCGGCAGGGGCTGGATTTTTCTTTGTGAAAAAGAAGGGCGGTGAGTTGAGGCCTTGCATCGATTACAGGGGTCTCAATCGCATCACGATCAAGAACGCTTACCCGATACCCTTGATTTCCGAGCTGTTCGATCGCCTTAAAGGGGCCACGGTCTTTACCAAACTCGACCTGAGGGCGGCATATAACCTGGTAAGGATCAAGGCGGGCGATGAGTGGAAGACCGCGTTTAACACCAGGACCGGTCATTACGAATCCTTGGTTATGCCCTTTGGGTTGTGCAATGCGCCCGCAGTCTTTCAGGAATTCATCAACGATGTTTTCCGTGACCTGTTGCAGCAGTGTGTGGTAGTCTATTTGGATGACATCTTGGTATATTCTGAATCCATGGAGGCCCACATTCTGGATGTCAGACGAGTGTTGCAACGGTTACGAGAGAACAAGCTGTTCGGTAAGCTTGAGAAATGCGAATTTCACCGATCCCAGGTAACCTTCTTAGGTTACATCATTTCCGCTGAGGGGTTCTCCATGGATCCTGAGAAGGTTTCGGCTGTCTTACAGTGGCCCCAGCCCAGTGGTCTTCGTTCCCTGCAGCGCTTTTTGGGCTTCGCCAATTATTATCGGAAGTTCATCAGGGACTTTTCCATGCTGGCCAAGCCTCTCACGGATCTGACCAGGAAGGGCAGTAATTCCCAGGTCTGGCCGCTCGAGGCCATCCGAGCTTTTGAGGCCCTAAAGTCCGCCTTTGTGTCGGCTCCGATTCTGTCGCATCCCAACCCTGGGTTGCCCTTTGTCCTCGAGGTGGACGCGTCTGAGACGGGAGTAGGCGCCCTTCTGTCTCAGCGTAGAACACCAGAGGGTCCTCTGCTTCCTTGTGGGTTTTACTCCCGGAAACTGTCTTCCGCGGAGTGCAACTATCAGATTGTTGACAGGGAGTTATTGGCCATCGTGCAGGCCCTTAAAGAATGGAGGCACTTGCTCGAGGGTTCGGTGGTTCCGGTTCTCATCCTGACGGACCACAAGAATCTGACCTACCTTTCTGAGGCCAAGAGATTGACACCACGTCAGGCCAGATGGGCTCTGTTCTTGTCACGTTTTAATTACGTGGTCTCCTACCTACCCGGTTCCAAGAACATCAGGGCGGATGCCTTATCACGGCAGTACTCCGAGCTGTCCAGGGAGGAGTCGATTCCGACTTCGGTCATACCTCCGAATCAGATCCTGGCCGCCATTCGCACCAGCCTGACCTCTCCCCTGGGTGAGCAGATTTTGGCGGCTCAATCTGGTGCTCCCTCTGGGAGACCCAACGGCAGATGTTTTGTGCCTGAGGTGTTGCGCACTCGGTTGTTGCGAACCTACCATAACTCCAAGACCGCGGGGCATCCTGAAAAGAATCAGCTGTCCTGGGCTGTTTCACGTCTGTTCTGGTGGCCTTCCCTACGTTCCGACATCGCCGCATATGTAGCGGCATGCTCCGTTTGTGCCCAGAGTAAGTCCCCTCGGCACCTTCCGTTGGGCCTTCTGCAACCCATAGCCACCGGGGAGCGCCCATGGTCACACCTGGGGATGGATTTCATTGTGGACCTCCCTGCATCCCGAGGCCATACGGTCATTCTCATGATTGTGGATCGGTTTTCCAAAATGTGCCACTGTGTTCCTCTCAAGAAGTTACCCTCTGCACAAGAGTTGGCCACGATTTTTGCCAGGGAGGTCTTCCGGTTGCACGGTTTGCCTAAGGAGATTGTGGCGGATCGGGGGAGTCAGTTTGTGTCCAGGTTCTGGCGCGCCTTTTGCTCCCAGTTGGGGATTCATCTCTCCTTCTCCTCGGCCTACCACCCTCAGTCCAATGGGGCCGCAGAACGATCCAATCAGGCCTTGGAGCAATTCCTTCGTTGCTATGTCTCCGATCACCAAGACAATTGGGTTGACCTCCTGCCTTGGGCTGAGTTTGCCAGGAACACGGCGGTGAACTCTTCCTCTGGGACGTCTCCCTTCATGGCCAATTATGGGTTCCAACCTGCCGTGTTACCGGAGGTATTCTCTCCCCAGGATATTCCGGCTGTGGAGGATCACCTTTCCGTCCTACGTGCTTCTTGGGTACAGATCCAGAAGTCCCTTGAGGTCTCTGCGCAGCGCCAGAGATTCCAGGCTGATCGCAGACGAGCGCCTGCTTCTTCCTACCAGGTCGGAGACCGTGTATGGTTGTCCACCCACAACCTCAACCTTCGAGTGCCCACTCCCAAGCTGGCGCCTCGCTTTGTTGGTCCCTTCCGAGTGCTTCGCAGGGTAAACCCGGTAGCCTATGCCCTTGCGCTTCCTCCTGGCATGCGGATCTCCAACGTGTTTCATGTCTCCCTGTTGAAGCCACTGGTGTGTAATCGTTTCACTTCCTCGGTTCCTCGGCCTCGTCCGGTCCAAGTGGGCAATCGTGAGGAATATGAAGTGAGCAATATCCTGGACTCACGCCTGGTCCGCGGTCGGTTGCAGTTTTTGGTCCATTGGCGTGGTTATGGTCCAGAGGAGCGTTCCTGGGTTCCCTCCGCAGATGTCCATGCTCCTGCCTTGCTCCGAGCCTTCCACGCACGCTTCCCTCAGAAACCGTTTTGTGCTCCGCGGAGGAGGGGCCCTTGAGGGGGAGGTACTGTCATGGTCTTACCTGCTTGCTGCTCTCCTTCGTTTGACATGTGCTGGCGGCCATCTTGGGTCCTGGGTTTCTTGTAGCCTTCCACCCTGCGGCTCCTCCTTCCCCTGGGAGGAGCTGGATGCCTAGCTCATATATATAGGAGGTCTGTGGCTTCAGTTCCTTGCTTGGTCCTCTTGTGTTCACATGCTTCTAAGACTGCTGCTGCTTCTGGTTCCTGATCCTGGCTTCGTCTGACTACCCTGCTGGTTCCTGATCCTGGCTTCGTCTGACTACCCTGCTGGTTCCTGATCCTGGCTTCGTCTGACTACCCTGCTGGTTCCTGATCCTGGCTTCGTCTGACTACCCTTCTGGTTCCTGACCTCTGGCTTCGCAAAGACTCTGCTCGGTTTCACCATCCGTTTGGACTTTTGCTTTACAGCTTTATTTTCAATAAAGCCTTCTTATTTTCACTTATCTCTTGTTGTACGTCTGGTTCATGGTTCCGTGACACTTTACTGATAGTGACAGCTCTTTGGATCTCATCATGAGAGTTGACAGCAACAGATTCCAAATGCAAATAGCACACTTGAAATGAACTCTGGACCTTTTATCTGCTCATTGTAATTGGGATAATGAGGGAATAACACACACCTGGCCATGGAACAGCTGAGAAGCCAATTGTCCCATTACTTTTGGTCCCTTAACAAGTGGGAGGCACATATGCAAACTGTTGTAATTCCTACACCGTTCACCTGATTTGGATGTAAATACCCTCAAATTAAAGCTGCCAGTCTGCAGTTAAAGCACATTTTGTTCGTTTCATTTCAAATCCATTGTGGTGGTGTATAGAGCCAAAAATGTTAGAATTGTGTCGATGTCCCAATATTTATGGACCTGACTGTACATAGGTTCTTTGAGAGCTTTTAAATGAGGAAAAGGTAACCCTAAAGTGTCACTCCAATTGTATTTCTAATTCAATAAATACATCAATAAATGAAAGGGGTATTCTATTTACAGCAAGTAAAATTTGTATATTGAAAAGTTATGTTTTCCAATTTACTTTCTGTACCCATGTTTCATTGATTGCAAGCTCCCTGCTTGCAGTCATTCAATACGAACCACCGCTGATTATCCCTAGAGGTTAACAATCTGTCCATGTCAAATGACGATCATACAGGTGCACAGTACATTTTCCTTTATAAGAAGTTTCTTAATATTATGAATCAAGGGTCTGAGCTCTGTTTTGCTTTGGAGCTGTGGTGCCATGCCTTCCTTATTGAGATCAGCGAGACCCTTAATTGAAGTTAAGACGTTTTACACCTCATCCAAGTAGCTGCTTCAGTTCAATTGTACCCTTGAAGAAAATTCATTACTTTTCACAAATAACCAGGAGGAAATAAACCTTTTGTTGCTCCTCTAATTGGACTGGATTTTCACTGGGTTTTTTATGCCAAAGCCAGGAATGGATAAAAAACTGAAAACACAAAGACTGAATCTTATCCACTTTTTAAATCCACTTCTGGCTTAAAAAACATATTTGGACACTGACACAAATTTTGTTTTTATTACCTGTTTACTAAAACATATTCAAGTTAGTTATATAATGGACATGGACATAAAGTCCAGACTTTTAGCTTTCATTTGAGGGTATTCACATTAAAATTGGATGAAGGGTTTAGGAGTTTCATCTCCTTTACATATGGCACCCTGTTCGTGAAGGGACCAAAAGTAATTGGACAATTGACTCAAAGGCTGTTTTATGGCCAGGTGTGGGGAATTCCTTCATTATTTCATTCTCTATTAAGCACATAAAGGAGCTGATTTGAGGTGTGGTGCTTGCATTTTGAACATTTTGCTGAGAAGTAAACATGCAGTCAGAGGAGCTATCAATGCAGGTGAAACAAACCATCCTTCATCAGCAAAAACAGAAAAAACTCATTCAAGAAATTGTTACACTATTAAGAGTGGCAAAATCTACAGTTTGGTACATCCTGAGAAAGAAAGATTGAAAGTACTGGTGACCTCAACAATGCAAAAAGACCTGGACACCCAGGGAAGACAACAGTGGCAGAATAATTACCATGGTGAAGAGAAACCCCTTCAGAACAGCCAACCAAGTGAACAACACTCTCCAGGATATAGGCGTATCAATATCCAAATCTACCATAAAGAGAAGACTGCATAAAAGCAAATATAGAGGGTTCATTGCATGGTGCAAGCCACTCATAAGCCTCAAGAATAAGAAGGCTAGATTGGACTTTGCTAAAAAAAAAAAAAAAAATCTTAAAAAACCAGCTCACTTCTGGAAGAACATTCTTTGGACAGATGAAACCAAGATCAACCTCTACCAGAATGATGGAAAGAAAAAAATATGGCGAAGGCATGGTACAGCTCATGATCCATAGCATACCACATTATCTGTAAAACATGGCAGAGGCAGTGTGATGGCTTGGGCATGCATGGCTGCCAGTGGCACTGGGTCCCTAGTGACACAGGACAGAAGCAGCCGGATGAATTATGGGGTTTTCAGAGACATACTGTGTGCTCAAATGCAGCCAAACTGATTGGTCGGCGTTTCATAATACAGATGGACAATGACCCAAAACATAAAGCCAAAGAAACCCAGGAGTTTATTAAAGCAAAGAAGTGGAATATTCTTGAATGTCCAAGTCAGTCACCTGATCTGAATCCAATAGAGCATGCATTTCACTTGTTAAAGACTACACTTCAAACAGAAAGGCCCACAAACAAACAGCAACTGAAAACCGCTGCAGTAAAGGCCTGACCGAGCATTAAAAAGGAGGAAACACAGCGTCTGGTGATGTCCATGAGTTCAAGATTTCAGGCAGTCATTGCCAACAAAGGGTTTTCAGCCAAGTATTAGAAATTAACATTTTAGTTACAATTATTCAATTAGCCAATTACTTTTGAGCCCCTGAAATGAAAGGATTGAGTTTAAAAAATGCTTTAGTTCCTCACATTTTTATGCAATCATTTTGTTCAACCCACTGAATTAAAGCTGAAAGTCTGAACTTCAACTGCATCAGAATTGTTTTGTTCAAAATCCATTGTGGCAATGTACAGAACAAAAATTTGAAAAATGTTTTCTCTGTCCAAATATATATGGAACCAACTGTAGAAAAACCTAGATATGGAAATGCAGCCATAGGTTTGTGGCACCCTCTTGAATAGATTAAAGGACTTGTCACCACAAAATGACAGCATGTTATAGAGCAGGAGGAGCTGAGCAGATGTATAGTTTTGTGGGAAACAATTAAGTACAACTTGTCATTTATACATTTAAAACTCTGCTCTTTCTATACCTAAGTCCGCCCCAATGTACAGCTAGTAGCAGGCTCGGACTGGCCTACAGGGGAATCCTCCGGTACGCCCCTGAGTAAGGTTGGGCCCCCGGTCCTCCACCCCTTGCACAAGTAGTACATGGCACAGTAGACTGAATGCACTACATATGAATAGGTAGATTACAGAATCTCAACCACCCTAAACTGGGTATATTATTTAAGAGACTACCAAGTTTATTATTATAGATGAATCGGGTGGCCAAGGAGACTTCTAAGTACAGAAATTGTGGCAGAAAAGGGAGAGGCGCTCATAGGATAATAGTTTCGTTGTGGATGACTGACAGAGTAAATATAATCAGTTATGCTCACCTTTTCGTGTTGTGCCCGCATAGGCACAAAACTAGTGTAGGCGTGTAGTTATAATTATAAGGTGGTCGGTGCTGCCAGTACAGTTCGCTTCTCGTTTGTAGCGTTGCCAGTCCCCTGGAGCAGCGATGGAGAGACAATGTAGGGGTGTGGAGTGGTTATGGTCCACTGTTTTCTGGTACTTGGCGCAAAGACACGACCTCGATGTTGTTATGAATAAATCCTTTATTGTTACTGTATGACAACGCGTTTCGGAGTTGTAGACACTCCTTTTTCAAGTCTAAAAGGTAGTCAAGTTCCATAAAACATAAAGTAAGATTAAGTACATGGGTGGGTAAGAGAGTGGGAATGTATGTGATGGGCCAGGGATAGTACATGTGATATAATATGTAAACATTTAAATCAATAGAATAGATGAGAAAATATATATAAATGAATAAAATATATAAATAACATTGTATGTAAATACATACAAATAAATTGCAATAAATTTCATGTTGATATTTGGTAATATAATAGATAAAATATGATATAATGTAAAAACATATTTGATGGTGTCGAGATGTATATTAATGAAATAAACAATCAAGATGAATTAAAGTAAAATCATGTTTATAAAATGTTTATGTTGTCTGGTTTATTCAGGATGGTGGTCATTTAATAAACATGTACTCATATATATATATATATATATATATATACACTCACCTAAAGAATTATTAGGAACACCTGTTCTATTTCTCATTAATGCAATTATCTAGTCAACCAATCACATGGCAGTTGCTTCAATGCATTTAGGGGGGTGGTCCTGGTCAAGACAATCTCCTGAACTCCAAACTGAATGTCAGAATGGGAAAGAAAGGTGATTTAAGCAATTTTGAGCGTGGCATGGTTGTTAGTGCCAGACGTGCCGGTCTGAGTATTTCACAATCTGCTCAGCTACTGGGATTTTCACGCACAACCATTTCTAGGGTTTACAAAGAATGGTGTGAAAAGGGAAAAACATCCAGTATGCGGCAGTCCTGTGGGCAAAAATGCCTTGTGGATGCTAGAGGTCAGAGGAGAATGGGCCGACTGATTCAAGCTGATAGAAGAGCCACGTTGACTGAAATAACCTCTCGTTACAACCGAGGTATGCAGTAAAGCATTTGTGAAGCCACAACACGCACAACCTTGAGGCGGATGGGCTACAACAGCAGAAGACCCCACCGGGTACCACTCATCTCCACTACAAATAGGAAAAAGAGGCTACAATTTGCACGAGCTCACCAAAATTGGACTGTTGAAGACTGGAAAAATGTTGCCTGGTCTGATGAGTCTCGATTTCTGTTGAGAAATTCAAATGGTAGAGTCCAAATTTGGCGTAAACAGAATGAGAACATGTATCCATCATGCCTTGTTACCACTGTGCAGGTTGGTGGTGGTGGTGTAATGGTGTGGGGGATGTTTTCTGGGCACACTTTAGGCCCCTTAGTGCCAATTGCGCATCGTTTAAATGCCACGGGCTACCTGAGCGTTGTTTCTGACCATGTCCATCCCTTCATGACCACCATGTACCCATCCTCTGATGGCTACCTTCAGCAGGATAATACACCATGTCACAAAGCTCGAATCATTTCAAATTGGTTTCTTGAACATGACAATGAGTTCACTGTACTAAAATGGCCCCCAAAGTCACCAGATCTCAACCCAATAGAGCATCTTTGGGATGTGGTGGAACGGGAGCTTCGTGCCCTGGATGTGCATCCCTCAAATCTCCATCAACTGCAAGATGCTATCCTATCAATATGGGCCAACATTTCTTGTTGAATCAATGCCACGTAGAATTAAGGCAGTTCTGAAGGCAAAAGGAGGTCCAAAACCGTATTAGTATGGTGTTCCTAATAATTCTTTAGGTGAGTGTATATATATAGTGGTATTCATAGTGATAAGTTTATATTCGGAAGCACATAGGATGGAGAGTATTGGAAAAAATGTATACCATGGTAATATCAATAAAAATAATGAAAATGAAATAGATAAAATCATGGGTAATAAGTATATACACTAGGGTATATATGTATGTAATATAGGCTTAAAATTGGAGTATAAGTACTGGGGTATATATATATGTAATGTGGGTTAGCTGCCTTCAGTGCCTGTAATTTCATGTATTCATATAGACCAGCGTTTGATATAGATGGCTGTATAGTGACCAAAAAATTGTTCTGTCCCAATTGCTAATCTTACGAGGGAGTGCAAGTATAATTCAGATTGTGACATTGTGTAACATTGCAGTGGGCCAAACTGTATTTAATGAAGATGATGATTTACCTGAATTCAAACAACGATATCCTCTGTGCAGACAGTGCTTCTTTTCTCAGCGTGCAGGAGAGAAAAAGGCGCACTGTATAAGAGGTCAGGGGAAGGAGGGGACTGTGATTGATGCGCTGGGAGATGGAGCGCTGTGTGTGGGTGGCAGAGTGGATGTGCAGCGACCGCCTGCTGGGTCAGCGCTGCATGTGTGAGGACTAAACACAGCGCTGACAGGCTGGGGCTGTGTGCCGGATCATCGCTGTATGTGTAGGGCTGGGGCAGGCCAGCCACTATCCTTTCTCTCCAGGGACCCTCTTTCTCGAAGTCGCTGCAGAGGCCACATTATTAATCATCCTGAGCATCTTGCTGCTGCCTGCTACTGTGTGAGTAGGTAGTATTTGCATGTACTTGACATTAGGCCCTCAGAATTAATTTTACTAGTAAGCCCTGCTATCAGTGACTGACAGCTATCTAAGTATACAGACTTAAACAGAGAATACTATCACTCACTGATAACACCTTCCACCGTCTACAGCTATCAGTGACTTACAACTATCTCTGTATACACACTTAAACAGAAAATGCTATCAATTACTGATGGCCCCTCCCCTGTGTACAACTATCCGTGACTGACAGCTATCTATGTATACACACTTACACAGAGAATTCTATCAATCACTAATAACACCACCCTATGTACAACTATCAGTGGCTGACAGCTATCTCTGTATACACACTTACACAGAGAATGCTATCAATCACAGATAACAACTCCCCTCTTCACAACTATCAGTGACTGACAGCTATCTCTGTATAGACACTGTAGGAGTGTTCAAGGGATGATTGTGGATGATAGATATGTGTCACTGAGATTCCTGACCTCGGTAACGTAAGAGCCGGTTTCATGTGTTAGCAGCAGGTGCTATTTGACACAATGATATTTAGTATGGCTGTAATAGCTGATCCGGGACAGCTCTTACTGGGAGTAGTCAAAGTGTTGTGTGGTTGACTACTCCCCCCGTTCCAGGCCGGGTCTTGGTTTTGGGCTATAAAACACAGGCAGCTCTGTCAGGTGGTGTGGATTACTCCTCTCTGACAGTGGAGTTCTGTCAGTCTCTGTGTTGGGACCTGGAAGTTTGGGCCTGGATTAAGGCCTGCTACCTTGTTGGTGTGAAAGCAAGTGGATTCTGCTTTGTCCAAGGACTTTATATTTGCTGCATGGTGTGAACGAACACCAGAATCACAAGGTGACTGTTTTCCTTGAAACAGACTTTTTGTTTTGTCATTTACTTAATGTGTGAATAAACACAACTGTTTAAGTCAAAGACTTTGTTGTTGCCTCTATACTGCGTCCACTAACCTGCCTATCAGAGCAAATCCCCACAATTGGTGGAGGATGCGGGCACCCGTAGCGAGGCTGGCCTGAAGGCTAAAAAATTAATTTTTTTCCGGGCACAGTGGTATGTCTTACATCAAACCAGCGAGATTACAACCCGTGTCCCTTGGCAAAATGGAAGCTGTAGTGAAAGCCCTCGAGGAGGCTAACTTGCAGCAGTGTGAGGCTATTAAGCAGCAGCAGGAAACCAACCAGCTTCTATTGCAGCATATGATGGCTTTACAAGCGGCAGGAGCATCCCAGAACGTCCATGATGCCCAGAAAGCGGTCTGTGCGGCGATCCCTAAGATGACCCCTTTGGACGACATCGAGACCTATCTGGTGGTGTTCGAAAAGGTGGCCGTGAGGGAGAAGCTACCCCAAGATCAATGGGTTGAGGTTGTCGCTCCGTTCCTGGCATCTGGACCCCAGCAGGTGTTTTTCAACTTACCGGATGATCAAGCGGCCGATTACACGACAGTAAAGGCTGAGATTCTGGCAAGTCTGGGGGTGAATGTGTTGGTCCGGGCCCAGCGGGTGCATCAGTGGGAGTTTAACCCGGCTGAACCTGCGAGACCTCAGTATTATGATCTGTTACACCGGTTGCAAAAATGGCTGCAGCCTGACGTGCTGAGTTCCACTGCTGTGCTGGACCGTCTGTTGGCTGATGTATTCTGGAAGGCTTTGCCGTACCCTCCCCAGCACTGGATTAGCCAAGTGTCTCCTGGTAATGCCCTTGAGATGGTCAATTTGGTGGAGCGCTATGAGGCTACCAGGAATCTACAGGGGGGTTCTTTTAGGAGGGAGGCAGTCAAACCCTGGAAATCTTCACCCCAGACCCGGCGGCTGGTGCCAGGAAAACCCGCCCGGGATGTACCCCCTGCAGATCCAGCTCCGATGGTCTACTGGAGGTGTCAAGAGCCTGGCCACATGAGGGCCGACTGTCCCCATCGGGGTGAACCCATGGATACTGACTATGGCTACCGCTACTCATTGTATGCCAGGAAGCTGTGTGCAACAGGTACCCCCGAGACTATAGACAATAGCCACCTGTGCCAGGTGGAAGTGGGAGACACTCTAGCGGTGGCTCTGCTGGAGTCTGGTGTCCATGGTAAGAGCTGCCCTGGTGCTGCCCGCCGAGTATACTGGCCGAAAAGTCAGGGTCGTGTGCATCCATGGAGACTTAAAGGACTATCCCACCGCCCTGGTGTCTCTGTCCACGGTAGCCGGCAGGTGGACTCACGAGGTTGGCCATCGCCACCAATTTATATTATGAACTTATAATTGGGAAAGACTTCCCTGGTTTCCCGGCACTGTGGCCTGATACAAAAGTTACTGATACCCGTGAGACAGGTGTAACCCCAGTAGAGTGACCTTGCTCAGGGGGGAAACCGGAACCCTGGGAACTTGAGACCAAAGGGCCAGTGGTAGGGGTGGCCGCCACTGCGTTGGAAGAGGGGGAGACAACCCCGCTGAGTGTAATGTTGGGAGAATGGGAGGATTTGCCGCCGGGTCCTGAGTTGGCAGACCATAATGTCTCCGGGGAAATTTTCGGTACAGCACAGCATCGGGACCCAACACTATCTCGGGCCTGGGAAAATGTTGTAATAGTTGATGGTGAACCTCAACAACTGGGGGCCGAGTCGATATTTCCCCGTTTTGTGGTTCATCAGAAGATGCTGTATCCGGTAAACCAACTATAGGGTGAACATATTGAACAGCTGGTGGTGCCCAAGCC
Source organism: Bufo bufo (assembly GCF_905171765.1). Classification (NCBI taxonomy): domain Eukaryota; kingdom Metazoa; phylum Chordata; class Amphibia; order Anura; family Bufonidae; genus Bufo; species Bufo bufo. Next base: position 323,749,996 of record NC_053394.1, on the reverse strand, counting down.
GTATCGCAAGCTCGTGTTGGAGCTAGCCCACCAACATGTTCTTGGGGGACACCTCAGATGGCAGAAAACGCAGGACCGGATTCTACAGCGGTTTTACTGGCCCAGTGTGTTAAGAGAGGTGGAAGAATATTGTAAGTCTTGCCCAACCTGCCAGATAAATAGCCCCCAGCGACATTTCCGTATTCCCCTGGTACCTGTCCTGATTATTGAGGTTCCGTTTAAGCGAATCGCTATGGATCTCATAGGCCCAGTACCGAAGTCCGCTAGAGGGCACCAATACATCTTGGTTGTCCTAGACTATGCCACTCGGTACCCGGAGGCAGTGCCCCTGTGACATACATTAGCCAAACTCATAGCTAAGGAGTTAATGGAGATGTTTTTCAGAGTGGTACTACCTAAAGAGGTTCTGACCGACCAGGGGACCCCTTTTATGTTAAAGGTCATGAGGGAACTCTGTAAGTTACTGCACATAAAACAGCTATAGACGTCTGTTTATCATCCGCAATGGACGGCCTGGTAGAACGAACATTAAAAAACATGTTAAAAAGAGTGGTGTTTAAGAATAGGAGGGACTGGGACCTTCTTCTAGAAGCCCTATCTCATGTTCGCAGTGCAAGAGGTGCCCCGGGCCTCTACTAGGTTCTCGCCCTTCGAACTGCTATATGGCCGACATCCTTGCGGTCTGTTGGACATAGCCAAAGAGGCGTGGGAACAACAACCCACACCATATAAAAATGTAATTGAATATGTCACTCAGATGCAATAGTGGATGGAGAAAGTGTTGCCTCTTGTTAGGGAACATATGGAGGCAGCCCAGCGAGCCCAAAGTAGGGTCTATAATCGGCAGGCTCGGGTCCAGATCTTTAACCCGGGAGATCGGGTTTTGGTTCTGGTACCGACCGTGGACAGTAATTTCCTGGCTAGGTGGCAGGGACCCTACGAAGTACTTGAAAAAGTTGGTGAGGTAAACTACAAGGTTTACTTTTGAAAGATATGGGAAAGCAGCAGGACTGAAGATAAATTGGGATAAATCAGCTTGTATACTATTGGACCCTCTAGGAGATTAAGCTTTAGGACCCTTACACGTCATAAAGAATGAAGAGAGTATTAAATACCTGGGAATTAATATATCTTGCAACTTAAAGGAGTATATAAAATTAAAATTAACACCTATAATAAACAAAGTTAAGGAAAAGATACAAATTTAAAAAAAACTGCCCCTTTCAATGACAGGAAGAATCTCTCTAATTAAAATGTGTCTGCTCCCAATGATAAATTACATATTGTGGAACTCACCAATAGAGATTCCAAAGAAGGTTTACAAAACAATTGAGAGTTTATTTAGTGAACTGATATGGAGGGGGCGGAAACCTAGAATTAGGATGCAAATATTGCAGCGGCCTGAGGGAAGTGGGGGCTTGTCGGTCCCCAATATAAGATTATATTTTCTGGCAGGCCAGACTAAGAATACAGGGAGTGCAGAAATATTAGGCAAATGAGTATTTTGACCACATCATCCTCTTTATGCATGTTGTCTTACTCCAAGCTGTATAGGCTCGAAAGCCTACTACCAATTAAGCATATTAGGTGATGTGCATCTCTGTAATGAGAAGGGGTGTGGTCTAATGACATCAACACCCTATATTAGGTGTGCATAATTATTAGGCAACTTCCTTTCCTTTGGCAAAATGGGTCAAAAGAAGGACTTGACAGGCTCAGAAAAGTCAAAAATAGTGAGATATCTTGCAGAGGGATGCAGCACTCTTAAAATTGCAAAGCTTCTGAAGCGTGATCATCGAACAATCAAGCATTTCATTCAAAATAGTCTACAGGGTCGCAAGAAGCGTGTGGAAAAACCAAGGCGCAAAATAGGGCTGCACGATATATCGCAAAAGTAATCGAATCGCGATAATCGGCAAATGCGGTTTGGCGATTCGGCCGAGCCGAAAATGCCGCGATTATTATATATGAAGGGGCCCCTATTGATAAAAAAAAGTCCTCTGTCCTATTACAGCCTCTGTACTTACTTTCACAATGAATGCATGCACTGCAGCGACGAGCGGGAGCGAGCGAGGCAGCCGGCCGACGCGGGACTGACGTCACTTAGTCACGCTCCTGCTTCCTGAATTAAGTGGGAGGAGCGTGCCAGTGACGTCAGTCACGCGCCGGCCGGCCCGCTCTCTGCAGTGTGAGTGCATTCATAGTGAAAGTACAGAGGCTGGCCATTTTATGAATAGGAGAGTTAACACATGAAGGGACACATGGGGCCATGAGGGGGACCAGCATAAGATGCTATATGTGTGTCTTATGCTGGCCCCCCTCGTGGCCCCATGTGTCATAGCACACATCCCCTATAACAGTGCCCTCCGCAGGTCCCCCATAACAGTGCCCTCCGCAGGTCCCCCATAACAGTGCCCTCCGCAGGTCCCCCATAACAGTGCCCTCCGCAGGTCCCCCATAACAGTGCCCTCCGCAGGTCCCCCATAACAGTGCCCTCCGCAGGTCCCCCATAACAGTGCCCTCCGCAGGTCCCCCATAACAGTGCCCTCCGCAGGTCCCCCATAACAGTGCCCTCCGCAGGTCCCCCATAACAGTGCCCTCCGCAGGTCCCCCATAACAGTGCCCTCCGCAGGTCCCCCATAAAAGTGCCCTCCGCAGGTCCCCCATAACAGTGCCCTCCGCAGGTCCCCAATAACAGTGCCCTCCGCAGGTCCCCCATAACAGTGCCCTCCGCAGGTCCCCCATAACAGCGTCCTCCGCAGGTCCCCCATAACAGCGTCCTCCGCAGATCTCCCACATAACAGCGTCCTCCACAAATCCCCCATAACAGCATCATCCACAGATCTACACCTCCACAGATCTCCCACATAACAGCGTCCTCCACAAATCCCCCATAACAGCATCATCCACAGATCTACACCTCCACAGATCTCCCACATAACAGCGTCCTCCACAAATCCCCCATAACAGCATCATCCACAGATCTACACCTCCACAGATCTCCCACATAACAGCGCCATCCACAGATCCCCCACATAACAGTGCGTCATCCACAGATCCCCCACATAACAGTGCGTCATCCACAGATCCCCCACATAACAGCGTCATCCACAGATCCCCCACATAACAGCGTCATCCACAGATCCCCCACATAACAGCGTCATCCACAGATCCCCCACATAACAGCGTCCTCCACAGATCCCCCACATAACAGCGTCCTCCACAGATCCCCCACATAACAGCGTCATCCACAGATCCCCCACATAACAGCGTCATCCACAGATCCCCCACATAACAGCGTCATCCACAGATCCCCCACATAACAGCGTCATCCACAGATCCCCCACATAACAGCGCCATCCACAGATACCCCATAACTATGTCATACCCAGCCGCGTCAGCGGCTCTTATGGGAAAATCCAAGCAAATAGACCTCTAGCACAATTCCCTTAAAATATCGCATCGCACATCGTTATCGCAATTTTTAGGGCCCTAATCGCAATCGCACAAAATTCCCATATCGTGCAGCCCTAGCGCAAAATAACTGCCCATGAACTGAGAAAAGTCAAGCGTGCAGCTGCCAAGATGCCACTTGCCACCAGTTTGGCCATATTTCAGAGCTGCAACATCACTGGAGTGCCCAAAAGCACAAGGTGTGCAATACTCATAGACATGGCCAAGGTAAGAAAGGCTGAAAGACGACCACCACTGAACAAGACACACAAGCTGAAACGTCAAGACTGGGCCAAGAAATATCTCAAGACTGATTTTTCTAAGGTTTTATGGACTGATGAAATGAGAGTGAGTCTTGATGGGCCAGATGGATGGGCCCGTGGCTGGATTGGTAAAGGGCAGAGAGCTCCAGTCCGACTCAGACGCCAGCAAGGTGGAGGTGGAGTACTGGTTTGGGCTGGTATCATCAAAGATGAGCTTGTGGGGCCTTTTCGGGTTGAGGATGGAGTCAAGCTCAACTCACAGTCCTACTGCCAGTTTCTGGAAGACACCTTCTTCAAGCAGTGGTACAGGAAGAAGTCTGCATCCTTCAAGAAAAACATGATTTTCATGCAGGACAATGCTCCATCACACGCGTCCAAGTACTCCACAGCGTGGCTGGCAAGAAAGGGTATAAAAGAAGAAAATCTAATGACATGGCCTCCTTGTTCACCTGATATGAACCCCATTGAGAACCTGTGGTCCATCATCAAATGTGAGATTTACAAGGAGGGAAAACAGTACACCTCTCTGAACAGTGTCTGGGAGGCTGTGGTTGCTGCTGCACGCAATGTTGATGGTGAACAGATCAAAACACTGACAGAATCCATGGATGGCAGGCTTTTGAGTGTCCTTGCAAAGAAAGGTGGCTATATTGGTCACTGATTTGTTTTTGTTTTGTTTTTGAATGTCAGAAATGTATATTTGTGAATGTTGAGATGTTATATTGGTTTCACTGGTAAAAATAAATAATTAAAATGGGTATATATTTGTTTTTTGTTAAGTTGCCTAATAATTATGCACAGTAATAGTCACATGCACACACAGATATCCCCCTAAAATAGCTAAAACTAAAAACAAACTAAAAACTACTTCCAAAAATATTCAGCTTTGATATTAATGAGTTTTTTGGGTTCATTGAGAACATGGTTGTTGTTCAATAATAAAATTAATCCTCAAAAATACAACTTGCCTAATAATTCTGCACTCCCTGTATAGTGAGTTGGAGCAGATCCCTTAGCTATAGAGGAATTATAGGGAATATCGATAAAGGCCTTATAGGGTGTAATGTATACCAGGTATTGGAGGCTGGCCTAAAGTCACATGAGCAGTTCCGGAAGTCGCCAACAATAAAGTTAATGTATAAAACATGGATGAAGATTAAATCATACCGGCAGGATATTGATTTTCATAATGACACTTTGCTATGGAACAACGCTAATTTAAAATAACTCAGAGCTATTGAAAGGAAAAACTGTCAGGAATATGGGATTTATAGACTGGGACAGGTCTGGAAGAATGGGGAAGTAATTGGATATCAAAAGCTTAAGGAACATTTTGGAGTTTCAGATAAGGTCTTTGTTTATTATATACAGTAAAAGCACGCAATAAGATCAAGTATGCGAGGCGTAAGGGATATAAAAGAACTACCTCAGCCGCTAAAAAAAATGATTAAGATGACAACGGAAAAGCGGAAAATTTCTATCATGTAATACCTTTATACAGCAGAAAGTGGATGGGAAGGGAAATACGGCAGAGAGGGGGAAATAGGAAAAGGTGGTGGACTCGATGGTCTCTGAGAGATGGAAGAGAACTTTGCTGGGAATAAGGAGAGTGTCCATGAATCCGGCGCTTAGACTGACACAGTTTTTCATTGTCCACCGATTGTACTACTCCCCCAAAAAGTTGATGAGATTTTATAAAAACAAGGTGTGCAAATGTCTTAAATGTGATGAGATAGGAGTAGATGACGTGCACCTCTTATGGAGTTGTATACCGGTACATATTCAGGATTTCTGGAACAAAGTTATCTTACAAATTGAAAAAACTAATCGATTTAATATCCGCCGAAGCTTTGAAATATGTGCGCTGGGGAACATGCAGAGAGTTGGCTACTACACTATTATTCCAAGCCAGACGATGTATAGTAAAAAATTGGGTTGAAAAACGACCTCCAACGATTAGAATGTGGGAGAGTTTAATTAAAAGCTCAATAGCATGTGAGAGACTGAACATAGTTCAAAAAGAAAAATTTCGACAAGTTGTGGGAAAGATGGGTCAAGGAAAATAAGTAAATGCCCCTGGGGAAAAGGGGATGTGAGAGGGAGCCACCAGAGAGGGTTTTTTTCTCTTTGAAGTCAAGAAAATGGCTGTATAGATAGGTGTTTTACTTGATGTAAAACGAGTATCAATGTATGTTTTTTTTATAATGTAATTTAAGAATATAAAAAATATATAAAAAATACTGCAAGCCAGAGAAAGCCAGAGTAGGTGTGCCATGTGAATTTACTTAAACCTTGAAAAGATAGGAAGACCAGTACGGACGATAGCCTGTGGCCCAGTTTTCTAGGGGAAGAGTTTCCAGCCCGACGATCTGATACAAGGGAAGCAGTTGCCACATGACATTGTCACTGAGCCTCAGGCCAGAGTCCAGTTGAAACCATACCAGGTACCCGAGTCTCGGCGACAAGCAATCTTGGAAGAAGTGCAGCTAATGCTACAACTAGACATCATTGAGGAGTCGAAAAGTGAATGGGCCAGTCCGATAGTCTTAATACCCAAGCTGGACGGGACGTTACGGTTCTGTAACAATTTCTGCAAACTAAATGAAATTTCTAAATTTGATGTGTATCCCATGCCTCGGGTGGAAGAGCTTATTGAGAGGTTAGGCCAAGCCCGGTATTTTTCTGTTTTGGACCTCATCAAAGGATACTGGCAGGTACCCTTGACGGAGGCTGCCAAGGAGATAACCACCTTCATCACACCAGAGGGGCTGTACCAATATAAGGTGTTACCCTTTGGTCTGCATGGAGCCCCTGCCACTTTTCAATGGCTCATGGACATTGTGCTGCTTCCACATCGTTGGTACGCATCGGCTTACATGGACGATATTGTCATTCAGAGTACCGACTGGGAAAGTCACCTACTAAAAGTACAGGCTGTAGTGGACTCCCTTCGAAAGGCTGGACTAACAGCTAACCCAAAAAAATGTGCAATAGGGTTAGAGGAGACGAAATACCTGGGGTATGTCATTGGGCATGGAGCCATCAAACGCCAAGTGAATAAAATAGAGCCGATACGGAATTGGCCCCGACCAGTCACTACTAGACAAGTAAAGTCATTTCTGGGAATGGTGGGATATTATATGAGGTTTGTCTCCCACTTTGCTACGGTGGCCGCACCATTGACAGGGCTCTTGAAGGGACTCAAGTCAGTGATGGTCCACTGGGATGATCAAGCAGAAGAGGCTTTCTCCGCTTTGAAGTCGGCCCTGTGTGGGTCCCCGGTTTTGGTGACGCCCGACTTCAAAAGGGAGTTTATAGTACAGACCAATGCCTCCGAAGTAGGCCTCGGCGCTGTACTGTCTCAGGAAGTCAACGGCAAGGAGCATCCCATTGTCTTCCTCAGCCGTAAGCCCACCCCAGCCGGGACCAGGTACAGTATAGTGGAGAGAGAGTGCCTGGCTATCAAGTGGGCACTAGAGTCTCTCCGCTATTATTTGTTGGGGAGAAAGTTCCGCCTGGTGACTGACCACTCCCCTCTCAAATGGATGAGCCAGGCCAAGGACAGAAATGCCTAGGTCACCCGATGGTTTCTCTCTCTACAAAACTTTAAATTTTTGGTGGAACACAGGGGAGGCTGGTTGCAAGAAAACGCGGATGCCCTGTCCCAGGTACACTGTTTGATGTATGTTCACCTCCTCAGGGTTGAACAAAGGGGTTTGTAGGAGGGTTCAAGGGATGATCGTGGATGATAGATATGTGTTACCGAGGTTCCTGGACTCGTTGACGTAAGAGCCAGTTTCATGTGTTAGCAGCAGTTGCTGTTTGACACGTTGCTATTTAGTATGGCTGTAATAGCTGATCCGGGATGGCTCTTACTAGTAGTAGTCAAAGTGCTGGGTAGGTTACTACTCCCCCCGTTCCAGGCCGGGTCTTGGTTTTGGGCTATAAAACACAGGCAGCACTGTCAGGTGGTGTGGATTACTCCTCTCTGACAGTGGAACTCTGTCAGTCTCTGTGTTGGGACCTGGGAGTTTGTGTCTGGATTAAGGCCTGCTACCTTGTTGGTGTGAAAGCATTGTGTGAACGAACACCAGAATCACAAGGTGACTGTTTTCCTTGAAACAGACTTTGTTTTGTCATTTACTTAGGCCTCATGCACACGGCCGTGCCGTTTTTTTTGCGGTCCGCAAACCGCGGGTCCGCAAAAAACGGAAGCCGCCTGTGTTACCTTCCGCAATTTGCGGAACGGAATGGGCGCCGTCAATATAAATGCCTATTCTTGTCCGCAAAGCGCGGACAAGTATAGGACATGTTATATTTTTTTAACGGGGCCGCGGAACGGAGCCATGGATGCGGACAGCACACGGAGTGCTGTCCGCATCTTTTGAGGCCCCATTGTAGTGAATGGGTCCGCATCCGAGCCGCAAAAACGGCGGCTCGGATGCGGACCCAAACAACATTCGTGTGCATGAGGCCTTAATGTGTGAATAAACACTGAACTGTTTAATTCAAAGACTTTGTTGTTTCTTCTATACTGCGTTCGCTAACCTGCCTATCAGAGCGAATCCCCACAACACTTAAACAGAGAATACTATCAATCACTGATCACACCTCCCTGTGTACAGCTATCAGCGACTGAAAGCTCTCTCTGTATACATACTTACACAGAGAATGCTATTACTAATAATGCCTTCCCCTTGTACAGCTATCAGTGACTGACAGCTATCTATGTATACACACTTTCACAGAGAATGCTATCAATCACTGATGACACCTCCCTGTGTACAGCTATCAGCAACTGAAAGCTCTCTCTGTGTACACACTTACACAGAGAATGCTATCAATCACTGATAACACCTCCCCCGTGTACAACTATTCGTGACTGACCGCTATCTATGTATACACACTTACACAGAGAATGCTTTTTACAGTTTTTTTTATGCCAAAGCCAGGAATGGATCAAAAACAGACGACACAAAGACTGAATCTTATCCACTTTTTAAATCCACTTCTGTCTTTGGCTTCAAAAACTACATAGAAAAACCTAGATATGGACATGCAGCCATAGGTTTGTGGCACCCTCTTGAATAGATTAAAGAGGACCTGTCACCACGAAATGCAGTACAGTCTGCAGGCAGCATGTTATAGAGCAGGAGGAGCTGAGCAGATGTATAGTATACACACTTACACAGAGAATGCTATCACTCACTGATAACACCTCCCACATTCTACAGCTATCAGTGACTTAAAACTATCTCTGTATACACACTTAAACAGAGAATGCTATCAATCACTGCTGACACCTTCCCGTGTACAGCTATCAATGACTGACCGCTATCTCTGTATACACACTTTCACAGAGAATGCTATCAATCACTGATAACATCTAGACTTTGCACAACTTTCAGTGACTAACAGCTATCTCTGTATACAAACTTACTCAGAGAATGCTATCAATCACTGATAACACCTCTCCTGTATACAGCTATCGGTTACTGACAGCTATCTCTGTATACACACTTACACAGAGAATACTATCAATCACTTATAACACCTCCCCATGTACAACTATCCACGGCATCTGTAGGGTTAAAATTTTCTGACCGGCATTACCACTGGTCGCGGACATTAGTCACGGGTGTCTGCTGTATGAAACATTAGGCACCTGGTGGCTATGGTGCCCGCTGCACTCGTGACCGGGCACAATCTTTAAAGTCCTGTCCATGTATGGCACTCGTTGGGAAGGGGTTAATGCCGCCATTTAATTTACCATGTCTTGTATTAGAAAATGGGAAATAACTTTTTTGTGGGGTAAAATTGAAAAAAAAAAACACAATTCTGCCAAGATTTTTTAGGTTTTGACATTGCGGCATTCACTGTGCACTAAAAATGACATGATGTCCTTATTCTGCAGCTCAATATCATTATGGCGATTCCAAACTTGTATAGTTTTTATTTTGTTTAATTACTTAAAAAGCTTTGGAAAAAAAAAATCAAAATTTTTATATTTCGGTCTAGAGAGCTGTATGAGGGCTTGCTTTTTGGAGAATGAACTGTAGTTTTTAATGGTACCTGTTATTCAATTTTTTTTTTTTGGGGGGGGGGGGGGGGGGCAAGGTGTGGATCAAGGTCCGACTCCTGTCAGCAGACAAACTGCACTAAAACTGATCTGCAGGGGGTTTCAGACCCCTGCCATACAGAAAATAGCATATCCTGGGGATAGGCCATCACTTGTAAAATGTCCTGGACAACCCCTTTAAGTATCATAGAAGTTAAAGGGGTTGTCTGCTTTTTATATTGATGCCCTATTCTCAGTATAGGTCTTCAATATCAGATTGGTGAGGGGCTGACTCCCTGTACCCCGACGATCAACTGTTTGAAGGAAACACAGTGCTTGTATGAGCGCTGCCTTCCCTTCATTGTTTACCTGCTCCCTGTCGCACTTGCAGCGTTGAGCAGGTGTAATTACAACTCCGCCGTCCCCATTTACTTGAATTGGATAACTCCATCTTATTCACTTGAACAGGAGGGAGCCCTCCCATTGAAGTGAATGGGATGGCGGAGCTGAAATTATACCAGCTTACTGCTGCAATTCCGTTGGGGAGCAGGTAAACAGAGAAGAGAACTCTGCACTCACACCAGCATTGCGTTCTCTTCAAATAGCTGATCTATGTGTGCCGGGAGTTCCTCTCCCCCCCCCCGACGATTCCCTCCCCACGATCTAATATTGATGACCTATCCTGATTCATGAGGATAGGTCATCAATATAAAAAAGTGGACAACCCCTTTAAACATACTTGTCAGTTTGGGTTTGTTGAACCCTGCATTTCCAAAAAGGAACATATCTATAGATCACCTAGCCATGCCTTCAGCTACTGTACATATTGCATGGAGGTTGTGACTGTTCGGCCTGTGAGTACTATAGCAGGACAGCCTTGATTTAGAATATTGTGTTGACATCTGTTTCCTGCTTCTGACAGAGAGGCAGCCGGGCCGCAGCGTTTTAGAGTGTCATTGAATGTACATTTAATCCCACACACACCTGCCATCTCCCCATGATAGCTTTAATTTATCCATCTCCTCTGTTTGTGTCACGATTCATTATAAGACTATTCAACTAAGAATTTACAGTCTTACAGAAGGCTTCATTGGCAAGCCTCATTATTTGGAGAACAAGTCCGTCTGCACTACCAGACCTTCCTCAGTGGATCAGAAGGCAAATTCTGCAGGGAAAGCATTGCTACGAAAGTCACATATATAGCAATCCTGTGGTATTAGACTTGGTACTGGTTGTATGTATGGGTGGCTTGTCTAAGGTGGGCATGTAGAGAAGGACAGAGGACAAGGGTGGTGACTATTGGTGCTGCCAGTTCAGTAACTCCACTACTCGAGGGATGATAAATATTTGTTAATGGTAATAGTGATTAAAAAAGCACAGAAGAACATACACTTTTTTTCTTGAAAAAAATCATTTTGCCAGTTTACTCATAATTAACATGTTATATACTGCATCTGACTCCCTGCATTGCGCATTTGTAATCAACCAGTTCACTGGTTTGCTTAAAGGGTATGAACACCTTTGTAGGAATTTTTTTTTTATGATTACATTTTACTCATTTTGAGTTAAAAATCATTTTTTCAATTGGTCTTCATTAAAAAAAATTCAGCAGTTTTGTTCCTACAGGGTTAAGTTTCAGTTTATTTGCAGCCTGTCACTTTCTGTTATACACTGAGTCCCCTGAGTGGAACTGAACTGCGCCCAGGCCATGTGACCGATGAACGTAATATCACATTGCCTAGGAGCTAATCGTCGTGGGTTCCGGGAGTCAGACCGTGCTAATCTGATATTAATGACCTAACCTGAGTATGGCCATCAACATGAAAATCCCTCTGTCTGTCCTCTGTTGTCTAAAACCACAGTGGGTCATTTTTGTGGCGTATATCCGGCGCAGATTCTATTGCACGCCATCTTGCGGCAGAATCTGCAATTTCTTCCCCACCCATGTCAGGTCTAGAAAAGGGGGCATGGAGTGGGCGGGGAAGGGTCCCGGCCAATCTCATTCATTGTTTTCTACACCTTGTTTAGGCGGAAAAAATGGTCTAAATGTAAGACAGCAAGAAAGCTGTCTTACATTTAGAATCGGCAGGATACTCCAAAGTTATGCAGAGGCTGTGATCAACAGACAGCGTAGGGGCTTATTAAGACCGGTGTCTAAAATGCTGGTCCTAATAAATGTGGGCTTGCGGCTTTTTAAAAAATTCTCGCATCTCACACTTTTTCTGCCGCCCTCGCCACTTTTCTGAAAAATCTTGTGGTAAGGGCAGTAAGGGGGCCTGATTAGTAGCCACGAAAAATGTATCTTCCTTTATGCCAGTTTTCTGGCACAAATGAAGCCAGAAATCTCCAGGAGCTCAGAGCTGCCATATATTTCTATTCAGGTGCACTGACTGCAGGAGGATGCTCCTAATTTATGACAAGGCCAGCGCCTCTACATAACCTCAGCGGATCCACCTCCAGTGCAGGGCCTTATTAGGACTGGCATCTAAAACGCCAGTCCTAAAAAATGTACCCCATAGTTCCTTATTACATTTCAACCGATGATCCATCATTTTAGTTGAAAACGTTCATTTTGACCAACTTCAGACTAATGTGTATGGCCACTTTTAGGGATTAACAGCCTCCGGATGTAAGCAAGAATATTTCCATTCGCATATAGCAAGCACAAAATGTTGAGAAACGAAAACACAAAGTACTGTATATTACAAAGTTGTAGAGGTTATAATTCATCAGTGATTAAAGGGGTTTTCCGGGACTTAGATATTGATGATTTATTCTCAGGATAGGTCATCAATATCAGATCCAATAGCCGTACCCCAGAGTACAAACGCTTGGGGCAGCATACAGAGAACAGAGCCTTCTGCTGCCGGCTCCGTCCACTGCATAGTTTCCAGAGCTGGTGGCTGCTCCAAGCAGCTGAATGGTAGTAATGCGGCTTTCGGAGCTGATATTGATAACCTATCCTGAAAACAGGCCATCAATATCTAAGGGCTCATGCCCACGACTGTGTGCTGGACGGGCCCGTGCTGCATGGGGACCGACCGTGGGGCAGCCGTATGCGGATCACGGACCCATTCACTTGAATGAAGTCCGCAATTGCCATCCAACAGTCCGCACCACAAAAAAGTAGTGCATGCACTACTTTTTTGCGGTGCGGAGGCACGGCCAGGAACACCACGGAAGCACTCCGTAGTGCTTCCTTGGGGTTCCGATCCGTGCTTCCGCACCTCATCTCCTGTTTTGCGGACCCTATCAAGTTAATGGGTCCGCCTCCCCGTGTATATACGGCCACGGCGGGACAAGTCCCGGAGAAACCCCTTTAAAGCTGTCGAATTAAAAGTTCTACAACTTTGTAATATACTTTGTGTAGTGACTGTGCAGGGTAATGGGAGCTGAGCTACAGTACGCCGGCATAGGAAATTACACAGTAGATGGAGCTTTCCATCGACTATATAGCTTCCTTTTGGCGGCTGATTGTGGAATTGATCTGAAGTTAATTACCTATACTGAGGTTAGATCAATATCGAAGTCCAAGAAAACCCCCTTTAAAGTTTCTCCTGTTCACAGGATAGGGAATAACTAACTGATCAGTAGGGGTCTGACCACTGAGACTCCACTGATCCCAGGAACGAGGGTCCTGTTCCCCTGTCCTGATGGAATGACAGGTCAAGCATTCACCCTGTGGCTCCATTCATTCTCAATGGAACAAATGTAGATAGCTGAGTACAGTGGCCAGAGTATGGTGAGCATTAGTGTTCGAAGTCCACAAAAGGAACTTCGATCCGAATTTCAGGGAAAATTCGATTTGCTGCAAAGCCAAATTTCCTCGTGATTGATTTTTCCCTGAATGGCGGTAAAACATTTAAAAAAAAAATATCCTTTCCTCCTCCATTTGAGCATGAAGAGCCGGCCACCTCCATCTTGATTGAAGATCTTGCATGAAATCCTGTGCACTGTAACGTATGATGTTGCCACGGCAGGCAATCTGATGACGTCATAACGGACTGCGCGAGATTTTGCGCTAGATCTTTATTCAGGATGGCGGCGGCTGGCTTTTCATGCTCAAACGGAGGAGGTAAGTATCGCCACTCCCTGTCATTGCACCCACTACTTAAAAAGAAATGTGCTTCATGACAAGGTAATTCGTCACAAAGCTAATTTGTTTGTAAAATTCGGCAAAGCAGCAGAATTGAATTTTTAAATACTTTGCTTATCTCTAGTTGAAGTCTTAGTGGGTGAGCCTCTACTGATCGGTAAGTGATCTCTTATCCTATGGATAGGGCATAACTTGATAACCTGGCAGAACCCCTTTAAGGTTTATTTGATATATAGCAGGTAAATCCATTTTGTGGCTCTTTAAATGCTTAACAGGTAACTGAGCTGAAGAACAACAGCTTTCGGAGTCCACGCATTCATTAATTATTCACAGAACACATGTTCCGGTTTAGAATAACTCATGTGTTTACCTGACTGAAGATTTGCAAACAGCCAATACAAAGTAAAAGTGGTAGACAGTATAGAAAAAACCTTTAGGCTACAACTCCATGACCATGGCTCTCAGTACTGTGACATATAATGTAGTGCAGCTGCCATTGCATGCCACCTTACGCGCGGTTGCCAATGTGTTATTTACATGTTTTAACACTTTGCACAAACTGATACTGTGGGATTCCTAGTGCAGGCCCTGTGGTACATAACACAGGGTCTCCATGTGTCATGCCCTCCCCCGTTAAAGGGGTTGTCTCACTTCAGCAAGTGACATTTATCATGTAGACTAAGTTAATACAAGTGAATACAAAGGATAAAGTGGCGGTCTCTCTGGTGGCCGTGAGTGCATAAACTCGTCCATCACTGCCGGATTGCAGGGTGGTCGAAATCCTGGAAATAGGCAGTTTATAATGTGATGGAAAAATGAATCCGGCCAGCAAAGAAGGCAATATGGACAATCACAGTACATTAGTAAGTGGCTTGTATTAACTTTGTCTACATGATAAATATCACTTGCTGAAGTGAGACAGTGCCTTTAAGGCTCTGCACTTTGCCTAATACAGTGTATCAGTTTCTTTAGTGTTCCTTTAAAAGGAGTATGTCAGCATTTTTGATCATGCTAAACTACTGACAACACTAGGTAGGGACTGAGAGCAGGACAAACACACCTTTAGGCTCCATTCACACGTCCGTTGTTTCTTTCCTGATCTGCTCCATTTTTTGCGGAACAGATCTGGACCAGATCTGTACCCATTCATTTTCAATGGGTCCTGAAAAAAACGGACAGCTCAATGTCTGATTTTTCTTTCAGGACCCATTGAAAATGAATGGGTCCAGATCTGGTCCAGATCTGTTCCGCAAAAAACGGAACAGATCAGGAAAGAAACAACGGACGTGTGAATGGACCCTTATGTGGAGCTTCTCATCAAGAGTAGTGTGAATATCAAGTTTTACTCTGCCAATTACTGTTCCTGCAAGTTCCCAGGGGGTGTGGCTTCACTGTGAAGTTCTTCCTGCTCTCTACATTGAGCTTCCCCCTCCCCTCTTCTCTGACTGGTGGTTGAGGTGCTTCCCTGACTGGATGCTACAGCTGTCACTCAGGGCTGAGGAGTGGGCTATAAAGCAGCTCAGTGCAGAGAGCACTTCACAGTGAAGCCCCCCCGTCACTTGCAGGAGTAGTATTTGGCAGAATAGAACTTTATATTTACACTACCCCTGATAATAAAAGCTCTACAAAGAGTATGTTTGTCCCCTGCCTTTGCCTATTGCTGTAAATTTAGCATGGTCAAAAGGGATGACGGCCTCACTCCAAATCTCAACGTAGCCCTAGCATTATTCACTTACTGATCTTCTGACTTTGTGTGCATACTCTTCACAGGGAACATGCCAAGGAATGATACGTCAACCTTCTGCTTTGAATTGCTATAATCATTTAATAGCCTTCATTCTCAGTGTGCCGTCTTGCTCTTATAATCTGCGGAAACAAAATGCAATTACAGTTCCAGTGATATGCAGAACATTTTAAATTGGATCACGGAGCGCTAATAACTTTTCAATAAGTGACAGAAACTTACATTCATAGCAAACCAACTTAACAAACCAGCAGAACATAACCCCTTTGATTGCATTTTTTCTAGGGAAACCTGTTGAACCGAAACCATGACATTGGGCAAAAAAAAATAAAAAATCATATTAATCTGACGGGATCGTGCTGACAGACCCAATCATATGCAACTGGCAAAGTGGGAAATAAGAGAGGTAAGGACATATTGAAATTTAACCTATTTATTAGTGTTGATCGAGCATGCTCGGCCGAACACCAGTTTGGCTCGAGCATCTCGATGCTCGGCATATGGCGGTATTCGCCCTAATAACGCATGTGCGCAAGCGCAATGCTCGAATCTCCTCCCGGCACATTTGTTGGCTGCTATGCAGAAAATAAAGGTGCAGGTAAGTGCTGCCCTTCACTGTAGCCATGTTGGTTACTGGCATTATTGGCTGGCTGGAATGTGTCATCGGGTGCTATATAGCACCCGATGACACGTGTTCGGCTCAGTGTTTTCAGGGAGAGCTGTGCTGAAGAAGGGATAGATAGTGTAGGGAGTGAAATTTTTTTCAGTTGAAAAACTTGTCAGAGAACCAAAAGTCCTTTTAAGGACTATTGTGTGTGGGAGCAGCAATATATATTTTTAGCGCAATGAAAACAAATTAAAAGCACAAAATAAAAAAAAACAAAAGTTCTCTTTGATGCTGAAATGGCGTATTATCGGCGCTGCTGATCCTCGTGTGAGGTGGGTTAAATTCACATTACAAAGTACTTATTTCTTAAAAGTGATCGCGCTGCCAGGTACAAGTAAAGGCTTCTATGTTAGGTCAGAATATAGCAGGCTCTTCTATGCAGCCAAACATCCGAGTTCCAACAGGGATAGGTTAGAGTTTCGTGCACATAGTGAAGTTCCGCCACAAATCAAATCTTTAAAAGGTTTTATTATGCTCACAAAGGAGATGTATAAAGGAGCATTAAGCAAAAACATCCACGCTCATGCGTCCGCCCGACCCAGGTTTTGCCTAATTAGCTTCGTCAGGGGCGATAATTCCACCCACATCAGGGCATGCTTTATATCAGAGGGGGTTAGACACAACAAAACCCCTCCTCTCAAATCTTGTCCTCATTTGAAAATCACAAATATTATAAAACATTACATATATTATAAAACATATTGTATCTTATAAAATATGAATAAAAACATCTTCCTCTTCATAAAACATTCCATCTGCACTATAATAATACAAATACATAGCATAAGACCCTACAACTTGCCCAGGCGCTGGATCTCCATTCATAAACTCATCACATGTCCACTCCTGGCCAATAATACAATGCTCCACCCCACTACTACTTTCATTCAATATCTTCTTACTCCCGGTTTGGTCACATGGTGTCTGGCATCCAATAGGATTATTCTTACTTACTACGCTATGTAAATCCACTGCTACATTGATGGCTCCTCTCCGCTACTCAACTAAACAAGGTTTTAAGTCAAACTCAATATTTAGCCCGTGTGGCTGCAAGGTGTTCATTCTAAAGATCCACTCAACTTCATGATGATTAATGCCAGCCACCAGGTCCCCACCACGCAGGTTTCCCTTCACTTTTTTCAACACCCATGAATTTTAGACGTTTTGGATCCTTCCCATTAAATTTTTTAAAGTGTAATAATACACTGTAATTTTCAAAACCCTTCTTGATATTTCTAATGTGCTCCTGTATCCTAGTTTTTAATTTACGCATGGTCCTACCTATATACTGAAACCCACACGGGCATTCCAGCAAGTATACAACCCCCATCTTTTCGCAAGTCATTTCTCCTATGTTTTTCTTCTTTTTATCAACTATGGGGCGGTTTCTGCAGGGAAGGCAGAAGCCGCACCATGCGAATAGTTTTTTTTCTTCTCTGTTTTCCAGGAGGCTCTAGATAGAAATAGAGACCTGGGTCGGGCGGACGCATGAGCGTGGATGTTTTTGCTTAATGCTCGTTTATACATCTCCTTTGTGAGTATAATAAAACCTTTTAAAGATTTGATTTGTGGCGGAACTTCACTATGTGCACGAAACTGTAACCTCCACAGAAGGATCGGTTGTGACAAAACTATCCCTGTTGGAACTCGGATGTTTGGCTGCAAAGAAGAGCCTGCTATAATCTGACCTAACATAAATATTTTTAGCGCAACCTGTGCTAAATTGCTAAAACTTTTAGGCCCCTTTCGCACGGTCGTTGCGGGAAAAGGTGCGGGTGCGGAACATGCGCGATTTTTCCGCGTGAGTGCAAAACATTGTAATGCGTTTTGCACTCGCGTGAGAAAAATCGCGCATGTTTGGTACCCAAACCCGAACTTCTCCACAGAAGTTCGGGCTTGGGATCGGTGTTCTGTAGATTGTATTATTTTCCTTTATAACATGGTTATAAGGGGAAATTATAGCATTCTGAATACAGAATGCATAGTAAAATAGGGCTGGAGGGGTTAAAAAAAAACAACAAATAATTAAACTCACCTTAATCCACTTGCTCGCACAGCCCGGCTTCTCTTCTGTCTCCTTCTTGGCTGATTGCAGGAAAAGGACCTGTGGTGACGTCACTCCGGTCATCACATGGTCCGTCACATGATCCATCACCATGGTAAAAGATCATGTGATGGACCATGTAATGACCGGAGTGACGTCACCACAGGTCCTTTTCCTGCAATATTTTAGAGGGTCAGTTCACCAGCAAGCCCTCACCTACAATCTTTAAGAGGGCCAGCTCACCTGCAGACCCTCGCATATAATGTTTTAGACGGTCAGCTCACCAGCAGGCCCTCACCTACAATCTTTTAGAGGGCCAGCTCACCTGCAGACCCTCGCATATAATGTTTTTGAGGGTCAGCTCACCAACAGGCCTTCGCCCATAATTTTTTCGATGCTCAGATCAGCAGCAGGCACTCGCCCCTAATGTTTTAGAGGGTCAGCTCAGCAGCAGACCCTCACCCCTAATGTTTTAGATGATCAGATCAGCAGCAGGCCCTCGCCCCTAATGTTTTAGAGGGTCACCAGCAGACCCTTGCTCCTAATGTTTTTGAGGGTCACCAGCAGGCCACCAATCATAATTTTTCAAGGGTATGTATGATACCCTCCTTTATGTGGCAGCCCTTTCACTTAGTGCATAAGCTTTATGAGTGTAGGAGTCCCACTACCTGAACAATTGTACCACAATGTGAATGAGGCCCTCCTTTATGTGATATACAGGTTGTATCGGAGTGCCTCTGCCTTGTAATTTTTGGCAGAACTTGCACTTTATATACAAGTAAATATATAGGGAAGAATGTTTCCTAACAATTTTTCCTCTAAAATCGAATTTATCTTTGGTTTTGTGCGTATTATTGTCAGTCTGTAAAAGTGGCGTACTACTCGGACAACATCGTTCCCAGCAGCGACTGGGAGTCCAAGATGCATCCAGACATCCTCCCTATGCTGTTCCCGAACCATTTCAGTGGTGTTTCCATCAATTTCTAGCCTTTTCCTATGAACCAGACACCCTCCCCTCTTCAGAGCAGCGAGCGCCTTGTTTAATGCTCGGGTTCTCCCATTGACTTCCATTGTGCTCGGGTGCTCGGTAAAGCACCCAAGCATCCCGAGGTGTTCGACCCAAACACCCGAGCACTTTGGTGCCCGATCAACACTACTATTTATGTCCAGAGCTGTTTTATCGCTTCAAAATCAGACCTATTTTTTCCAATTTATTTTTATTGACAAAATATTTCATATTTATTTAACAAGAAAAAATAGCATTCCCCCAAATTTTTATTTGACGTTTCTGTTGATTACTTATTGTAATAGACAGGCAGTGATCCAGTGGATCATTGCAAAGGGTTAATTTAATGCTAAAGAGTTAAATGTTGAGATTTGTTGTTAAGGGTGCATTCACACGACCGTAAGTGTTTTGCGATCCGCAAATTGCGGATCCGCAAAACACGGATAGCGGCCGTGTGCATTCCGCAATTTGCGGACCGCACATGGCCAACGCTGTATAGAGAATGCCTAAGCTTGTCTGCGGTTGCGGACAAGAATAGGACATGCTCTAGCCGCATGTCCGCATCTTTTGCGGCCCCATTGAAATTCCCAAAATTGCGGAACGGATGCGGATCCATTTATACGGTCGTGTGAATGCACCCTAAAGTTCACTATTCTGTGCACGGTGTATCCCTAATGGTTATGTATGGGGAACAAATAGATGCCAGGAGACAAACTGGATCTGTTCCCCCTGGCTTGTAGTACAGGAAGTTTCCAATTATCATAATCAAAGCTAGAGGCAACACAGTCATGTGTGAGCTCCTGAGAAATAGGCCTGGAGAGAAGATTCATCCAGAAAAACACCATTTCTGAGATTGACAAACTTCCAGAGATCAACTTAATTGAGAAATTATACCAGAGAGAAAGAAAGCCTGAAATTAATATAGAAGGTTAAGAAACAATTGGAAAGGCAATAAGGTACTGCTCATTTATTGCAAAATACTTTACTGCTTTGGTGCCCACCATACTTTGAGAAGGACTAGCCATCTGGATCTAAAATCTGCACCCCATAGCCTGGGAATTGCAAAAATAGTTAAAGGGGTTCTCCGGGAATTAAGAAAATAAAATAACTTAAAATACTTAAATATTACTTTATTATAAATATATTCCCAATTATCTTTTATCAGTTATAATGGCTTGTTTTGTCTTGGGAGCAATTATTAGGAGAAATAAAATGGCTGCCGTCCTATTAGTACACACAAAACCTGTCCTAATCACACATCAGGAAAATTTACTTCACAACACTGAGGTTAAGAGCTGTTCCATCCTCTTCTCTGCTCTGCTTGTCAGAGATTATGATCCTGAATACAGTTTAATATGATCTTTAGCTGAATCTCTGTAGGAATGGAGTTCATGAGGAGACATGAAGTACAGAGAGGAGGTGGATCTGATGAGCACCATCACTTGTATGCAGTCTCCATTACCACAGTCTGTCCTGTCCGTCTTCTATGTACTTCATGTCTCCTCATGAACTCCATTCCTATTGAGATTCAGCTAAAGTTCTTATCAGCTGTATTTAGGATCATAATCCTTGACAAGCAGAGAAGAAAGGAGGATGAGGCAGCAATTTACCTCAGTGCTCTGAAGTAACTGAAGTGCTGTGTGATTAGGACAGGTTTTGTGTGTATAATAGGACAGTTGCCATTTTATTTCTCCTAATAATTTCTCCCTAGACAAAAAGAGCCATTATAGCTAATGAAAGGTATTTGGGAATATATTAATAATAAAGTAATATCTAAGTATTTTTATTTTCTTAATTCCTGGAGATCCCCTTTAATGAGAACAGAATTGCACACCTGTGGTTTTTTGGGAAGATTGCAAGGTGTACTTAGAAGGATTTCTACCATCATTGCATACCTCACAACTGTGCATATAGCTTCTACATGTACTGCAACTCCTAACATCTGATCAGTAAAGAGAGACTTTGTTTATTGTAACCAAACGGGCTTGTTCATTGACTCCACCGGCACCTATCTATGCCTGCCCTTCTGCTCTGCACCCAACTACTTACCATCAAGCAGGAGTCTCAATACCAGGCGAAGAGGGATGGGATTGTGCCCCCCTATCCACTGCACGGGTCAAGGCGGCAGTAGAGTGAGGGCAGCCACTGTGAACCACCAGCACTCCTATCAGTGCTACGACCACCACGCCCCTCCTCCCAGCTCTCCCCCTGCAGCTCGATACATATAGGAAAGAGCAGTAACATATGTCCAAGAATAAGTTTATATAGTGTAACTGATGTATGATGGCGTCACACACCGGGTAAAATCATGTCAAAACCTTTTTATTTTGCAATGATTACAAGGTCATCTGCTGCTTGTCAGTGATTCCTACAGGGACTGTTGAAGTCACAGCGCAAATGCTATTATATTGCCATGTCCCCGGCAATGAATCACAAATATATTTGACATAGCATTTGCTACAGTACTGATCTACATACAACTATGGTTCCCAAAAGACCTAATCAATGCAGCTTTCTTCTCTCAATGGATCTAAAGGTCATGTCCTATATTATTCCCACAGAAATACAACACTGACTTCTCAAAAGAATAGTTAGCTGCATGTAACCACTTTGTTCACAAGGTCATAAAAATAATGTCTCATGGCCATGACCCTTTTGTGTGCACTGAGTCTGTGTGGTGGCATGATGAGTCCCTATGGGGCGGTACTACGTAACATGTATGGTGCCTCCTTGAAGATACAATATCCTCTAGAAACATTGCAGAGACCTATTCCACATAGTATACAACTGTCGTAGGCACATTTGTTCTCTTGGTGTAAGATATGAACATATGTAGGGTAAGTAGGACTTCCCAGACAGTTCACCTGAGCAATGGATATCACTGGTGCTTTTTAAGGGTGGTTTCACACAGCCACAGATTTTGTGGCAGGTTTTGGTAAAGTTCTTTAAACCAAAGCCAGTTGATCCAGCAGGAAGGAGAAGTATAAGGCCTCTTTCACACGGGCTGGTTTTCCGCGCGGGTGCAATGCACCCGCACTGAATCCGAACCCATTCATTTCTATGGGGCTGTGCACATGATCAGTGATTTTCACGCATCACTTATGCGTTGCGTGAAAATCGCAGCATGCTCTATATTGGGCGTTTTTCACGCAACGCAGGCCCCAGAGAAGTGAATGGGGCTGCGTGAAAATCGCAAGCATCCGCAAGGAAGTGCGGATGCGGTGCGATTTTCACGCACGGTTGCTAGGAGACGATCGGGATGGAGACCCGATCATTATTATTTTCCCTTATAACATGGTTATAAGGGAAACTAATAGCATTCTTAATACAGAATGCATAGTAAAATAGCGCTGGAGCGGTTAAAAATAATAAATAAATAATTTAACTCACCTTAATCCACTTGCTTGCGCAGCCCAGCTTCTCTTCTGTCTTCTTGTTTGCTGTGTACAGGAAAAGGACCTGTGGTGATGTTACTCCGGTCATCACATGGTCCATCACATGATCCATCACCATGGTAAAAGATCATGTGGTGGATCATATGATGACCGGAGTGACATCACCACAGGTCCTTTTCCTGTACACAGCAAAGATGAAGACAGAAGAGAAGCCGGGCTGCGCGAGCAAGTGGATTAAGGTGAGTTAAATTTTTTTATTTTTTTTAACCCCTCCAGCGCTATTTTACTATGCATTCTGTATTAAGAATGCTATTAGTTTCCCTTATAACCATGTTATAAGGGAAAATAATAGCAATCTACACAACCCCGATACCAAACATGCCGATTTTTCTCACGCGCATGCAAAATGCATTACAATGTTTTGCACTCGCGCGGAAAAATCGTGCATGTTCCTGCAACGCACCCGCACCTTTTCCCGCAACGCCCGTGTGAAACCAGCCTTAGTCCTTACTTTATATTTCCCATTCCTTTTGAATTCATGTCTGGCTTTGACTGAAAAAACAGCATTAAAACCTGCCACAAAAACAGTATCTTAAAAAAAAAAAATGAAAAAGACACTATCCTTAGGCTGGGTTCACACGGGCGTTGCGGGAAAATGTGCGGGTGCGTTGCGAGAACACCCGCGATTTTCCCACGTGAGTGCAAAACATTGTAATGCGTTTTGCACTCGCGTGAGAAAAATCGCGCATGTTTGGTACCCAAACCTGAACTTCTTCACAGAAGTTCGGGCTTGGGATCAGTGTTCTGTAGATTGTATTATTTTCCCTTATAACATGGTTATAAGGGAAAATAATAGCATTCTGAATACAGAATGCATAGTAAAACAGCGCTGGAGGGGTTAAAAATAAATAAATAATAATTTAACTCGCCTTAGTCCACTTGATCGCGGCCCGGCATCTCTTCTGTCTCCTTTGTTGAACAGGACCTGTGGTGAGCATTAATTACAGGAACAGGACCTTTGATGACGTCACTCCGGTCATCACATGATCCATCACCATGGTAAAAGATCATGTGACGTACCATGTGATGACCGGAGTGACGTCATCAAAGGTCCTGTTCCTGTAATTAATGCTTTCTTTTTGTGGATTCGCAATTTGCGGACTGCAAAACACATACAGTCGTGTGCATGTAGCCTAAAGGTGTCTTTCAGTCTGTGATGACATCCGTGACAAGATGTAGTATGAAGTTGCGGCACCCATAGATTTAAATGGGAGTGTTTGATCCACATCATGGACCAAAGTAGTGCATATCTGTGTTTTTTTCACTGACCTGCGATAATCTCTCATGTGTAAGTCTGATCAGTGATTTCCATCAGTGGTTGTAGTCAAGACCAGATGCAGGTCAAGAGTACAGAACAGGAGCAACTCTTTCCAGTACCTTATCTCTGTGTGGGATCTACTCCCGGTTTTGGCTCACATTCACTGATGAAAATCACTGATCAAACACTGACTGTGTGAAAGGGGCCTAAATTACATTACAGCCTACATTAAAACCAATTGGTCCATGTGCTGTCCTTGTTCTCCATGATACACTGATGTATGAAAGAGGCCTAAAACTGTATTTTTCTGTCTAGAGTGGTACAGTCACACAAAATATTTGATATACTTTTATTCACAATAGTACAATAATAATTCATAATAGTTATATTGTCATCCGTTTTTGTAAATTAGTTTTTGTATTTCAGCTTATACAACAGGAACTTGACATCTATTAATTCACTCTCAGAATTGTGTTAAACCAATAAATCTTCCTTATTTTACATGTCAGTGCATCATTTCTTACAACGAGCAGACCGCTTCTGCTAGGTTTTTTCAGGACTGTTTTCAGTAATAATCTGTTTGCCTGTTGAAAGATAGACGTAGGTGCATTCCTCCATCGCCTCTGAACATAAATCAAAGCAAGAAATATTATACTAGAGGATAAAAATGTCTTTCATAAATCACGGGTAGAGTTTGTCAGCGGGATGTCTGTTCTGGTAATTAAATGCTCAGTCACTTGTAAATAAAATCCTCGGTCACCACAGACTGAAACCTGCATAGAAGTGATGAACGTGAGGAAATATTGGACAATGAATAGTGGACTGGCCGAGAACTCCCTAGAAAATATGATACGATGCCATATAATATAACAGAAATGTTACAGTCATCGTTTTAGGACGTCCTCGGATATCAAATATCAGAATACTGTCAGCTTGAGACTAAATACTCTCCCTGAGGGTTCGGCTACACAGCCACAAGTCTTGCAACGTTTCATGTAATATTTGTCAAATTGTCAATGGTATCAAAATGCAACGTATGACATTCTGCGACTGCGATGTGGCAGTCACAAAAAATCCAGAGATGACTTTTAGGATCCAATCACACGTCCTTAGTGCATTGCGGATCCGCAAATTGCGGATCTGCAATACACAAGGCCGGCAACCCCATAGAAATGCCTATTCTTGTCCGCAATTTCGGACAAGAATAGGACATGTTCAATTTTTTTCCGAAGCCGCGGACCGGAAGATCGGCGGCGCGCTCCAGAAATGCGGATGCGGACAGCACACTGTGTGCTGTCCGCATCCATTCCGTCCCCATAGAGAATTAATGGGTCCGCATTATTACGGATGTGTGAATGGAGCCTTACTCAATTGACTTTAATGTAAATCGTGCGCAACATGTGACTCACCTGCAACTTGCCATTTACTACACCTAAAGCAGTCGTAGAAAATGATGAATGAGACAGGCCTACTGACCCGTCTCCTTCTTCACCCATGCCATGCCCCCTTTTTTAGACCTGGAGTGAGCGGGGAAAAGGTCACAAATTCTTCCGCAACATGGCGTGCAACGGAATCTGTGCCAGATATATGCCACAAAAGTGGCGAATATCTGTTCGTAAATGACCCCCAGAGTTTGCGACTTTTTAACGCTACTTTTCAAGAGCAAAGGGCGATGATCAATCTCCCCCGATGTGTGCCGACTCGTGCCACTTTTTAAACAGCTTTGGCACAGACACGTTGGTAGCGCTGGCTCAGTGTGGCAGCTTCCTAATCGTTACCAGATTGAGTTACAGGAGAAAACAGGTTTCCACTTTTTCTCAGATGATTTGGCTTTTGTATAATTTGTTTGATAAGATCAAAAATACATAAAAAAAATGGAATGACGACTGACATTTAATCTCCAGTCCCTAACCAACTTCTAATTACTTACCCAATGTGTGCAGAAATGAATTGACTAAATTCCCAGCAGAAATCTACTAATTAACACTTCTGTCTGATATGTGCGCCATTTGCTAGGACTAAATGTATAAAGCAACTTTTGCTAAGACAGCAATTCATTTCTCTGCAGTTCACAAGCTGCCATCGCCCTCGTTTCATAGTGATATTACTATTACATGTTAGCAATGCATGGTCTAATTATTCGTCTTTATTTATATGGCACCTCCGTTCAGTTCATGTTATGAGGCTACATAACGTATACCTGCCAACAAATATCTGCTCTTTTGGAATCCATCAAGTGTTTATTGTCTTTGGACCTCTTCAATGTGTATACAACATACATTAGAAAAGAAACCTGCCCATACAAGCTTGCAATCTATATGCAAAAGGGAAGAATTAAAGGGGTATTCCCAAATCCCATCTGAGACAAGGGGGGCATATTGCTAAGATATGCCCCCATTGTCTGATGGGTGCACCTACACCGAGTACGGAGCCGGGAAGGTGGTGGCCGGAAGAGCCCGGGTCCGGCAACCACCAAGCGCTCTCCCCGTAGTAGTGAATGGGAGCGCACTGCGCTTGTGCGGCCACTGCTCCCATTCATTTCTATGGGGCCGACGGAAATAGTTGAGCCAGTGCTCAGCTATTTTTATGCGGCCCCATAGAAATGAATGGAGGACGGCTGCGCATGTGCAGTGCACCCTCCATAACTTTCGGGGCTCTGTTCTCAGCGTAGGTGTGATTCCCAAAGGTGGGTCATACAATGGGGGCGTATCCTAGCAATATGTCCCCATTATCTGAGATGGGAATACCCCTTTAAGTTTACACCTGTCAGGTTGAGACACTGTGTAAATACTTTTTGGGGGAGATCTTTCAAGGGGTTTTCCAGGTTACAGATATTAATGACCTATTCCTTAGGGTAGCTCATCAATATCAGATCGATGAGGGTTCAACACCTGGGCACCCCCACCGATTGGCTGTTCCCATGGCACCAGAACTGAGGACACGTCCAGAAACAGACAGTTCTGTCTTCTGTGTAGTGGCCTGCTGGGTCACTGTAACTTAGCTTCCATTCACTTGACCTATAGATCGCCAGTATCTGCAGCCCAAAAAAGCCATTTAATGGGGTTGTACACAATACAGATTTTTTCAGTGCGGATCTTGACCTGCAGTGCGGATTTTAAAATCCGCAGCGTATCTATTTATTTATTTTTCACTTCAATGGGGAGAGTCCGCATATCTATCTGCACCAATTTCCCTGCGAACACCTGCGGATTCCAGTTCTGAATTTCTACAGATAAAATACTGAACATGTGCTTTTACCCTAAAGCTAAATGCACACGATCAGTATTGCGTGCGGATCCGCACCGTAGGTCATGCACATTGTATTCTATGCAGATTTTTTCCGTGCATATTTTGACCTGCGGTGAGGATTTTAAAATCCGCAGCATGTCAATTTATTTTATTTTTCCTGACCGGATTTTCTTCATTCACTTACAGTACAGTGATGCCCAACCTACGGCCCGCGGGCAAAATGCGGCCCGCGAAGCCGTGTCATGCGGCCCGTGCAGTAACAAGACTTTATCAGCGCAGGGCGTGCTGCGAACGGCACAGGCAGCAAAGTGATGCTGCCTGTGCCTGCAATCTCCCCGCCCAGCGCCGCCTTCTAGCTGGAGGGGTGTTTGGGTGGGAGCTCTAGAAGCGGTGGGAGGTCCGATAGGTATGTGGGGGTCAAATCCGGGAGGGGGGGGGCCATACATTTTTTTGCTATGGGGCCCAGTCATTTCTAGCTACGCCCCTGATTGGTAAGATTGGGCGGGCACTGGAGCGATAAAACGCCCTGCTGTAGGAGAAGCCAGCGGGAGATGAAAGGAGGAGGGGCCAGGTACTGGTGGTGTTGGGCGCACGGCGCAAGCATGGCGGTGGAGGATCTGACTGAAGCCTAAAGACCAGACATCAAGGTAGACCTGCAGAAGAAGGTGACAGCGCAGTATGTGATGTATACATATGTGTAATCATCACATACTGCACTACATACATTACACACATGTATACATCACATGCCCCCTCACAGTAATAATGCCAAGATATGTGCCCTCTTCACAGTAGTAATGCTCACACATGCGCCCTCACAGTAGTTATGCCCAGATATGTGCCCCCTCACAGTAATAATGCCAAGATATGTGCCCTCTTCACAGACATAATGCTCACACATGCCCCCTCACAGTAGTTATGCCCAGATATGTGCCCCCTCACAGTAATAATGCCAAGATATGTGCCCTCTTCACAGACGTAATGCTCACACATGCCCCCTCACAGTAGTTATGCCCAGATATGTGCCCCCTCACAGTAGTTATGCCCAGATATGTGCCCCCTCACAGTAGTTATGCCCAGATATGTGCCCTCTTCACAGTAGTTATGCCCTGATATGTGCCTTTCTCACAGTAGTTATGCCCTGATATGTGCCCCCTCACAGTAGTTATGCCCTGATATGTGCCTCCTCACAGTAGTTATGCCCTGATATGTGCCCCCTCACAGTAGTTATGCCCAGATATGTGCCCCCTCACAGTAGTTATGCCCAGATATGTGCCCCCTCACAGTAGTTATGCCCAGATATGTGCCCCCTCACAGTAGTTATGCCCAGATATGTGCCCTCTTCACAGTAGTTATGCCCTGATATGTGCCTTTCTCACAGTAGTTATGCCCTGATATGTGCCCCCTCACAGTAGTTATGCCCTGATATGTGCCTCCTCACAGTAGTTATGCCCTGATATGTGCCCCCTCACAGTAGTTATGCCCAGATATGTGCCCCCTCACAGTAGTTATGCCCAGATATGTGCCCCCTCACAGTAGTTATGCCCAGATATGTGCCCCCTCACAGTAGTTATGCCCAGATATGTGCCCCCTCACAGTAGTTATGCCAGATGTGTGCCCTCTTCACAGTAGTAATGCTCACTCGTGCCCCCTCACAGTAGTTATGCCCTGATATGTCCCCTCTTCACAGTAGTTATGCCCTGATATGTGCCGTCCTCACAGTAGTTATGCCCTGATATGTCCCCTCTTCACAGTAGTTATGCCCTGATATGTGCCGTCCTCACAGTAGTTTTGCCAGATATGTGCCCTGTACTTAGTAATGCTCACACGTGACCCCTCACAGCGTTTGCATTTCTTTCTTGCAAAGCTACCTGGTTCCGGCCTGCAAAATTTATACCAAGTCTAGTGTGGCCCTCAGACGAAAAATGGTTGGTCACCACTGACTTAGTAAAATCCAATTGACCGCACAGATTTGCCTGCAAACACCTGCGGATTTCAGTGCGGATTCTCCACACATGAATCCTGAACGTGTGCATGTATCCTAAGGGTGCTGCCACATGTTCAGGTTTTTTTATGTCGTTTTTGAAGCCAAAGCTATGAGTGGATTAAAAAACAAGTGGAGAAGTTGTATCTGTCCTGTATACTTTCAGTTCACTTACAGTAGGTATTTGGCCAAAGGAAATTTCTCTAAACTGCATTTAATCGAGCAGTTTTCCAACACTTGCTCCTGTTTAATATTTGTCTGTAGAACAAATGATTGAGCAAACCACCAGCACATTCTGGGCATAGCAATACCATACAGCGCTGCAAGGTGACCAGCAATCCAGTCTCCCTCTTCAAATTCTACCAATTTACAGCATGTTATACCAATAACAATACAATGAACCATGAAACAGCTAAATTAAAATCTGGCTGAGGAATTATGTGCAAGTCCCAGTGTACAGGGATATTTTTGGTAATTATACACATTGGCACATTCCACTTAATTAATCATGAGGGTGCTGCCACACGTTACGGGGGTGCTATGTTCTGGATGCGCAAAAAAAAAAGTGTGCGCTTTTTGTAACTATGTTTATGCTGAAGTTTCCTTCCAGCACGAGAAAACACACAGCAAACTTAAATGACATTAATGTAACTTAATCTTGTAATTAATGTACCGTAATTCAATTTTGCTGCACCTGAGTAGCTTTTTCTTTTGCTTTGCTGGAAGGAAACGCAGTCTAAATGTAGATATGTTTGTTTAAAAAAACATATTCTTTTTATGCATTTTTGGTCACATCCAAAACACACTGCCACAATATAACAATCACAAACACCTTAACAATATACACTCACCTAAAGAATTATTAGGAACAACTGTTCTATTTCTCATTAATGCAATAATCTAGTATCACGACCGCTATCCCAGCAGCAGTCGTGTCGCATCAGACGGAAGGGAAGGGGGACCCTTATCTACGGATGGGAAATAGAATGGCCACCCCTGACTAACCCTAAGCTGGCACCTGTCTGCCCTGATACCCTAGACGGGGTGTGAACCCGTGCGGCGAGCAGGATGCCTAAACCCTCAGTCGCCCTAACAAGACTGGACTGGGGATAGGCCGATGGGAGCGCTAGTCACCATCACTCACGTCTAGGAAAACAACAGGGGAAGACAGCAACAAACAAACAACAGCCGAGATAGACTTATCCAGTCACGAGCAGAGAAGGCGATCCCAAACACGACAGTCCATGCCGGACAAGAGCTCCACAGCAAAACCATCAAACGATCTCCTTCCAAGGTCAGAGTAGCACTGGAAGTAAGGACTATATCTGGCAATGACTGCAAGTGAAAGTGAAACTAATATAGTAGCTGGGAGTGGCAGACAGGACTCACCTGAGAAGGATGCCTACAAACTCCCAGTCAGGACAAAAAGGTTCCCAAGGCAAAACCCAGATGACATACCCTGAACCATGGAGCAAACTCACAAGCTATCGCGAGTAGCAAGTCGCTGCGACCTTCTCCTCCCAGACCTGTCTGGATCAGTTACAGTCGTGACATCTAGTCAACCAATCACATGGCAGTTGCTTCAATGCATTTAGGGGTGTGGTCCTGGTCAAGACAATCTCCTGAACTCCAAACTGAATGTCAGAATGGGAAAGAAAGGTGATTTAAGCAATTTTGAGCGTGGCATGGTTGTTGGTGCCAGACGGGCCGGTCTGAGTAGTTCACAACCTGCTCAGTTACTGGGATTTTCACGCACAACCATTTCTAGGGTTTACAAAAAATGGTGTGAAAAGGGAAAAACATCCAGTATGCGGCAGTCCTGTGGGCAAAAATGCCTTGTGGATGCTAGAGGTCAGAGGAGAATGGGCCGACTGATTCAAGCTGATAGAAGAGCAACGTTGACTGAAATAACCACTCGTTACAACCGAGGTATGCAGCAAAGCATTTGTGAAGCCACAACACGCACAACCTTGAGGCGGATGGGCTACAACAGCAGAAGACCCCACCGGGTACCACTCATCTCCACTACAAATAGGAAAAAGAGGCTACAATTTGCACAAGCTCACCAAAATTGGACTGTTGAAGACTGGAAAAATGTTGCCTGGTCTGATGAGTCTCGATTTCTGTTGAGACATTCAAATGGTAGAGTCCGAATTTGGCGTAAACAGAATGAGAACATGTATCCATCCTCTGATGGCTACTTCCAGCAGGATAATGCACCATGTCACAAAGCTCAAATCATTTTAAATTGGTTTCTTGAACATGACAATGAGTTCACTGTACTAAAATGGCCCCCACAGTCACCAGATCTCAACCCAATAGAGCATCTTTGGGATGTGGTGGAACGGGAGCTTTGTGCCCTGGATGTGCATCCCTCAAATCTCCATCAACTGCAAGATGCTATCCTATCAATATGGGCCAACATTTCTAAAGAATGCTATCAGCACCTTGTTGAATCAATGCCATGTAGAATTAAGGCAGTTCTGAAGGCAAAAGGGGGTCCAACACTGTATTAGTATGGTGTTCCTAATAATTCATTAGGTGAGTGTATATATACACTGCTCAAAAAAATAAAGGGAACACTTAAACAACACAATGTAACTCCAAGTCAATCACACTTCTGTGAAATCAAACTGTCCACTTAGGAAGCAACACTGAGTGACAATCAATTTCACATGCTGTTGTGCAAATGGGATAGACAACAGGTGGAAATTATAGGCAATTACCAAGACACCCCCAATAAAGGAGTGGTTCTGAAGATGGTGACCACAGACCACTTCTCAGTTCCTATGCTTCCTGGCTGATGTTTTGGTCACTTTTGAATGCTGGCGGTGCTTTCACTCTAGTGGTAGCATGAGACGGAGTCTACAATCCACACAAGTGGCTCAGGTAGTGCAGCTTATCCAGGATGGCACATCAATGCGAGCTGTGGCAAGAAGGTTTGTTGTGTCTGTCAGCGTAGTGTCCAGAGCATGGAGGCGCTCCCAGGAGACAGGCCAGTACATCAGGAGACGTGGAGGAGGCCGTAGGAGGGCAACAACCCAGCAGCAGGATCGCTACCTCCGCCTTTGTGCAAGGAGGAACAGGAGGAGCACTGCCAGAGCCCTGCAAAATGACCTCCAGCAGGCCACAAATGTGCATGTGTCTGCTCAAACTGTCAGAAACAGACTCCATGAGGGTGATATAAGGGCCCGACGTCCACAGGTGGGGGTTGTGCTTACAGCCCAACACCGTGCAGGACGTTTGGCATTTGCCAGAGAACAATATTGGCAAATTCGCCACTGGCGCCGTGTGCTCTTCACAGATGAAAGCAGGTTCACACTAAGCACATGTGACAGACGTGACAGAGTCTGGAGACGCCGTGGAGAACGTTCTGCTGCCTGCAACATCCTCCAGCATGACCGATTTGGCATTGGGTCAGTAATGGTGTGGGGTGGCATTTCTTTGGAGGGCCGCACAGCCCTCCATGTGCTCGCCAGAGGTAGCCTGACTGCCATTAGGTACCGAGATGAGATCCTCAGACCCCTTGTGAGACCATATGCTGGTGCGGTTGGCCCTGGGTTGCTCCTAATGCAAGACAATGCTAGACCTCATGTGGCTGGAGTGTGTCAGCAGTTCCTGCAAGACGAAGGCATTGATGCTATGGACTGGCCCGCCCGTTCCCCAGACCTGAATCCAATTGAGAACATCTGGGACATCATGTCTCGCTCTATCCACCAACGTCACGTTGCACCACAGACTGTCCAGGAGTTGGCAGATGCTTTAGTCCAGGTCTGGGAGGAGATCCCTCAGGAGACCGTCCGCCACCTCATCAGGAGCATGCACAGGCGTTGTAGGGAGGTCATACAGGCACGTGGAGGCCACACACACTACTGAGCCTCATTTTGACTTGTTTTAAGGACATAACATCAAAGTTGGATAAGCCTGTAGTGTGTTTTTCCACTTTAATTTTGAGTGTGACTCCAAATCCAGATCTTCATGGGTTGAAAAATTTGATATCCATTTTTTTATTTTTGTGTGATTTTGTTGTCAGCACATTCAACTATGTAAAGAACAAAGTATTTCAGAAGAATATTTAATTCAGATCTAGGATGTGTTATTTTTGTGTTCCCTTAATTTTTTTGAGCAGTGTATATAATCCAAGGAAATTCACGGCACTTCCTTAAGTAAAAGTGTGTAGTTTATTCACCAAATAACAACGTTTCAGTTCGCACACTGGAACCTTTTTCAAGCGATACAAAGGGGGCGTGCACATAGCATATACACTCACCTAAAGAATTATTAGGAACACCATACTAATACGGTGTTGGACCCCCTTTTACCTTCAGAACTGCCTTAATTCTACGTGCCATTGATTCAACAAGGTGCTGATAGAATTCTTTAGAAATGTTGGCCCATATTGATAGGATAGCATCTTGCAGTTGATGGAGATTTGAGGGATGCACATCCAGGGCACGAAGCTCCCGTTCCACCACATCCCAAAGATGCTCTATTGGGTTGAGATCTGGTGACTGTGGGGGCCATTTTAGTACAGTGAACTCATTGTCATGTTCAAGAAACCAATTTGAAATGATTTGAGCTTTGTGACATGGTGCATTATCCTGCTGGAAGTAGCCATCAGAGGATGGATACATGTTCTCATTCTGTTTACGCCAAATTCAGACTCTACCATTTGAATGTCTCAACAGAAATCGAGACTCATCAGACCAGGCAACATTTTTCCAGTCTGCAACAGTCCAATTTTGGTGAGCTCGTGCAAATTGTGGCCTCTTTTTCCTATTTGTAGTGGAGATGAGTGGTACCCGGTGGGGTCTTCTGCTGTTGTAGCCCATCCGCCTCAACGTTGTGCGTGTTGTGGCTTCACAAATGCTTTGCTGCATACCTCGGTTGTAACGAGTGGTTATTTCAGTCAACGTTGCTCTTCTATCAGCTTGAATCAGTCGGCCCCTTCTCCTCTGACCTCTAGCATCCACAAGGCATTTTTGCCCACAGGACTGCCGCATACTGGATGTTTTTCCCTTTTCACACCATTCTTTGTAAACCCTAGAAATGGTTGTGCGTGAAAATCCCAGTAACTGAGCAGATTGTGAAATACTCAGACCGGTCCGTCTGGCACCAACAACCATGCCACGCTCAAAATTGCTTAAATCACCTTTCTTTCCCATTCTGACATTCAGTTTGGAGTTCAGGAGATTGTCTTGACCAGGACCACACCCCTAAATGCATTGAAGCAACTGCCAGGTGATTGGTTGACTAGATAATTGCATTAATGAGAAATAGAACAGGTGTTCCTAATAATTCTTTAGGTGAGTGTATATAGCATGTTCCATATCAATTAATCAATAACATGATTGAGTACAAAAAGTGATAAAATTCATAAAATTGGGTCTCGAAATCCAAGTGTACATAATTCAAAGAAAAGTGAAAC
Source organism: Bufo bufo (assembly GCF_905171765.1). Classification (NCBI taxonomy): domain Eukaryota; kingdom Metazoa; phylum Chordata; class Amphibia; order Anura; family Bufonidae; genus Bufo; species Bufo bufo. The sequence continues at coordinate 323,715,291 of NC_053394.1, read as the reverse complement.
CCATGTTAAATTTATATGTAACCTGAATGTATATATCAGCAATAGTGTACATACCTAAGAGACTATAAGTCATATTTCATGATAATTAAGAAATTCATTGACACCCAGGTGATCTAATAACTAACATCATTAAAAACAATAGTGTAACGTTTGTAACCTGATTCGGATCCGAGCGACACATGGAGATCTGGCGTGGTGTAGAAACAACTGCGCCTGCACGACTCTGATTCCGCAACCATCCTGGTGTAGGCAGTCTTCTATGAACGAATGTATCACCTGATCAACAGGTCAGCTGATCGAAGGGTCAGGTGACCGGAATGCTGGGATCACATGCAGCCTATTTGTAAACGTTGCTACGGCAACCATCACATGACTAAGGTCCTGCATTTTCTAGACAAAACTTTTGCAGGATCTGTGTCTCTATTTACTTTATAGGAAGATAAGGCCAACTCCATAAGAGAATAAAGCTAACTTCCATCACTCTAAAGTAGTCACCTGTATCCACACCCGCAGTTCCCGGATAACAGAGAAATGTCTCAATTAAGTTATCATTGACTGACAGGCGTAAGTTGCAGACTCAATTTCTGCATCAATATCTGCTGACATCGCTAAATGCCACCAGTTGTATCCGTAGGTAGCACCGGCCACACTGCACTTGTCCCCAAATGCAGAGTCTAGCCGTGCCCACCAGTCCCCCAACACAGCAGAGTAGAACTGTGATGACAGGGAGGATTTGCCCCCACACATACCGCTCCAAATAATATTCAAAGCGGATGTCGGGTGACCTCATCCCATACTGTCCAAAAGGTATTTACTAGGAATACGCAGGGCTCCCATTCCTAGGGGCTCCAGCATATTTCATTTACATCCCACTCGTCGCTGTAATAATCATCTGCAGCTCACCCCTGTCAGAACCAAGGCACAATTCGTACCAGACTAAGTCCAAGAACTCCAAGTGAGGAAAGGGAACACATAGGAAGAGAGCAGTGACCTCATGTACATAACCTCATCCATTATCCATAGTTCTTCATATTCATCTATCCGCTAATTATCCAGCATCCTCATGTGTGGCGGGGATCCGAATAATTTCTTCTTATTCTCCAAACGTTCAACTGTACATAATATGCAGGTTAAAACAATTATGTACACTTGGATTTCGAGACACAATTTTATGAATTTTATCACTTTTTGTACTCAATCGTGTTATTGATTAATTGATATGGAACATGCTATATATATGCTATGTGCACTCCCCCTTTGTATCACTGCTTGAAAAAGGTTCCAGTGTGCAAACCGAAACGTTGTTATTTGGTGAATAAACCACACGCTTTTACTTAAGGAAGTGCCGTGGATTTCCTTGGATTATAGTTATTGAAAGCCTGAATCGCTTCATCAGCCGCTGGCACCCGCCATCATAGAATACTGCTGTGCTGTTCACACTTGCTTAATATATTGCTATATATATATATATATATATATATATATATATATATATATATTGTAGGAAGGCACAATGAACCATTGTTGATGGTAGATATGATTCACCAAGGTTCCTGGCATTGGTGAAGTAGAAGCCAGAATTTCATGTGTCAGTGGCAGTAGGTGGTTGACACTTTATTTAGTATAGCTGTGAATAGCTGATCCCGGACGGCTCTTACTTGGAGTAATTATAGTGCTGGGTGGGTGACTACTCCAGGGATACCTCAGGATACTTACTTCAGGATAGGTCATCAATATCAGATCGGCGGCGGTCTGACACCTCAGTTGATCAGCTGTTTGAAGAGAAAGCAGCGCTCGTATGAGCTCTGCCTTCTCTTCATTGTTTACCTGCTCGCTGTCACAACAGCAGCAGTGAGCAGGTGTGATTACATCTCAGCCACCCCATTCACTTCAATAGGACAGCTCTGTAGTATTCACTTGAATAGGAAGGAGCTGTCCCACAGAAGTGAATGGGACGGCTTAGGTGTAATTACACCTGCTCACCTCTGATGTTGCGGTGGCGAGCAGGTAAACAATGAAGGGAAGGCAGTGCTCTTACGCAGTGGTGTACTAAGGGGGCGGCGTGGGGGGCAGGTGCCGGCTCTCAGGGCATGACGGCTCTCAGGGAGTGCCAGAAGCAATGAGCGCTTCCATCAATACAGATGGAAGCGCTCATTGCTGGGAGCTGGGTCCTGTCACTCACCGCTCAGCTCCCAACACTCCTCACCTCCTTCAGGCCGGCTGCGCACATAATGGTGAAGCAGGAAGACTTCTCCCTGCTCTACCATTCAGCCTGCAGGCACGTGTGGGCGGAGCCTGCAGCCCGGTAATCTGTATAAGCTCCGCCCACACCGTGCTGCAGCTTGATCTGTGCCTGCATGGAAGAGAGGACTGTGAGCTTCAGGAATGGGACAAGGTGAGTAGTTACTGTGGGGGCACAGAGGGCTTTATTACTATGGAAGGGGCACAGAGGAGTTTATTACTATGGAGGGGGCACAGAAGAGTTTATTACTATGGAGGGGGCACAGAGGACTTTATTACGGTGGAGGGGGCACAGAGGGCATTACAACTTTGGAGGGGGCACAGAGCCAGAGGGCATTTTTACTGTGAAGGGGCACAGTGGGCATTATTACTGTGAAGTGGGAACAATGGGGATTTCTACTATGGAGTAGTGTTGAGCGCGAATATTCGAAAAGCGAATTTTTTTAACGAATATCGCAATTTCGAGATTTCGCGAATATTTCGAATATAGTGCTATATATTCGTAAAAACGAATATTCGTTTTTTTTTTTTAACAAAATTACAGTACACATATAATTGATTGTTTCCCAAAGGTCCAAAAGCTCAGAACTTAGTCACATTGCCGAGAAAGTGATAAAGTTGCGAATCTTCGTAAGGCGATTATATTAGCGCATAGGCGAATATCTGCACTTGTCCCCAGAACAGAAAGGCAAAGGCCTGTGCATTCATATAGTATAGCACCATATTCGCGAATATTTCGAACTTCGAAAATTTCGACTTACGAATATTCGTATTTTTTATTTTAGTTTCCACAGTACAGATTACATTCATCTGTACTCTGTCAACTACTTTCATCACCCCCCAGTGTATCTCGATTGTTTCCCAAAGGTCCAAAAGCTCAGAACTTAGTCACATTGCCGAGAAAGTGATAAAGTTGCGAATCTTCGTAAGGCGATTATATTAGCGCATAGGCGAATATCTGCACTTGTCCCAGAACAGAGGCAAAGGGCTTTGCATTCATATAGTATAGCACCATATTCGCGAATATTTAGAACTTCGAAAATTTCGACTTACGAATATTCGTATTTTTTATTTTAGTTTCCACAGTACAGATTACATTCATCTGTACTCTGTCAACTACTTTCATCACCCCCCAGTGTATCTCGATTGTTTCCCAAAGGTCCAAAAGCTCAGAACTTAGTCACATTGCCGAGAAAGTGATAAAGTTGCGAATCTTCGTAAGGCGATTATATTAGCGCATAGGCGAATATCTGCACTTGTCCCAGAACAGAGGCAAAGGGCTTTGCATTCATACTTTAGTGAATTGAGTTGCGAATCTTCCTAAAGCGATAATATTAGCGCACAGGCGAATATCAGCACTTGTCCCCAGAACAGAAAGGCAAAGGCCTGTGCATTCATATAGTATAGCACCATATTCGCGAATATTTAGAACTTCGAAAATTTCGACTTACGAATATTCGTATTTTTTATTTTAGTTTCCACAGTACAGATTACATTCATCTGTACTCTGTCAACTACTTTCATCACCCCCCACTGTATCTCGATTGTTTCCCAAAGGTCCAAAAGCTCAGAACTTAGTCACATTGCCGAGAAAGTGATAAAGTTGCGAATCTTCGTAAGGCGATTATATTAGCGCATAGGCGAATATCTGCACTTGTCCCAGAACAGAGGCAAAGGGCTTTGCATTCATATAGTATAGCACCATATTCGCGAATATTTAGAACTTCGAAAATTTCGACTTACGAATATTCGTATTTTTTATTTTAGTTTCCACAGTACAGATTACATTCATCTGTACTCTGTCAACTACTTTCATCACCCCCCACTGTATCTCGATTGTTTCCCAAAGGTCCAAAAGCTCAGATCTTAGTCACATTGCCGAGAAAGTGATTGAGGCGCGAATATTCGTAATGCGTAATTTTATTAGCGCACATGCGAATATCGGCTCTTCGTGAGGACATTAATCCCTCCCTCATTTTAGATTGTGGGCCAATGAGAAGGAGTCCAACAGGTTAGCAACATCCCTAGCAACCAATCATAAAGTTGCCCACCCCATTACTATATAAGATTTTGTCACGGCATCCATTTTGTGCAGTTTCATGTGGTGGTGATTGAGAGAGGAGCTTGGAACTGTGCAGTGCTTTGCTTTTTTAAAAGCAAATTACAAATCGAATTGTTTAATCTGATAGTGTTAGATAGGGTAGGTTAGTGTAGCTGATAGGTTAAAGATTAGGGTATAGAGTTAGGAGAAAAATAATAATTTATTTAGGTTAGTGAATAGATTAGTGTAGCTGTTAGTTTCTAGTGCAGGGTGCAGTGTAGGGCCTAGTTAGGAGAAATATAATAATTTAGGTTAGTGAATAGTTAGCTGATAGTTTCTAGTGCAGAGTGCAGTGTAGGGCCTAGTTAGGAGAAATATAATAATTTAGGTTAGTGGATAGTTAGCTGATAGTTTCTAGTGCAGGGTGCAGTGTAGGGCCTAGTTAGGAGAAATATAATAATTTAGGTTAGTGAATATATTAGTTAGGTGATAGTTTCTAGTGAAGGGTGTAGGTTAGTTATAGTGTAGGCTTTAGTTTTCCTTTATTACTGTTTAGTTTGTGTCGTGTCAGTGTCTACGTCCTTTAGTGTAGTTTATTAGTTTTCCTTTATTACTGTTTAGTTTGTGTCGTGTCAGTGTCTACGTCCTTTAGTGTAGTTTATTAGTTTTCCTTTATTACTGTTTAGTTTGTGTCGTGTCAGTGTCTACGTCCTTTGTTAGTTAAAAAAAAAAAAAGACAAAAATTTTTTTATTCGTTTTAGTGTTTTTCTTTTACTTGTTATTCGGTGTATTGTCCGCGTTGTTTTCTTTATTGTACGACAGTCCCCATCCCAATAAACTTATTCCCAAAATCAAATTATATTATTTAATTTTTCTATAAATTAAAAAAATAAAAATAATGAGGTCTTCACGAACATGCAGCAGGGGTAGGAGAGTAGTTGGTCCCAGTGCTGGACAGCTGCCAGCACGGGGCCGCTCCTCTACCCACCGAGGTGCGGACGCAGGTGTCAGGGGCGTCCGCCTTATTCGTGAATATTTTGGGACTGGCAGCAGGAGAATTACCTCACAGGATGCCGAGGAAGTTATGTCTCTCGTGGCACAAGGCAGTGCCACAGAGTCCTCTGCCCCGGCTCCGAGCAGCAGCTGCACTTCGTCTCCTGCAGGACCAACCCCCAGCCCCCAAGAATCGTCTCTGCTCCTGTTTGACAGCGACAGTGAAAGGGACATCTTGGGGGAGGTAATGCAGGAGGCTGATTTGCAGTTCAGTCCTGAGGGTCAGGACCTTATGGAAGGGATGGAGGAGGAGATGGAGGGGGTACCACCTGTATGTACCCCAGTGACATCCCTTCCAACAGGTGCGGGCGGTTTCAGCCAGCAAAACCCCACACCTAATCAGACCCAGGTGTCAGCGAGGGGACAGAGGAGCCAGATCAGGGGCCCCACGTCTGCTGTTCGCCTCAGTCCACCACTGGTTGGCCCGGTGTCTGACATATCGGGGGACGAAGAGGAGGGTGATCGAGAATGGGTGCCACCTCCCTTGTCAGGCATCAGCAGCAATGATGAGGAGGAAGGTAGGCACCAGAGGCAAATGGTGCGACAGGTTGCCAGTGAGCCCAGAGTCAGGGGCTCCACTGGTAATGGCAGTAGGAGGAGGCAGCAGCAGCCACCTCCACCTGTCCGCACCGAGCCCGAGCAGGCGCAAGTCAGCACCGCCCCATCTGACAGGAGGGTGGTGCGTAAGTCGCCTGTTTGGGCTTATTTCACCCTGGCACCAGATGATGCCACAATTGGCATTTGTAATCTGTGCCATGCCAGGGTGAGGAGAGGGAGGTCTGCGGCTCGGCTGGGTACCACTGCCCTAACCCAGCACCTGAGAGTCAACCACTGGCGGGAGTGGGAACAGATGCGGGGTGGTCACAGCAGTGGCGCCACCAGCAGTGCGCAGGGGACAGCAGCTCCTGCCACTGTTCTGCAGCCACCCCAACCACTTCCAACAAGGCGTTCCCACTCCCCCGCTCCCTCTCCTAGAGGTACTGGCATCCAGACCTCTGCCTCCACCGCACCCTCCTCTATGCCCTCCACTGCCGTCCAGCGCCAGCCCACGGTTGCTGACCTTTTGATCTAATAACTAACATCATTAAAAACAATAGTGTAACGTTTGTAACCTGATTCGGATCCGAGCGACACATGGAGATCTGGCGTGGTGTAGAAACAACTGCGCCTGCACGACTCTGATTCCGCAACCATCCTGGTGTAGGCAGTCTTCTATGAACGAATGTATCACCTGATCAACAGGTCAGCTGATCGAAGGGTCAGGTGACCGGAATGCTGGGATCACATGCAGCCTATTTGTAAACGTTGCTACGGCAACCATCACATGACTAAGGTCCTGCATTTTCTAGACAAAACTTTTGCAGGATCTGTGTCTCTATTTACTTTATAGGAAGATAAGGCCAACTCCATAAGAGAATAAAGCTAACTTCCATCACTCTAAAGTAGTCACCTGTATCCACACCCGCAGTTCCCGGATAACAGAGAAATGTCTCAATTAAGTTATCATTGACTGACAGGCGTAAGTTGCAGACTCAATTTCTGCATCAATATCTGCTGACATCGCTAAATGCCACCAGTTGTATCCGTAGGTAGCACCGGCCACACTGCACTTGTCCCCAAATGCAGAGTCTAGCCGTGCCCACCAGTCCCCCAACACAGCAGAGTAGAACTGTGATGACAGGGAGGATTTGCCCCCACACATACCGCTCCAAATAATATTCAAAGCGGATGTCGGGTGACCTCATCCCATACTGTCCAAAAGGTATTTACTAGGAATACGCAGGGCTCCCATTCCTAGGGGCTCCAGCATATTTCATTTACATCCCACTCGTCGCTGTAATAATCATCTGCAGCTCACCCCTGTCAGAACCAAGGCACAATTCGTACCAGACTAAGTCCAAGAACTCCAAGTGAGGAAAGGGAACACATAGGAAGAGAGCAGTGACCTCATGTACATAACCTCATCCATTATCCATAGTTCTTCATATTCATCTATCCGCTAATTATCCAGCATCCTCATGTGTGGCGGGGATCCGAATAATTTCTTCTTATTCTCCAAACGTTCAACTGTACATAATATGCAGGTTAAAACAATTATGTACACTTGGATTTCGAGACACAATTTTATGAATTTTATCACTTTTTGTACTCAATCGTGTTATTGATTAATTGATATGGAACATGCTATATATATGCTATGTGCACTCCCCCTTTGTATCACTGCTTGAAAAAGGTTCCAGTGTGCAAACCGAAACGTTGTTATTTGGTGAATAAACCACACGCTTTTACTTAAGGAAGTGCCGTGGATTTCCTTGGATTATAGTTATTGAAAGCCTGAATCGCTTCATCAGCCGCTGGCACCCGCCATCATAGAATACTGCTGTGCTGTTCACACTTGCTTAATATATTGCTATATATATATATATATATATATATATATATATATATATATATTGTAGGAAGGCACAATGAACCATTGTTGATGGTAGATATGATTCACCAAGGTTCCTGGCATTGGTGAAGTAGAAGCCAGAATTTCATGTGTCAGTGGCAGTAGGTGGTTGACACTTTATTTAGTATAGCTGTGAATAGCTGATCCCGGACGGCTCTTACTTGGAGTAATTATAGTGCTGGGTGGGTGACTACTCCAGGGATACCTCAGGATACTTACTTCAGGATAGGTCATCAATATCAGATCGGCGGCGGTCTGACACCTCAGTTGATCAGCTGTTTGAAGAGAAAGCAGCGCTCGTATGAGCTCTGCCTTCTCTTCATTGTTTACCTGCTCGCTGTCACAACAGCAGCAGTGAGCAGGTGTGATTACATCTCAGCCACCCCATTCACTTCAATAGGACAGCTCTGTAGTATTCACTTGAATAGGAAGGAGCTGTCCCACAGAAGTGAATGGGACGGCTTAGGTGTAATTACACCTGCTCACCTCTGATGTTGCGGTGGCGAGCAGGTAAACAATGAAGGGAAGGCAGTGCTCTTACGCAGTGGTGTACTAAGGGGGCGGCGTGGGGGGCAGGTGCCGGCTCTCAGGGCATGACGGCTCTCAGGGAGTGCCAGAAGCAATGAGCGCTTCCATCAATACAGATGGAAGCGCTCATTGCTGGGAGCTGGGTCCTGTCACTCACCGCTCAGCTCCCAACACTCCTCACCTCCTTCAGGCCGGCTGCGCACATAATGGTGAAGCAGGAAGACTTCTCCCTGCTCTACCATTCAGCCTGCAGGCACGTGTGGGCGGAGCCTGCAGCCCGGTAATCTGTATAAGCTCCGCCCACACCGTGCTGCAGCTTGATCTGTGCCTGCATGGAAGAGAGGACTGTGAGCTTCAGGAATGGGACAAGGTGAGTAGTTACTGTGGGGGCACAGAGGGCTTTATTACTATGGAAGGGGCACAGAGGAGTTTATTACTATGGAGGGGGCACAGAAGAGTTTATTACTATGGAGGGGGCACAGAGGACTTTATTACGGTGGAGGGGGCACAGAGGGCATTACAACTTTGGAGGGGGCACAGAGCCAGAGGGCATTTTTACTGTGAAGGGGCACAGTGGGCATTATTACTGTGAAGTGGGAACAATGGGGATTTCTACTATGGAGTAGTGTTGAGCGCGAATATTCGAAAAGCGAATTTTTTTAACGAATATCGCAATTTCGAGATTTCGCGAATATTTCGAATATAGTGCTATATATTCGTAAAAACGAATATTCGTTTTTTTTTTTTAACAAAATTACAGTACACATATAATTGATTGTTTCCCAAAGGTCCAAAAGCTCAGAACTTAGTCACATTGCCGAGAAAGTGATAAAGTTGCGAATCTTCGTAAGGCGATTATATTAGCGCATAGGCGAATATCTGCACTTGTCCCCAGAACAGAAAGGCAAAGGCCTGTGCATTCATATAGTATAGCACCATATTCGCGAATATTTCGAACTTCGAAAATTTCGACTTACGAATATTCGTATTTTTTATTTTAGTTTCCACAGTACAGATTACATTCATCTGTACTCTGTCAACTACTTTCATCACCCCCCAGTGTATCTCGATTGTTTCCCAAAGGTCCAAAAGCTCAGAACTTAGTCACATTGCCGAGAAAGTGATAAAGTTGCGAATCTTCGTAAGGCGATTATATTAGCGCATAGGCGAATATCTGCACTTGTCCCAGAACAGAGGCAAAGGGCTTTGCATTCATATAGTATAGCACCATATTCGCGAATATTTAGAACTTCGAAAATTTCGACTTACGAATATTCGTATTTTTTATTTTAGTTTCCACAGTACAGATTACATTCATCTGTACTCTGTCAACTACTTTCATCACCCCCCAGTGTATCTCGATTGTTTCCCAAAGGTCCAAAAGCTCAGAACTTAGTCACATTGCCGAGAAAGTGATAAAGTTGCGAATCTTCGTAAGGCGATTATATTAGCGCATAGGCGAATATCTGCACTTGTCCCAGAACAGAGGCAAAGGGCTTTGCATTCATACTTTAGTGAATTGAGTTGCGAATCTTCCTAAAGCGATAATATTAGCGCACAGGCGAATATCAGCACTTGTCCCCAGAACAGAAAGGCAAAGGCCTGTGCATTCATATAGTATAGCACCATATTCGCGAATATTTAGAACTTCGAAAATTTCGACTTACGAATATTCGTATTTTTTATTTTAGTTTCCACAGTACAGATTACATTCATCTGTACTCTGTCAACTACTTTCATCACCCCCCACTGTATCTCGATTGTTTCCCAAAGGTCCAAAAGCTCAGAACTTAGTCACATTGCCGAGAAAGTGATAAAGTTGCGAATCTTCGTAAGGCGATTATATTAGCGCATAGGCGAATATCTGCACTTGTCCCAGAACAGAGGCAAAGGGCTTTGCATTCATATAGTATAGCACCATATTCGCGAATATTTAGAACTTCGAAAATTTCGACTTACGAATATTCGTATTTTTTATTTTAGTTTCCACAGTACAGATTACATTCATCTGTACTCTGTCAACTACTTTCATCACCCCCCACTGTATCTCGATTGTTTCCCAAAGGTCCAAAAGCTCAGATCTTAGTCACATTGCCGAGAAAGTGATTGAGGCGCGAATATTCGTAATGCGTAATTTTATTAGCGCACATGCGAATATCGGCTCTTCGTGAGGACATTAATCCCTCCCTCATTTTAGATTGTGGGCCAATGAGAAGGAGTCCAACAGGTTAGCAACATCCCTAGCAACCAATCATAAAGTTGCCCACCCCATTACTATATAAGATTTTGTCACGGCATCCATTTTGTGCAGTTTCATGTGGTGGTGATTGAGAGAGGAGCTTGGAACTGTGCAGTGCTTTGCTTTTTTAAAAGCAAATTACAAATCGAATTGTTTAATCTGATAGTGTTAGATAGGGTAGGTTAGTGTAGCTGATAGGTTAAAGATTAGGGTATAGAGTTAGGAGAAAAATAATAATTTATTTAGGTTAGTGAATAGATTAGTGTAGCTGTTAGTTTCTAGTGCAGGGTGCAGTGTAGGGCCTAGTTAGGAGAAATATAATAATTTAGGTTAGTGAATAGTTAGCTGATAGTTTCTAGTGCAGAGTGCAGTGTAGGGCCTAGTTAGGAGAAATATAATAATTTAGGTTAGTGAATAGTTAGCTGATAGTTTCTAGTGCAGGGTGCAGTGTAGGGCCTAGTTAGGAGAAATATAATAATTTAGGTTAGTGAATATATTAGTTAGGTGATAGTTTCTAGTGAAGGGTGTAGGTTAGTTATAGTGTAGGCTTTAGTTTTCCTTTATTACTGTTTAGTTTGTGTCGTGTCAGTGTCTACGTCCTTTAGTGTAGTTTATTAGTTTTCCTTTATTACTGTTTAGTTTGTGTCGTGTCAGTGTCTACGTCCTTTAGTGTAGTTTATTAGTTTTCCTTTATTACTGTTTAGTTTGTGTCGTGTCAGTGTCTACGTCCTTTGTTAGTTAAAAAAAAAAAAAGACAAAAATTTTTTTATTCGTTTTAGTGTTTTTCTTTTACTTGTTATTCGGTGTATTGTCCGCGTTGTTTTCTTTATTGTACGACAGTCCCCATCCCAATAAACTTATTCCCAAAATCAAATTATATTATTTAATTTTTCTATAAATTAAAAAAATAAAAATAATGAGGTCTTCACGAACATGCAGCAGGGGTAGGAGAGTAGTTGGTCCCAGTGCTGGACAGCTGCCAGCACGGGGCCGCTCCTCTACCCACCGAGGTGCGGACGCAGGTGTCAGGGGCGTCCGCCTTATTCGTGAATATTTTGGGACTGGCAGCAGGAGAATTACCTCACAGGATGCCGAGGAAGTTATGTCTCTCGTGGCACAAGGCAGTGCCACAGAGTCCTCTGCCCCGGCTCCGAGCAGCAGCTGCACTTCGTCTCCTGCAGGACCAACCCCCAGCCCCCAAGAATCGTCTCTGCTCCTGTTTGACAGCGACAGTGAAAGGGACATCTTGGGGGAGGTAATGCAGGAGGCTGATTTGCAGTTCAGTCCTGAGGGTCAGGACCTTATGGAAGGGATGGAGGAGGAGATGGAGGGGGTACCACCTGTATGTACCCCAGTGACATCCCTTCCAACAGGTGCGGGCGGTTTCAGCCAGCAAAACCCCACACCTAATCAGACCCAGGTGTCAGCGAGGGGACAGAGGAGCCAGATCAGGGGCCCCACGTCTGCTGTTCGCCTCAGTCCACCACTGGTTGGCCCGGTGTCTGACATATCGGGGGACGAAGAGGAGGGTGATCGAGAATGGGTGCCACCTCCCTTGTCAGGCATCAGCAGCAATGATGAGGAGGAAGGTAGGCACCAGAGGCAAATGGTGCGACAGGTTGCCAGTGAGCCCAGAGTCAGGGGCTCCACTGGTAATGGCAGTAGGAGGAGGCAGCAGCAGCCACCTCCACCTGTCCGCACCGAGCCCGAGCAGGCGCAAGTCAGCACCGCCCCATCTGACAGGAGGGTGGTGCGTAAGTCGCCTGTTTGGGCTTATTTCACCCTGGCACCAGATGATGCCACAATTGGCATTTGTAATCTGTGCCATGCCAGGGTGAGGAGAGGGAGGTCTGCGGCTCGGCTGGGTACCACTGCCCTAACCCAGCACCTGAGAGTCAACCACTGGCGGGAGTGGGAACAGATGCGGGGTGGTCACAGCAGTGGCGCCACCAGCAGTGCGCAGGGGACAGCAGCTCCTGCCACTGTTCTGCAGCCACCCCAACCACTTCCAACAAGGCGTTCCCACTCCCCCGCTCCCTCTCCTAGAGGTACTGGCATCCAGACCTCTGCCTCCACCGCACCCTCCTCTATGCCCTCCACTGCCGTCCAGCGCCAGCCCACGGTTGCTGACCTTTTGATCTAATAACTAACATCATTAAAAACAATAGTGTAACGTTTGTAACCTGATTCGGATCCGAGCGACACATGGAGATCTGGCGTGGTGTAGAAACAACTGCGCCTGCACGACTCTGATTCCGCAACCATCCTGGTGTAGGCAGTCTTCTATGAACGAATGTATCACCTGATCAACAGGTCAGCTGATCGAAGGGTCAGGTGACCGGAATGCTGGGATCACATGCAGCCTATTTGTAAACGTTGCTACGGCAACCATCACATGACTAAGGTCCTGCATTTTCTAGACAAAACTTTTGCAGGATCTGTGTCTCTATTTACTTTATAGGAAGATAAGGCCAACTCCATAAGAGAATAAAGCTAACTTCCATCACTCTAAAGTAGTCACCTGTATCCACACCCGCAGTTCCCGGATAACAGAGAAATGTCTCAATTAAGTTATCATTGACTGACAGGCGTAAGTTGCAGACTCAATTTCTGCATCAATATCTGCTGACATCGCTAAATGCCACCAGTTGTATCCGTAGGTAGCACCGGCCACACTGCACTTGTCCCCAAATGCAGAGTCTAGCCGTGCCCACCAGTCCCCCAACACAGCAGAGTAGAACTGTGATGACAGGGAGGATTTGCCCCCACACATACCGCTCCAAATAATATTCAAAGCGGATGTCGGGTGACCTCATCCCATACTGTCCAAAAGGTATTTACTAGGAATACGCAGGGCTCCCATTCCTAGGGGCTCCAGCATATTTCATTTACATCCCACTCGTCGCTGTAATAATCATCTGCAGCTCACCCCTGTCAGAACCAAGGCACAATTCGTACCAGACTAAGTCCAAGAACTCCAAGTGAGGAAAGGGAACACATAGGAAGAGAGCAGTGACCTCATGTACATAACCTCATCCATTATCCATAGTTCTTCATATTCATCTATCCGCTAATTATCCAGCATCCTCATGTGTGGCGGGGATCCGAATAATTTCTTCTTATTCTCCAAACGTTCAACTGTACATAATATGCAGGTTAAAACAATTATGTACACTTGGATTTCGAGACACAATTTTATGAATTTTATCACTTTTTGTACTCAATCGTGTTATTGATTAATTGATATGGAACATGCTATATATATGCTATGTGCACTCCCCCTTTGTATCACTGCTTGAAAAAGGTTCCAGTGTGCAAACCGAAACGTTGTTATTTGGTGAATAAACCACACGCTTTTACTTAAGGAAGTGCCGTGGATTTCCTTGGATTATAGTTATTGAAAGCCTGAATCGCTTCATCAGCCGCTGGCACCCGCCATCATAGAATACTGCTGTGCTGTTCACACTTGCTTAATATATTGCTATATATATATATATATATATATATATATATATATATATATATTGTAGGAAGGCACAATGAACCATTGTTGATGGTAGATATGATTCACCAAGGTTCCTGGCATTGGTGAAGTAGAAGCCAGAATTTCATGTGTCAGTGGCAGTAGGTGGTTGACACTTTATTTAGTATAGCTGTGAATAGCTGATCCCGGACGGCTCTTACTTGGAGTAATTATAGTGCTGGGTGGGTGACTACTCCAGGGATACCTCAGGATACTTACTTCAGGATAGGTCATCAATATCAGATCGGCGGCGGTCTGACACCTCAGTTGATCAGCTGTTTGAAGAGAAAGCAGCGCTCGTATGAGCTCTGCCTTCTCTTCATTGTTTACCTGCTCGCTGTCACAACAGCAGCAGTGAGCAGGTGTGATTACATCTCAGCCACCCCATTCACTTCAATAGGACAGCTCTGTAGTATTCACTTGAATAGGAAGGAGCTGTCCCACAGAAGTGAATGGGACGGCTTAGGTGTAATTACACCTGCTCACCTCTGATGTTGCGGTGGCGAGCAGGTAAACAATGAAGGGAAGGCAGTGCTCTTACGCAGTGGTGTACTAAGGGGGCGGCGTGGGGGGCAGGTGCCGGCTCTCAGGGCATGACGGCTCTCAGGGAGTGCCAGAAGCAATGAGCGCTTCCATCAATACAGATGGAAGCGCTCATTGCTGGGAGCTGGGTCCTGTCACTCACCGCTCAGCTCCCAACACTCCTCACCTCCTTCAGGCCGGCTGCGCACATAATGGTGAAGCAGGAAGACTTCTCCCTGCTCTACCATTCAGCCTGCAGGCACGTGTGGGCGGAGCCTGCAGCCCGGTAATCTGTATAAGCTCCGCCCACACCGTGCTGCAGCTTGATCTGTGCCTGCATGGAAGAGAGGACTGTGAGCTTCAGGAATGGGACAAGGTGAGTAGTTACTGTGGGGGCACAGAGGGCTTTATTACTATGGAAGGGGCACAGAGGAGTTTATTACTATGGAGGGGGCACAGAAGAGTTTATTACTATGGAGGGGGCACAGAGGACTTTATTACGGTGGAGGGGGCACAGAGGGCATTACAACTTTGGAGGGGGCACAGAGCCAGAGGGCATTTTTACTGTGAAGGGGCACAGTGGGCATTATTACTGTGAAGTGGGAACAATGGGGATTTCTACTATGGAGTAGTGTTGAGCGCGAATATTCGAAAAGCGAATTTTTTTAACGAATATCGCAATTTCGAGATTTCGCGAATATTTCGAATATAGTGCTATATATTCGTAAAAACGAATATTCGTTTTTTTTTTTTAACAAAATTACAGTACACATATAATTGATTGTTTCCCAAAGGTCCAAAAGCTCAGAACTTAGTCACATTGCCGAGAAAGTGATAAAGTTGCGAATCTTCGTAAGGCGATTATATTAGCGCATAGGCGAATATCTGCACTTGTCCCCAGAACAGAAAGGCAAAGGCCTGTGCATTCATATAGTATAGCACCATATTCGCGAATATTTCGAACTTCGAAAATTTCGACTTACGAATATTCGTATTTTTTATTTTAGTTTCCACAGTACAGATTACATTCATCTGTACTCTGTCAACTACTTTCATCACCCCCCAGTGTATCTCGATTGTTTCCCAAAGGTCCAAAAGCTCAGAACTTAGTCACATTGCCGAGAAAGTGATAAAGTTGCGAATCTTCGTAAGGCGATTATATTAGCGCATAGGCGAATATCTGCACTTGTCCCAGAACAGAGGCAAAGGGCTTTGCATTCATATAGTATAGCACCATATTCGCGAATATTTAGAACTTCGAAAATTTCGACTTACGAATATTCGTATTTTTTATTTTAGTTTCCACAGTACAGATTACATTCATCTGTACTCTGTCAACTACTTTCATCACCCCCCAGTGTATCTCGATTGTTTCCCAAAGGTCCAAAAGCTCAGAACTTAGTCACATTGCCGAGAAAGTGATAAAGTTGCGAATCTTCGTAAGGCGATTATATTAGCGCATAGGCGAATATCTGCACTTGTCCCAGAACAGAGGCAAAGGGCTTTGCATTCATACTTTAGTGAATTGAGTTGCGAATCTTCCTAAAGCGATAATATTAGCGCACAGGCGAATATCAGCACTTGTCCCCAGAACAGAAAGGCAAAGGCCTGTGCATTCATATAGTATAGCACCATATTCGCGAATATTTAGAACTTCGAAAATTTCGACTTACGAATATTCGTATTTTTTATTTTAGTTTCCACAGTACAGATTACATTCATCTGTACTCTGTCAACTACTTTCATCACCCCCCACTGTATCTCGATTGTTTCCCAAAGGTCCAAAAGCTCAGAACTTAGTCACATTGCCGAGAAAGTGATAAAGTTGCGAATCTTCGTAAGGCGATTATATTAGCGCATAGGCGAATATCTGCACTTGTCCCAGAACAGAGGCAAAGGGCTTTGCATTCATATAGTATAGCACCATATTCGCGAATATTTAGAACTTCGAAAATTTCGACTTACGAATATTCGTATTTTTTATTTTAGTTTCCACAGTACAGATTACATTCATCTGTACTCTGTCAACTACTTTCATCACCCCCCACTGTATCTCGATTGTTTCCCAAAGGTCCAAAAGCTCAGATCTTAGTCACATTGCCGAGAAAGTGATTGAGGCGCGAATATTCGTAATGCGTAATTTTATTAGCGCACATGCGAATATCGGCTCTTCGTGAGGACATTAATCCCTCCCTCATTTTAGATTGTGGGCCAATGAGAAGGAGTCCAACAGGTTAGCAACATCCCTAGCAACCAATCATAAAGTTGCCCACCCCATTACTATATAAGATTTTGTCACGGCATCCATTTTGTGCAGTTTCATGTGGTGGTGATTGAGAGAGGAGCTTGGAACTGTGCAGTGCTTTGCTTTTTTAAAAGCAAATTACAAATCGAATTGTTTAATCTGATAGTGTTAGATAGGGTAGGTTAGTGTAGCTGATAGGTTAAAGATTAGGGTATAGAGTTAGGAGAAAAATAATAATTTATTTAGGTTAGTGAATAGATTAGTGTAGCTGTTAGTTTCTAGTGCAGGGTGCAGTGTAGGGCCTAGTTAGGAGAAATATAATAATTTAGGTTAGTGAATAGTTAGCTGATAGTTTCTAGTGCAGAGTGCAGTGTAGGGCCTAGTTAGGAGAAATATAATAATTTAGGTTAGTGAATAGTTAGCTGATAGTTTCTAGTGCAGGGTGCAGTGTAGGGCCTAGTTAGGAGAAATATAATAATTTAGGTTAGTGAATATATTAGTTAGGTGATAGTTTCTAGTGAAGGGTGTAGGTTAGTTATAGTGTAGGCTTTAGTTTTCCTTTATTACTGTTTAGTTTGTGTCGTGTCAGTGTCTACGTCCTTTAGTGTAGTTTATTAGTTTTCCTTTATTACTGTTTAGTTTGTGTCGTGTCAGTGTCTACGTCCTTTAGTGTAGTTTATTAGTTTTCCTTTATTACTGTTTAGTTTGTGTCGTGTCAGTGTCTACGTCCTTTGTTAGTTAAAAAAAAAAAAAGACAAAAAATTTTTTATTCGTTTTAGTGTTTTTCTTTTACTTGTTATTCGGTGTATTGTCCGCGTTGTTTTCTTTATTGTACGACAGTCCCCATCCCAATAAACTTATTCCCAAAATCAAATTATATTATTTAATTTTTCTATAAATTAAAAAAATAAAAATAATGAGGTCTTCACGAACAAGCAGCAGGGGTAGGAGAGTAGTTGGTCCCAGTGCTGGACAGCTGCCAGCACGGGGCCGCTCCTCTACCCACCGAGGTGCGGACGCAGGTGTCAGGGGCGTCCGCCTTATTCGTGAATATTTTGGGACTGGCAGCAGGAGAATTACCTCACAGGATGCCGAGGAAGTTATGTCTCTCGTGGCACAAGGCAGTGCCACAGAGTCCTCTGCCCCGGCTCCGAGCAGCAGCTGCACTTCGTCTCCTGCAGGACCAACCCCCAGCCCCCAAGAATCGTCTCTGCTCCTGTTTGACAGCGACAGTGAAAGGGACATCTTGGGGGAGGTAATGCAGGAGGCTGATTTGCAGTTCAGTCCTGAGGGTCAGGACCTTATGGAAGGGATGGAGGAGGAGATGGAGGGGGTACCACCTGTATGTACCCCAGTGACATCCCTTCCAACAGGTGCGGGCGGTTTCAGCCAGCAAAACCCCACACCTAATCAGACCCAGGTGTCAGCGAGGGGACAGAGGAGCCAGATCAGGGGCCCCACGTCTGCTGTTCGCCTCAGTCCACCACTGGTTGGCCCGGTGTCTGACATATCGGGGGACGAAGAGGAGGGTGATCGAGAATGGGTGCCACCTCCCTTGTCAGGCATCAGCAGCAATGATGAGGAGGAAGGTAGGCACCAGAGGCAAATGGTGCGACAGGTTGCCAGTGAGCCCAGAGTCAGGGGCTCCACTGGTAATGGCAGTAGGAGGAGGCAGCAGCAGCCACCTCCACCTGTCCGCACCGAGCCCGAGCAGGCGCAAGTCAGCACCGCCCCATCTGACAGGAGGGTGGTGCGTAAGTCGCCTGTTTGGGCTTATTTCACCCTGGCACCAGATGATGCCACAATTGGCATTTGTAATCTGTGCCATGCCAGGGTGAGGAGAGGGAGGTCTGCGGCTCGGCTGGGTACCACTGCCCTAACCCAGCACCTGAGAGTCAACCACTGGCGGGAGTGGGAACAGATGCGGGGTGGTCACAGCAGTGGCGCCACCAGCAGTGCGCAGGGGACAGCAGCTCCTGCCACTGTTCTGCAGCCACCCCAACCACTTCCAACAAGGCGTTCCCACTCCCCCGCTCCCTCTCCTAGAGGTACTGGCATCCAGACCTCTGCCTCCACCGCACCCTCCTCTATGCCCTCCACTGCCGTCCAGCGCCAGCCCACGGTTGCTGACCTTTTTGAACGCACCGCGCCCTATGCCCCCGGGGACCGACGCGTGCGTTCACTCAATGGGCTCCTGGCAAGGGTTATCGCCCAACATCTGCTGCCCTTCAATCTTGTGGACAGCAATCCATTCCGGCAGATGTTGGAGCAGGCACAACCCAGATGGCGTGTCCCCAGCCGCCATTTCTTTGCCAGGACTGGCGTCCCTGCCCTACACCAGCACATTGTGCAGAATGTATCCCTGTCGCTGGATCATGCTGTCAGTGACAGGGTGCATCTGACAATGGATGCTTGGACCAGCAGGCATGGGCAGGGACGCTATATCAGTTTTACTGCCCATTGGGTTTCCCTCCGAGGCGCCGGGGAGGGAACGGCGGCATCAGACTTTGTGGTGCCGCCCCGGGGTGTCCAGGGGAGAACTGCTGCTCTCCCCTCACAAGCCACTGTCTCCACTGCTGCTGAGCCCCCCAGCAAGCGTCCCCGAAGCTACGCAAGTGTGGTGCACGTCCGCTGCCAGGCCGTGCTCCAGCTTGTGAGCTTAGGGGAACGGAGACACACTGGACCTGATGTTCTGGCCGCACTACAGGCTCAGGTCCAGAAGTGGCTGACACCCCGAAGGCTCCAGGCAGGTATGGTTGTCTGTGACAACGGCAGCAACCTCCTCGCCGCCCTCCATGCTGGCAGTCTTACCCACGTACCCTGCATGGCACATGTCCTCAACCTAGTTGTGCAGAAGTTCCTCAGAACATACGAAGGGTTGAGTGACATTGTGCTAAGGGTACGGAGGATTGCCAGCCACTTTAGACGCTCCCCAACTGCTGCCGCGTCCCTGTCCAGACTGCAGCGGGACAACAGCCTGCCACCTCACAGGCTGATTGTCGACAGCGTGACGCGGTGGAACTCCACCCTCCACATGCTGGAGAGGTTGTGGGAGCAGCGAAGGGCGGTGAGGGAATACCTGCTGGACCAAGGCACTCCAGGGCCAACCAACCCACTCCCCTACATCACCAATGCGGAGTGGGGGCAGATACAGCAGGTCTGCCACGTGTTGGCCCCATTTGAGCAGGCGACCAAGATGGTCAGCGGGGAGCATGTCGGCCTCAATGACGTGCTCCCCATAGTGTTCCTGCTGGACAGGACACTAGATCGCCTGCTCGAGGCTGGGGAGAGTGCCTTGGTGGAGCAAGAGGAGGCAATGCTTCACCAGGACGAGGAGGAGGAGGAGGAGGAGGACAATGATGATGTGGAAGTCCAGGAGTCTGGGCCTGGTCAGGAGGGAGAGACGGTGTTGGGGGCACCGTTAGTCCGGGGGTGGGGCAGCTCCGACCGGGAGCATCAGCAACAGCAGCAGGAGGACCAAGAGGTCATGGTCCTGGGCATCCATGAAGAGTCACAGCGGGCTGTCCTCTTCCCTATGGCTGCCCACATGCTGCGATGCCTCCGGAGGGACCCCCGGATCAAGAGAATCAAGGAGAGGGAAGATTATTGGTTGGCCACCCTTTTAGACCCTCGCTGCAAGGGGAAACTGGAGCAGTTCATTCCAGCCTGCCGTAGACAGGCCCGGATGGATCAACTGCGGGCCTGTCTGATCAAGCGGCTGGAGCAGGCCAACCCTCGGCCTCACGCTCCAGTTCTCCCCGCCCATCTCACCCAGCAGGTGGCTGGCCCCAGCAGCACCAGCCGAGCAGGTGACCTTATGGGTGAGATGCGGTCGTTCTACCAGTCTGCGCGACCCAGTAGCAGCAGCAGCAGCAGCAGTCACCACCAGCGGCTGGCCCGCATGGTGGCAGACTACATGGGGTCCGTTGGTGCTTCCGACAGCATGAGCACCGACGACCCCATGGAGTACTGGGTTGCCAGGCTGGACACCTGCCGCGAGCTCGCTCAGTATGCGCTGGAGTTACTATCTTGCCCCCCCTCCAGCGTACTGTCTGAGCGGACATTTAGCGCGGCAGGTGGGGTGGTCACGGACAAGCGGACCCGTCTGTCCACAGAGTCAGTGGACAGACTTACATTCATTAAAATGAACGAGTCCTGGATCGGCAGTGACTTCTTGTCCCCCGCTGTCGGTTCAGGCCGTTGAAGGGTCCCTTGTCCATCCCTCTCCTTGTCTCTCCCTCCAAAACTTCGTTTTTTTTAAATGATATATTGATATATTATTAGATTAATAAATTTTCATTATGTAATTTGACTTAAATTGATTGTTACCAATCCAAAAACTAAATTAAATAGACACGCCGCATGCATCGGTAGTCAACAATTTATTCTTTAAAGCATATTGAGTCAGTATCAGAACACTGCGGCTACACAGCCAGCCTAACCGTGTGATGATTCCTACACGCCAGATGTCTTATTTCATTTATGGGCTTACCATGGCCTGTTGATTTCCCATTAAGCAGTACACATTGCTGCTGCCAACTTTGAACCTGCTGCTGACTGACATGTCATATTTCATTTATGGGCTTACCACATGGCCTGTTGATTTCACATTCCGCAGTACACATTGCTGCTGCCAACTTTGAACCTGCTGCTGACTGACATGTCATATTTCATTTATGGGCTTACCATGGCCTGTTGATTTCCCATTCCGCAGTACACATTGCTGCTGACAACTTTGAACGTGATGCTGTCTAAAATGTCTTATTTCATTTATGGGCTTACCATGGCCTGTTGATTTCCCATTAAGCAGTACACATTGCTGCTGCCAACTTTGAACCTGCTGCTGACTGACATGTCATATTTCATTTATGGGCTTACCATGGCCTGTTGATTTCCTATTCCGCAGTACACATTGCTGCTGCCAACTTTGAACGTGATGCTGTCTAAAATGTCTTATTTCATTTATGGGCTTACCATGGCCTGTTGATTCCACATTCCGCAGTACACATTGCTGCTGCCAACTTTGAACCTGCTGCTGACTGACATGTCATATTTCATTTATGGGCTTACCATGGCCTGTTCATTTTCCATTCCGCAGTACACATTGCTGCTGCCAACTTTGAACGTGATGCTGTCTAAAATGTATTATTTCATTTATGGGCTTACCATGGCCTGTTGATTCCACATTCCGCAGTACACATTGCTGCTGCCAACTTTGAACCTGCTGCTGACTGACATGTCATATTTCATTTATGGGCTTACCATGGCCTGTTCATTTCCCATTCCGCAGTACACATTGCTGCTGCCAACTTTGAACGTGATGCTGTCTAAAATGTCTTATTTCATTTATGGGCTTACCATGGCCTGTTGATTCCACATTCCGCAGTACACATTGCTGCTGCCAACTTTGAACCTGCTGCTGACTGACATGTCATATTTCATTTATGGGCTTACCATGGCCTGTTCATTTCCCATTCCGCAGTACACATTGCTGCTGCCAACTTTGAACGTGATGCTGTCTAAAATGTCTTATTTCATTTATGGGCTTACCATGGCCTGTTGATTTCCCATTAAGCAGTACACATTGCTGCTGACAACTTTGAACGTGATGCTGTCTAAAATGTCTTATTTCATTTATGGTCTTACCATGGCCTGTTGATTTCCCATTAAGCAGTACACATTGCTGCTGCCAACTTTGAACCTGCTGCTGACTGACATGTCATATTTCATTTATGGGCTTACCATGGCCTGTTGATTTCCTATTCCGCAGTACACATTGCTGCTGCCAACTTTGAACGTGATGCTGTCTAAAATGTCTTATTTCATTTATAGGCTTACCATGGCCTGTTGATTCCACATTCCGCAGTACACATTGCTGCTGCCAACTTTGAACCTGCTGCTGACTGACATGTCATATTTCATTTATGGGCTTACCATGGCCTGTTCATTTCCCATTCCGCAGTACACATTGCTGCTGCCAACTTTGAACGTGATGCTGTCTAAAATGTCTTATTTCATTTATGGGCTTACCATGGCCTGTTGATTCCACATTCCGCAGTACACATTGCTGCTGCCAACTTTGAACCTGCTGCTGACTGACATGTCATATTTCATTTATGGGCTTACCATGGCCTGTTCATTTCCCATTCCGCAGTACACATTGATGCTGCCAGCTTTGAACGTGATGCTGTCTAAAATGTCTTATTTCATTTATGGGCTTACCATGGCCTGTTGATTCCACATTCCGCAGTACACATTGCTGCTGCCAACTTTGAACCTGCTGCTGACTGACATGTCATATTTCATTTATGGGCTTACCATGGCCTGTTCATTTCCCATTCCGCAGTACACATTGCTGCTGCCAACTTTGAACGTGATGCTGACTGACATGTCATATTTCATTTATGGGCTTACCACATGGCCTGTTGATTTCACATTCCGCAGTACACATTGCTGCTGCCAACTTTGAACCTGCTGCTGACTGACATGTCATATTTCATTTATGGGCTTACCATGGCCTGTTCATTTCCCATTCCGCAGTACACATTGCTGCTGCCAACTTTGAACGTGATGCTGACTGACATGTCATATTTCATTTATGGTCTTACCATGGCCTGTTGATTTCCCATTAAGCAGTACACATTGCTGCTGCCAACTTTGAACCTGCTGCTGACTGACATGTCATATTTCATTTATGGGCTTACCATGGCCTGTTGATTTCCCATTCCTCAGTACACATTGCTGCTGCCAACTTTGAACGTGATGCTGTCTGTCCTGATAAGTTATTCAGAGCTATGTTTAGGCCTTTTACTAGACATTTTCCATCTTCCATCCTGTTGATGCTGCTATTGAATTTGCTGATCAGGCTGATTTTGGTTTAGTCATTACACTACATCATTATATTTAAATGTTGATTATGCATTTCCTACTGAGTTGTGCCAAGTTATGTTTAGACCTTATGCTCAACCATTTCAAACTTCCATCTTGTTGATGCTGCATCTGTCTATCCTGAACATGTAGTTATAATTACTCTTTATTCTTCAATTTTATCATTAAATTATGATGCTGCCTATCCTGCAGGATTAGGCGAAAATAATGTAGACCTTTTACTAGCCTACTACCAATTAAGCATATTAGGTGATGTGCATCTCTGTAATGAGAAGGGGTGTGGTCTAATGACATCAACACCCTATATCAGGTGTGCATAATTATTAGGCAATATCCTTTCGTTTGGCAAAATTGGTCAAAAGAAGGACTTGACAGGCTCAGAAAAGTCAAAAATTGTGAGATATCTTGCAGAGGGATGCAGCACTCTTAAAATTGCAAAGCTTCTGAAGCGTGATCATCGAACAATCAAGCGTTTCATTCAAAATAGTCAACAGGGTTGCAAGAAGCGTGTGGAAAAACCAAGGCGAAAAATAACTGCCCATGAACTGAGAAAAGTCAAGCGTGCAGCTGCCAAGATGCCACTTGCCACCAGTTTGGCCATATTTCAGAGCTGCAACATCATTGGAGTGCCCAAAAGCACAAGGTGTGCAATACTCAGAGACATGGCCAAGGTAAGAAAGGCTGAAAGACGACCACCACTGAACAAGACACACAAGCTGCAACGTCAAGAGTGGGCCAAGAAATATCTCAAGACTGATTTTTTGAAGGTTTTATGGACTGATGAAATGAGAGTGAGTCTTGATGGGCCAGATGGATGGGCCCGTGGCTGGATTGGTAAAGGGCAGAGAGCTCCAGTCCGACTCAGACGCCAGCAAGGTGGAGGTAGAGTACTGGTTTGGGCTGGTATCATCAAAGATGAGCTTGTGGGGCCTTTTCGGGTTGAGGATGGAGTCAAGCTCAACTCCCAGTCCTACTGCCAGTTTCTGGAAGACACCTTCTTCAAGCAGTGGTATAGGAAGAAGTCTGCATCCTTCAAGAAAAACATGATTTTCATGCAGGACAATGCTCCATCACACGCGTCCAAGTACTCCACAGTGTGGCTGGCAAGAAAGGGTATAAAAGAAGAAAATCTAATGACATGGCCTCCTTGTTCCCCTGATCTGAACCCTATTGAGAACCTGTGGTCCATCATCAAATGTGAGATTTACAAGGAGGGAAAACAGTACACCTCTCTGAACAGTGCCTGGGAGGCTGTGGTTGCTGCTGCACGCAATGTTGATGGTGAACAGATCAAAACACTGACAGAATCCATGGATGGCAGGCTTTTGAGTGTCCTTTCAAAGAAAGGTGGCTATATTGGTCACTGATTTGTTTTTGTTTTGTTTTTGAATGTCAGAAATGTATATTTGTGAATGTTGAGATGTTATATTGGTTTCACTGGTAAAAATAAATAATTGAAATGGGTATATATTTGTTTTTTGGTAAGTTGCCTAATAATTATGCACAGTAATAGTCACCTGCACACACAGATATCCCCCTAAAATAGCTAAAACTAAAAACAAACTAAAAACTACTTCCAAAAATATTCAGCTTTTGATATTAATGAGTTTTTTGGGTTCATTGAGAACATGGTTGTTGTTCAATAATAAAATTAATCCTCCAAAATACAACTTGCCTAATAATTCTGCACTCCCTGTACAGTCATGATACATAGTGCGTCAGGTAATTATCGGGGACATTACCACAACTTGGCATCTGAGGTACTATATATTTACGTTCTAGTATTCAAACACCCAACGCAGTGGGGTCCTCCGACACAGAATGCAAATGCCTAGATTGTAAGGAATGAAGTGAAGAGCTCCACTCTCCCCACACTTTCTGAAATTTACTTGGGCACTTTCTATGAATATATACCACTTCCTCCATACTCATTGCATGATTCATCAAGGTCTTCCATTGGCCTACCGTGGGAAGTCTTTCCGCCATCCACCTCAGCGCCACCGCCTTCCTAGCTAAGAAAAGAGCCTCCCCCAAGAATATTCTCTGATGATGTGTCCACTGTTCCTCCTCTAATATCCCCAGGATACATATTTTAGGGCTGAATTCTATCGAAACAGGCAACATTGTGGAGAGAATTTCTACAATTTTACCCCAAAAAGCTTGTAGGTATCTGCATGCCAAAAATCAAATACCAGAAATCAGCACTCTCCTCTTGACATCTATGACACCTGCTGCTGTGCATTATCCCCATTTTATACAATCTAAGAGGTGACTAATAGCTCCTATGCAATATGAACAATTGTGTCAGTTTATTATTTACCGATGGGGAGACCTTAGTAGGTACCAACATAGCCTCCTCCCAGTCTTCAGCCTCAAGATTTGGAATATTAGCCTTCAATTTCGCTTCTACCTCCAATGGTTGAAGAATCATGCGATCGCCCAGTAAATGTGTATACAGTATTGAAATAATGCCCTTAGGTCCCTGTCATCTCAGCACCCCTATCAAAGGATATTTAGAAATACTTCTATTCGTCCACCTGAATTGAGCATTCAGGGCGTGCCGTAATTGAAGGTATCTATAAAAGAAAGAATGGGGAAGCTTTTTATCAATTTTATCAGAACCTATACAATCTTCCTCAACCCAGTCAATGTAGTCAGATCTTGAATTCTGCCATGAGCTCCTATTTGGATAAGTCAGGTTTACCGAAATAACCGAGTGAGGCCATTGAGAGTTTGAACAGTCCGTTTACAGCTGATGAGATTGGGGAGGCCCTGAAATCAATGCAACCTAGTAAGGCCCCAGGCCCAGATGGCCTACCAGCCTCATATTATAAGAGATTCCTTCACCTCCTGCATTCTCCCCTTACCAATGCCTTTAATAAATTAAGCTCAGGAGTGCCTCTCCCTAAAGACATGTCTCATGCACACATTACTGTTATCCATAAGGAGGGCAAGGACCCGACTGCTTGCGCCAGTTACCGGCCTATTTCTCTACTTAATGTGGACATTAAGCTCTTCTCAAAAGTTTTAGCCACCCGCCTGACCCCATACCTGACGGACCTTATTCACCTAGATCAGGTGGCTTTCATTCCCTCAAGGGAGGCGAGAGACAACACCACAAAGGTCTTGAACCTGGTACATCTAGCCAAAATTCAACGGTCCAATCTATGTCTCCTGTCCACAGATGCCGAAAAGGCTTTTGACAGGGTAGGTTGGCCTTGGCTATTTGCAGTATTAAACCATGTGGGTGTGGAGGGTTCCTTATTGACGTGGATCCGCTCCTTATACTCCTCTCCCTCGGCAGCCGCAAAGGTTAATGGTGTCCTCTCGCCTCCCTTTGAGATCAGGAATGGTACACGCCAGGCTTGCCCTTTATCTCCTTTAATTTTTATCCTTACCCTAGAACCACTCCTGAGGACTATAAGGAATAACCCGGACATTTCTGGTCTCATGGTAAAGGAAAAGGAGTTTAAGATAGCAGCCTATGCAGACGACTTGTTGTTCATGATAACCAATCCTCAAGTTGCCCTCCCTAACCTAATTGAGGAATTCAAAGTATTCCATGACTTGTCCAATCTTAAAATTAACTTCCAGAAATCGGAAGTGCTTAATGTCTCCATTCCACCGGCTCTAGAAGCCGAACTGGCGGGTTCCTTGCCTTTCCGTTGGGCGACAGGTGCCATTAAATATTCAGGCACAATGATTCCCAGGGATTTGCGTGAGCTTTTCTCCAGGAATTTTACTCCACTCTTGAATAGGATCAGAGATGACCTCAAGAGATGGTCCAAAGGCCTATATACGTGGTTTGGCAGGTGCGCCATTTTCAAAATGAACGTCCTCCCACGCTTAATGTATCTGTTTCAGACCCTTCCTATCCACATTCCGGCCAGTTTCTTCTCTGTTGTACATCGGGATCTCTTTAGATTTCTGTGGGCAGGGAAAAATTCGAGACTATCTAGATCCTTATTACATGTGCCGAAGGAAAGGGGGGGCCTGGGGATCCCTGATCTAAGAAAGTATTATGCAGCCTCTGTTTCAACGTGTGGTAGATTGGTCCCGACACACTCAGTTCAAGCAATGGATCTCAATTGAGCAATTCACATTACGAACTCCTTTGGCCCTCCTTCCATGGACGGATAGGAAGGTCCCTAGTGACCTTTCCTCTCACCCTCTCATAGGTCCTACCTTAGCTCAATTACGTAAGTACCAACAGATATCTACAATCTCCCCTGCACCATCTCCAATGTTCCCTATCCTAGGACATCCGGACTTCCCAGCGGGTTGCTCAGGGGTCCGTTCGCACAGTGGAGGTTGAGTGGTAGGTGTAGGGCACCATTCTTCAGAACTTCTGGCAGATGGCTCACTTACTCTGAACTATTAGGTCTGACAGACCCCTGTCCTCTAGGTCCATGGAGATCAAGGCAGCTACATCATTTCCTTTCTTCTATTCCATCCACTCATGGATATGATAGGGCACTCACTTCTTTTGAAAAAATATGTATAGGTTCCGGCCTATATCGGCACTCTCTCTCAGAATTATACAAGGCATTGGTAACGCCGGGTTCGGACTATCTCCCACCTTACTCAGCAACATGGGCTCAGGACTTTCACAGGGATATTTCCTCCGACCAGTGGCTTAGAATTTTCCAGTTTACTCATAAATCATCCATTGCAAGTAAATATCAGGAGGACAGTTACAAATTACTATCGAGGTGGTATTATGTTCCTACCCGTCTCCGTTGGCTTCTCCTCTATGTTGGAGATGTGACGCCGGCGTCGCCTACCAAGGTTCCCTCCTGCATATTTTCTGGCAATGTGACAAAGTTAAACCCTTCTGGGAGGCTGTCCAGAAGGCCCTGGCCTCCATTTTTCCCTTTTCAATCCCTAACACACCAGAGTTTTTCTTACTCTTTCTTTCGGACTTGCCGTTGATATTACTTCAACGATCTTGTCTACGATATCTGGTTATAGCAGCTAGAGCTTGTGTCCCTGCGAGGTGGAAGTCTAGTTCGCCTCCCTCCGTGGGAATGTGGATTCAGAAGGTTAAAGAGATTCGGAGAATGGAGGAACTCACAGCATCTCTGAAAGGTGGTAACAGAGCTTTTGTTGCTATGTGGTCTCCTTGGTTCACCTTTCAGGACTCCGCGGAGTATCGGAATTTGCTGTCTTGAGAGTCTAGACTGGACACTATTGTACACTTCATTTCTCCCCCCCCCCCCTGCTCCCTTAAATCCTTTCCCCCTCAATTCCTCCTTTTGTATCATTTTCTTGTGGCCCCCCTCCTCATACATGTCATTGTCTGTCGAATTTTCTTTTATTTTCATGCCATGGCTACATCTTCCATGGTCTTTTTTTTTTACTTTTGCATGGTTTTTGTTGATGAATCGAGGTGCCTTATTGTCACCATAGGCTGAATATCAAACACAGACTTATGTGTTGTAATTGTATGTGAATTGTTGGATTATGCTTCATGATATCAGTCGGCATGGAACCGACTATTATTTTCTAAAGTATGTCATTCAACATGCAATAATGCTGTTATTTTTGCAAAATAAGAAATAAAGAATTAAAAAAAAAAAAAAAAAGAATGGGGAATCTGGAATTTCTCCTGTAGTTGCTGCAAAGTCCGCAATACACCCTCATCATATAACTCAGCCAGTGTCAGCACCCCGTATCTTTCCCATGATTCGGCACCCTCCAAGGCCATCAGATGCGGCAACATGAGATTATCCCAAAGCGGAGTTGCATCTGGTAAGTCTACATACGAATTGAATTTGGCTGCTTTCCATACTTGGTTAGCCAATCTATGAGCAGGAAGTAACCTCCTGGGGACTAAACTCGGAGACTCCAGCACAGGCCATAGAGTAGAAAGATTAAGATATTCCCTGAACCAATATTCCGATCCTGGTAGTTCTCCCTGTCTAACCCATGCAGCCACATACTTCAACAGACCTGCCAGATAATATACAAAAAAATCAGGTAAAGCCATTCCCCCCCCTTGTCTTAAACCTCTGTAGTACTTTCTGTGAAAGCTTACTCCTAGCTTTGCCCCACACAAAAGCCGTAACCAGGGAATGCAGCCTATCAAAAAAGGCCTTTGGTACCGGGGCGCATGCGTGCAACCGGAGATACAGACCCTTGGGAAGCAAAATCATTTTTACTAAATTCAGTCTCCCCATCACTGAAATCGGCAATGCCTTCCATGTTTTAAATTTATCAATGAATACGGATTCCATCGGTTCTATATTTCTCGCCACAGAGACGCAAGGGTCCTTTATGATCACAATACCAAGATATTTAAACTAGTCTACTACCGCTAAATTATGTATACACTTCGGCCATCCATGATCCCAAAGAGGCATAATATCTGATTTCGTCCAGTTTATGAGCAAGCCCGAGTATGTGCCAAATTTCTCTATTACCTCAATTGCACTGGGGAGGGTCTGCTCAGGCTCGTCCATAAACAGAAGGAGATCATCTGCGTACAGACCTATTTTCTCCTCTCTATCTCCCTTAGAAATCCCCTTGAAGGACCCATCCTGTCTGATCCGCAACGCTAAATGCTCAATTACCACCGCAAACAAGAGGGGGGAAAGGGGGCAGCCCTGTCTGGTGCCTCTATGCAAAGTAAATGAATCCAATAGGGTACCATTCACTAGTATATTTGCCTTAGGTCTATGTTACAGAATCTCTACCCACCGTATGAACCCCGGCCCAAACCCAAATTCCCTCAGGATCCGCAACAGGAAAGGCCACTCCACAGAGTCAAAGGCCTTGGCCGTGTCAAGTGACGCCAAAGCCCATTCACGACCCTCCGCTACTCCTACCTGAGCAATGACCTGGGCTCTCCTGATATTGTCAGAGGTGGTCCTCCCCGGCATGAACCCTGCCTGATCCTGATGAACTATGGACGTAATTACTTTATTTAAACGGGAAGCTAACAGCCTAGTCAGAATTTTGTAGTCTAAATTAAGCAATGAAATCGGCCTGTAAGAGCCACACGCCGTTGGATCCTTATCCGGCTTTAATATAACAACAATAGTTGCATCATACAAGGTCTCAGGTAGCTGATAGCCCCGATATGACGCAGAGTACAGCCTAAGGAGTTGGGGACTAAGAATTTCACTGTACCTGGAATAAACCTCAATCGGAATCCCATCCCGGCCCGGTGCCTTCCCAGTTGGTATATCATGAATGGCTAACTGGATTTCTTCCAGGCAGATTTTTCTATTTTAATGGTAGTTTCAGTAGTTATCCTTAATTGTTTGGCCCTTTGATTTGTAAGCCTTATACTGTTGCGTTACTATTTCACTGCTACTGTTTAGCCTAATGCAGCCAAGTAATGTGTCTGAAATATAGTAAATTATTCAAATTGAACTGTGGAATTTTTTTTTTCAAGATCATGCAAAGGAGAACCAGCATGGAGCACTTATTAGCCCTTGTAATATGACAAGTATTGAGTATTATTATTTTCATAAAATGGTGTTCATGTTTAATATTTGCGAATGTGCACTATTCATCGTATATTGTCAAGAATTTGATTGGAATATAGATAGAATAAAAACGTTTTTGTTTAATACATTCATGTGGTTTTACGCTTCATTCACCAAAATAATTTATTTTATTTTATTATAAAAATTTTAATTTTGCTTTAATTGGGTTGTTGGCGTCCATGTTGTGGTTCTTACTCTAGCAAGGTGGGGACCGCATGTGGGCTTCAATTTTCAAAAGGTTTTGTGCACTTAACATTGTACAAGACTGATTGATAAACCTAATAAAAGTTTTTTGTTTTATTTATTATTTTAATACGGACTTAGGTTCTAACATGGTGTTGTCGGTTGTCCTGGAAAGGATGCCTGGCTTCCGTGTTGACCTCTCTACATGGTTGGGTGTTACTGGCGTTATACTCATCCGTGTGGTAATCCGGTTTTGTTAATGGAGCGTTATTGCCACATGTATATAGAGATATATACATTTATATGTAATCTTACTTCTTGACAATTATATAATGATTATTTTCACATGCAAGTGTAATATAATTCCAGAATGTAAACTTTCAAAATTAACTGCTGACAGTATAATAATCTTGAAGCCATGTCACCATTTTGTGAGTGATTCTACTCATTGCATCACATGTTGATGTCTTTATTGACGAAGCTATGCTCCGACATGTCCAGTTAAACAAACAGACACTATATCAGATTCATGATAGTTATTTCTTTGTTGACTCGTCAATTGTTTATTTTTATTTTTTTTCAGACACATTTGATCTTTACAATTATAAAAAATAATGGAACTAATATAACTTAAGACAATTTTACTATGCAATATTGTATTATTGAGGTTGATATTTGGATCACAGTATGGATAGTTGGATAATTTATTTTATAATAAGATACTTTTTTAAAAGTATCAATTTATTTTCTGTTAAAATTTGGTTGATACTCTATATATAATACATTTTGAATGTAGATTTGTATTTTGTAATCTAAAGCTTTGTTCAATAATACATTTGAAAGGTAATAGTGTGTTCACACAAAGGTTAATTAATGTGCGTTAAACAATAATTTTCTATTATAAATTACGTTGTTTTTTTAGATAAATGATTTATTGTACAATGTTATATTGGCCTTTTCAAGAACATTTAATAATAATGAACTGTTATAATTTTTTTGTTTTAAATATTTTATTTTTGTTGGACAACAGTGTATATATAAGCGATGAATACACATGCTATAGTTGGGTGTTCAATCTTTTTTTTTAATACTTTTATAATCGGTCTTCCACAGCCCCATCTGTTACAAAATTTTGTCTGCTGCAATATTATAACCTGACACTCTCTATTACTGCTTAGTTATGCCAAACTTTGTGTAGTAATTAGAATGCTACTTTAACTTACCAACTGCATGCTGATCTTGGCCTGATACTTCAGAGTACTATGTAGTCATTATACTCCACCGTTAGCAATGACTGCTTCTATTGTCCTGATCATTGAGAGTTATGTGTAGGCTGTATAATCCACTGTTAATATTTGCCTACTGCGGATTCTGATGCTGTCTGTTCTGATCACGGCGAGTTAGCATTCAGCCTTTTGAAAATCCACATTACCTGCTGCTGCCTGTCCTCCTGAGTTAGGATGAGATATGTTTATGTTTTATACTCGACTTTTAATATCTACCAGCTGCAGATGCTGTCTGTCATGATCATACAGAGTTATGTCAAGATAGTTGTTTGTCCTTTGGTAGCTATGTGAAGTCCTTATACAACACCGTCAGCTGTCCTGATAAAGTTGATTTTTCAATTTACTAATTAACCTAAAATGTTAACTTTACCTACTGCTGCTGTCCAGATGAAGCTGACTTGTATGCCTCAGAATATAACGTTAGCTCTACCTGTTGCTGCTGTCCTGATCAAGTTGATTTGTTATGTATATACCTCATGATACAACACTATAAATACCTGCTGCTGCTGTACATTTAAAGGTGACTTGTAGCCCTCCGAATACGTTAGCTCTACCTGCTGCTGCTGTCTTGATCAAGTTGATTTGTTATGTATATGCCTCATTATACAACACTACCTGTTGCTGCTGTCATAAAAATAATTATTTATGTGTAGGCCTTATACTACACTGTTAAGATGTACCTACTGCTGTTGTCTGTCCGAACCCTGCTGACTTTGAACGTGGACTAAAGGCTCCTTTACTGATAAGACTGCAGTTAAAATTATACAAAAACATAACCTTATAGAAAAATAAGTATGGAATCAATTATGTAGTGTACGGGGACTGTAATGCCCGTCACTACAAAAGTGTCACTTGGTGTGCTGTCGTCCCTCCTTATTTATGCGAAGTTGGTATATGTCAGTTTTATAAAATGTAATGTAATGCTATATATTTCCCTGTTACTGTGAAACTGCATGTACAGGCCTGCTAGGGGTGTCATTCCAGCTTCTAGTCATTAGAGGGAGCTAGAGAGCCCTAGTTTATATAAGGCCCAGTCAGGGAAGGGAAAGAGAGTCTAGAGTTGGAGTTGGAGTCTGTAGTCTAGTCTAACCAGAGATTAGACTATGTCAGAGACAAGTCCAGGCCTGAAGCCTGCAGACCAGGAGAGGGTATTGCAGTCCCTGTAACCGGGTTCCAAATCCAAGGAGAAGGTTCCCCTCCTGAATATATAGATATGCAGAAGCAGGAAGACCACTGTGCAGAAGTTTCTAGAACCTAAGGAAGCTGAGAGGGACAGAGGCAAAGTGCAGAGAAGTAAGAGGTATTCAAAATAACAGAGGAGGTACTCTCTAAAGCTACAACCAAGGATATGAAGCCAGAACTAGGTTATTGGGCCTTGGAGAAGATTTGCTATATTCCAGGATCAGTCAGAGATAGAGTGCAAGCTCCTGTACTGCAAGTCCTGTGTTTAACACTCTGTAATCACCTTGCTTAATCTGTATTGCCTTCATCAACCGTATTGAAAAATCGACTGTATGCTAAGGAACTGCGATTCCGTAAATGTCTCCATAAAACCTACCAAAGTTGGAGTTCTGTTTTAACCTCACGGTGTTCCTCATTTATTCCTGCTATCCGCAAACGGCGTGCCACCGTTTACTTGGCACTGGCGTCACGAACAATTTCTACCATCACCTGCCTATGCAGAGAGTCAGCCGTCTCAGGTTAGTGTTTATTGCAGTACTACACCCAGGAACACTATTACACACAACTTGAGTACGCTGCAATATAACTGAAGAAAACTTTTTTAATAAAAAAATAAATAAATTATAATAAGTTTAAGGGAAGTTTTGCAGTTCTTCCTGCAGGCCTGTAAGTTCCTTCAGGTCCTCTCCATATTGGTCATGGAATTCCTGAAGCATTTTCTGGGATTTCCGGATGTGGGCTCTGAATTCCATGACCGTTTTCTGATGCCTCTCTTTCATTTTTGCAATTTTTGTTGCAATTTTTTTGATTACTGTTATGAAACACAAAAAATAAATATATCAATTAACAATAAGAGTCATTTATTGAATTTTGTGTAGTATGTAGTTAAAGAGGACCTTTCACCGATTCTTACCCTATGAACTAACTATACAGACATGTAGAGCGGCACCCGGGGATCTCACTGCACTTACTATTATCCCCGGGCGCCGCTCCGTTATCTTGCTATGTCCTCCGGTATCTCCGTTCCCTAAGTTATGGTAGGCGGAGTCTGCCCTTGTTCTTCTGTAGCGCTGGCCAATCGTATTGCAGAGCTCACAGCCTGGGAGAAAATAACCTCCCAGGCTGTGAGCTCTGCGCTGCGATTGGCCAGCGCTAGAGCAGAACAAGGGCAGACTCCGCCTACCATAACTTAGGGACTGGTATCTCCGCCTACTATAACTTAGTGAGCAGAGATACCGGAGGACATAGCAGGAGAACGGAGCGGCGCCCGGGGATAATAGTAAGTGCAGTGAGATCCCCGGGCGCCGCTCTCCATGTCTGTATAGTTAGTTCATATTGTAATAATCGGTGAAAGGTCCTCTTTAAGTGCACATAATTTGAGTGTCATTTTTAAAGTATACCATAATAAATGTAGTTATATATTAGATTATTTAGTGACATTTTAGTATGTTTTAAATTAAATTTGTTGTGTTATATAATATTAGTTTATGTAGATTTTCTGTGGTGATTGGCGGCCATTTTGTGGCTTGCTTGTAAGCCAGCACAAGCTGCCACCAAGTACATTTAACCATCAATAGTGTGGTTATTTTTTGCTATATCCTACATCAGGGTAAAGCTGTCACCAAGTGCATTTAACCATCAATAGTGTGGTTATTTTTTGGCCATATACTACATCAGGGGCAAGTTGAGCCTGTCACCCAGCGCTTTAAAAAATAGGCCTCACATTTATATTAATCAAAATCTGTACTACTTTAGCTGGTCAAGTTATTTTTATTGACCGTAAAAGCACAGTTTTTGTTCTGGGTTGAAAAACAATTCCCAAATTTGCAATTCTCAAAATTAGTGGTTTCTGCTGTATCAGGCCTACTTTAAATATATCCCTAAAAGGGTATATTAGATTCAAGGTGCTGATAGGGTCATTCTGAAAAACTTAAGGGTATACCTGTCACACAGCGCCTAAAAACTATATTCTGCTAAATATGTCATTACTGCTGTGCCTGTATTAGTGTAATACGGTACCTAAATAGATAGCCAGATAGTGTTAGGTGTCTGTAAAAAAAGGCCTGAATTTGAATTCAATACATTGGCCCGAATAATATTTTTCTTATTGTGGTGAACGGTAACAATGAGGAAAACATCTAGTAAGGGACGCGGACGTGGACATGGTCGTGGTGGTGTTAGTGGACCCTCTGGTGCTGGGAGAGGACGTGGCCGTTCTGCCACAGCCACACGTCCTAGTGTACCAGCTACCTCAGGTCCCAGTAGCCGCCAGAATTTACAGGGATATTTGGTGGGGCACAATGCCGTTCTAAGGATGGTAAGGCCTGAGCAGGTACAGGCATTAGTCAATTGGGTGGCCGACAGTGGATCCAGCACGTTCACATTATCTCCCACCCAGTCTTCTGCAGAAAGCGCACAGATGGCGCATGAAAACCAAGCCCATCAGTCTGTCACATCACCCCATGCATATCAGCCTGCTGTGCGACCAAAGTTAAGGGTTTTGTGCACAACTGTTTGTAAATATACATATTCTGTGTAATAGGTTTAAGATTTTTTTAAGATTTAAACACTACAATGTTTTCAAATAAAATAGTTTGTAATTTATAATTTGTTCAAATTATTTTGATTTTTTTAACATTTTAATAGATTAGCGTTGGACCATTAAATCGTTAACAGACTTTATAGAATAAATTTTGATTAAATAGAGGGTGTGTGGCTTCTGAAATGGGGTTATTTATTTGTCGCTGACACTATGTAGGCGACAAAAAGTGACTGCATAACCAAACTGTTATTGAATTATATTTCAGTTAATAAATTATCTAAACATGATATATGCATATGGCGATTGTAAACTTATACATTTATTTAATCTCTATTAATCTATATTGTAGCATCAAGTGATATTTTTATTTTGATTATATAATTTTATTTCTAATATTTTTTTAGATTAGTTACTTTTTGAACAAAGATGCCATTAAAATTTGGACTAAATTTTACCACTGTCATGAAGTAAAATGTGTAATGATAAGATAGAACTATGCCCGTGAAAAGTAAACTCTTTTTAAAGTTATTAGCACAAAAATAGATACCTTTTAATATTTAAGAAAATTTTTTAATTAGCGTTAAAGTAAAAATGGGCATGGGGTACTGAGGGTTAATGTTTCTAAATATGTGATGTATACATAATTACAATGATGTGTGCACATATTTACCCTCCTGGTGCGGGGTGGTGACCAACGCCTGGTCGTCTTCCTCAGGAGCTGGGGTGGGTTCGGCAGATGCCACCTCCACAACATTCCCCACATCAGGTGGGTTGGTGGCACCACCTCTAAAACTGTGGGAGGGGCCAGCCTGCTCATCCTCCTCCTCCTCCTCCCCTGCGGAGACCTCCACCAGATGTAAATCCGCCGTGGTTACACGGCGGCGGGCCTTTGGAACTGGAAGACCTGTAATCACACAACATTTGGATTTAGGCTCAATTTAAACGTCCGTAATGTGTTTTTCTTATCCACCCACACAAAAAAAAAAAAAAGAAAACCGGCAATGTGCGTGACGCATTTTGAAGACCGCACAACAATGGCAATAATATAATATGACTATTCTTGGCCTCAATTTAGGACAATAATACAAGGATTATTAATATATATCATCCAAAATACAGGAAAAAGTATTTGTTAAAAGGTGTAAATATTATATTTAATGTTCACGTTATAAGATCGGATTGTATTGCGATTGTGGGTGGGGTCTGATCAATCGCACATTGGCCAGTTGAGCTGATATGTACCTGTCTAGTGAAGTGACGATACGGTATGGGGTGTACAGCTGGTTCGCCTCCCCGTGGTGCACCCTGGGTAACGCTAAATGAACCAGCAAATAATGGCAGGAAGAACTTTTTAGTTTTTCTCCAGACCAATAAGACATAAACTCGAATAAATAGACTATGTGTTTGTATGTGGTATACAGTGTGTGGTAGGAAAATGTATATGCAATGTGCATGTGCTTGATATTTCTTTGCTGCCCATACATACATACATACTTGCTAAATAAAAAGTGCTGTGATGGCAAAACATTACTTATTACAACAATGATGAATATCTAATCAGACATCATAAAAGATGAAGTTATATTTAGTGCAAAAATATATTCGTTCATTTTTTTTAAAGAACTGAAATGTGGACCCAGAAGTGCGGGTCCGCTTTTCTGGAGACGGGACGCACATCGTGCGGCACCCTTAGAGATGAATGGGTCCTCAAGTCAGTTCAGAAAAATAAATTATGAAATTGAGCACTTGTGAATGGGCCCTTAGAGAAACAACTCAGAACTAATAAGAAATGCTAAGTAAGGCTATTTTCACAATAGCAACAGAGAGCTCTGGAACCTCGGATCCGTCCTGCCGCTAGTTTACGTGTGGCTCAGGAATACCGCTCCGGACCCATTGACTGTAGTGGGAACGGGGCGTCATACCAAGGATACAACGATAAACCATGCTGAGAGGTGCACAGAATAAAACTAGAACATGTCGGCATGGTTTGCAGATGTTCATGCCCAGGAATAACGCCACAATCCCTTGAAAGTCAATGGTGATGGAGCTGTAGTATGGGGCCACACGTACACTAGCGGCAGGACGGATCCGACAAGCTGTTCACATGAGGGAACAGCCTGGCGACGTCCATGCCGCTATTGTGAAACTAACCTAAGTGGGGGATGTATGTAATGTAATGATGGATGGGGACTTTTATTGTAAGGCTCCTTTCACATGAGCAAGTTTTCCGCGCGGGTGCAATGCGTTACGTGAAAGAATAGCACCCACACTGTATCCTGACCCATTCATTTCAATGGATCTGTGTACATGAGCGTTGTTTTTGACGTATCAGTTCTGCGTTGCATGAAAATCCCAGCATTTTCTATATTCTGCGTTTTTCAAGCAGCCCTGGCCCCATAGAAGTGAATGGGGCTGCGTGAAAAACGCATTGCATCCGCAAGCAAGTGGGGGTGTGATCCGTTTTTCAGTGATGGTTGCTAAGAGATGTTGTGTCTAAACCTGCAGTTTTTTATCACGCGCATGAAAAACGCATCAAAACACATTGCACCCGCGTGTAAAAAAACTGAATGCAATCGCAGATTAAACTGAGTCAACTTTATTGCAAAATAGTGCGAGTTTCACTGAATACACCCTGGACGTATCTGGACCTAATCCGTCCGTGTGAAAGGGGCCTAAGGGCTGTTTCACACGAGCGGATGACGTGCGTGACATCCGCTGCGTGAATGACAGCCAAGACCCGATGCGGACAGCAGAAGCACGGAGCAGTAACATGACTGATAATGCTCCGTGCCTCTCTGTGATCTCTTTACTACGAAATCACAGTGAGATAAAGTTGTCACTGTGATTTTGTAGTATAGAGATCACAGAGAGGCACGGAGCATTATCAGTCATGTTAATGCTCCTTCCTCTGCAGTCTGCATCGGGTCTTGGCTGTCATTCACGGAGCGGATGTCACGCACGGAATCTGCTCGTGTGAAACAGCCCTAATACAGATTGATGATTGCTGTTTATCTAGATATACACACACACATATATTTATTATTATGTGTGTGTGCAAAGTACAAAATCAGCCGGTTACATCATACATCACTACCGCGCTGTGTGGATAAATATATATATACACTCACAGCGAGGGAGAGATGTATGAGGTAAAGGGATGATTTGCTATGTTTCACAACAGGTAAAAAGAAGTAATAATTTGTAACGGGTGATTAAAAAATAAGTACCAGGGCAGACTCTCTCACTGAGCTCTTTGACCCAGTCCGGGTGCCTCCTCTTCAGATCCGACCACTTTTTAACAATTTGCAACTCGTCGTGGGTCCGTCCAAATTTTTTTTTCAAATCCTTGACGACCCCCTCGACGATTGCCCTCTTCTCCGCCTGCTTCCGGGTCCTGTCATATCCCTTCTTCAACATGCGCTGCAGGATAAAGATGCAAACATGTATTACAAAATTTATGAAATACAAGGATTATTAATAAATATCATCCAAAACACAGCAAAAAGTATTTGTTAGAAGGTGGAAATATTATATTTAATGTTAACGTTATAAGATCTGATTGTATTGCGATTGTATGTGGGTGGGGTCTGAGCAATCGGATATTGGCCGGCTGAGCTGATATGTACCTGTCTAATAAGTGACGGTACGATATGGGGTGTACAGCTGGTTCGCCTCCCCGTGGTGCACCCTGGGTAACGCTAAATGAACCAGCAAATAATGGCAGGAAGAAATTTTCAATTCTTCTCCAGACCAATAAGACATGGGGCCAGATTTATCATTAGCTCAAGTCAGAATAATGGAGTGAAAAAGTTGCAAGAAAATGCGCAAACGCTAAAACTGCGCAGTGGGCATGTTTTCTTATGTAGATAAATCTCTAGACAGATTTACTATTGGGACTATTAAAAAAGTTGCTAAAAAAATGCGCTAGTTCACTTCAGTGAGGACCATGCTTATCTTATGAGAGTTTTTAACCACTTTCCGTCCGCCCATAGGATATAAACGTCCTATAGGTGGACCTCTATTTCTGAAACCACGTTTTAAAACGTCCGTTCAGAAAGTGCAGCTGCTGATCGGGTTGCCCGCTGTCAGTGACAGCAGGGCAACCCAGAGAGAAGGCAGGGACAGTGCCCAGGTGTCCTTGCCTTCCAGATCGCTGCAGACACAGCGATCACTAAGCGCTGTGTCTGCAGAGAAGGAAGCGCTGTGCGCTTCCTGTTCCGGCCCAGCGGTCATGTGACCGCCGTGACCGGAGAGTGCAGGAGCTGTGTGAGGTCAGCCCTGCTGTGAGGCTGTACAGCGCAGGATTGCTGCTGTACAGCCTCTATAGGGGTGCATTTCCACTGTAACTGGGGCTACTATGTCAGCCCCAGTTACAGGAGAAATCAACAGTGAAAAAAAAGTTAAGTAAATGTCCCCCAGAGCTCTTGTATGACCTTATGGGGGACGAAAAGTGTAAAATTAAAAATAAATAAATAAAGGGTTGAAAAAATAAAATAAAAAAAAGTTTCACATGTAAAAAAAAAAAAAAAAAAGGCCCCAAATAAGGAATACATTTTTTTTTCTAAAAATAGAAAAAATAAAATAAAATAGACATATTTGGTATTGCCGCGTCCGTAAAAACCAGCTCTATAAAAATATCACATGACCTAACCCCTCAGGTGAACACAGTGAAAAAATAAAAAAAAACTGTGTCAAAAATAAATATATTTGTCAACTTGCATCACAAAAGGTGCAACACCAAGTGATCAAAAACGCGTATGTCCCACAAAATGGTACCAATAAAACAGTCACCTTATACCGCAAAAAATGAGCCCCTACATAAGAAAATCTCTCAAAAAATAAAAAAACTATAGCTCTTAGAACATGGAGACACTAAAACATAATTTTTAGGGTTTCAAAAATGCTATTATTGTGTTAAAGTGAAACAAATAAAAAAAAAGTATACATATTAGGTATTGCCGCGTCCGTAAAAACCAGCTCTATAAAAATATCACATGAGCTAACCCCTCAGATGAACACCGTAAAAAAAAAAAAAAAATGTGTCAAAAAAAAATAATTTGCATCACAAAAGGTGCAACACCAAGTGATCAAAAACGCGTATGTCCCAAAAAATGGTACCAATAAAACCGTCACCTCATCCCGCAAAAAATGAGCCCCTACATAAGAAAATCTCTCTCAAAAAAAAAAATATATAGCTCTTAGAACATGGAAACAATAAAACATCATTTTTGCTGTCCATACATACATACATACATACATACATACATACATACATCTTACAAAGTGCTGTGATGTCAAAACAATACTTATTACAACAATGATGATTATCTAATCAGACATGATTAAAAATAAAGTTAGATTTAGTGCGCATATATAGCCGCATGTTTAATACTATATTCGCGCATGCGCATTTATGCGGATATAATAAACGGATATAATAAACATACTATTGCTTATTACTTAATAATTACAATACTATACAAATATGGTGCGAACATGCGTTCAAAATGTTATGACATGAAGTTTTGTACTTACGGTTAGCAGGAGTTCATCCTCTTCGTCATGAAATTTTGTGCCCACCATTATCTCTTCTCAGGAAGAATCACTCTTAAAATGGAGCTGACGTACTTGCGATAAACCACGCCTATAATGAGCGCGCGCGCGCACGTGCGCATGTGCGCACGCACGTGCGCATGTGCGCAAGCACAATCACAACACACTAACAGGTGGTGTATGTAGCGAATAAGCGACTATATCGAATAGGCAAATTATCTAACAGGCAGCGGTTAGGCGAATATTAGAATATTTGAAAAATGCTATTGACCCTGACGTACTTACGATAAACCACGCCTATAATGCGCGCACGTGCGCGCGAACAATAGCATCACATTATTTTAAGTGGTTAGGTAGCGAATAAAAGAATATAGCGAATAAGCGAATTATCCAGCCAGCTAATAGGCGAATTTTTGAAAAATGCTATTAACCTTGCCGCATTAGTTAAAATATACCATCGGAACTGAGTTTTCACGAACGTATGGAAAAATTAGATCCGATGGTATATTCTAACAACACAGTGAAGTGACGCCTGTAGGATTAGTTAAATGTATCGCATAATATGTATTATCGAATTATCGCATATGCGAAATAATAACGAATTCGAATATTCGCGAATATTTTTCGAATATTATTTCGAATATTCGCGAAATATCGCGAATTCGAATATGGGACATGCCGCTCAACACTACTATGGAGGCGGAACAGACGGCATTACTAGTCTAGCACAGTGGACATTACTACTAAGGGGGCACAATGGCATTATTACTGTGAAGGGGGCACAATGTGCATTATTACTATGATGGGGGCACAGTGGGCAATATTACTATGAAGGGGGAACAGTGGGCATTTTTAATGTGAAGGGGTACAGTGGGCATTATTACTGTGAAGGGGGCACAATGGAGATTTCTACTATGGAGAGGGCACAGAGGGCATTACTACTATTAATGGGGAATAATGGGCATACTGTGAAGGGGGCACAGAGGGCATTATTACTATGGAGGGGGCACAGAGGGCATAACTACTATGGAGGGGGCACAGAGTCAGAGGGCATTTTTACTGTGAAGGGGCACAGTGGGCATTATTACTGTGAAGGGGGAACAATGGGGATTTCTACTATGGAGGCGGAACAGATGGCATTACTAGTCTAGTACAGTGGGCATTACTACTAAGGGGGCACAATGGGCATTATTACTGTGAAGGGGCACAATGTACATTATTACTATGAAGGGGGCACAGTGGGCATTATTACCATGAAGGGGGAATAGTGTGCATTATTACTCTGAAGGGGTACAGTGGGCATTATTACTGTGAAGGGGGCACAATGGGGATTTCTACTATGGAGGGGGAACAGTGGGCATTACTAGCACAGTGGGCATTACTACTATTAAGGGGGAATAATGGGGATACTGTGAAGGGGGCACAATGGGCATTATTACTATGAAGGGGGCACAGTGGGCATTATTACTATAAAGGGGACACAATGGGGATTATTACTATGAAGGGGGCATAATGGGGATTATTACTGTGAAGGGGGCACAAAGAGGGCATTACAACTGTGAAAGGGGCACAGAGAGGGAATAGCTACTGTCAGGAATATAGATTAATATTTACTGTCAGCCATGTCCTCACACCCACCATTTACTAAAAGATAGCAGAGGTAGTGAACTCCACAGGAGGGCCCTGCTTCAAAGCCGCAGCCAGATAGCAGAAAACTCTTAGCAGGCCACATTTGGTTACATTTCACACCTACATTCAGACAGCACAGATCCTGCAGGAAAACCTCCCTGCAGGGGGTCTAAGCCATTTCCCAGTTCAATCAAATCTAGCAGACAGCATGGAACTGGCGATTTATAAGGAATTATGAATCGCCTGGCCATCACAGGCGCAAACCGGATACATATTTGTGTCCCGGCGGCCACGTTGAACATGCCCATGGTCTTAGCTTGATGGTGGGATGCCAGGGAAGGGGGATATACATATCTCCCCACAGAAACCAACTAACGGTACCATGTCTGGACTCTACTTGTAGCCGGAGCCCAGGCGGATCTGTTGGTCCCAGAACCATCCCCCTGTGATGTTCTGGTCTGGAGCTATGAACCCTGAAGGGTTTTGTGAGTCATTGAGCTGCCAGGATCAGCAGGGAGGGGGGGACCACTCCCAGAGGCCGGGAGGGGAGGGGCCGGCTACAGGTTAAGAGGCTTGTGCCAGCAAGCGGGCATGTCTTTTTCTAAAAGGGGGTCACATCGCGCCAGGTGTTTGGAGAGACCTGGAAACAGCTGACATCACTGCCCCCCACAGGACCGCAGCCAAGGACTATTACACCATCCTAACCCGAAGGAACATTCATCTACCCAGTAATTGACTTGTACTCTGTGTAATCCTGTGTGTACCATATTACCTGTATTTGTAACCTCAGACCACTGTATATATTCTGTGTGTATAGTGTTATATCTAGTGTGCCCTTAAGGCGAATCCCCCATGTCCACGAATCCCCCATGTCCGTTTTTCGGCCTAGTTATAAGCTACCGCGGGTTGGTTTCTCACCCTATATAATCCCGTTAGCGGTCCGGGCTTATATCAAACTAAAAGCTGGTGGCAGATTACCCAGGCTAAGATGGCGCTGTTTTCACTGCGGCAGTGAAATGACTCTCTCAGCTCAGCTTGTTGCCTCTCTGTGCCCGCGTGGACAGGAGGTGTCTGTGTAAATTGTACCGAGCTGACCTTACCTGCTCCTCTGGAGGGCGTAACGCTTTGGTAACCATAGACCATACCGTGTCTCGTGAGCTCAACGTAGTTGACGTCAAGCAGGCACGAGGGGTTGTATTCGTCACAGCTACTGTGAGAGGGCACAATGTGGGCATAACTACTGTAAGGGGGCACACATCTGTACAAAACTACTGTGAAGGTTGTACAATGAGGTCAATA
Source organism: Bufo bufo (assembly GCF_905171765.1). Lineage (NCBI taxonomy): Eukaryota > Metazoa > Chordata > Amphibia > Anura > Bufonidae > Bufo > Bufo bufo. Next base: position 323,670,392 of record NC_053394.1, on the reverse strand, counting down.
CTACTGTGAGAGGGTACAATTTTTTTTAAGTATTGGGGGGGGGCCAGAGAAAGGATCCGCCCTGGGTGACAAATTCCCTAGGCATGCTTTCTCTTCAAACAGCTGATAGGCGGGGGTGCCAGGATTTGGACCCCCACTGACCTGATATTGATGACCTATCCTGAGGTCATCAATATAAATAAAGCGGACAACCCTTTTAAAGTCTTAGGCTAAACTAACCACCAAAAGTTTCCTTCAAACAGGCCCTAGATAGGAAAGATGGAAAATAGCAGAGAGGTTGACAAAGCTAATAAAACCCTACTGCTAGGTATAACTAAGTCTTCCTGACTAAACTAAATTGCTTTCTTTCTAGTTAAAAAAACATGCAATAATTCACTTGGGTAAGAACATGCCACCTAACACTTCAGAGGTAAAGAGTGCACTGCAGCAGGCTGTCACATTTATTTGCTAGATACGCTGCAATTTGTTACCATTTAGGTCGGTCATGTGACGGAACTCAATACCGGAAAGCAGTTCTCATGCCATACTTATTTGCTAAGGTTAGTTCTGGTACTGAGCTTAGTTTTGGAATTGCGTTTATAAACTGAGATTGGATCTGATACAGCATATATCCAATGAACTTTGTTCCGGTACTGTATGATGCACATGCGGTATGATAGGCGAGCACTTTAATTGACTGTGCATGTCTATGATGTTAAATACAGTAGGCACATATAGATCTCAATTGGTTGATTTTAATATAGTGAGTAGAGTTGAGCGAACACCTGGATGTTCGGGTTCGAGAAGTTCGGCCGAACTTCCCGGAAATGTTCGGGTTCGGGATCCGAACCCGACCCGAACTTCGTCCCGAACCCGAACCCCATTGAAGTCAATGGGGACCCGAACTTTTGGGCACTAAAAAGGCTGTAAAACAGCCCAGGAAAGAGCTAGAGGGCTGCAAAAGACAGCAACATGTAGGTAAATCCACTGCAAACAAATGTGGATAGGGAAATTAATTAAAATAAAAATTAAAAAAATAAAAATGACCCAATATCAATTGGACAGAGGTCCCATAGCAGAGAATCTGGCTTCACGTCAGCAGAGAATCAGTCTCTTCATGCCATAGCAAAGAATCTGGCTTCATGTCAGCAGAGAATCAGTCTCTTCATGACATAGCAGAGAATCTGGCTTCATGTCACCCACCACTGGAAGAGGCCACTGTCACATATTTAGGCCCCGGCAACCAGACAGAGGAGAGCGGTCCCGTAACAGAGAATCTGGCCTTATGTCAGCGCAGAATCTGTCTTCATGTCATAGCAGAGAATCAGGCTTCACGTCACCCACCACTGGAACAGGCCACTGTCACATATTTAGGCCCAGGCACCCAGGCAGAGGAGAGAGGTCCCGTAACAGAGAATCTGGCCTTATGTCAGCGCAGAATCTGTCTTCATGTCATAGCAGAGAATCAGGCTTCACGTCACCCACCACTGGAACATTCCACTGTCACACATTTAGGCCCAGGCACCCAGGCAGAGGAGAGAGGTCCCGTAACAGAGAATCTGGCCTTATGTCAGCGCAGAATCTGTCTTCATGTCATAGCAGAGAATCAGGCTTCACGTAACCCACCACTGGAACAGGCCACTGTCACACATTTAGGCCCAGGCACCCAGGCAGAGGAGAGAGGTCCCGTAACAGAGAATCTGGCCTTATGTCAGCACAGAATCTGTCTTCATGTCATAGCAGAGAATCAGGCTTCACGTCACCCACCACTGGAACAGGCCACTGTCACATATTTAGGCCCAGGCACCCAGGCAGAGGAGAGAGGTCCCGTAACAGAGAATCTGGCCTTATGTCAGCGCAGAATCTGTCTTCATGTCATAGCAGAGAATCAGGCTTCACGTCACCCACCACTGGAACAGGCCACTGTCACATATTTAGGCCCAGGCACCCAGGCAGAGGAGAGAGGTCCCGTAACAGAGAATCTGGCCTTATGTCAGCGCAGAATCTGTCTTCATGTCATAGCAGAGAATCAGGCTTCACGTCACCCACCACTGGAACAGGCCACTGTCACACATTTAGGCCCAGGCACCCAGGCAGAGGAGAGAGGTCCCGTAACAGAGAATCTGGCCTTATGTCAGCGCAGAATCTGTCTTCATGTCATAGCAGAGAATCAGGCTTCACGTCACCCACCACTGGAACAGGCCACTGTCACACATTTAGGCCCAGGCACCCAGGCAGAGGAGAGAGGTCCCGTAACAGAGAATCTGGCCTTATGTCATAGCAGAGAATCAGGCTTCACGTCACCCACCACTGGAACAGGCCACTGTCACCTATTTAGGCCCAGGCACCCAGGCAGAGGAGAGAGGTCCCGTAACAGAGAATCTGGCCTTATGTCAGCGCAGAATCTGTCTTCATGTCACAGCAGAGAATCAGGCTTCACGTCACCCACCACTGGAACAGGCCACTGTCACACATTTAGGCCCAGGCACCCAGGCAGAGGAGAGAGGTCCCGTAACAGAGAATCTGGCCTTATGTCAGCGCAGAATCTGTCTTCATGTCATAGCAGAGAATCAGGCTTCACGTCACCCACCACTGGAACAGGCCACTGTCACACATTTAGGCCCAGGCACCCAGGCAGAGGAGAGAGGTCCCGTAACAGAGAATCTGGCCTTATGTCAGCGCAGAATCTGTCTTCATGTCATAGCAGAGAATCAGGCTTCACGTCACCCACCACTGGAACAGGCCACTGTCACACATTTAGGCCCAGGCACCCAGGCAGAGGAGAGAGGTCCCGTAACAGAGAATCTGGCCTTATGTCATAGCAGAGAATCAGGCTTCACGTCACCCACCACTGGAACAGGCCACTGTCACCTATTTAGGCCCAGGCACCCAGGCAGAGGAGAGAGGTCCCGTAACAGAGAATCTGGCCTTATGTCAGCGCAGAATCTGTCTTCATGTCATAGCAGAGAATCAGGCTTCACGTCACCCACCACTGGAACAGGCCACTGTCACACATTTAGGCCCAGGCACCCAGGCAGAGGAGAGAGGTCCCGTAACAGAGAATCTGGCCTTACGTCAGCACAGAATCTGTCTTCATGTCATAGCAGAGAATCAGGCTTCACGTCACCCACCATTGGAACAGGCCACTGTCACACATTTAGGCCCAGGCACCCAGGCAGAGGAGAGAGGTCCCGTAACAGAGAATCTGGCCTTATGTCAGCGCAGAATCTGTCTTCATGTCATAGCAGAGAATCAGGCTTCACGTCACCCACCACTGGAACAGGCCACTGTCACACATTTAGGCCCAGACACCCAGGCAGAGGAGAGAGGTCCCGTAACAGAGAATCTGGCCTTATGTCAGCGCAGAATCTGTCTTCATGTCATAGCAGAGAATCAGGCTTCACGTCACCCACCACTGGAACAGGCCACTGTCACATATTTAGGCCCAGGCACCCAGGCAGAGGAGAGAGGTCGCGTAACAGAGAATCTGGCTTCATGTCAGCACAGAATAAGTCTTCATGTCATAGCAGAGAATCAGGCTTCACGTCACCCACCACTGGAACAGGCCACTGTCACACATTTAGGCCCCGGCACCCAGACAGAGGAGAGGTTCATTCAACTTTGGGTTGCCCCGCAATATAATGGTAAAATGAAATTAAAAATAGTATTGAATGAGGAAGTGCCCTGGAGTAGAATAATATATTGTTAAGGGGAGGTAGTTAATATCTAATCTGCACAAGGGATGGACAGGTCTTGTGGGATCCATGCCTGGTTCATTTTTATGAACTTCAGCTCGTCCACATTGGCTGTAGACAGGCGGCTGCGTTTGTCTGTAATGACGCCCCCTGCCGTGCTGAATACACGTTCAGACAAAACGCTGTCCGCCGGGCAGGCCAGCACCTCCAAGGCATAAAAGGCTAGCTCTGGCCACGTGGACAATTTGGAGACCCAGAAGTTGAATGGGGCCGAACCATCAGTCAGTACGTGGAGGGGTGTGCACAGGTACTGTTCCACCATGTTAGTGAAATGTTCCCTCCTGCTAACACGTTCCGTATCAGGTGGTGGTGCAGTTAGCTGTGGCGTGTTGACAAAACTTTTCCACATCTCTGCCATGCTAACCCTGGCCTCAGAGGAGCTGGCCGTGACACAGCTGCGTTGGCGACCTCTTGCTCCTCCTCTGCCTTCTCCTTGGGCTTCCACTGGTTCCCCTGTGACATTTGGGAATACTCTCAGTAGCGCGTCTACCAACGTGCGCTTGTACTCGCGCATCTTCATATCACGCTCCAGTGTAGGAAGTAAGGTGGGCACATTGTCTTTGTACCGGGGATCCAGCAGGGTGGCAACCCAGTAGTCCGCACACGTTAAAATGTGGGCAACTCTGCTGTCGTTGCGCAGGCACTGCAGCATGTAGTCGCTCATGTGTGCCAGGCTGCCCAGAGGTAAGGACAAGCTGTCCTCTGTGGGAGGCGTATCGTCATCGTCCTGAGTTTCCCCCAGCCACGCACCAGTGATGGGCCCGAGCTGCTTTGGGTGCCACCCCGCTGTGAACATGCTTCATCTTCCTCCACCTCCTCCTCATCCTCGTCCTCCAGTAGTGGGCCCTGTCTGGCCACATTTGTACCTGGCCTCTGGTGTTGCAAAAAACCTCCCTCTGAGTCACTTCGAAGAGACTGGCCTGAAAGTGCTAAAAATGACCCCTCTTCCTCCTCGGCCACCTCCTCTTCCATCATCGCCCTAAGTGTTTTCTCAAGGAGACATAGAAGTGGTATTGTAACGCTGATAACGGCGTCATCGCCACTGGCCATGTTGGTGGAGTACTCGAAACAACGCAACAGGGCCCACAGGTCTCGCATGGAGGCCCAGTCATTGGTGGTGAAGTGGGTCTGATCCGCAGTGCGACTGACCCGTGCGTGCTGCAGCTGAAACTCCACTATGGCCTGCTGCTGCTCGCACAGTCTGTCCAGCATATGCAAGGTGGAGTTCCACCTGGTGGGTACGTCGCATATGAGGCGGTGAGCGGGAAGGCCGAAGTTACGCTGTAGCGCAGACAGGCGAGCAGCGGCAGGGTGTGAACGCCGGAAGCGCGAACAGACGGCCCGCACTTTATGCAGCAGCTCTGACATGTCGGGGTAGTTGCGAATGAACTTCTGCACCACCAAATTCAGCACATGCGCCAGGCAAGGGATGTGCGTCAAACCGGCTAGTCCCAAAGCTGCAACGAGATTTCGCCCATTATCGCACACCACCAAGCCGGGCTTGAGGCTCACCGGCAGCAACCACTCGTCGGTCTGTTGTTCTATACCCCGCCACAACTCCTGTGCGGTGTGGGGCCTGTCCCCCAAACATATGAGTTTCAGAATGGCCTGCTGACGTTTACCCCGGGCTGTGCTGAAGTTGGTGGTGAAGGTGTGTGGCTGACTGGATGAGCAGGTGGAAGAAGAGGAGGAGGAAGCTGAGTAGGAGGAGGAGGAGACAGGAGGCAAAGAATGTTGCCCTGCGATCCTTGGCGGCGGAAGGACAAGCGCCAAACAGCTCTCCGCCTGGGGCCCAGCAGCCACTACATTTACCCAGTGTGCAGTTAGGGAGATATAGCGTCCCTGGCCGTGCTTACTGGTCCATGTATCTGTGGTTAGGTGGACCTTGCCACAGATGGCGTTGCGCAGTGCACACTTGATTTTATCGGACACTTGTTTGTGCAGGGAAGGCACGGCTCTCTTGGAGAAGTAGTGGCGGCTGGGAACAACATACTGTGGGACAGCAAGTGACATGAGCTGTTTGAAGCTGTGTGTGTCCACCAGCCTAAATGACAGCATTTCATAGGCCAGTAGTTTAGAAATGCTGGCATTCAGGGCCAGGGATCGAGGGTGGCTAGATAGGAATTTACGCTTTCTCTCAAATGTTTGTGAGATGGAGAGCTGAACGCTGCCGTGTGACATGGTTGAGATGCTTGGTGACGCAGGTGGTGGTGTTGGTGGTACATCCCATGTTTGCTGGGCGGCAGGTGCCAACGTTCCTCCAGAGGCAGAGGAAGAGGCCGAGGCGGCGGCAGCAGCAGCAGAAGAGGCCGAGGCGGCGGCAGCAGCAGAAGAGGCCGAGGCGGCAGCAGCAGAAGAGGTAGCCTGAGTGACTTCCTTGTTTTTAAGGTGTTTACTCCACTGCAGTTCATGCTTTGCATGCAGGTGCCTGGTCATGCAGGTTGTGCTAAGGTTCAGAACGTTAATGCCTCGCTTCAGGCTCTGATGACACAGCGTGCAAACCACTCGGGTCTTGTCGTCAGCACATTGTTTGAAGAAGTGCCATGCCAGGGAACTCCTTGAAGCTGCCTTTGGGGTGCTCGGTCCCAGATGGCGGCGGTCAGTAGCAGGCGGAGTCTCTTGGCGGCGGGTGTTCTGATTTTGCCCACTGCTCCCTCTTTTGCTACGCTGTTGGCTCGGTCTCACCACTGCCTCTTCCTCCGAACTGTGAAAGTCAGTGGCACGACCTTCATTCCATGTGGGGTCTAGGACCTCATCGTCCCCTGCATCGTCTTCCACCCAGTCTTGATCCCTGACCTCCTGTTCAGTCTGCACACTGCAGAAAGACGCAGCAGTTGGCACCTGTGTTTCGTCATCATCAGAGACGTGCTGAGGTGGTATTCCCATGTCCTCATCATCAGGAAAAATAAGTGGTTGTGCGTTAGTGCATTCTATCTCTTCCACCCCTGGGGAAGGGCTAGGTGGATGCCCTTGGGAAACCCTGGCAGCAGAGTCTTCAAACAGCATAAGAGACTGCTGCATAACTTGAGGCTCAGACAGTTTCCCTGATATGCATGGGGGTGATGTGACAGACCGATGGGCTTGGTTTTCATGCGCCATCTGTGCGCTTTCTGCAGAAGACTGGGTGGGAGATAATGTGAACGTGCTGGATCCACTGTCGGCCACCCAATTGACTAATGCCTGTACCTGCTCAGGCCTTACCATCCTTAGAACGGCATTGGGCCCCACCAAATATCGCTGTAAATTCTGCTGGCTACTGGGACCTGAGGTAGTTGGTTCACTAGGACGTGTGGCTGTGGCAGAACGGCCACGTCCTCTCCCAGCACCAGAGGGTCCACCAACACCACCACGACCATGTCCACGTCCGCGTCCGCGTCCCTTATTAGATGTTTTCCTCATTGTTCCCGTTCACCACAATTTTGAGAATGGCAAATTTGGGAATAGTTTTTCAACCCAGAACAAAAAGTGTGCTTTTATGGTCACTACAAATAACTTGACCAGCTAAAACAGTACAGATTTGGTTGAATAGAAATGTCAGGCCTGTTTTTTTTTTGCGCTATGTGACAGGTATAGGTTTAATCACAGAATCAGACTTCTATCTGCACGGTAGCGTGTGTCTTAGGTTTTTCTGAATGACACTATCAGCACCTTCAATGTAAGATATCCTTTTTGGGATAGATTTCAAGTAGGCCTCATATACCAGAAACTAGTTATTTTGAGAATGGCAAATTTGGGAATAGTTTTTCAACCCAGAACAAAAAGTGTGCTTTTACGGTCACTACAAATAACTTGACCAGCTAAAACAGTACAGATTTGGTTGAAAAGAAATGTCAGGCCTGTTTTTTTTTTGCGCTATGTGACAGGTATAGGTTTAATCACAGAATCAGACTTCTATCTGCACGGTAGCGTGTGTCTTAGGTTTTTCTGAATGACACTATCAGCACCTTCAATGTAAGATATCCTTTTTGGGATAGATTTCAAGTAGGCCTCATATACCAGAAACTAGTTATTTTGAGAATGGCAAATTTGGGAATAGTTTTTCAACCCAGAACAAAAAGTCTGCTTTTACGGTCACTACAAATAACTTGACCAGCTAAAACAGTACAGATTTGGTTGAATAGAATTGTCAGGCCTGTTTTTTTTTTTGCGCTATGTGACAGGTATAGGTTTAATCACAGAATCAGACTTCTATCTGCACTGTAGCGTGTGTCTAAGGTTTTTCTGAATGACACTATCAGCACCTTCAATGTAAGATATCTTTTTTGGGATAGATTTCAAGTAGGCCTCATATACCAGAAACTAGTTATTTTGAGAATGGCAAATTTGGGAATAGTTTTTTAACCCAGAACAAAAAGTCTGCTTTTACGGTCACTACAAATAACTTGACCAGCTAAAACAGTACAGATTTGGTTGAATAGAAATGTCAGGCCTGTTTTTTTTTTGCGCTATGTGACAGGTATAGCTTTAATCACAGAATCAGACTTCTATCTGCACGGTAGCGTGTGTCTTAGGTTTTTTTGAATGACACTATCAGCACCTTCAATGTAAGATATCCTTTTTGGGATAGATTTCAAGTAGGCCTCATATACCAGAAACTAGTCCAGCTAAAACTTGACCAGCTAAAACAGTACAGATTTGGTTGAATAGAAATGTCAGGTCTATTTTTTAGGCGCTGGGTGACAGGCTCAACTTGCCCCTGATGTAGTATATGGCCAAAAAATAACCACACTATTGATGGTTAAATGCACTTGGGTGACACAGGCTCAGCCTGCACCAGATGTAGTATATGGCCAAAAAATAACCAGACTGTTGATGGTTAAATGCACTTCGGTGACACAGGCTCAGCCTGCAGCTGATGTAGTATATGGCCAAAAAATAACCAGACTGTTGATGGTTAAATGCACTTCGGTGACACAGGCTCAGCCTGCAGCTGATGTAGGATATAGCACAAAATAACCACACTATTGATGGTTAAATACACTTGGTGATAGCTTGTGCTGGCGCACCACAAGTCACAAAATGGCCGACGATCACCCCAGAAAAAAAGTGATCTAAAAACGCTCTGGGCAGCCTCACAAAAGTGAGCAAGTCGATATTATCACTTCAATGATCCACAGCTGCAGATCGATCACAGAATGAAGTCTTTTGAAGGGGTTAATCTGCCTAATCTCGCCCTAACGTCGCAGCTGCAACCTCTCCCTATGCTTGAATCAGCAGAGTGACGTGCAGCGCTACGTGACCCAAGCTTATATAGAGGCTGGGTCACATGCTGCACTGGCCAATCACAGCCATGCCAATAGTAGGCAAGGCTGTGATGGCCTCTTGGGGCAAGTAGTATGACGCTTGTTGATTGGCTGCTTTGCAGCCTTTCAAAAAGCGCCAAGAAAGCGCCGAACACCGAACCCGAACCCGGACTTTTACGAAAATGTTCGGGTTCGGGTCTGTGTCACGGACACCCCAAAATTCGGTACGAACCCGAACTATACAGTTCGGGTTCGCTCATCCCTAATAGTGAGTGCTTATGCATTTATGTAAGTAATCTTGCAGCATGTGATCATGATTATTTTTTTTATCCTATATGTATTTAACAGAGTTCTAGAACATGTGAAAACGGCACCATTTCAGGCTGGTTGCACACTAGTGTTTACCGATCGAGCAGGCTGTTCTGGCCAGGAACAGCATGCCGGATAATGGGGTTCGGCGGTGATCTTGCAGCAAAATATGCAGAGAAATGGCCGAACAAATACAGCTGCACGCAAGGGGGTTTTCTCTGGCCGAGTCCCAGGATTCTGTGCTGGATCACCCTGCCAAAAGTCTGTGCTAGCAGTGTGAAACAAAATTCCAAATCAGACAGCTCACGACCTTAGTATCGATGTCTGCACGGGAAAGGAGCAATCCCCATATAATTCATAAAAGGTAATCCCAGCAGATGTACTTGCTCTTAATGGTATGCTTTATTAACGGTTCACAGAACGCGTTTCGGCTTGTCCAGCCTTCCTCAACTGCTCAGTTGAGGAAGGCTGGACAAGCCAAAACGCGTTCTGTGAAACGTTAATAAAGCATACCATTAAGAGCAAGTACGTCTGCTGGGATTACCTTTTATGAGCAGTGTGAAACAGGCGTCACTATTCATCTCAGACAGCAAAATGGTTTGGTGCACTCCTAACAACAGTGTATTAAAGTAATAATAAACAATGAAAATAACAATTTGTCGATTTATCTCTTCTTTTCCTTTGATCCTATTTTCTCTCATATTGCAGTAAATCTAAAATATATATGAAGAAATCTTTACTACATGTCCCAGGAGCTCAGCCATATCCTTCCTCATCCTCCACATTATCTGGCTGTAAGACAAGTGGATGGAGCAGGAGCCTCCCTTCCCCTCTGCCCTGTCTGCAGAAGGACAAAACGTGTGTTTAAAGAAACATTACTATAAAAAAAAAATTTCCACATATTAACTGCCTATATGTGAATATTCTATGCAATTTTTTTTTCAAAATAGGTGGATGATTTTTTTGGGACATTATTTTTTAAGGCACTATATGCGTTCTACTTCCTGTCCTGGCTCTTTAACCCCCTCTTTTGTTAGGACATTTAGCACGGCACAAGCTTCGCTTAACTTTTTCACCATTCACTGTACCAAGAGAGGGAAAGGGAGAGAGTGACTCAGAAGGAGCATCATACATTGCACTGATAAGTGCAATGTTCTTCCGTGGCAATCTTTATCTAGGACTATTAAGAGAACCATTGTCGGACTGAGTTTCCAAGGGCCCACCAGTACAATTTATTCTGGAGACCCACTGTAATGCTACATGCATATACTACCTGTCCACACAACACGGTTTTTTATATGGACATAGGCAATGTACTGTATAGAATCTTAGCCCTCCTGTCTATATGTCACTCTACTGTGCTATGTGCCACTTGAACAGGGGGTAGGGGATTAGGGGCCCATCTTGCTCAGGGGCGCACTGGGGGATTCACCAGTCTGAGTCTGAAGAGAACAATGTAGCTGTCATATCCTAATTCTACTAATCTACCATTATACCAACAAATACCATCTTTCTCTCATAGCAGCATCAAACTAATACTGCGTTCACATCTGCAGGGGAGCTAGCTGCCAGAGTTCACTATACCACCACGCACCGCCATTCACTATAATGGGATCCAGTGGGGATCTGGCTGCTTTCCAACATATATGCCGCAAAGCGGACAAACAACAAATGCTGCATGTAGTGCAACGAGCCGGGAAGACAGCACTAAATCCTCTGGGGCACTCTCTATTGAAGGGAACACCAGCCAGATGGAAGTTGAGGTGCCCTTGATGGTAGTGGGTATGCTTAGGGTGCTTTGGTGGATGGACCCCTGTGTTTGTGACGCCAGCACTGTAAGGTGCAAATGCTGAGTGTAGTAGTAGTAATGAAGAGTCAGTTGTTGTAAAACAATTGAACATTTACTTGAATCAATAGTCTCAAGGCAGATGTTACAGTCCATCAATAAAGTGCATTCATATGGCACCAGTAATGATTCAGATGTTAACCACCTGCCATCTGGGCAATTTGCCCCCTTCCTGACCAGGCCAAATTTTGCAAAACTGACATATCTCACTTTATGTGGTAATAACTTTGGAACGCCTTTATTTATCCAAGTCATTCAGAGATTGTTTTCTCGTGACACATTGTACTTCATGATAGTCATAAATTTGAGTCAAAATATTTCACCTTTATTTATGAAAAAATCCCAAATTTACCCAAAAATTTGAAAAATTCGCAATTTTCTCAATTTCAATTTCTCTGCTTTTAAAGCAGAAAGTGATACCTCATAAAATATTTATTATTTAACATTCCCCATATGTCTACTTTATGTTGGCATCATTTTGGAAATGTCATTTTATTTTTTTAGGACGTTAGAAGGCTTAGAAGTTTAATAGCAATTCTTCAAATTTTTAAGAAAATTGGCAAAACCCACTTTTTAAGGACCAGTTCAGGTCTGAAGTCACTTTGTGGGGCCTACATAGTGGATACCCCCATAAATGACCCCATTGTAGAAACTACACCCCTCAAGGTATTCAAAACCGATTTTACAAACTTTATTAACCCTTTAGGCGTTCCACAAGAATTAAAGGAAAATGGAGATCGAATTTTTAAATTTCACTTTTTTGGCAGATTTTCCATTTTAATCAATTTTTTTCTTTAACACATCGATGGTTAACAGCCAAACAAAACTCAATATTTATTACCCAGATTCTGCGGTTTACAGAAACACCCCACATGTGGTCATAAACTGCTGTATGGGCACACGGCAGGGCGCAGAAGAAAAGGAACTCCACATGGTTTTTAGATGCCATGTCCCATTTGAAGCCCCCTGATGCACCCTTACAGTAGAAACTCCCAAGAAGTGACCCCATTTTGGAAACTAGGGGATAAGGTGCCAGTTTTATTAGTACTATTTTTTGGTACATATGATTTTTTGATCATTCATTATAACACTTTATGGGGCAAGGTGACCAAAAAATTGGTTGTTTTAGCACAGTTTCTATTTATTTATTCTTACAGCGTTCACCTGAGGGGTTCAGTCAAGTGACATTTTTATAGAGCAGATTGTTACGGACGTGGCGATACCTAATATATATACTTTTTCTCATTTATTAAAGTTTTACAGAATAATAGCATTTTTGAAACAAAAAAATTATGTTTTAATGTGTCCATGTTCTGAGAGCTATAGTTTTTTTTATTTTTTGAGAGATTTTCTTATGTAGGGGCTAATTTTTTGCGGGATGAGGTGACGGTTTTATTGGTACTATTTTGTGGGACATACGCGTTTTTGATCACTTGGTGTTGCACCTTTTGTGATGCAAGGTGACAACAATTGCTTGTTTTGACACAGTTTTTTTTATTTATTTTTACGGTGTTCACCCGAGGGGTTAGGTCATGTGATATTTTTATAGAGCTGGTTTTTACGGACGCGGCAATACCTAATATGTATACTTTTTTTATTTGTTTCACTTTAACACAATAATAGCATTTTTTAAACCAAAAAAATGATGTTTTAGTGTCTCCATGTTCTAAGAGCTATAGTTTTTTTATTTTTTGAGAGATTTTCTTATGTAGGGGCTCATTTTTTGCGGGATGAGGTGACAGTTTTATTGGTACTATTTTGTGGGACATACGTGTTTTTGATCACTTGGTGTTGCACCTTTTGTGATGTAAGATGACAAAAATTGCTTGTTTTGACACAGTTTTTTATTTTATTTTATTTTTTACGGTGTTCACCCGAGGGGTTAGGTCATGTGATATTTTTATAGAGCTGGTTTTTACGGACGCGGCAATACCTAATATGTATACTTTTTTTTATTTTTTCTATTTTTAACTTTTTTTTTTCATTCCTTACTTGGGGACTTTTTTTTTTTACATGTGAAACTTTTTTTTATTTTTTTATTTTCAACCTTTTATTTTTATTTTTTTTATTTTACACTTTTCGTCCCCCATAAGGTCATACAAGACCTCTGGGGGACATTTGCTTCACTTTTATTTATTTTTTTCACTGTTGATTTCTCCTGTAACTGGGGCTGACATAGTAGCCCCAGTTACAGAAGAAATACACCCCTAGAGAGGCTGTACAGCAGCAATCCAGCGCTGTACAGCCTCACAGCAGGGCTCGGTGAGCGCTGTGTCTGCAGCGATCCGGAAGGCAGGGACACCTGGGCACTGTCCCTGCCTTGTCTTAGGGTTGCCCTGCTGTCACTGACAGCGGGCAACCCGATCAGCAGCTGCACGATTAGCGTGCAGCTGCTATTTCTGAAAGAATGTTCTAAAACGTGCTTTCAGAAATAGACGTCCACCCATAGGACGTTTATATCCTATGGGCGGACGTAAAGCGGTTAAGATAATTATAATCCTTATATCAGGTTTACGCAATTGTCAATGGAGGGATTTTCTAATGCTGCTACTTGACAGGCGAAGACTGAGTATATTTACTTTAAGTTCCAACTATAGCACCCTGGTACTAAATATGCTGTTTTCTACTTATTTTGAGCTATCCAATAAAGGAGTTCTCCCTCTTGGAGGCATCAGTCTTCTGCTACATTATTTGCAGGATGCTCTCCTGAAGTAATCAGGTTTTTAGGTTTCCACTATATCCCGGAAGGCTTCTAGTGAATAAGGACAATTCTGCAGATCAATTATACATTCGTGTCCCGTCACTTGGAAAGTTGCTCTCAGGCACTTGTGCTGGTGAGGTCCATAGGCTAGACTCAGCTGTAACCCTCACTAAGCTTACTTCATATTTAGACATAGACTTATGGTCTTGTGCTTTGCTGCTGTAGATAAATGTTTGCTGTACTCCCTTAGCCTGGCCATGACCAAGGGGTAGAAATAGCAGGCTACATGGTGGACAATGCCTGTTTCTCTCCTCCATACACTCTGTACTAACTAACTTCACTTCCTCTCTACTCTCCTCTAAACTAAACACAACCAGGCTATATATATTATGGGGTGCCAGCACCACCTAGGGGCGAATGGGTGAAATGACATTGCTAGCCTGATAATAGGAAATAACATACAATGCAAATAAATATATAAATAGGCAGATGTTTAATGTGTCCCATTTACACACATATGTGGGACGCTACATGTAGTATGTTTTGTCTGGCTAAAAATCTGCATATATGCTGTATACAGTCAGCTCCAGCATTCTATTTCTCCACCGGAACAGGTTGCCACAGGCAGATATGAACCTAGCTTAACAATGGATTACCTATGTAGTAGTTTTAGCTCTCTGTGCTGAATGCTACAGAAGGACAGTATATTTTATTTAATTTTCAATGGTATAGTACTGAAAAGAAAAACAGCCAACAATTCTTAAAAAATAGTTTTCTATGAATATTGAGTTTCAAAAAAGGCCCCTTTATGACAGAAGTATCCCTTTAAATCCTGCACTCTTGGCTATCCTTCAACTCCTTCAGCCAATCGCCAGCTACAAAATGGAATCAGATGGACATTAACCCTATGATGTAATGCATGGGGGACACGTCACTGCTGCTGCCAGTCATTGCCAGTCATTGGTTGTCAAGCAGGAAGTTTACCAGCAGGGACCGGAGCATGGCAGTTTTGGTGGGGACCAAAGGTGCTGTAACCCAGCAGTAGGGAGCAGGTAAGTATGCTTCCCTCCACAGGTTTGGAGATATGGAGGCGGAGAGTCTGGCCAAAAGGCTCCCAATGGTGGACATCCTACAGTTTCCCAAATGAATGATAATGATTTTCAAACACTTTCCAATCAATAGATTTCTATTGACTTATACATAGAGCCACCAGTTATTGACCTGACCATTCATTATTTGTAGGACTAATGGAATTCTGTTGCTATAATTATATATAATTGCATTATAGCACATCAATATACTGGGAAACATATTGCATGTAATGTAGTTACAGTTAATTGTCATGGATCCAACTTCAAAAGGCCCCTAACAAGCATCTATTACTGACTGTGGAATGAGTGGCCATATAATACTTAGATGTTTGCCAGATCAATAGCTGCTCTATGTCAGCAGTTCTCCAGTCTAGCTTAAAGATGAGGTCCTAAGCAGAGAACCCCCCTTGTGGCCGACATACACTCAACCAGAATGTATGTGCGGTGGCTGGGTTTGGGGTGGCCCCAACGCTATGCTGGGTCCCCCGGACACAGTTGAGGTGTCATCATGTGTTGCTGCTCTCTGGAAGGGATGGTAAGGCGTGGTGCACCCCAATGGGAAATAAGTCCAGAGAGTCAGGGTCTGCAGCAAACCAGGGTGCTTCTTTACTGGAGGAATTCAGGTACAAAACAATACAGGCGAGGCATTGGGCTGGCTTCTCTAGTCTCCTCCCTGGCAGAAGAAGGGTTTGATGCTGAGGAAAGGCCTGAGAAGCTGTCCCTCTCTCTCTCAGAAGGCTGGTACCATGGTCCAAGGCTGGTGATCCAGGGTCTGTAAAAGCATATCCCCATCTCAGCGTCTTCTTCTGGTCACTCAGTATTCTGGCAGAGTCTCCTCCCTGGCAGACGAAGGGTTTGATGCTGAGGAAAGGCCTGATAAGCTGTCCCTCTTTCTTTCAGAAGGCTGGCACGGTCTGTAGCTCAGTAGTCTGGGTGGCTCCTTGGTCACAGGGCTAGTGACCCATGGTCTGTGGCTCAGCATCCCCATCTCAGCATCTTCTTCTGGTCACTCATGCAGGCTGGCATGAGTCTCCCCTCCAAGCACTGGCCCGTACCTGCAGAATATTAGGGTCTCTGACTGCTCTCCTTATATACAGTTTTTGCTAGACTAGAAACTTCTAGTAGGAGGGAGGGGTGGAGTGGAGAAACTCAGCACAAACAGATACATTGTTTCAGCTCCCGTCTGGTATAGACTTACATTAGAGCTTCAATGAAAATCAATAGCAATGACACAGCAGGTTTTCCAGACAGAAACAAGTTTCTAGACATAACAACATAGCTAAAACCAGACATCTAAAAGGTCAGTCTGTCTGCTTTTTGGTGGTAAGCAAGTCTGGCGTTTTTCCCTCCAAAACATAGTGGTAAACAAGTCTGAGTTTTTTCCCTCCAAAACATGGTATTCTTTAAACCCTATGGCAGCTGTGGAAAATTACCAGCTTCTCAATCAAAGCCCTAACAGTCTCTCAGCATTCATTAACCCTTTCCACAGAGCCATGTAAATACAGTGATGAACAGCCCTTTTGAGGGAGGGAGGTACAACTAGCTCAGGCCTTTCCCCAGCATCAAACCCTTCTTCTGCCAGGGAGGAGACTGGAGAAGACAGCCTATGTCTCGCTTGTGTTGTTTTGCACCTGAATTCCTCCACTAAAGAAGCACACTGGTGTACTGTAGACCCTGACTATCTGGACTTATTTCCCATTGGGCTGCACCAAGCCTTATCATCCCTTCCGGAGAATAGCAACACATGGTGACACCACAATAATGTCCAGGGGACCCAGCATAGCCTTGGGGCCACCCCAAACCCGTCCACTGCACTTGCTTCTGCAATGATGAGTCTGTCAACCCACATGGCCAGATTAGCAACCACTGTAGCCAGTCCCTGGCCTCAGCGATGTATGGTTTAAGATTGCTGTAGCCTTTGATTGGCTTCATGTCATCGCTGCAGCAAGGTAAGCAATGACCGTCAAGGGACACCAGAGCAGTGGCAGTACAGCAGCTGTGGGTTTAGTAAAGATGCTTTTGTTGCCTTTTCTTCCATTTTGTCAATTTTCTTGTAATCTCAGAAAACCTCTTTAATGCCATAATTTAGGTTAAGTTTTATATATATATATATATATATATATATATATATATATATATATATATATAATCCCAATGTGAACATCACATCTGCTCAGTATTGCTTTAAAGCTTTTGATTAGAAAATTAGTTATCCTCCCTGATATACTCACTCCTCAACCTATATTAAGCACAATGGGAAATAAAAGTATTTTCAGAGCTGCATTACAGCATTTATGGTATCCTCAGGTTTAAAATTTTACTTATCTAGCCATCTACATCATAGCAGACTGCACCCCAGAGGCCTCTGGTGGCCAGATCAATTTTTATGACTATTTATTGTTAAAGGGACTGTATGAGATTGAGTTGTCTTGTCTTTATTTCCCAGAAACAGCACCACTCTTATCCCGAAGCCATGTCTGGAATTGTAGCTCAGTCCCATTCAAGACACAGCTAACCGACAAGAGTGGCATGGATTCTGAGAATAAAGCAGACCACATCCTCATACAACCTGGGATAATTTTTATGGTTTCCATCACTACTGTTATCTGTTTCGATAGTTTTATAAATGTTATATTTGATACTAGATATTCTCTCATTGATCTATTCAAGCATCCCAGGGAGAAAGCCATACTTACACCTGTCAAATAACATTTCACTGTGTTTCAGATTTTGAGGACTGACATAAACCAACTCAGTCATCCCTTTGAGGGAACCTATTCTTTATGAAGTTCAGAAAACTTTCAGTATCAAAGAGAATAACACATTTACTACTAAGTACTTATATCATATACTAGATGAAAGGATGTGCACAACACAGTGTGCTTCTAGGCCAATTTGGCGTTCGTCACTCCAGCTATGGGAGATACGTGTAAGACTATAATTCGAGCATTGGTGTCCTGGTTATGCTCTTGTTTTATTGGTCCATGGAAAGTAATATGTTAGTAACTGGAGGTATAGTACACAGCCTCTATGTCCAGTACCTGCTCAACATCTACGGTCCTGATGCCTAACCAAGGATGAAATACGTTACAGAGTTTGTTGAATTCATAGGTGTAGTAGACTAAGATCTCTAAAAGCTTAGTATGAGGATCCATGATATTGACAGGCAACACAAGACCACACTGGTTTCCACTCCTTTCACCTAATAACGGGAAACTAGACAGTTTCTTCTGTTTTGTGAACATGTATAATATCTTACTGGTTTACAAATAGTGTAGGATCATCATTCTTTTCCCCGTCTTCGGATGGATCCATGAGCTAAGTTCCACCCTTCAACTGCCATCCTTCTACTGTTAGAAGCTGTGACAAGTACAGGACACACCCCCAGTAAGAAAAGACGACCCCCCTTCCCCCCGGCCAGTTTGAAAAAAAATCTAGCATAGCAATTGGAGCAATAAATAATGAGATCTCTTGATTCATGTGAGGTACAGGGCTGGTTCCAGCTTTGTTATAAGGAGATTGTTATGTATTTTTTTTGATGTCTGAATTAAATTTTTTACATTAA
Source organism: Bufo bufo (assembly GCF_905171765.1). Classification (NCBI taxonomy): domain Eukaryota; kingdom Metazoa; phylum Chordata; class Amphibia; order Anura; family Bufonidae; genus Bufo; species Bufo bufo. Next base: position 323,651,903 of record NC_053394.1, on the reverse strand, counting down.
TCATGGGATAACCCCTTTAAGTGTTCCTAGCTGGTTTGGTGATTGATTCCCTCGAGTGGAATCAGACCAATTAGGAATAGTGGAGGTATAATTGCTATTGAAATAGATAACAGTGGACACGTGGACAAGACATGTTCACATTGGCCAAATTGTATGACACAGGTCCCATCTGCCTTTCTCTAATATTTGAATTAGCGGATGTTTACCATAGTTTAAATGTGAGACCAATAAAAGCTATTTTTTGTTTTGTTTTACCGTCCTATTCAGGCAGTGAATAATATAGTTGTTATAGACATTGATTAAAGAGAATCCAAAAAGAAGACCGTACATTGTACTTAATCTCATCTTTATTTAGCCATGCATAAAAATGATCATAAAAAACATATATATATACAGCAAATGCAATCACCAATCAGCTAGATCTCATAACCTCTGGGTCATATAAAGTGCATAGTGCAAAATTCATGTATTTAGTACCTTTAATGGTCTCCAAATATACATCTATAAAATTTAGCGTTATTAAATGTCATCAAAAGTATACCATCACCATATTACAAAAGTGCATGAATCACATAATACATTGTTTCATGATTGTATACCTCCAATAACTATTATGACCCAGAGGAGATGACTGCACCCCCACTTATGTTTCGCCCAGATTCTTCCTGGGGGTGTAGACATTAATTAAAGTAAAATATGATTAAAGTAAAAAATAAATAAAAAAAAGCTAGTAAGGGTAGAACGGAGACATGTGTTTCAATGTGGCTAGACAGTCCAGTAGTTTGTCAGAGGACAGGCAGATTTGGGTATGCAGTAATTGGGAATGAATGTGACCATAGTTTTGTTAAACCAAGGTCAAATAATGGAAATCAGGCAGTTTGGTAACGCTGATGGGAAAGTCTGATAGAGTATTTAAAAAGCCGGGTCACAACAGTCCTGGATAAAAGCTTGAAGCACAACAGAAAAAAGCACAAACCACCCTACTGTGTATACATATAGTACACCTAAGGGTACTTTCACACTAGCGTTTTTCTTTTCCGGCATAGAGTTCCGTCACAGGGGCTCTATACTGGAAAAGAACTAATCAGGTATATCCCCATAAATTCTGAATGGAGAGTAATGTGTTCAGTTTGCATCAGGATGTCTTCAGTTCAGTCGTTTTGACTGATCAAGCAAAAGAGAAAACCGTAGCATGCTACGGTTTTATCTCCGGCGAAAAAAACTGAAGACTTGCCTGAATGCCGGATCCGGCATTTTTCCCCATAGGAATCCGTCCTACCGGCCTGCGCAGACCGGTAAAAATGTTAAAAAAAAATACAAGACGGATCCTTCTGTCCGCATGACAAGCGGAGAGACGGATCCGTTCTTGCTATGCATTTGTGAGACGGATCCGCATCCGGATCCGTCTCACAAATGCTTTCAGTCACATCAAAATCGGCGGATCCGGCGGGCAGTTCCGACTACGGAACTGCCCGCCGGATCACACTGCCGCAAGAGTGAAAGTAGCCTAAATCTGCTGTTTTAAAGATGCAGACCTTCATTCTGAGACCCTTTGTGGTAGCTAGATGGAAGGCAAGATGACAATGGAGTGCAGAGAGGTGAGTACATTACAGATAAAATCTCCAAGATTTTATAGTTTTAAACATGTTTGAAATTAAGGGGATCTGTCAGAGCTGTAGTCACTACTGACCCCTAAGCACCCCACAACGTAACTGTACAGTATGAGTTTGCAGGGATGGAGAAGGCTCATGAGCTGAGCCTGCTCTGTATCTGGTAATACGGCTGGCACCCACCTGCAATAACTGTAATCGGAGATAACTAGCAAAATCGTGAAGAACCGATTGGTTGCTATGGCAACATGGGGCTTTGTGAAAACCCCCAAGCCTGCTATAAAATACTGCCTGCCAAGCTCTGGCAGGGCTTAATATGAAGCCAGTAAACATACACTGCAATAAGATACTATTTGCATAGTTGCCAATAGTCCCTAATTTGCAGGAACTGCCCCTAAGTTTCAGAGACAGCCCTGGCAAATTCAGGGTCTCTCATGCAAAAAATGGGTGTTGCTTATGTAAGCCCCATCCATAGGTGGGCTGCCCTGGGTGGGTTTGTGGCCCATAGTAGCCCTGCCCCTGACGAAGCAGTGGTGAAACCTGGGTCAGGCACATGATAGGAAACCAGTTTAATTACTAAATATGCCTGTGATTTTTATGAAATTTTGTAAGCACAATAAATGCTGGGTATTTAAATTGGTTGCAGTACTTTACTATTCCTTACTCCTTTTCTGGTCGAATACAGGATATAGGCGCAGAGTTTCTTTTGGAGCCCACAACTAGCAAACCAGTGATTGACAACGTCAGGAAACTTTCCATGTATTTTTGACCGGCTGGATCTGATTCTGTTGATTGAGAGCAGTGTGTTTTTTTTTTTTTTACTCTGATCTGCTCAGTCTCTACCCTACGCTCCCTGCTATGTGCCTCCGCCATTATTTTGATTGACAGCCAATTTGCCATCCAATATTACTTTCAGCAACACTTAAATCTTGTGCCTAGCTGTACAATTGTGTGAAGATACAGACACAGTACTCTCCATAACATGTCCATGGGCTTCAGTGATGTATTGCACATGTATGTGGTGCTCATGCAGTATGTCACTGAAGCCTGCGCATTCGCCATCCTAGTAATATTATTCATCTCACGTACGGTAAGTTGTATTATCTGTAAATAAACCAGATTTTAGCTTTTATTCCTTGAAATCTTCTTGTCAATGCCTAAGAACAAACAATAACCGGCAATTATATTTGTATTAACTTTTTTATGTAATATCACATTTTCTGTTGCAACAAAGACTTAGAATTTATTACATACACTACATAATCTGACTGCAGTAAAGGCATACTGATCAGTCAGTATGGAAATTCCCCCAAAACAGCCAATCAATCAGGTCAACTTCAGAAAATGGAAAATCAATGTATTTTTATAGCAATGTAAAGTAATTTATTTTGCCTTGAGCGATTATGTACTACATCTATAATATGGATCCTGAAATCTTTACCTGAGAGACGCTTCTTCAGTGGGTCCAAACACAGGCATGTCACCCTGTGTTACCTTCACTGTGGTGACCTGAATGTACATTATATACACTTATACCTTACATGTATAAAGCTTTAATTAAAATCAAGCTTCACTGCAGTCACATTACGGTATGTACAGTACATTGTATAATTATCCTTACAGTCCTTTGCAGAGTCTATGTTTATTTTGCAGGTCACTTTTGGTATCTTCTACGGGTTTGTACGTCAGATGGTCTAGAGATCACTTGACATCCTGTTTGGGTGACTACTATTTGAGTGCATGTAGGTACATGTACAAAATGGAAAGGAAAGAATATTAGTGATGAGCGAATTTCTTGAAATTTGATTTTATTCGTCCAAATTGGTTGGGCGCCTCGATTTGAGTCCGAATAAATTATTCAACCTGAATTGAAAGTGCTCCAAATGTCCTGAAAAGCTGTGGATGGCATTCTCAGATCTCATTGGACTGTATGCAGCTAGAGACACAGTAGGATAGAAAGAACAAAAGGGACAGAGTTTGGGGGAAGTTATATATATGCAGTCCAGGTGTCAATCAAAACTTCTAGCTGTCTTAAAACACTCCAGAGCAGGAAACTTCCTATATGTTCTGCTGCTGTAAGGGACATATATACAGTATATATTAAATCTAGCATTTTTAAAACCATTACTGTATGTTTGTACCATGAAAATGGATGCTATTTGTGAAATTTATCTGTTGATAGGCTCACCCCAAGACTTCACAGGACTAGAGCGGCCTATTACTCTATTGCTTGTTCTATGCTAAAACATTAGAAACTCCTTCAAAGTGACTTTTTTATGTTGTCCCTCTAAGGTATTCACCTTGGGGAAATTTGGACATTTTAATTTTTTCGTAGTTTTTTTTTTTTACATATGAAAAAAATATGCATGCATTTATTCACTATACTAAATATAGCTAAAACGAATACCAAAATTTTTACATTTTTTAAGAAAGCAAAAGGAAAAAAAATTACGGTTCTATATTTTACACACACAGTTCACTATACTATTGCTTAAACTAATAATGATAATAATAATATTAATGAAAAAGGGGGGAAAATATGAGTACGTCTGTGTAGTCTGGTAATACTAGTAACTACAGCTAAAACTATATTTTTTTTGTTTATTTCTTTTTATTTTTTCATGCATTTTTATTTATTTATTTATTATTTTTAAGTGAAAAAAAATAATAAAATGAATTAAGCCCTTCATGCCAGAGTTGGGGCAGGAAGCGGTTAATTCAGAGAGTGCAGGCTCACAATAAATTTTACAGCCAACAGGGAGCCCTCTCACATCTAGAAGAGTTCTCCCCTGCTGGTCTTCACTTTATACTGTGATGGATCATTGTAGCACCCTGCTGGTCTTGGGAATACTTACTATGACTTCAGCAGTCTAATGACAGCACAGTCCATGGGGCATCGGCAGATCACAATGTAACCTGACGATTTCATACGTCAGTTTACAGATAAGAGCTTACCCCCACAATGCATAAAGTTCTGTGGTTGTAAGCAAGTGGTTAAAAGCACTTAAAGACTGACAGTTGTGGTGCTTTACAGACATCATTGAAGGGATTTACATTTGTATCCACAATTTGCGTGAATAAAAAGTCAGTGTTCTATTCAATGACTGAGAGCAGGTAATTTATTTCCAGAAATGTACGATGGGAAATGCATTTCTTATTCTTGGTATGACATTTGTCAGAGAATAAAAGTGCCATTAGGGCTCATGCCCACGAACGTAAGGGCTCCGTGCTGCAGACCGCAAATCGCAGTCCTCAATGCATGGGCACTGGCTGTGTGCACTCTGTGCTGCGGATGCGGACCCATTGACTGGAATGAGTCTGTGATCCGCAAGATATGGCAAAAGATGGGACATGTTTTATTTTTTGCAGTGCGGAGGCACGGACCCAAAAGTCCACGCAAGTGTTTTGTAGTGCCTCCGCTTGTCCTATCTTTGGCTGTATCTTGCAGATTGTGGACCTATCCAAGTCAAAGGGGCCGCATCCGCAGCACAGAGTGCACACGGCCGGTGTTTGTATACTGTGGACCCGTCGTTTGTGGTCCGCAATACGGGTAAGGAGCCCTAACGTTCGTAGGCATGAGCCCTTAGAGGAATATTCATTCAATAGAAATCAGACGAATTTGTCTGACGGTTATGTCTAAATCTTGCTTTTCCTTTTCCAGGTTTATTTGTGCGTGTTGAATGTTACTGGAATGCTGTACAGTAGAATCCATTAATTTGCAAACTTTATGCCCCATGGACCACTGCCTGAAAATAAGTCTTCTTACACCACTAGCTGTTTTCAATGAGAAGGCATTGACAGCTGTCTTCATGAGAAAACAGTAGCCCCCTGAACAGGACACTTGTCATTTACATTAGTATGTGTAAGGACATTGCTTTGCTCATGCTTGAGTAGATGCTGCTGTCCCTGTGTATAAGGTGACATATTCAGCTAGACAGGTACCCGATCGAGACTTTATAATTTAGGATCCTTGGTTTAAACCCTTCCTGACGCAGCTATTTTCCATGTTTGCGTTTTCATTTTTCATTCCCTGCCTTCCTGAAGCCATAACGTTTTAAATTTTCTGTTCACATAGCTGTATGGAGGCTTGTTTTTGGTGGGAAAAGTTTCACTTTCTAATGACACCGTTTTATATTGCATAGAATGTAGTGGGAAGCTGGAAATAAATTCAAAATGGAGTGGAATTGGAAAAAAAACTTAATTCCGCCACATTTTTATGGGTTTTGTTTTTATGACATTCACTATGCGGTAAAAATTACTTGTGCTCTTCATTCTCCAGGTCAGTTCGATTACAACTACATATGCATAGTTTTTCTTGCATTTTAATACTGGGAAAAAAAAAATAATACTTTAGAATTTTTTTTGCTTTTCATCACCATATTATGACCCCCATAACTTTTTTACAGTTATATCTACAAGATGGGTGAGGGCTAATTTTTTGCGGGGCGATGTTTAGTTTTGGGTAATACCATTTTGGAGTTTGTATGATTTTTGGTCACTTTTTATAAAAAATTTTGGTGGGTAAAGTGATGGAAAAAACAGCGAATAGGTAATTATTTTGTTATGCTCTTCACCATATGGGATAAGTTTTTTAAATATTTTAATAGTATGGGTGTTTCTGCATTCCCTTTTTTTTTTAGGTGCTCAAGTGGACCACAACATGCAATCATCAGATTGCAATTTGTATAGGGTAATGGAATTTTCTCCATTATCCTATACAGAAATACCTACAGTTGCAAGAAAAAGTATGTGAACCCTTTGGAATTATATGGATTTCTGCACAAATTGGTCATAAATTGTGATCTGATCTTCATCTAAGTCACAACAATAGACAATCACAGTCTGCTTAAACTAATAACACACAAAGAATTAAATGTTACCATGTTTTTATTGAACACACCATGTAAATATTCACAGTGCAGGTGAAAAAAGTATGTGAACCCCTAGACTAATGACATCTCCAAGAGCTAATTGGAGTGAGGTGTCAGCCAACTGGAGTCTAATCAATGAGATGAGATTGGAGGTGTTGGTTGCAGCTGCCCTATAAAAAACTCATACCAGCTCTGGGTTTGCTTTTCACAAGAAGCATTGCCTGATGTGAATGATGCCTCGGACAAAAGAGCTCTCAGGAGACCTACGATTAAGAATTGTTGACTTGTATAAAGCTGTAAAGGGTTATAAAACTATCTCCAAAAGCCTTGCTGTTCATCAGTCCACGGTAAGACAAATTGTCTATAAATGGAGAAAGTTCTGCACTGCTGCTACTCTCCCTAGGAGTGGCCGTCCTATAAAGATGACTGCAAGAGCACACCGCAGACTGCTCAATGAGGTGAAGAAGAATCCTAGAGTGTCAGCTAAAGACTTACAAAAGTCTCTAGCTTATGCTAACATCCCTGTTAGAGAATCTACGATACGTAAAACACTAAACAAGAATGGATTTCATGGTAGAATACCATAGAGGAAGCCACTGCTGTCCAAAAAAAAGATTGCTGCACGTTTACAGTTTGCACAAGAGCACCTGTATGTTCCACAGCAGTACTGGCAAAATATTCTGTAGACAGATGAAACCAAAGTTGAGTTTTTTGGAAGAAACACACAACACTATGTGTGGAGAAAAAGAGGCACAGCACACCAACATCAAAACCTCATCCCAACTGTGAAGTATGGTGGTGGGAGCATCATGGTTTGAGGCTGCTTTGCTGCGTCAGGGCCTGGAAGGATTGCTATCATCGAAAGAAAAATGAATTCCCAAGTTTATCAAGACATTTTGCAGGAGAACTTAAGGCCATCTGTCCACCAGCTGAAGCTCAACAGAAGATGGGTGTTGCAACAGGACAACGACCCAAAGCATAGAAGTAAATCAACAACAGAATGGCTTAAACAGAAGAAAATACGCCTTCTGGAGTGGCCCAGTCAGAGTCCTGACCTCAACCCGATTGAGATGCTGTGGCATGACCTCAAGAAAGCAATTCACTCCAGACATCCCAAGAATATTGCTGAACCGAAACACGTCTGTAAAGAGGAATGGTCAAGAATTACTCCTGACCGTTGTGAACGTCTGATCTGCAACTACAGGAAACGTTTGGTTGAAGTTATTGCTGCCAAAGAAGGTTCAACCAGTTATTAAATCCAAGGGTTCACATACTTTTTCCACCTGCACTTTGAATGTTTACATGGTGTGTTCAATAAAAACATGGTAACAGTTAATTCTTTGTGTGTTATTAGTTAAAGCAGACTGTGATTGTCTATTGTTGTGACTTAGATGAACATCAGATCACATTTTATGACCAATTTGTGCAGAAATCCATATAATTCCAAAGGGTTCACATACTTTTTCTTGCAACTGTATATTACAATTCAGCGCTGCCACCTGTTGGCCTGAATTGTAACATACAAGTAATGAAACTGGAAGCATAGTACAGGCACAAGCTCATTACTTTCATGGAATGCCTTCCCTGATTTCCCCAATATGCTTCCAGTTCTCTGGCTTCTCAGATGCCACGTTCACATTTGACCACAGCATCTGAGGGGTTAAATGTCCATGATTGCCATTACCACCAATCGCAGACATTAGCCTCGAGTGTCTGCTGTATGAAACAGCAGGCACCCTCTAGCTATCATGCTTGTTCTTTAAAGATGACCCGACATCCGCTGTACATGTATGTTGGATGTTGTGAAGCGGTTAAAGGGGTTGTTCATTGCAAAGGTATTAACAACCTATCTTTAGAATAGGTCATCAACATCAGATTGGATGTCTGACTCCCCTCATCCCCACCGATCAGCTGTTTGAAGAGGTAGTGGCACCGTCTCCTTTGCACTGGCGGACCATTTGATTACAAGTGCTTGTCCCATTTGCAACAAACAGTAATTACACTTCACCACCTCTACAAGCGAGACAACGCGCAGTTCATTTTGAAGTAAAAGCAGCACTTGCATTCTCGCCGCTACCCCTTTAAGCAGCTTATCGGTAGGTATGCCAGGAGTCAGACCGTCTCTGATCTGATAATGATAACCTATCCTGAGGATAGGTCATCAATATTTTTGCAATGCACAGCCCCTTTAATGCTCATCTAAAAACTGAATTGGGGTATGGCAAAAGTAAAACTTAGGGCGGGTTTGCATTACCGTTAGAAATTCCCTTATAGTGTTCCGTTATAACAGAGTTATAACGGAATTTTAGGACGGAATGCAAAACGGAACCCGTTAAGAAGCATTCCCTTTTGCTCCGTCTGAATAGATTTCTATGGGTACAAATAACGGTTCCGTTTTGTTCCGTTATACATGATCGGAAAAAAAATTATAGAACACTGGAACAGAATTTAATGCGAACCCGCCCTTATGTGTATTACGAGCAACAACACAACACCACTTTTGTTGAAAGTTAGACCCCTTGTGTGACTCTACAGGGTACAGGCATGGGGCTTAAATATCCCAAATGTACTATCAGAAATGTTGATAAGTATGCACAATATGGGAACGAAGCTGTCAACAGAAAAAACCACAAAAGGCATCAATCATCAAACCTAAGAATGGCTGACCATGTAATATGACAGAAGAGGAACTTGACCTCTTAATAGAACGTAAAAATATAATCTTTATTTATATAGCGACAACATATTCCGCAGCACTTTACAATGCAGGGGTTCATGTACAGACAGTCAAAAAATAGTGATGAGCGGCAGGGGCAATATTCGAATTTGCAATATTTTGCGAATATTTGAGCGAATATTCGTCATAAATTCTCAAATTTTCCATTATTTTCTTGATTGCGAAAATCGGCAATGTAATATGCTCGTATTGCCCACGCAATACAGGCATGGGTCACTTTTGCTACATTTTTCAAGCTGCTAGAAGTTTCCTGAGACTGGAGAAAATGGTTGGCATGGCAGAACATTACAATAGGTTTATATGCAGATAGAGTGCTCCAATATATTCGCGATTGCGCAAATCGGCAATTAATGATGCGCATATTTTGGCGCAATATGTGCAACTTCACATTTTAGCAGGTCTGACATATTACTAATTGGTGCACTCAGTATTGTTGTGAACTTGTGACATCACAGCACTATGTCTGTAGTATGTATGTTTGGACAGCAGAGAAACAGTAATTCCTATCACACTACCTAACACCCTGCACTGGAATCTATCAGCTACACTATATCACTATCTAACCTACACCGACTATCTGTATTATATATATAAGCTAACTAACTATCTAATGTAATTATACAGCAAAGCACAGAGCACAGCAATGACACTGCTGTATCTCTCAGAGCTCCATAAAACTACAGAAAATGGCTGCTGGGGAGGTTCTTATATAGTAAGGGGTAGGCAACTTTCCTATTGGTTGCTAGGGATGTTGCTAAGCTCTGACAAAGACATTGCAGCCTTCTCATTGGCCCACAAGCAAGAAGCAGTGAAGGTACTGATTAAAAAATAATCTAGAATATTCGCGGATACGAATATATAGCACTATATTCTAAATCTTCGCAAATTCTCGAAGTGGCGATATTCGCAATTAAAATTTGTGATTCGAATATTCCCGCCCAACACTAATAAATAACATAGCAACAGAGAAGTCTGTAATTACAAGAGAAAAGAGGACCCTGCTCGCAAGAGCTTACAATTTATGAATAGAAAATTCTGAAGACCATCTTTAAAAATCTAAATAAAGCTTGAGATTTATCAATGCGATTACTCACGCTTTGTGGTGTAAATTTCTTTTCTTAAAACATTACACAATACAATTTTAATTTTCAAAAAAATAGGCAAATCTCTATAAGGAGCCATGAGCAAATGACCAGAATTGCACGCAAAGAAACTTGGGAATTAATTCTGTGAGGAGCAGATTAATTGCAAAATGATTGCAGATCAAAGATGTAGCTCATTTAAGGGTCTTTTACCCTGGGTGATTATTGGGAAGTTTAGAAACCATTGTTCACAATCATAATTTTTACGTCTTCATAAAAGATGAGATCGACAATGATCGAATTATGGTCCATTGCCTGATCAATCGACATACTGGGTTGGTTCATATGAAAAATCATTTGGGATTTAATCATCCATTGTAAAAAATTAAAAATTTAAAAAAACTGCAGATTTTACAGCTTTTTTATGTTTCTCTAATCTACAGGACAATAACAGTGCCATGAAGGCGTTAGAAGGTTGCGCAGCATAGGACTATCAAAAGTGTATAGCCAGTGCCACCTGCTGGCTGCAAGTGGCATGACTTCTATCATTTTCCAAGCAGTGCTGAGAAATGCAGAGCTTTGTCACACAAGCAGGAGGGGCAGGGCCGGTTTTAGACAAAATGTGGCCCTGGGCAAAATTAAAAGAGGAAGCCCACATCTTGTAACAATGTGCTAAAAACACAGTAGGACGTCCGACACCCCCATCGATCAGCTCTTTGAGGAGATGGTGCGTGCTGTTCACTGCTGCTGTCCCATAGACATACAGCAGCAGAGCAGGAAGAGAGAAGGAATACGGCACGTGCGCTGTCTCCTCAAACAGCTGATTATCGGGGGTGCCAGGTGTCAGACCCCGCCAATCTAATATTGATTACCTATCCTAAGGATAGGTCATCAATATGAAAAAACCCGGAGAACCTCTTGTAGCTACCCCCAATACTGTGCCTGTTGTGCTCCCCCCCCCCCCCCCCATGGCCACAAACACTATACTAGACTATACACCCAGACTGCCCTCATTAGTATTGGTGCCCCCAATAGTGATAATACTCCCCAAGATAGCCCCCATTAGTAGCAATGCCCTCCATATTGCGTCATATAACGCCCCTACAGTACTCTAGTAGTAATAATATAACCATAATGCTCCCAGTGGCTCTAATGTCCCCCTGTAGTGCCCCCTACTAGTTCCAATATATAATGCTCCCCCCCATAGTACCAGTATATATATATTGTAGGAAGGCACAAGGGTCTGTCGTTGATGGAAGGTATGTGTCACTGAGGTTCCTGGCCTTGGTGGAGTAAGAGCCAGTTTTTATGTGTCAGCAGCAGTTGTTGTTTGACACCTATCTATTTAGTACACCAAAAGAGAAAAACAGGGCTAGCACTCAATGATATTATATACAAACTTTATTAGCGTCTCCATACGAGACAAATGACAATAAAATACACATAGGGAACAGTATGATGGTGAAAGGAGAGCACACAAGATGACATGGAGCACGACTGAGGGCTAATCCTGAAATGGCGGATGAATTCAAACAATAAATATGTAACTATAGCATATATTATGCATATGGGCCAAACAAGATGTTACAAATACATATACTCAGGCAGAACTATAAAAACTAAGTAGAAATATCATACATTGTACAGGAGATATAAATATAAAGTGCATAGTGCAAATGTCACAAAGTACATAGATAGCTAAAGCTGGATAGTTCAATACAAAGCCATAAACAATACCTGTGTGGTGCTCCAGCAACCCCAACGTACGTTTCACACAGGTATTTTTTATGGCTTTGTATTGAACTATCCAGCTTTAGCTATCTATGTACTTTGTGACATTTGCACTATGCACTTTATATTTATATCTCCTGTTCAGTGTATGATATTTCTACTTAGTTTTTATAGTTCTGCCTGAGTATATGTATTTGTAACATCTTGTTTGGTCCATATGCATAATATATGCTATATTTACATATTTATTGTTTGAATTCATCCGCCATTTCAGGATTAGCCCTCAGTCGTGCTCCATGTCATCTTGTGTGCTCTCCTTTCACCATCATACTGTTCCCTATGTGTATTTTATTGTCATTTTTCTCGTATGGAGACGCTAATAAAGTTTATATATAATATCATTGAGTGCTAGCCCTGTTTTTCTCTTTTGGTGTACTACTATACGTGCTGGCTTTGCACGGGTACTCACTATTGTGAGTCATTTATTATTGGTGCTTATTACCTATCTATTTAGTATAGCTGTAATAGCTGATCCGAGACGGCTCTTACTGGGAGTAGTCAAAGTACTGGGTGTGTGACTACTCCACACGTTCTAGGCCGGCTCTTGACTGGCCTATAGTAAACCCAGCCGGCAGTGTCATCTGGGTGTGATTACCTCTCTCTCTGACAGAGGAGCTCTGGCAATCGCTGGATTGGGATCTGAGCCATATACTAGGCTGGAGGCCTGAGTTTGGGAGGTCTGCTCTGTCCTGAGAAATGCCGATCAGGTGTGAACTGACACCTAGGATAACAGGTGACTGTGTTGTTGTATGAACTGTCTAGGTGTGAACGAACACCAAAACTGCAAATGGACTGTCGTACTGTTTTGTTGCCATAAGTGTGATTAAAACACAGAAGTTTTTTTCACTTACAAACTGGTCTTTGCCTCTATACTGCTTCTGCTTGTCCTGTCTACCAGAGCGAATACCCACAATATATATATACCATATATATATATATACAGTGGGATGCGAAAGTTTGGGCAACCTTGTTAATCGTCATGATTTTCCTGTATAAATCGATGGTTGTTACGATAAAAAATGTCAGTTAAATATATCATATAGGAGACACACACAGTGATATTTGAGAAGTGAAATGAAGTTTATTGGATTTACAGAAAGTGTGCTATAATTGTTTAAACAAAATTAGGCAGCTGCATAAATTTGGGCACCACAAAAAAGAAATGAAATCAATATTTAGTAGATCCTCCTTTTGCAGAAATTACAGCCTCTAAACGTTTCCTGTAGGTTCCAATGAGAGTCTTGATTCTGGTTGAAGGTATTTCGGACCATTCCTCTTTACAAAGCATCTTTAGTTCATTCAGGTTTGATGGCTTCCGAGCATGGACAGCTCTCTTTAAGTCACACCACAGATTTTTTATTATATTCAGGTCTGGGGACTGAGATGGCCATTCCAGAACGTTGTACTTGTTCCTCTGCATAAATGCCTTAGTGGATTTTGAGCAGTGTTTAGGGTCGTTGTCTTGTTGAAAGATCCAGTCCCGGCGCAGCTTCAGCTTTGTCACTGATTCCTGGACATTGGTCTCCAGAATCTGCTGATACTGAGTGGAATCCATGTGTCCCTCAACTTTGACAAGATTCCCAGTCCCTGCACTGGCCACACAGCCCCACAGCATGATGGAACCACCACCATATTTTACTGTAGGTAGCAGGTGTTTTTCTTGGAATGCTGTGTTCTTTTTCCTCCATGCATAACGCCCCTTGTTATGGCCAAAAAACTCAATTTTAGTTTCATCAGTCCATAGCACCTTATTCCAAAATGAAGCTGGCTTGTCCTAATGTGCTTTAGCCCACCTCAAGCGGCACTTTTTGTGCTGTGGGTGGAGAAAAGGCTTCCTCTGCATCACTCTCGCATACAGCATCTCCTTGTGTAAAGTGCGCCGAATGGTTGAACGATGCACAGTGACTCCATCTGCAGCAAGATGATGTTGTAGGTCTTTGGTGCTGGTCTGTGGGTTGACTCTGACTGTTCTCACCATTCGTCGCTTCTGTCTATCCGAGATTTTTCTTGAACTGAGCCTGTGGTCTTCCATTTCCTCAATATGTTCCTAAATGTGGAAACAGACAGCTGAAATCTCTGAGACAGCTTTCTGTATCCTTCCGCTAAACCATGATGGTGAACAATCTTTGTCTTCAGGTCATTTGAGAGTTGTTTTGAGACACCCCATGTTGCTACTCTTCAGAGAAAATTAAAAGAGGAGGAAAACTTACAATTGACCCCCTTAAATCCTCTTTCTCATAATTGGATTCACCTGTGTATGTAGGTCAGGGGTCACTGAGCTTACCAAGACAATTTGAGTTCCAATAATTAGTTCTAAAGGTTTTGGAATCAATAAAATGACAACAGTGCCCAAATTTATGCACCTGCCTAATTTTGTTTAAACAATTATAGCACACTTTCTGTAAATCCAATAAACTTCATTTCACTTCTCAAATATCACTGTGTGTGTCTCCTATATGATATATTTAACTGAAACTTTTTATCGTAACAACCAACGATTTATACAGGAAAATCATGACGATTAACAAGGTTGCCCAAACTTTGGCATCCCGCTGTATATACAGTACAGACCAAAAGTTTGGACACACCTTCTCATTCAAAGAGTTTTCTTTATTTTCATGACTATGAAGGCATCAAAACTATGAATTAACACATGTGGAATTATATACATAACAAACAAGTGTGAAACAACAGAAAATATGTCATATTCTAGGTTCTTCAAAGTAGCCACCTTTTGCTTTGATTACTGCTTTGCACACTCTTGGCATTCTCTTGATGAGCTTCAAGAGGTAGTCCCCTGAAATGGTTTTCACTTCACAGGTGTGCCCTGTCAGGTTTAATAAGTGGGATTTCTTGCCTTATAAATGGGGTTGGGACCATCAGTGGCGTTGAGGAGAAGTCAGGTGGATACACAGCTGATAGTCCTACTGAATAGACTGTTAGAATTTGTATTATGGCAAGAAAAAAGCAGCTAAGTAAAGAAAAACGAGTGGCCATCATTACTTTAAGAAATGAAGCTCAGTCAGTCAGCCGAAAAATTGGGAAAACTTTGAAAGTAAGGGCTATTTGACCATGAAGGAGAGTGATGGGGTGCTGCGCCAGATGACCTGGCCTCCACAGTCACCGGACCTGAACCCAATCGAGATGGTTTGAACAGTCTTGAAGGAGTTCCCAGAGATGCTTAGCACTTGTTGGCCCTTTTGCCTTCACTCTGCGGTCCAGCTCACCCCAAACCATCTCGATTGGGTTCAGGTCCGGTGACTGTGGAGGCCAGGTCATCTGGCGCAGCACCCCATCACTCTCCTTCATTGTCAAATAGCCCTTACTTTCAAAGTTTTCCCAATTTTTCGGCTGACTGACTGACCTTCATTTCTTAAAGTAATGATGGCCACTCGTTTTTCTTTACTTGCTGCTTTTTTCTTGCCATAATACAAATTCTAACAGTCTATTCAGTAGGACTATCAGCTGTGTATCCACCTGACTTCTCCTCAATGCCACTGATGGTCCCAACCCCATTTATAAGGCAATAAATCCCACTTATTAAACCTGACAGGGCACACCTGTGAAGTGAAAACCATTTCAGGGGACTACCTCTTGAAGCTCATCAAGAGAATGCCAAGAGTGTGCAAAGCAGTAATCAAAGCAAAAGGTGGCTACTTTGAAGAACCTAGAATATGACATATTTTCAGTTGTTTCACACTTGTTTGTTATGTATATAATTCCACATGTGTTAATTCATAGTTTTGATGCCTTCAGTGTGAATCTACAATTTTCATAGTCATGAAAATAAAGAAAACTCTTTGAATGAGAAGGTGTGTCCAAACTTTTGGTCTGTACTGTATATATATATATATATATATATATATATAATGTTCCCCTGTAGCACCAGTATGTATATAATGCTCCTCCATTCCTCCCCAGTAGTGCCAAGTGTATATAATGATCTCCTTCCCCCCATCCCTGGTGCCCCCAGCAGTGTGGACATTTAGTATAAAAAAAAAAAAAAAACTGCTTCCCTCCCGTCCCCCCGCGAAGCAGACCACAGTTTTATCTGTGGCTTGTGTTGCTGCATCCCGATGCATGCTGTCCCAATGACATCACCACTCCTGTTCTGGGTCTCACGTGATGACGTCATCATGCGAGACCCAGAGCAGGAGGTTGCAGTGATGTCATTGCGGCTTTTTGCGCTGTTCTAATGCCTCACAGGCTTGAGGCCTAGGCTACTTTCACACTAGCGTTTTTGCTGGATCCGGCAGGGTTCAGCAAAAACGCTTCCGTTACTGATAATACAACCATCTGCATTCGTTGTGAACGGATCTGGTTGTATTATCTTTAACATAGCAGTGACGGATCCGTCATGAACTCCATTGAAAGTCAATGGAGGACGGATCAGTTTTCTATTGTGTCAGATTGACTTGCATTGTGGGTCATGACGGAAAGCAAACCGCAGCATGCTGCTCTCTGGTTTGAGAATAGAACGGAATGTATTTTGGAGCATTCCGTTCTGTTCAGTTACGTTTTGTCCCCATTGACAATGAATGGGGACAAAACGGAAGCGTTTTTTTCCAGTATTGAGACCCTATGACGGATCTCAATACTGGAAAATGGTAATGCTAGTGTGAAAGTAGCCCTAGCGGCCAGAAGCTTGTTGAGTTGAACAGCCATGAGTGCTCCCTCCTTTATGGGTAGCAAAGTGGCACCCTAGGCGGATGACTACCCTCCCCTATCCATCATCCCGACCCTAATTCAGAGCACATTACTGCAGGAGGTATAACAGGAGAGGACCATAACTCCCAGCATGTCTAAGCCATTATTATTTAATATCAGAGCACATTACAGGGGGACATATAAGAGGATGGGACTACATCAGAGTACATTACAAGAGGAGGTATAAAAAAGACTACAACTCCCAGCATGTCCAAGCAGTTATTATGTAATATCAGAGTACATTATAAGAGGAGGTATACAACTCCCAGCATATCCAGGGTGTTGTAATCTACCCTGATATTATATAATAATGGCCTGGACATGCTGAGAGTTGTAGTCCTCTCCTCTTATACCTCCTCTTGTAATGTACTCTGATATTACATAACAGGAGGTATAAGAGGAGAGGACTACAACTCCCAGCATTTCCCTGGCACTTACATTGAATCCATACTTTTTCACATTTATCAATGGTCTTCTTCTGCAATGGCCAGGATTGGTTAAAGTTCTGTATTGTCGTGACGCCAATTGCAGCATGCGCAGGGTACTACCCCAGGGCCCTCCCAAGGTGTTATAACGCACGTCCCAGGTTAGGAATGCCAGAGTGGTGTAATGGCCTATAATGTCTCTATAGGGTGGTGATAATTGTGTCAACGGTGTCTCCTACCTGGGTACGGCTGGACTCCTGGCTCCTGGCTTACTTGCAATAAATTTGAGGGTAGTGATAGTAGGAGTAATAGAGGAATTTTGCAGCAGAAATGATGTCCAGACCTTTAGATGAAGTTCAAACGTTTCTTTGCTGAAGATAACTTGTATCCAAGCAGTATACAGCTTTGGTCTCTGGTCCCAGCAGGTTTTGGCAATCATTGGCAGGAATAAATGCTTCTGCTTTAAGTGTGAGCTTGCAGGATTAGTCATCTGCTCGGTAGCTCTCTAACTGTGACAGGAATTAATCTTCTGTACTTTTCTATAATTTCTGCTCTGTGGGGACAGACTAGCTGAGGAAGAATGGCTTCTCCTAGGTCTCTGGACTTACCTTACAGAAGGATTCTCAGGGGATGCTTTGTTCCTGGAACTCTAGAGATTGTCTGTGGTTTCTGCTTCTTTTCATTCATCTGAGGCTGAAGTTGCTTAGGCTGGGTATATGATCAAGTCTCAGCCGAGACAAGATCCTTGCTGTCTTTCCTCTCCTGAACGCTATCACACAGCCTTCCCCAACAGGGGTGGCTGGCACACTGACACTAACTTCCTTCTCCACCCATGCTGCAGGACGTGGGAACAGCCCACTTCGCTCACAGAGGGGGATCTAAGCTGGAATAATCCATTCCAGCCTAGATGCACTAAACTGGGACTTGTACCTTGCCAATGGAGTTGCTGCCACCTGCTGTTGAACCTGGAAAATTACAGGGACATTTATATTTAACATGGTTTTAGATGCACATATGTGAGGACATAATATACATTACATCAGATGACAATATACAGGCTCTTAGAAGACAGTAGCGGGGTAGAGGCGTGTAGTAACACAACTCTGGGGTGTTACACTTCTTCTTCATTTCTTTACTGCTGAGCTCCGCCTCCTGGTCTAGTCACATGATGGTGAGGTCATCACAGGTCCTTCATCCCCTCTTCTCTGCTGAGCTCCGCCTCCTTCATCTGACATTATCGCAGGTCCTGTCAGCACTAGGTGATGATTTATATGTGAGGGAGGGGGCCTTACACTGCATTGTAAACTGCAGCTGTTCAGCTGTCCGCCCGTTTGCTTCCTGAGACTTTCAGCTGAACAGCAGCACTGAAGCAGGGGGCCCCTTAGACAATGGGGGCCCTGGGCAATTGCCCAGTTTGCCCCCCCTAACACCGGCCCTGAGGAAGGGGAAGCCATGACAAATGCTGGGCATCTGTAAAATGAGGATAACTATCCTCTATGAATTCCAAAAACTATAACCCTCAATTCCTGATACTATATATGAACAAATTCTGCACCGATTCTTATGGCCAAATATGCAATTATCCTTCACCAGCTTAAACATTATTTCCATATCGGAACTTAAATAATCCAGAAGTAATATGGACATCAAATTCACTGCCATATGTTAAATAGCAATTAATTTACGTATTCACATATGAGCAGCTGTTCTTTGTAATAGTTACCCAGATTCTACTGGGAAAACATTAATAATTTGACCTTAATTCACCTGGCATCTTGTCCTCTCCTGGGGGAAAAAAGCTATTGCCTTACCAAAAGTTACATAGTCCCACAGAATGAGGCTTCTTTCACATGAACGATATGAACTGTGTCAGGATCTGTTCAGGAAAAAACTGATGGTTTTGCAGACAAGTTCAATTAGCTTTGTCTACATTTGCGTTCAGTGTTTTTAGGTTTTGCATGTGGGTGCAATCAGTTTTGACATACGTTTTTCACGTGCATGAAAAATAAATAAATAACAATCTACATCTCCTAGCAACCATCAGTGAAAAACGTATTGTATCCGGATTACATCCGGGTGCAATGCATTTTTTATACAAGCCCCATTCACTTCTATGGAACCAGAGCTGCGTGAAAAACGCATAAAATAGAATGTACTGTGATTTTTTTCTGAATGCAGAAATGATGGTTGAAACACAGACCAATAAAAATGAATGGGTCAAAATTCAGATGCCATGTATTTGCTTCAGGCATCGCACCCGGACGGAAAACTGGCTCGTGTGAAAGAGGCCTTAAGGAATAGATTTATACTAAAATATATCTGTGGATTGCTTTTACTGTATGAAATTTCAAAAAATACATAGAAAAATATGCATATGGGGGAATAATTTAAATCACTCCCATTTCTTTATCAGCTGGCGATTTTATGGCAGATTTCACAGAAGGGAGATGCCCCCTGCTTCTTAATGAAATGCAGCTAGCTGTGCATCTGAAGCGGGGAATAATATGGCTGAAAGAGACATTAGGGAAGCCCAGAAAAGACATGTTCTTTCACAGTTATTATTGTACAAAGCCATTAGGCAAACATTTTTTGAAGACTTCTGATAGGCTGTGATGCTGTTAACAATATTTTGTGGTGGGGGTTGCTATTTATGCCATTTCTTATGTATTCTCTTTGGTTTATTGAAATGCGCAGTGTCTAATTGTGACCAACGCAAAGTTCCATCACTTTAAGGTCTTGTGCCCACAAATATATCATGCGTCAGTGCTGAACAGATCTGTAATGTGGCCAGAAAACTATCTATGGTGTATGAATTCATGCAATTAAGTGAAAAATATTGTGGCCTGCTCCACTGAGTACTGTATTATCCTTGTATTCTACCCTCCAAGCAATGATTTAAGGGACAATGTAGTGACTCGAAAAGTCTGGCATATGAAGAGGCTATGTTTTTCATGATATGGACTGGTATGGACTCTTTGTAAGCCATGTACCGGGGTGAGCTCCCCAGGATACAGCGAAGTCACGAACGAGGAAAGCAACTCCAACACCAGTTGTTGCTAACACAGTATTTTACTTAAACCTGGTAATGAACACGTCCACAGATGCTGGGAACATACAAAACATTTTCATACACCCAGCCAGAGACACTTGTGCTGCACAGTGTGGCGCCCTCCAGTGGATTCTGGAGTTAATACCTGTAATTTACCTACTGGCGGGCTGAAATAGACCAGCCGTGCATTACCTGTTATTACCCTAAAGTCAGGTACAACAGTTTGGTTGCATGGTACGGGCTATCCTGCGGTATAGCACAATGGATTACAATCTTATTATACTCCATAGTATTTCCCCTCCAATAACTCGCCATATAGCATGTACCTTTAGTGTTTCTTCTGAGTAAACGCAAGCTAGCTTGAGTTTGTGGTGAAGCTTCTCAGCTCTCAGGTATGAACTGACATTTTAAATGTGAAGTACTTGTTATGAGCAGTTAATAATCATTGTAGCCTTACACAATCAGAGACCCTAACTAACTGACTACAGGCATGGTCTCAGTCTCTAGGATTCTAGGCGCCAACACTGTAATTAGGTGCGTGCACGATCAGTGTTACCAACCCGGGTCTGCTCTGCATCAGCTAGAGAATGTGAATCGAACAAAGGCTTCTCTAACAATCGTGTGGTACTGCAGTGTATGTTGCTTTGCTCCTCAGCTGTCATAAGTGTTCCTGGCAGCAATTCTCCTTCCCCTGGACACAATCAGCTTCACTTGGCTGTGCAGCTCCGGTCACTGAAGGGTGCTCCCACACCTGGATGTTGATGTATTCTCTCCTCACACAGGTCCTTAGTGTTTCTCTCAGCCTCACTCTAAAATGGCCGCTGCATCACTTCCTTCTCCAGGCTTTCGTTTAACCCCTTAAGGACATAGGGCGTACAGGTACTCCCTTGTGCCCTGGTACTTAAGGACACAGGGCGTACATGTACGACCTGTGTATTTTCGATCACTGCCGTGCGGCTGGCAGTGATCGGAACCCGGTGCCTGCTCAAATCATTGAGCAGGCACCTAGGCTAAATGCGCGGGGGGCCCCGTGACCCCCCCATGTCGGCGATTGCGGCAAACTGCAGGTCAATTCAGACCTGCGGTTTGCTGCGATTTCTGCAGTTTCTGATCCGCGGGGATCAGAAACTTTAGTATTCCTAAAATATGTCTGTATCTCCCCCCCTGCACCCCTGAGTGATTTTAGCCCGGTGGGAGGTGCAGGGGGAGGGTTGCAGGCGGTGCGGCAGGCGGGATAGCGATCCCCCGCCCGCCTCCCTTTGAATAATCGTTGGTGGTTAGTGGGTATACCAGGGTGCCAGCACATTGCTGACACCCTGGTATAAACGGCTGACATCTGCGATGCGATGTCAGCCGTTTAACCCTTTCCATACCGCGGTCCGTACGGACCGCTGTATGGAAAAGGTTAACAGCTCAGGGAGCTCCCTCCCTCTCCCATCGGGGGGCTGCTGTGCCTTTGCAGCCCCCCGATGGAGAGGGAGAGAGCCCCCAGACAGCCCCCCGACAGCCCCATCCTTACCCTTCCCCGTCTGCGCAGTTCTGGCCACTACTGAGCAGATGGGGAAAGGTTCCCATGGCAACAGGACGTCTTCTCAGGCATCCTGCTGTCCATGGTGCTGAACAGATCTGTGCTAAAGGCATAGATCTGTTCAGACAAAGTGTAAAATACAGTACAAAACACTATATAGTGTACTGTACTGTATTATACAGACATCAGACCCACTGGATCTTCAAGAACCAAGTGGGTCTGGGTCAAGAAAATGTAAAAAAAGTGAAAAAAGTTAAAAAAAACACATTTATTACTGAATAAAAATAAAAAAAATAAAATACACTACACATATTAGGTATCGCCGCGTCCGTAACGACCTGATCTATAAAACGGTCATGTTACTTTACCCGAACGGTGAACACCATAAAAATAAAAAATAAAAAACTATGATAAAATTGAAATTTTGCCCACCTTACTTCCCAAAAAAGGTAATAAAAGTGATCAAAAAAGTTGCATGTACGCCAAAATTGTAACAATCAAACCGTCATCTCATCCCGCAAAAAAAATACCCTACCCAAGATAATCGCCCAAAACTGAAAAAACTATGGCTCTTAGACTATGGAAACACTAAAACATGATTTTTTTTGTTTCAAAAATGAAATCATTGTGTAAAACTTACATAAATAAAAAAAATTGTATACATATTAGGTATCACCGCATCCGTGACAACCTGATCTATAAAATTACCACATGATCTAACCTGTCAGATGAATGTTGTAAATAACAAAAAAAAAACGCTGCCAAAAAAGCGATTTCTTGTTACCTTGCCGCACAAAAAGTGTAATATAGAGCAACCAAAAATCATATGTACCCTAAACTAGTACCAGAAAAACTGCCACCCTATCCCGTAGTTTCTAAAATGGGGTCACTTTTTGGGAGTTTCTACTCTAGGGGTGTATCAGAAGGGCTTCAAATGGGACATGGTGTCAAAAAAACCAGTCCAGCAAAATCTGCCTTCCAAAAACCGTATGGCATTCCTTTCCTTCTGCGCCCTGCCGTGTGCCCGTACAGCAGTTTACGATCACATATGGGGTGTTTCTGTAAACTACAGAATCAGGGCCATAAATAATGAGTTTTGTTTGGCTGTTAACCCTTGCTTTGTAACTGGAAAAAAAAATAAAAAATGGAAAATCTGCCAAAAATGTGAAATTTTTAAATTGTATCTCTATTTTCCATTAAATCTTGTGCAACACCTAAAGGGTTAACGACGTATGTAAAATCTGTTTTGAATACCTTGAGGGGTGTAGTTTCTTAGATGGGGTCACTTTTAGGGAGTTTCTACTCTAGGGGTGCATCAGGGGGTTTCAAATGGGACATGGTGTAAATAAACCAGTCCATAAAAATCAGCCTTTCAAAAACCAAACGGCGCACCTTTCACTCTACGCCCCGCTGTGTGGCCGTACAGTAGTTTAAGGCCACATATTGGGTGTTTCTGTAAACGGCAGAGTCAGGGCAATAAAGATACAGTCTTGTTTGGCTGTTAACCCTTGCTTTGTTAGTGGAAAAAAATGGGTTAAAATGAAAAATTTTACAAAAAAATGAAATTCTCAAATTTCCTCCCCATTTGCCAATAACTCTTGTGCAACACCTAAAGGGTTAACAACATATGCAAAATCAGTTTTGAATACCTTGAGGGGTGTAGTTTCTTAGATGGGGTCATTTTTGGGTGGTTTCTATTATGTAAGCCTCGCAAAGTGACTTCAGACCTGAACTGGTCCCTAAAAATTTAGTTTTTGTAAATTTCTGAAAAATCTAAAGATTTGCTTCTAAACTTCTAAGCCTTATAACATCCCCAAAAAATAAAATATAATTCCCCAAATAATTCAAACATGAAGTTGGCATATGGGGAATGTAAAGTCATCACAATTTTTGGGGGTATTACTATGTATTATAGAAGTAGAGAAACTGAAACTTAGAAATTTGCAAATTTTTCCAAATTTTTTGTAAATTAGGTATTTTTTTGTGCAAAAAAATAATTTTTTGGACTTCATTTTACCAGTGTCATGAAGTACAATATGTGACGAAAAAACTATCTCAGAATGGCCTGGATAAGTCAAAGCGTTTTAAAGTTATTAGCACTTAAAGTGACACTGGTCAGATTTGCAAAAAATGGCCTGGTCCTAAGGTGAAATAAGGCTGTGTCCTTAAGGGGTTAACTCCACCCCTGAGAGTTTCCAACATCACATGAAACACAGTCTGTTGCTGTACTTAGGGAACAGCGCCATCTTGTGCAAACAGCACATTGTCAGTGCAGATCATTTAACTTATATTCACAAACACATAATTCACACAATGAGAGCTGTTTCCCCATCTCACATATTTATGCTACTGTACAGGACCCATACACACTGTAAGGAAATTGGACCCTAGCTAGATACCCCAGGTACTGGACTTCGGTGGTCAGCTTGGTTTAAGTCTTATCTGGCGCCAGAAGAATGAACTTGTCAGATACAACACAAACACGGGTCTGTTCAAATTCACTCAGATTTTATTGTCCTTCAGTTCAGCCTTTTATTAGGCAGAGAGTATAATTTACATAGTAACAGCATTAACCAATCATATGTAGACACATATAGGCCGGTAAACATTAAGCCGGAATGACCTTGTAAAGCGTGACTGTCTTCACAAAAATTTAGGAATTTCAAGAAACTGTCCAAGGACAGGGAAAGAGACCCAAATTCCAGTGGGGGAACTTGAAACAGTGCATGAACAAGATGCTATCACAATACATATTGTTAGAACAGACAAAATGGAGTCACATACAGTCATGTGAAAAAATTAGGACACCCTTTGAAAGCATGTGGTTTTTTGTAACATTTTTAATAAATGGTTATTTCATCTCCGTTTCAACAATACAGAGAGATTAAAGTAATCCAACTAAACAAAGAAAACTGAAGAAAAGTCTTTTCAAGATCTTCTGTAAATGTCATTCTACAAAAATGCCTATTCTAACTGAGGAAAAAGATAGGACACCCTCACATGTATTCCCTCTTAAATTGGCTCAGATCTCACACAGGTATATCACACCAGGTGCACATAATTAGTAGATCGTTACTCTGCATGTTGAATGAGGCTTGCCCTATTTAAACCTCAGACATTTAGTTTGGTGTGCTCCTGACTGTTGAAGTGAGAGTGAGCACCATGGTGAGAGCAAAAGAGCTGTCAGAGGACTTCAGAAAAAAGATTGTAGCAGCCTATGAGTCTGGGAAGGGATTTAAAAAGATCTCAAAAGATTTTGAAATCAGCCATTCCACTGTCCGGAAGATAGTCTACAAGTGGAGGGCTTTCAGAACAACTGCCAACATGCCCAGGACTGGTCGCCCCAGCAAGTTCACCCCAAGAGCAGACCGCAAGATGCTAAAAGAGGTATCCAAAAACCCTAAAGTGTCATCTCGAGAACTACAGCAGGCTCTGGCTACTGTTGATGTAGAAGTACATGCCTCTACAATCAGAAAGAGACTGTACAAGTTTAACTTGCATGGGAGGTGTGCAAGGAGGAAACCTTTGCTTTCCAAGAGAAACATCGAGGCCAGACTGACATTTGCCAGCGATAAAGTTGACAAAGACCAGGACTTCTGGAATAATGTTCTTTGGACAGATGAGTCCAAAATTGAATTATTTGGACACAACAGCAGAGGACATGTTTGGCGTAAACCAAACACAGCATTCCAAGAAAAGAACCTCATACCAACTGTGAAGCATGGAGGTGGAAGTGTCATGGTTTGGGGCTGCTTTGCTGCAGCAGGACCTGGTCAGCTCACCATCATAGAATCCACGATGAATTCTACTGTGTATCAGAAGGTGCTTGAAGAACATGTGAGACCATCAGTTAGAAAATTAAAGCTGAAGCGGAACTGGACCATGCAACATGACAATGACCCAAAACATACTAGTAAATCAACCAAAGATTGGCTGAAAAAGAAGAAATGGAGAGTCCTGGAATGGCCAAGTCAAAGTCCAGATTTGAATCCCATTGAGATGCTGTGGGGTGACTTGAAAAGGGCTGTACGTGCAAGAAACCCCTCAAACATCTCACAGCTGAAAAAGTTCTGCATTGAGGAGTGGGGTAAAATTTCCTCAGACCGATGTCGAAGACTGGTAGATGGCTACAAGAACCGTCTCACTGCAGTTATTTCAGCCAAAGGAGGTAACACTCGCTATTAGGGGCAAGGGTGTCCTATCTTTTTCCTCAGTTAGAATAGGCATTTTTGTAGAATGACATTTACAGAAGATCTTGAAAAGACTTTTCTTCAGTTTTCTTTGTTTAGTCGGATTACTTTAATCTCTCTGTATTGTTGAAACGGAGATGAAATAACCATTTATTAAAAATGTTACAAAAAACCACATGCTTTCAAAGGGTGTCCTAATTTTTTCACAAGACTGTATATCCCTTCAATCCCCTCTTAGAACCTTATATATTTTATATTATATGGTTCTTTCTTCTTTCTTCTGTCTATATATTGTCACGGGGTTCCGAAGGTGCACTCGGTCCCCCATCGCCCGCAGACCTGTTGCTTAGCTTTGGGAATGAGGATCTGTGTTTGACCTCATTCCCAGGGCGGCTTTACTAGCTGGGTGGCTCCCTGCTCCTAAGTCTGCCTTGAGCGCCGAGCTGATCACTCGGTGCTCGACTGGTTGGTCTGTCGGTCATGTGACGCTGGCCACGTCACATGACCCTCACTCGCCACTATAAATACAGGCAGCCTGCTGGCTACAGGTTGCCTGTTAATTTCTAGGTTCCTGGCTATTTGTTGGACTGCTGAATACTTACCTTATCCTGTTCCTTGACCATCCTTTTGCCTGATCCTCCTGTACTGCGCATCCGTCCTGGTATTGTGACCTCGGCTCCCACCTGACTACTCTCTTAGGACTCCTCTTGTACTTCTCTGCTCTCCTGGTATTTGACCCCGGCTTCTCCTGACCATTCTTTGCTTAATCCTTTGTACTTTGTAGCTTTCCTGGTATTGACTCGGTCCGTTCACGTCCTGTTGTTTGTCTGTCTGTCATCCCTGCACTTATTCCAAGTTAGGGATTGCCGTCCAGTTGTCCCCTGTCATTAGGACTCGTGAGGCAAGTAGGCAGGGCCAGGGGTAAGGGTGGAGCGCAGTGGTCACTTCCCTCCCCCCCTGTGTGTGTGTGTGTGTACGCGACCGTTACAGATTAACAGGCCCAATAACCACTGTATTATGAATCCTCTGGTGACCCTGACTGACTATGTCTCTAATCTGACGCAGATGGTGCAGGAGTTAGGGGAAAAACTCAGCTCTTTTGAGTTAGGGCAAGGCTCTTCCACTCCTCAGGCCTCCAGTCCGCATTTTGAGCCCCAGATTAAGCTCCCAGAAACCTTTTCTGGAGACCGGAAGAAGTTTCTCTCTTTTAAGGAGAGTTGCAAACTTTACTTCCGTTTGCGCCCCGTGTCCTCTGGGCCCGAGAGTCAACGCGTGGGCATTATCATTTCCCGATTACAGGGTGATCCCCAGGACTGGGCGTTCTCTTTACCTGCTGGCGCCAGTTGTTTATATTCTGTGGAGGGGTTCTTTCAGGCCCTAGGTACCCTCTATGATGAACCAGACAGGGCTCTAGTAGCCGAGACGGCTCTAAAGGCACTGGTTCAGGGCAATTTACCAGCGGAGGATTATTGCACCCAATTCAGAAGGTGGTGTGTCCCCTCAGGATGGAACGAACCAGCCCTGAAGAGTCAGTTCAGGTCAGGTCTGTCTGATAAATTAAAGGATCTTCTGGTCAGTTATCAACTTCCAGAGACCTTAGAGGAGATGATGATCCTTGTTGTCCGACTTGACCGACGGGTTAGAGAGAGACGACAGGAACAACAGTTCTCTTCCCAGATGGTGGTCCAGCCAGAGGCCTATCCCAGAGACAATGCTGAGGTCTCCACCGAGGAACCCATGCAGGTTGGCATGACCCGAGGGAATCTTCGCCGCAGACGTGGAGAATGCTTTTACTGTGGAGATTCTGACCATTGGATCAACCAGTGTCCTAAGAAGGTCCTCTCTGTCTCAGTCTCCTAAGGCAAGGCAACCTAAAGACCAGGTACACCCTGAATTTTCTAAATGTAAGCTTTCGGTACCCATTACGATTTCTCTGGGAGTAGATAAATGGCCGGGTAAGGCCTTTATTGATTCTGGCTCAGCGGCTAGCTTTATTGACTCTGAGTATGCTGTAAGATTGGGTATTTCTATGTTTGCCTTACCAACTCCTATCCATGTCATGGCTATTGATGCTACTCCTCTTATTGGTGGTACGGTGAGCTTATGTACCTCGGAGATTCCTCTAACCGTGGGTGTGTGCCACTCAGAGAGATGTTCACTTCTAGTCCTGGAGAACCTACCTGCTGAGGTGGTACTAGGGTTGCCTTGGCTCCGACTACATAACCCCACTATAGATTGGTCCAATGGGGAGTTGGTGAGATGGGGGCCTAAGTGTGACTCGTGCCTGTCCGTGGTACAGGCTGGGGTCTCAGTAAAGTCTGATACTTTACCCTCTGTTGTTAGAGAATATTCTGATGTATTCTCATCACCAACCCCGGAGGTTCTACCCCCCCACAGACCTTATGATTGTACCATAGAGCTAGTAGAGGGGGCCAAGTTTCCTAAAGGACAAATTTATAATCTTTCTATGCCCGAACGCAAGGCCATGGAAGATTATATTAAGGAGAGCCTTGGTAAAGGGCATATTAGACCTTCTGTCTCTCCTATGGGGGCGGGGTTTTTCTTCGTTAAGAAAAAAGATGGTGGTCTTAGGCCATGTATCGATTACCGGAGATTAAATAAAATCACTGTCCAGAATAGATACTCCCTCCCATTGATTCCGGATTTATTTAACCAGGTCCTGGGGGCAACCTGGTTTTCCAAAATTGACCTGAAAGGGGCATACAATCTAATCCGAATCAAGGAGGGAGACGAATGGAAGACGGCGTTCAATACTCCGGTAGGACACTTTAAATATCAGGTGATGCCTTTTGGACTCAGCAATGCCCCAGCTGTGTTCCAAAACTTCATGAATGACATTCTTAGGGAGTTTTTAGGTAAATTTGTTATTGTCTATCTTGACGACATTTTGATATTCTCTCCTGACTTCGAATCCCATGTGTCTCATTTTAGACAAGTATTAGAGGTGTTGAGGGAGAATCAGCTATCCGCTAAACAAGAGAAATGTGTCTTTGGTGTGCAGGAGATTCTGTTTCTAGGGCATGTTCTGACTCCTCACGCCTTCAAGATGGATCCTGGTAAGGTACTAGCAATTAAGGAATGGGTAAGACCTTCATCCTTAAAGGCCTTACAACGGTTCTTAGGTTTCGCCAATTACTATCGTAAATTTATTATGAATTTTTCCGTAATTGCTAAACCGTTGACCGACCTTACTAAGAAAGGGGTGGATTTGGAGAATTGGTCTACTGAGGCCATTTCTTCATTAGAAAAATTAAAAAAGGCATTCAGTAGCGCTCCCATTCTGATCCACCCTGATCAGGAGAAACCTTTTATTGTGGAGGTGGATGCGTCCGAGGACGGCGCAGGAGCAGTCCTTTCACAAGGTCCTGCTAGCCTCACTAATCTGAGACCATGTGCCTTCTTCTCCAGGAAATTCTCTCCCACGGAGAGAAACTACGACATAGGGAATAGGGAGCTGCTGGCCATTAAATGGGCATTTGAGGAGTGGAGGCATTTTCTGGAGGGGGCAAGGCATTGTGTAACTGTTGTCACTGACCATAAAAACCTTATGTTTCTCGAGTCTGCTAAGAGGTTGAATCCCCGTCAAGCCAGATGGGCTCTGTTTTTTACTCGTTTTGATTTTTCCATCACGTTCAAGTAAAAATGTGAAGGCGGACGCATTATCTCGGAGCTTCCAGGCTTTTCAACCTACTGAGGTACCACCTGAATCCATCCTACCAGCAAAAATCTTCTTAGCAGTTCTTACCCAGGATATCTCGGCTCGCATTAGGTCGGAACAACATCTGGCACCGGTATCCACCCCAACAGATAAGTTGTTTGTTCCCGTACAATTTCGTCTCCAGCTGTTGGGTGAGTGTCACGATTCTGCCTTTTGTGGACATCCGGGTGTTGAGGGCACTAAGGATCTGGTTTCTAGATCTTATTGGTGGCCCACTCTAACTAGGGATGTCAAGTCCTATGTGTCAGCCTGTGAGGTTTGTGCCAGGTCCAAGACACCTAGGACTCGCCCTGCTGGTAACCTACGACCCCTACCCATTCCCAGTAGACCCTGGTCCCATATCTCGATGGACTTTATAACTGACCTACCGCCGGCGGAGGGTAAGACTGTAGTGTGGGTAGTGGTGGATAGGTTTAGCAAGATGGTCCATTTCATTCCCCTGTCTAAACTTCCGAATGCCAAAACCCTGGCGTCTATTTTTGTAAAGGAAATTGTTCGATTGCATGGTATCCCGGAAAATATTGTTTCTGACAGCGGTGTGCAGTTTGTGTCCAAATTCTGGAGGGCCTTCTGTCAAAAATGTAAAATTTCATTGTCTTTTTCCTCTGCCTACCACCCTGAGAGTAATGGGCAGACTGAACGCCTTAATCAGTCTGTCGAACAATTCTTGAGGTCGTATGTTGCTGATGACCAGCAATTATGGGTGAAATTTCTTCCATTGGCTGAATTTGCTTTGAATAACCGTGTCAATTCTTCCGCTGGGGTCTCCCCTTTCTTTTGTAACCATGGTTTTCATCCCCGTTTTCATTCTGGGTCGTCCGTCTCCTCCTCTAACACTGAAGCGGATAAACTCTCCTCCGAACTGTGCACAGTTTGGGCCCGGGTTCAATCGAACCTAGAAAAGGCTCAATGTTCTCAGAAACTCAAGGCCGATAGGAGACGTTCAAGGGGGGTAAACTTTCAGGTTGGGGATAAAGTATGGTTGTCCTCCAAGAATCTATCTCTCAAGGTAACTTCTAAAAAATTTGCTCCTCGTTTTATTGGACCATATAGGATCACGGAAGTGATTAACCCGGTATCTTTTAGGTTGGAGCTGCCCGAGTCATTCCACATTCATAATGTGTTCCATAAATCTCTGCTTAAAAAATATTTTGAACCGGTAGTACCATCAAAAGCCTCGCCTCCGCCGGATCTTGTTAATGATGTCGAGTATGTGGTGTCTAAAATAGTGGATGTCCGGAAGGTGCGTAATTCCTTGCAGTACCTGATTCACTGGAAGGGGTATGGACCTGAAGAGAGATCTTGGGTACCTGCCAGGGAGGTTCATGCTCCTAGACTTGTTCGTAAATTTCATTTAGAACACCCTGAAAAGCCATCTCCTGAAGTCTTGGGTCCGGTGGCCCCTCGTAAAAGGGGGGGTACTGTCACGGGGTTCCGAAGGTGCACTCGGTCCCCCATCGCCCGCAGACCTGTTGCTTAGCTTTGGGAATGAGGATTTGTGTTTGACCTCATTCCCAGGGCGGCTTTACTAGCTGGGTGGCTCCCTGCTCCTAAGTCTACCTTGAGCGCCGAGCTGATCACTCGGTGCTCGACTGGTTGGTCTGTCGGTCATGTGACGCTGGCCACGTCACATGACCCTCACTCCCCACTATAAATACAGGCAGACTGCTGGCTACAGGTTGCCTGTTAATTTCTAGGTTCCTGGCTATTTGTTGGACTGCTGAATACTTACCTGATCCTGTTCCTTGACCATCCTTTTGCCTGATCCTCCTGTACTGCGCATCCGTCCTGGTATTGTGACCTCGGCTCCCACCTGACTACTCTCTTAGGACTCCTCTTGTACTTCTCTGCTCTCCTGGTATTTGACCCCGGCTTCTCCTGACCATTCTTTGCTTAATCCTTTGTACTTTGTAGCTTTCCTGGTATTGACTCGGTCCGTTCACGTCCTGTTGTTTGTCTGTCTGTCATCCCTGCACTTATTCCAAGTTAGGGATTGCCGTCCAGTTGTCCCCTGTCATTAGGACTCGTGAGGCAAGTAGGCAGGGCCAGGGGTAAGGGTGGAGCGCAGTGGTCACTTCCCTCCCCCCCTGTGTGTGTGTGTACGCGACTGTTACATATATCTTCAGATATTTCATGTATCCACTGGGTGTGTTATCCTTATTATTGGGGGTTGGTGGGGGGATGGCCTGGTAGAAAGAGGCTGTGGCGTAAGTAACTCCTTTTTCTAATAATCTCCTGATACATGGTATTATACATAGTGAAAATGCAGCAATAATAATGATTACAAGGATAATAATGCCTAGTTGTGCTAACGCCTGCTTCCAATTAGTAAACCAACCAAAATACTGATCCCAGGGATTTGTAATACCTGATTTTCTTTTCAATTCAACGGTCAAATCCTCCAGTTTCTGTATAGCTATGGTTACCTTACCATTGGGACCTGTGTTATTAGGTATGAAGGTGCAGCATGATGTGGGATCTGCGAGCACCTTGCATACCCCACCTTTTTCTGCCAATATCATATCTAAAACCATTCTGTTCTGGAATGTCATTATGGAGTCAGCTTGGAGCTGCTCTGCAATCCCTTGCATTGCATCCCTTGTGTAATTTACAAACCTTTGTTGGTTGTAGTAGATGTAATTAATCCAGTCTACATTTTTATTTACTGTGATTATAGGAATGATTGATTCAAAACCTACAGCTACTTGATTTCTGGCCTTGAACTCATCAGGGACCCCTCTTGGGACCCCTAGTGCATCTATGTACACATGTGGATCGAAACTACCTTTAGGTATTGATCTCTTTAACCTATTTGTAGCAAAGTCTACGTGTTCCTCCACTTCAGTGAATATGTGAATGTTCATAATAGCTTTTGCCAAGGCGCATTCTCCTTTCCATTTTCCCTCCAATCTGGACCTTATTTTACCATCGCCGCAGATCCAGTAGATGTCCCCTATTGAAAATACCTGGTTTTGAGTGAGTGACATATTTACAGAACTATAATTAGCACAATACCCCTCTGTAAAAAAAATTTGATTCACACCTTCATTTCCTCCCTTATAACAGGTGTAGTTGTCTGGGTAAATATGTATACCTGCCCCCGGGTGTGGGGTTTTTGTCAACAAAGGGTATTTTGTTTTCCAGGTTTTACAAGAAGTGTCATTATAGGAGATGTTTGAAAACAGACTTTTAAAACATTCCTCTACTGTTGGGGGTAATGTGAGTGGAACTGTTCCTAGTTGTGGTTTTGCGGCTCCACAAATATAACAGTTACTTTTATAGACAGATGCTGCAGTGTACTTCATCCACTCTACCCAGAGATTGGCATCAGAAAACCCTGTCTCCATTGCCAGAGTGTCCTCATATGTGGGATCAGATATGGCCTTTAAATCTTTAAGGGTGACAATGTGGGGCATCAAAGTTTTTTTTTGTTTATACTCTTGCAAGTTATCCATATCCTCTAGCTTGAAGGATTTTGTTTCACTTCCCCACCCTTCCCCACGCCGGCAATAGAGACCAAGGACATACAGTCCACTGTCTACAGGGTAGGGATTTTCTATATTCAGTACCAGTTTTGCGTGGAGCCATGAGGTGGATAATACTATAATCCCTTTATCAATTCCGCGACAGTCTCCTGTTGTAGTAAGGGACATTCTAGAAATTAGGGATTTCCCATTTTTATCCTTCTTATCTAGTGCACTCTGTGGTTTGTACCCCCAGGCTTTCCCTGTATTCCACCCTACTGATCCCCAATATGTACACTGGTTCCCCCAATATTTATCAGTAACACATATATATGCTTGTAATGCCTTATGGGAGTAATCCCCCCTAGATAGACCATAGATCCGACATGGCATAACATCGCACAGACAGAAGGTGTATGTGGCAACATAGGTGTTAGATGAATTATACCAGAAGTTATACCAGAGTGAAGTATCATCACCATCACCCTTGGTTATGCCTACTTCTGCATGGCTATATATCAGAGAAGTCAATAAGATTATTGTCAGCGTGATCAGAGGTGTCATTTTTATCAATCAACTGCCAGAACTCGGGGAGAGCTTCGCCCAGTTGGGGGTCGGGGCTGTCTGCCCCAATTTGTACCCCTTCTGTGTCCTCTTTGAGGTCAAGGCTTTCTGCCTCCGTTAGTACCTCTCTTTTCTTCACCAGCTTAAAGAGGACCTTTCACTAGTTTAAAAACTAAAAACTAACTATATCACTGGGCAGAGCGGCACCCAGGGGTCCCCCTGCACTTACTAGTATGTCTGGGCGCAGCTCTGTTCGCCCGGTATAGGCTCCGGTGTCTGCGCTCCCTCTGTTGTACTGGGCGGAGTTTTTGTATTAGGGTTGTCCCTTGCTGCAGCGCTGGCCAATCGTAGCGCACACGTGATTCGTTCTGTTTGGGTTTCTCTTGGCTGTGTCTTTAGCTACACTATCTGCAAGTGCATTTCCTCTTGAAATTCTGTCTTTTCCATTTGTGTGTGCCCTGCAATGTACTATAGCTAGATCTGAAGGCAAACTGATTGCGGCCCAAGGTCCGTGACTAGCTGTGCATGTGAGATTCTCTTACCATCTGCTGCAGTGAATCCTCTCCTCTGCCAAATCATTCCATGATCCCATACTACACCATGAGCATATCTACTGTCTGTGTAAATGGTGACAGGTTTATTGGTGTGTAGTATGCAAGCCCTTGTGAGTTCAATGAATTAAGCTGCTTGTGCGGACTGGATGGGAATTGGGCTTGTTTCCAGGACTATGTCTGGCAGCATGACAATAGCATATGCTGCACAGAATATGGTGTCAGTGGGACGAGAACATGATCCATCAACAAAGACTTCTGGTGCGTCAAGTATGGGAACAGTTGATAAATCAGCCCTGGGTGACGTCTCGTGATTGAGCACCTGTAGGCAATCATGTGTGTCAGGAAGGACGTCTTCTGTTCCTTTTAGTCCTAGTAATGCATTTAGAACAGGCGCTGGTCCTGTAACATTGGATGCATATTTAATTTGGAGTGAAGGGTTACTGAGCAACAGGATCTCATATCCAGATAATCTTTGCGCTGACATGTGTTGTGTATGTACACCTCTGAGCAAGCCTACAACATCATGTGTAGTGTGCAAAAAGGTTAAATGTCCCAGGGTGAAAGTAGTTGCTAATTCTACCATCATTGCACAGGCTGCAAGGGAACACAGACATGCCGGCATCCCCTGAACAGAGGTGGGCATAACCTTTGAGAAAAATGCACAAGGACGCAACTTGCCTCCTTGTTCTTGTGTCAGTACCCCCGCCATGGTTTTACAATTTTGGCGTGCAAACATGTGGAAGGGCATATTATAGTCAGGGAGGCCCAGCCCTGGAATCGACATGAGTGAACATTTCAGATAATCAAATGCATTGTACATCTCAGAAGACCATTTTATCAGATTTGGATTTTCTTCCAGAGTGGCTTGCCTCAAAACATTGTCATAGTAGGAGCAATCAGGAATCCATTGTCTGCAGTAGTTAATCATACCAAGGAAAGATAACATTTCTTTCTTGGTGTGCGGGGTGACCAGGCCCGCAATAGACTGGACTCTTTCTGTGCTAATTCTCCCTTCACCTTTTGTGGGGACAAAGCCCAAATATTCAACCTGCATTTTACACCATTGCATTTTCTTGAGTGCCACGTTGTGACCACATCCTGACAACCATTGTAACAGTGATAAACCATCCTGAATGCTGGCCTCCGCTGACATGCTACACAGTAACAAATCATCGACATATTGCAGCAGCACAGAACCTTGGGGGGGGGGGGTACCATGGTTTTAACGTGGCTTGGAGGACTATGCTGTACACTACAGGTGAATCAGCAAACCCCTGAGGCATTCTGCACCAGGTCAGTTGACGTCCCTCAAAAGGAAAAAGCAAAAATAGTCTGGTTGCCTTATCAACTGGGATAGAGAAGAAAGCATTTTTCAGATCTATCACACTGAAATAGACAGCGTCTGCAGGAATTGCAGAAAGAAGTGTGTTGACATCTGGGACAATTGGAGCAATAGGCACAATGATATTGTTTATTGCCCTTAAATCCTGTACAAAGCGGGTAGTACCATCTACCTTTGTCACTGGATTTATGGGTGTTCTGTAGGGTGAAATCCCCTCTTCCAGGATTCCCTTTTGTAGGAATTATTTTATCATTGGCTTAAATCCATCGAGTTTTTCTTTTGACAGCGGGTATTGTTTCTGATATACGGGTGTACTGCCTTCTTTGATGTTTGCTTTGTATGGTGTGCACTGCAGTCAATGAATACTGTGTCATAATCCCCTTCTGCCCATAATGATGGGTCTATGTACCCCAATTCTGAGTGATCTTGTAAGCTTGTAAAGATTAGAGGCACAGTGGTTACTATGGGCAGAGCATCAGAGTGTACACTGATGCCATTGTTTTCGACAGTAATTTGCAACTCTAACTTGATGAACAAGTCTCTTCCCAGAAGGCTCACAGGACATTCAGGTATGATGCTAAAAGCATGATCTGTAATGTATTCCCTATCAATGGTTTCTACTGGTAAGGAATCCGTTCTGTATGTTCTTGTCAATACCCCATTTATTCCCATAGAGGGCTCAGACTTTCTTAAAGGTCCTTTGTACATTGAACTGTTTGACACACTAGAAGTAGCTCCACTGTCTACCATGAATCCCACTCTCCTTCCTCCTACTCTAAGTAGAATTATTGGTGTGTCCTTCCAATGTGTTGTGACCTGTGTGAAAGTTGGGTTTTGTCCCTCCGGGCATCCTCAGTATGATTGTTGCTGGTGCCAATCTGGTGGGAATCTGGGCTGACCCTGTGGGCCTTGTCTTTGGCTTGTCTGACTTGTTTGATTGTTTTGTGACTGAGCGTCGGGTCTCTGTGTGTTGTAGTCTTGACCCCTCCCATCCCTTCTTGGTGCGCGGCATTGCCATGCCCAATGTCCTTCTTTTCCACAGTTATAGCAACAATTATTCGGTATTTGTGAGTCCTGTCTTCCATTGTAGGGTATGCTGTTATTTCCACCCCTTCTTCCTCCCCTGCCCCTGCCTCTGCCACTATATGCGTGTGTGGGGGATGTTGTTTTCCTTATCTCAAAGCAACCTGCTGCTTCCTTTTCAAAGAGATGTTTTTCAAAATCGTCGCTCTTATCTGAGGTCCAGGAGGACACATTTTGTTTCACAGTTAAGATCAATTTGTCTGAAAAATTGTTCACAAATGTGGAGATAATCAAACTGTCATTGCCAAGCACAGGTAGCCCTGCCTCAGTCTTCCAACAGTCCATGAATCTTTTCCAGAATTCAGTGACTGTCTCAGCAGATTTCTGTTTGCAGGCCACTGCTACGGGCAATGAAGATTTTTGTTTGAATACCTCGTTCATAGGTTCCTCTATCTCCCCCATATCCTTTTCTGACCCTCTTCTGTGTTAAATATATAATCTGGAGCATAAGTGTTTTTTACAATCTCAGATATGGATTTGACCTCATCCCAATTCCATGTTATATGTGTGCCTATTATACCATCCAGGATAAGCCTTAAATCTTCCTGTGTGTAGTTTCTCCCTTTACAGGCTTTCTTTAGGTATGTAATAGTCCCCAGTGGGGCTATGGAAGGTTTGGGACAGTATTTAATAATTTTGTTGAGGTCTATATCTATGTTTTTTTTTTTACTAAGTGGTGTCCTACTGTCAGAAAGGGAGCAGTCATTTGGACTTCCTCCTTTAGTTCATCCTCATTGTCTTTCTTTTTGTCTTTGCTGCGTGTGTCATAGCCAGCCTTAGTAGGCCGTGTGTAGGCAGCCGTACCATACTCTATCATACTTTTTGCAAATTCCGGGCCTGTTTGCATTTTAGGTTTGTATTTTTATCTCGGGTTTAATGGTATAACTGCTGTTACCGCATCTTCTTCATCTTGGGTCAGAACTGGGTACAGAGGTGCCGTGGGGGCAGAATTATTGTAAGGTGGAGGGGGTTTCTGACTTCTTTTCTTTGTTCCCACCTCCTGCTCTATTTCATGTAGGATCCTATCATTTTTGGGTCCTTTTGGATTCTTGTTTTTTTTCTTATTACCTGCATCATACCAATGGGAGGCTATTTCTAGCCACTGTTCCCCTCCCCTGGACATGTAATCCATGTCCCAGGAAGGATCCGCATCGAAATGCGGCCAGGCTGTCTTATCACCCAGACATAGTTCTTTGACCATATCCATATGATAAATACTATTGTCACCGTCCCTGGGGAATGGATCTGCAGCATCCATTGCCTCAGTCCAGCCTGCTAAATTATCTACCCATGGGTTGATCAGGTAATAATTTGTTGGACTAACACGAGCTACATAGATTTTGCAAGTTTCCCCTGGTTCTGGTTTAGGGTATTCAGTTTTAGACCCTTGTCCTCCCATGTTGGTATTTTCTGTTTAGAGGATAAGTGAAAAAAAATCGCTGTCAGGACTGGCTGTACTGAACCGTGAAGGCTCCGACAAATCCTGTCAACTGATCAACGGAATTCGTATCTTAATGTCTCTCTGTATCCCCTGAACCCCTATCGACTATTGCTGCTTTGAACCGCCACTTAGGTTCACTATCTCCGGGTCAACGGATTTCTCCTAGCCGAAGAAGTGGGGCATCTAGCGGTCCTCCACAACATAAACAATTTTACACGTTACCAGCGGTGAAAACAGAATGAATTAACGTGGGATGTGACCGTACACTTACCACCCGGTCAATCTCTCACACAGACATATAATCTTATCACTTCTAAGACACTTATACTATATATACATATATAAGAGTTAATCCAAGCTTGTAACCTTCTGTTCCCTGAACAGTATCTTTTAGTTTTAAGTGCACTTTTATCTATCTGTAGTGATGTGGACTCCCAGAGTCCCCTTTTAATAACCTTTGGCTCCCTGAGCCTTGTCTCCTGTGTCCCTGACACAGTGACCTCCCGAAGTCTTAAGTAGATGATTCAACTTACTTGGGTCGAGACGTGGTCAGTGCCCTCGGACCAGACGGAGGACAAAATCGATGTCTTTCTCACCGGACCCGAGGATGACCCTCTCGATCCCTGACTCGAGCCCCCAAAGCTGTAAGGAAATTGGACCCTAGCTAGATACCCCAGGTACCGGACTTCGGTGGTCAGTTTGGTTTAAGTCTTATCTGGCGCCAGGAGAATGAACTTGTCAGATACAACACAAACACGGGTCTGTTCAAATTCACTCTGATTTTATTGTCCTTCAGTTCAGCCTTTTATTAGGCAGAGAGTATAATTTACATAGTAACAGCATTAACCAATCATATGTAGACGCATATAGGCCGGTAAACATTAAGCCGGAATGACCTTGGAATGCGTGACTGTCTTCACTAAAATTTAGGAATTTCAAGAAACTGTCCAAGGACAGGGAAGGAAACCCAAATTCCAGTGGGGGAACTTGAAACAGTGCATGAACAAGATGCTATCACAATACATATTGTTAGAACAGACAAAACGGAGTCACATATATCCCTTCACACACAACCTATTCTCTCAGGATACTTACTTTGTCTGCCTTGCCATATTGGTCCAGTTCTGTGATGGACATAGGTATGAGGTGATCACTGTGCAAGAGCAGAGTAGGTGCCCCTTGCTTCCCAATAGCTCATCATGGAGCACCCTCTTATAATTCTTCAACAATTTACCAATAATTGTGAGGCCATGTAATACCCTCTAATTATCATTCCTCCTGGAATTGACCATATGGAAACCGATTTCTGTCAGAGCTTTAGAAAGAAATATTACACACCTACGTTTAGTCTAATACCAGGAAAATACAGCCGAAATAAAGAATATGTATTCTATTTGGCTGCTAAGCAGCTGTTATTCACTGTAAGAATTAATATGTTTTGGATCCCTGTGTATGAGAGATATCTATAATATCTTACATTCGCCATTCATGGTCATCTCGCTACTTATGTGTGATGAATTTTGATAAATACGAATTGATGTTTAATGCGATGAGGAATCTTTCTGCAATTACGGATGGTAAAAAGTTTAAGAGGTAGTTGAGCAAACAAGTATGTCTGTACTGAACTTTATTACTGGGCATCAGACTTCTTCCAGTAAGGTTATCTGGGACTGGAGATGCAATGGTTTACTTTGATTTGTTCTGCATTGGTTTCTTGTGTGTGTGCATTGTACCCACTCTTCTTTTGCAGGTGTTCTGCCTTTAAATGCTTACTGCTGGTGGTGTTACATGTGGACTTTAGCAGACGGGCATTTAGGTTGCACAACTCTTTGTTCATCGGTGTGGATGCTGGATCTTGGTGCCGCATGGTTTGTGCACTGGGTGAGACCTGACTATAGAGAGGCTGCTTGCACAGCTTGTGGTATAATGTTGTGGTGAAATATTGAGCAGTGGTGAGTACAGCAAATGTCAGGTGTGGCTGTGACTAGCTGCACTGTACTGACGGAGAGCTACAGGATAGAGTGGCGTGGTCTGTGAGAGTGGAGTTGATCTGGGTAGCAAACCATGCTAGAACAGTTTAGCTTGAGATCCTGTTGGGTGGTGAACCACTCCACTATCGTCTTGACCCACAGTACCTGCGGCCTTGCTTGGAATTGATGTGCCCATGGAGTATTGCAAGTGGTTCTGGACAGCTTCTAGAAAGTTTCTGTCATGGACTGAGAATGGCCTTGAAAAATACTGCTGTGTGTCACCAGAGATTTAGCATGTGCAAAGTCAAAGTTTAGTTCACATGAGTTGCTCTAGAAAACTGCAACCACTGTGCTGTGTGTGCCCTCACTGAGAGACTGTAAATAATATATTGTGTGCCCTCACTGAGAGACTGTAACTAATACATTGTGTGCCCACACTGAGAGACTGTAACTAATACATTGTGTGCCCTCACTGAGAGACTGTAATTAATACATTGTGTGCCCTCACTGAGAGACTGTAATTAATACATTGTGTGCCCTTAATGAGACTGTAATTAATACATTGTGTGCCCACACTGAGAGACTGTAACTAATACATTGTGTGCCCTCACTGAGAGACTATAACTAATACAGTGTGTGCCCTCATTGAGAGCCTGTAACTAATACATTATGTGGCCTCATTCAGGGGCTGTAACTAATACATTATGTGGCCTCACTGTAGCTAATACTTTTTAAGAGAGACTAATTGTTCTGTGCCTTTAAGAGATTCTGGATCTGCCAAGCTTTTTATCCATTTGTCGATGTACCTGCTAAACATAGTTCTTGTACTATAACCATTAAGCATTGCACCTGTGTTGGAGTAAAGTGATTTTAATGTTTATAGCTGGCTGTCTGCCTCTTAACTGTGTCAAGGGTTATTCCCATCTTGGACATTAGGGACATATCGCTAAGATATGCCCCCAATGTCTGATAGGTGCGGCTTTGGGGTCTGCACCTATACTTAAAACAGAGCCCGCAGAGTGCCGGAGGGTGCACCTCTCTCCATTCATTTCTATGGGATTGCGGACAAGAATAGGCATTTCTATGGGGGTGCCGGCCAGGTGTATTGTGGATCCGCAATACACTACGGACGTGTGAACGGACCCTAAAGGGGAGCTCCATTTTTAGTCATGTGACAGAGACCTATCATTAGATAACGGTCAGAAGAACCCATCAATGAGGACCCACACTAATTCTGAAAATAAAGATGCAGTGACGCTCATTCAAATGTGTGTGTCCCCCCCCCCCCCCCCCCCCCCCGTCTCTGGACAGTGATTTATTTAGCTCAAAATCAAGTCAAATGTTTTATACTTCTAACAATATGCAATGTCACAATTGCAAATTCTCCAAAAACAGCCATCATTTAATTCCAAAAATGATCATAGGACTTAGCTCACCAATTACTATTAATAATTGCATTGCATTTATAAAGCTATAAAACAGTATCAAAAATGTAACTTGAAATTTACTTGAAATCCAGGCATGTTGCGTAAGACTTGTAAGCTCTCCGGTTTTAGTCAATACTTGCATTCACCATATAAATTCAGAAAACCCTTTTCATAGAACTATGCTTTGTGCTGTTCCTTTTTTTATTCCTCCTGAAAATGTATGAATTAATTCATTATTGTGCATTACCATTCTCCCATTTATCTTATTTTCCCATTTACTGGATATTACAACTAAAATGAAAATATCTAAAAATCTAATTTCTAATTTATCTTTCTAGTCAATTTTTAATTAATGTTTAAAGATATAGCCTAAAATAAGCTAAAACTAACACAAACATGTCAAGTGAATTCTTCCTATAAGTTTATAATTATCTGTACCTAGAGGCCAACTACCTGAAATACCTCTACCACCCACATCTCATTAAAGGGAATGTGTCATCTACAATTTTTCTTTGTGACATATAGTAACATATATCCTCTAATCGAATCCATTTTTATTTTCCGAATGCAGATTTTTAAAATT
The DNA here is from genome assembly GCF_905171765.1 of Bufo bufo. Taxonomy (NCBI): domain Eukaryota; kingdom Metazoa; phylum Chordata; class Amphibia; order Anura; family Bufonidae; genus Bufo; species Bufo bufo. The sequence continues at coordinate 323,609,746 of NC_053394.1, read as the reverse complement.
CTATTTGCTGAACATGATTATGAGGGCAGCCATCTTGCCTGAGCTGTCATTAACAGCATTTACAGAAATGCTTTACAGCAGCCAAACCTAGGCCATAGACACAATGGACAGGAGGGGATCTCACCGACTTCTATGGGAGAGTTTTCCAGGCATGCTCTGTGACCTGTGCAGAGGTCAGGAGGGAGTAGATAAGCTATGGTGTCACCTATTGCGAATGGTGGATTCTGTGTTATCTATATAAAGTTGATATCTGTCATTCTAATCATGTCTGTCATGAGATAACAGCGGTAAAATGATCCGTACAAACCAAAAAGTGGTGCCTATTATAAGGCTTACTGGCTAATGTGAAAACTGCAGGATATTAGCCTTTTTAAATTTAGATACTGACATAAAAAATGTAAAATAACATCACAAATTCTTAAAAAATATGTTTAATATAAAAGCTTGATTTGTAGGTCATTTTCTTCTAGGCTTTCTAAAGCCAGAGATAGTATTCTATGTTTAAATTAGCTCACTAAATGTCTAGTTTTCGAACAGTTTCACTAGATTTTCCAATTCGCTTGTTTTCCCTAAAAGACAAATGCTGTTTCCATATATACTTTATTTAGTTTTTAATTATATAATGTATTTCCATTTTTGCGCTAGCTTACCTCTTCAAACCAATATCCAAACCACTTCCTATACTTGGTTTCATTCCCTGTTTATTTAAGGGGCATCTGTCAGCAGATTTGTACCTATAAAACTGTCTGACCTGTTACATGTGCACCTGGCAGCTGACGGCATCTGTGTTGGTCCCATGTTCATATGTCCCCGCATTGCTGAGAAAAATGATGTTTTAATATATGCAAATGAGTCAGTAGGAGCAATGGGGGCGTTGTTGTTACACTTAGAGGCTCTGCTCTCTCTGCAACTGCTGCACCCACTGCACTTTGATTGACAGGACCAGGCAGTGAAAGAGTCATAATGTCTGGCCATGTCAATTAAAGTGAATAGGGTGCGGCGGTTGTGGAAAGAGCTGAACCTCTAGGAGTAATGGCAACGTCTTCTCTAAGCATAGCCGCAGCTTTAAGTCGCAGTTCCGCGATCCTCAGCACTGCCTCCCATTGAGATGTATAGGAGGCAGAGAGGATGTGGCCATTGGCGACATTTCAGTGCGGCTGTCTGTGCCAAAATTCCGCTTAAAAGCTGAACATTCCCTCATACTGTATATCTCACCAAGCATGCTATATTATAATATCTAACATTGGGAAATCCTATTCCTCCTTTATTTTTAGCTTCAAACAAAAATTTAATAGCCATTATTGCTGACCATTCAGGAATGTATGTTCCAACACAGTCAACCTGTACCTTTGTCAATTAATTCATATGTTTTTATGAGGAATAACACAATGGCAAATTCCAGAAAAACATTCTCCAGATTTTCTATTTCATGGCGTGGGGGCAAGTATTTACTAAGGCTTCATGCACACGACTATATCCATTTAGCATTCCACAAATCACGGATCTACAAAACATGGATACCGCCCATGTGCGTCCATCATGTTAAAAATGCCTATTTTTGTCCGCAAAACAGACAAGAATAGGACATTTTCTTCTTTTTTTTTTGGGCAGGATGGCGCAACAGTAGAGGACCAAAAATATGGTCGTGTGCATGGAGAGCAAGGGGGTACCTATAGGGTTCTCAGCAGTCTCAAGTGACACTGAGCCCCTAAGCCAGGAGGGCCCACAGGGCCACTGTTGCCAGTGGTGCACCACCAATTACATATCGCCGTCCTCAGGATGGTGATATAGTTGGGTGCTGCGGTGTGGCAAGGGAGTGATGTCTCCCTGTCTCACCTTTCCCTCTCATAGACTTTAGGACTAGTGCCTGTTGCACAGAGCCAGACACAGGTAGCACAATGACGTAATTATCGTCATGTCGCCTGAGCCAGGCAGCATATAGCGCAGCAAACAGACCAGAAGAAACCTGCACTGCATCGCTGACAGCCACATGGAGATTAGTATTTGAGTTTATTATTTGGCTCCATTCTGTTGGGCCACCATGTTGGGGAAGCACTATGGGGGCAACTACTGGGGGCACTAAAATATGGGGATATTGGCTCTACTGGGGGCACTAAGAAGGAGCATTTTTGTTCTGGCACACACAGAAAGGTGCATTTTTTGTACTGGCATAAATTTTAAGGGGGCATTTTTTGCAGTGGCACACATTACATTACATTAACAATAGGGCTGGAGGGAAGGGTTAGGTTAAGAATTTGGCATAATGGTGCTGTTTCAGTTTTTGCCTCAGGGTGCAGAAAGGCTAGGTGCACCCCTGACCCTTACCACAAAGCACTGAGGGAATGGGGGGGCAAGCTGAAGTCCTGCACCAGGGCCCATGAGCCCTTAGCTACACCCCCGATGGGGCCTAATTGCCACTGATCTTGAAACCAGTTGGGACAGGATATAAACATTGTTTCTTATTGCATGCTATCCTTTCAAAATAGAAAGGAGGGTCCACTACATACCCCTTGTAGGTACTGAAAATGTATGATATTTGTATTCTTACTTTAGCCTTACAATACAATACTTCTTGCTACATCTGAGGTAATGTCATTTTTCACAGAGCATGTGCTGAAGAACAACATAGATTTCAGCTGCGGCAACCTATAATTAACAAGTGTTTCTAAATACACATTAGCTTGTGAGATACAATAGTTATCTCTTACAGAAAATAACATGGCAGCTGTGCAAATATCCAGATGTAATGTCCCGGTGTGTAATTTTCCATCATAGTGAAATATCTGCTCTTATATCAACAAACAGAGCGTGTTTACAGCCATATTAGTCACTCAGAATATGCCCGTATTTCCGACCATCACCTGTTATCTGCAGAGATCATGAGAAACCTGCTACGCACACCAATCGTTGCTTAGCAATTCTAAACAACACTAAAATGTCTAAAAGAAGTGTCCTCATATACAGGGAGTTAGAAACAACTGTTTACTGTATTCATTGCATAAAGTTTCCACTTTCAAAAAACCTACAGTACAGCTTTGATTTATTAATATTTTCTGAGGGGCAATTATCGAGATTGTCTGACTAGTAAAAAAAAACAGCTGAGAGATACCATACCAAACCACATCAATCCCCCTCTGTCGAAGTGCTTCTTGAGTTTCTTGCCGGTCTCTACCTACTGGCTCCACACCTGGTACACATTGCAATAGAAAGTAAAAAAGGAGTAAGTCCATTTTCCTCCTCTTGTCTATTCATCTCTACTGGTGATGAGCGGCAGGGGCAATATTCAATTCTATTTCGCGAATATTTGGGCGAATATTCATCATAAATTAGCAAATTCGAGAATTCGCTATTATTTTCTTGATTGCAAAAATCGGCAATGTAATATGCGCGCATTGCGCTCGCAATACAGGCGTGGGTGTCACGGTGGGGAGTGGGGGAAACTCCCCACCGTACAATGTCACCAGGTACTAGGCAGGTAAGAAGACAGTGTAACAACAGAACATCAAACACTTACCTGCCGCAGCAAAGATGGAAAAACCACACCAAAACAACCTGGACCCCCATGCGGACACCGAAGCAAGGTGGCTCCAGGCAAGGCTGCTAATGTCTTTAGGTTTACCCCTCCGGGAAACCAATGGGACCCCCTTTCGGAGGAGAAGACGAACAGGGTAAATGTCTAGCAGACATGCTGGACACAACATCAACAGACCAGACATGTAACAACGCACAAGACATAACAACCAAATCCCAAATCAAACCCACACCAAACATAGACACATAAGGATGGGTGGAGACATGGAGAAGATATAGGGATGACATTGCTAAAAGACCTTGATGTCCAACAAGGTGGCCCTCAATGACTGGGCAGATGGAATAGCCACAGAATGGAGCATAGCTTCCAGCCCAAAGCAAGGCTAAAGCACAACTAACCTCCAAGCTACAAGCAAAGGCTAAATAGCTAGAAGAGACCACACCCTGATCTAACCAAGTCAGGATATTAACTCCACACACACCACACAGTAGGGAGAAACAACTTCAAGGGGATGTGCACGTGCGAACCGAAAACTACTCGCTGCCCCCCAGCAACCAGTCTGCACGGCAACCGCGTCATGGTCAAATCATACAACCGTGACACTCCCACCCCTCAAAGCCCCCCCCCAAAGGAAAAGGGGGAGCTAGTGGGGAACCCACAAACGAGGGAGGGGAAAAAAAAAAAAAAGTTGCAGATTCAGTGTCAGTGCAAGTGAGTCTCCCCCAGACTGCTGCTAGCACCCCGGAACCACCAACTAGGAACCAGGAAACCAGCTAACAAACAGCCAGGAGGGACCACACTGACCACTGTGTCCACATTCAGACAGAGTTCAACACCAGGTAGCAGCCAGCAAACATTCCCGAACCAGCATACACCACAGCCAGCACAACAGGAATGCAGCTAGCCACCACAGAACAAGCGACTGAACCACTGGGAAAAGGACGAGGGGAGACAAGTGACGGTTCACACCTACTGCAACCTCAGTTACAGAGAACCGCACTGTTAACAAGGTTCCCCTTCCACACTCCCTCCTGAGGATAAGCATGTGCACCAGAAAATGGCAGGCGACACATGCTGGACCCTCTTCCGAAGGCAAAATATACTGAGGAGCCTAGGTTGGACATACTGTTACGGTGGGGAGTGGCGGGAACTCCCCACCGTACAATGTCACCAGATACTAGGCTGTAGGCAGGGAAAAGGGAGCTGGTCACCTCCTAAAGCTTCCCTAAAATAGCCCTAGTCTCCTGGCTGTATGAGCCGCCTTCAATGGTAAGGGGGCTCATACCTCCCTGCATCGCCCTGAACATCGTGACTGTCACGGGGCGCCAAAGGCGCACTCGGTCTCCCATCAGCCGCAGACCTGCTGCTTAGCTTCGGGAGCGAGGGTCTGTGTTTGGCCTCGTTCCCAGGGCAGCTTTGCTAGCTGGGGGGCTCCCTGATCACTTGGTGCTCGACTTGTCTGTCTGTCGGTCATGTGACGCTGGCCACGTCACCTGACCTTCAGACCCTACTATAAAAACAGGCAGCCTGCTGGCGACAGGTTGCCTGTTAATTCTAGGTTCCTGGCTATTTGTTGGACTACTGAATACTCACCTGATCCTGTTCCCTGACGATCCTTTGCCTGCTCCTCCTGTACTGCGCATCCCTCCTGGTATTGTGACCTCGGCTCCCACTTGACTACTCTTTGCGGACTCCTCTGGTACTTCTCTACTCTCCTGGTATTTAACCCCGGCTTCTCCTGACCATTCTTTGCTTAATCCTTTGTACTGCGTAGCTCTCTTGGTCCTGACCCGGTCCGTTCACGTTCCGTATTTTGTCTTGTCTGTCTTCCCTGCACATAGCCTAAGTAAGGGACTGTCGTCCAGTTGTCCCCTGTCATCAGGACTCGTGAGGCAAGTAGGCAGGGCCAGGGGTGAGAGTGGAGCGCAGTGGTCACTATCCTTCCCCCTGTGTGTGTGTGGACGTGACCGTTACAGATTACCAGGCCTAATAACCACTGTATCATGAATCCTCTTGTGACCCTGACTGACCATGTCTCTAACCTGACACAGATGGTGCAGGAGCTAGGAGACAAACTCCATTCTTTTGAGTTAGGGCAAGGTTCTTCCATTCCTCAGCCCTCCAGTCCACATTTTGAGCCCCAGATCAAGCTCCCAGAACCCTTTTCTGGGGACCGGAAGAGGTTTCTCTGCTTTAAGGAGAGTTGCAAACTCTACTTCCGTTTGCGCCCCGTGTCCTCCGGTCTCGAGAGCCAATGCGTGGGTATTATCATTTCTCTACTACAGGGTGATCCCCAGGACTGGGAATTCTCGTTTCCTCCTGGGGCCAGTTGTCTAACTTCTGTGAAGGTTTTTTTTCAGACCCTGGGTACCCTCTATGACGAACCAGACAGGGCCCTGGTAGTCAAGACGGCTCTTAGGGCACTGGTTCAAGGCCATCTCCCTGCGGAGGAGTATTGCACCCAATTCAGACGGTGGTGTGTCCCCTCAGGATGGAATGAACCAGCCCTGAAGAGTCAGTTTAGGTCCGGTCTGTCTGATAATTTAAAAGATCTATTAGTCAGTTATCAAATTCCAGAGACCTTAGAGGAGATGATGACCCTAGTTGTCCGACTTGACCGACGAGTTAGAGAGAGACGACAAGAACGACAGTTCTGTTCTCAGATGGTGGTCCAGACAGAGGCCTTTTCCAGGGACAACACTGAGGTCTCCACCGAGGAACCCATGCAGGTTGGCATGACCCGGGGTAATCTTCGTCGCAGACGCGGAGAGTGCTTCTACTGTGGAGATCCTGGCCATTGGATCAACAAGTGTCCTAAGAGGGTCCTCTCTGACAAGTCTCCTAAGGCAAGACAACCTAAAGACCAGGTACACCCTGATTTTTCTAAATGTAAGCTTTTGGTACCCATAACAATTTCTCTGGGGGTTAATAAGTGGCCGGGTAAGGCCTTTATTGATTCCGGTTCAGTGCCCAGCTTTATTGACTTTGAATATGCTAGTAAATTGGGTATTCCAATGTTTGCTTTACCTATACCTATCCATGTCATGGCTATTGATGCTACGCACCTGATTGGTGGTACGGTGAGGTCATGTACCTCTGAAATTTCTCTAACCGTGGGTGTGTGCCACTCTTAGAGATGTTCTCTTTTAGTCCTGGAGAACCTACCGGTTGAGGTGGTACTAGGGTTTCCTTGGCTCCGCTTACATAACCCCACAATAGATTGGTCCAAAGGAGAGTTGGTGAAATGGGGACCTAAGTGTGGTCCAGGCTGGGGTTTCAGTAAGGTCTAATACATTACCCTCAGTTATTAAGGAATATTCTGATGTATTCTCATCCCCTACTCCAGAGGTTCTACCCCCCCATAGACCTTATGATTGCGCTATAGAGCTAATAGAGGGTGCCAAATTTCCTAAAGGGCGAATTTATAATATTTCTAAGCCCGAACGCAAGGCTATGGAAGATTATATTATGGAGAGTCTTGCTAAAAGTCTTGCTAAAAGTTTTTCTTTGTTAAGAAGAAGGATGGTGGTCTTAGGCCTTGTATTGATTACCGGAGATTAAATAAAATCACTGTCCAAAATAGATTCTCTCTCCCATTGATCCTGGATTTATTTAACCAGGTTCTGGGGGCAACGTGGTTTTCCAAGATTGACCTGAAAGGGGCATACAATTTAATCCGAATCAAGGAGGGAGAAGAATGGAAGACAGCGTTCAATACTCCAATAGGACACTTTGAATATCAGGTGATACCTTTTGGACTCAGCAATGCCCCAGCTGTGTTCCAAAACTTAATGAACAATATTTTTAGGGAGTTCTTAGGTAAATTTATTATTGTCTATCTTGACGACATTTTGATATTCTCTGCTGATTTCGAATCTCATGTGTCTCATGTCAAGCAAGTATTAGAGGTGTTGAGGGAGAATCAGCTATCCGCTAAGCAAGAGAAATGTGTCTTTGGTGTACAGGAGATACTGTTTCTAGGGCATGTTCTGACTCCTCACGCCTTTAAGATGGATCCTAGTAAGGTTTTGGCAATTAAGGAATGGGTAAGGCCTTCATCCTTAAAGGCCTTACAACGGTTTTTGGGTTTTGCTAATTACTATCATAAATTTATCATGAATTTTTCTGTAATTGCTAAACCACTGACCGACCTTACTAAGAAAGGGGCTGATTTGGAGAATTGGTCTACCAAGGCCATTTCTTCATTTGAAACATTAAAAAAGGCATTTAGTAGCGCTCCCATTCTGATCCAGCGTGATCAGGAGAGACCCTTTATTGTGGAGGTGGATGCGTCCGAGGACGGCGCAGGAGCACTCCTTTCACAAGGTCCTGCTAGCCTCACTAACCTGAGACCTTGTGCCTTCTTCTCCAGGAAATTTTCTCCCACGGAGAGAAACTACGACATAGGGAATAGGGAGCTGCTGGCTATTAAATGGGCATTTGAGGAGTGGAGGCATTTTTTGGAGGGGGCAACGCATCGGGTAACTGTTGACACTGACCATAAAAACCTAATGTTTCTCGAGTCTGCAAAGAGGTTGAATCCCCGGCAAGCCCGATGGGCTCTGTTTTTTACCCGTTTTGATTTCTCCATTACGTTCAGGCCAGGAAGTAAATATGTGAAGGCAGACGCATTATCTCTGAGCTTCCATGCTTTTCAACCCACTGAGGTACCGCCTGAATCCATCCTACCAGCAAACATCTTCTTAGCAGCTCTAACCCAGGATATCTCGGCTCGCATTAAGGCTGAACAACATCTGGCACCGGCATCCACCCCAACAGATAAGTTGTTTGTTCCCGTACAATTTCGTCTCCAGCTGTTGGGTGAGTGTCATGATTCTGCCTTTTGTGGACATCCGGGTTTTAAGGGCACTAAGGATCTAGTTTCTAGATCTTATTGGTGGCCCACTCTGACCAGGGATGTCAAGTCTAAGACACCTAGGACTCGCCCTGCTGGTAACCTACGACCCCTACCCATTCCCAGTAGACCCTGGTCCCATATCTCGATGGACTTTATAACTGACCTACCGCTGGCAGAGGGTAAGACTGTGGTTTGGGTAGTGGTCGATAGGTTTAGCAAGATGGTTCATTTCAATCCCCTGTCTAAACTTCCGAATGCAAAAACCCTGGCGACTATTTTTGTGAGAGAGATTGTTCGTTTACGTGGCATCCCGGAAAATATTGTTTCTGACAGGGGTGTGCAGTTTGTGTCCAAATTCTGGAGGGCCTTCTGTCAAAGATGTAAAATTTCATTGTCTTTTTCTTCCGCCTACCATCCTGAGAGTAATGGGCAGACTGAACTCCTTAATCAGTCTGTGGAACAATTCTTGAGGTTGTATGTTGCTGATGACCAGCAATTATGGTTCAAATTCCTTCCGTTGGCTGAATTTGCTTTTAATAACCGTGTCAATTCTTCTGCTGGGGTCTCCCCTTTCTTTTGTAACCATGGTTTTCATCCCCGTTTTCATTCTGGGTCGTCCGTCTCCTTCTTTAACCCTGAAGCGGATAAACTCTCCTCCGAACTGTGCACAGTTTGGGCCCGGGTTCAATCGAACCTAGAAAAGGCTCAAAGTTCTCAAAAACTCAAGGCCGATAGGAGACGTTCCAAGGGGGTGAACTTTCAGGTTGGGGATAAAGTATGGTTGTCCTCCAAAAATCTATCTCTCAAGGTAGCTTCTAGAAAATCTGCTCCTCGTTTTGTTGGACCGTATAAGATCACGGAGGTGATTAATCTGGTATCGTTTAAGTTGGAGCTGCCCGAGTCGTTCCACATTCATAATGTATTTCATAAATCTCTACTTAAAAAGTATTTTGAACCTGTTGTACCGTTGAAAGCCTTGCCTCCGCCGGTTGTTGTTAGTGATACTGTCGAGTATGTGGTGTCTAAAATAGTGGATGTCAGGAGAGTGCGTAATTCCTTACAGTACCTGATTTACTGGAAGGGGTATGGACCCGAAGAGAGATCTTGGGTACCCGCCAGGGAGGTTCATGCTCCTAGATTTCATTTAGAACACCCTGAAAGGCCATCGCCTGAAGTCTTGGGTCCGGTGGCCCCTCGTAAAAGGGGGGGTACTGTCACGGGGCGCCAAAGGCGCATTCGGTCTCCCATCAGCCGCAGACCTGGTATTTGACCCCGGCTTCTCCTGACCATTCTTTGCTTAACCCTTTGTACTGCGTAGCTCTCTTGGTTCTGACCCGGTCCGTTCACGTTTCGTATTTTGTCTTGTCGGTCTTCCCTGCACATATCCTAAGTAAGGGACTGTCGTCCAGTTGTCCCCTGTCATCAGGACTCGTGAGGCAAGTAGGCAGGGCCAGGGGTGAAGGTGTAGCGCAGTGGTCACTATCCTTCCCCCTGTGTGTGTGTGGACGTGACCGTTACAGTGACAGGGCAGAGACCTGCTGTTCATCCATCACCACGGATGAAAGGCCTCTCCAGCGGCCCAGTAGCTGACAGGGAGAAAGACAATGCAGCAACTGCACGGCAGGTAAGAAGACAGTGTAACAACAGAACATCAAACACTTACCTGCCGCAGCAAAGATGGAAAAACCACACCAAAACAACCTGGACCCCCGTGCGGACACTGAAGCAAGGTGGCTCCAGGCAAGGCTGCTAATGTCTTTAGGTTCACTCCTCCGGGAAACCAATGGGACCCACTTTCGGAGGAGAAGACGAACAGGGGAAATGTCTAGCAGACATGCTGGACACAACATCAACAGACCAGACATGTAACAACGCACAAGACATAACAACCAAATCACAAATCAAACCCACACAAAACATAGACACATAAGGATGGGTGGAGACATGGAAAAGACATAGGGATGACATTTCTAAAAGACCTTGATGTCCAACAAGGTGGCCCTCGATGACTGGGCAGATGGAATAGTCACAGAATGGTGCATAGCTTCCAGCCCAAAGCAAGGCTAGAGCACAACTAACCTCCAAGCTACAAGCAAAGGCTAAATAGCTAGAAGAGACCACACCCTGATCTAACCAAGTCAGGATATTAACCCACACAGCAGGGAGACACAACTTCAAGGGGATGTGCACGTGCAAACCGAAAACTACTCGCTGCCCCCAGCAACCTGTCTGCACGGCAACCGCGTCATGGTCAAACCATACGACCGTGACAGTGGGTCACTTTTGCTAAATTTTTCAAGCTGCTAGAAGTTTCCTGAGACTGGAGAAAAGGGTTGGCATGGCAGAACATTACAATAGCTTTATATGCAGATAGAGTGCTCCAATATATTCGCGATTGCGTAAATCGGCAATTAATGATGCGCATATTTTGGCGCAATAAGTGCAACTTCACATTTAAGCAGGTCTGACTACATATTACTGATTGGTGCACTAAGTATTGTTGAGCACTTTGTCTGTAGCATGTATATATGGACAGCAGAACCTAACACCCTCCACTGGAATCAGGATACACTATATCAGGATATAACCTACACTGACTATCTCCCACTAACTATCTGTATTATATACACTGAACAAAAATATGGACTCAAAGATCTGAAACATTTTCTACATACACAGAAGACCCATTACTCTCAAATATTGTTCACAAATCTGTCTAAATCTGTGTTAGTGAGCACTTCTCCTTTGCCGAGATAATCCATCCCACCTCACAGGTGTGGCATATCAAGGTGCTGATAAGACAGCATGAATATTGCACAGGTGTGCCTTAGACTTCCAACAATAAAAGGACACTCTGAAATGTGCAGTTTGATCACACAGCACAATGCCACAGATGTCGCAGCATTTGAGGGAGAGTGCAATTGGCATGCTGACTGCAGGAATGTCTACCAGAGCTATTGCCTGTGGAATAAATGTTCATTTCTCTACCATAAGCCGTCTCCAAAGGCGTTTCAGAGAATCTGGCAGTACATCCAACCGGCCTCACAACCGCAGACCACGTGTAACCACACCAGCCCAGGACCTCCACATCTAGCATGTTCACCTCCATGATCGTCTGAGACCAGCCACCCGGACAGCTGCAGCAACAATCGGTTTGCACAACCAAAGAACTTCTAAAAAAACTTTCAGAAACCGTCTCGGGGAAGCTCATCTGCATGCTCGTCATCCTCATCGGGGTCTGGACCTGACTGCAGTTCATTTTCGTAACCGACTGGATTGGGCAAATGCTCACATTCAATGGCGTCTGGCACGTTGGAGAGACGTTCTGTTCACGGATGAGTCCCGGTTTTCACTGTTCAGGGCAGATGGCTGTTACGCTGAGCGCTCCGGGTCCCCTGCTGGCCTCGGAGCGCTCACAGCGTATGCCCCCAGGCAGCACTCCAGCGTCTCGGCGTGTGCGTCCTCGCTCTCTAGGGGGCGCGCGCGCCGGGACTCTTAGATTCAAAGGACCAGTGAACAGGTGATTGGTGCCTGGTCCAAAGGGGTTATTAAGGGTTAAGGTTGTGAGAGGCAGTGCTGACTTAATTAGGCTGCACCTGTGCACTGCCCATTTATACCTTCTCCTCCCACAGCTTTCTGCCGGATCTTTGTGCCTTGTGCCTCAGAGAAAGCGTTCCTTTCCATGTTAGTTTGCCTTACCTGTTGCCGTACCCGTTGCTACCGTCCACTCGCCTTTGAACCTTTGCCGCCTGCCCTGACCGCTGTTACGTCCGACTTCGCTCTTGCCTTCTCCCTGTGTACCACGCCATATCACCAGCCAGAGAGGTTGAGTTGTTACTAGGGGACACGACCTGGTAGTTACCGCCGCAGCAAATCCATCCCGCTTTGCGGCGGGCTCTGGTGAAGACCAGTAACTGCTTAGAACCGGTCCTCTAGTACAACCCGCGCCATCGCCTCTCTGGTCCAGAGGATCCACTACCTGTCCTGCCGGTACGCGACAGTAAGATCCGGCCATGGATACCGGTGATGTTCCCCTGCCAAGCCTGGAGGACCTCACCACCATTGTGGCCCAGCAGGGTCAACAGCTGGCCCAGTTGACCGCTATGTTGCAGCAGCTCCTGCCTTCTCTGCGACAGCCAGCTCCTCCGTCTGCTCCTGCTGCATCACCTCCGCCTGCAGTTACCACCGGTTCCAGAATCCGTTTGTCCCTACCAGACAAATATGACGGAGATCCTAAGCAGTGCCGTGGGTTCTTGTCGCAGTGCTCTCTCCACCTCGAGCTCCTGTCCGACCAGTTTCCTTCTGAGCGAGCCAAGGTAGCCTTTATTCTCAGTTTACTGTCCGGGAAGGCCCTGGCCTGGGCTACATCACTATGGGACCGCGCAGATCCTGCCACCACTTCTGTCCAGAGCTTCTGCCTAGAGTTCCGGAATGTTTTTGAGGAGCCTGCCCGGGTTACCTCCGCAGAGACTGCCTTGCTAAATTTGACCCAAGGAGGTTCTTCCGTGGGTGACTATGCCATTCAGTTCCGCACCCTGGCCTCTGAGCTGAACTGGAACAATGAAGCCCTTTGCGCCACCTTCAAGAAAGGACTTAACAGTGAAGTAAAGGACGTTCTGGCTGCACGTGAGCTTCCTTCCACTCTTAGTGACCTCATCTTGCTGGCCACTAGGATAGACAAACGTTTCACCGAAAGACAAGAGGAACTCCTCCTTGAAAAGGAAAAAGCTCGTCCTAGACGCTTTCCTCGTCTGGCTCCCGTTTTTCCGCATCCACCTCAACCCGCTACTGGGTTTTCCGCCGCGGAAGCCATGCAGGTGGATCGGTCATGCTTGACTCCACAAGAACGAAGCCGCCGCAGAAACGAGAACCTGTGTCTGTACTGTGCCAGTACCGAGCACTTCCTTAGAGATTGTCCTCTCCGTCCACCGCGTTCGGGAAACGCTCGCACCTAGTAAGCGTGGGAGAGGCGTTGCTAGGTGTGGATTCTTCCTCTCCACGTCTCATCATACCCGTGCAGCTGATCATCTCTTCAAAGTCCTCTTTCTCCGCAGCCTTCTTGGATTCCGGTTCAGCTGGCAACTTCATTCACGCCTCCTTGGTTGACAAGTACCGTATTCCAGTAATCCATCTACCCAAGCCGTTTTTCATCTCTACTGTTAACGGTGAGAGACTCTCTGCCACCGTGCAGTTCCGTACCCAGCCTCTGCAGATGGACATCGGAATATTTCATACCGAGACTTTAGAGTTCTTTGTCCTTCCCTTCTGTTCCTCCGAACTCCTCCTGGGTCTGCCGTGGCTTCAACATCATAGTCCTGTCCTGAATTGGTCCACCGGTGAGATCCTGCGTTGGGGCTCCTCCTGTTCGGACCGCTGTCTCAAGCCTGCTCTGGTCAAACAGAACCCGCAAGTTTCTCCGCCTTCTGGGCGTCCCAAGCCATACCATTCCTTCACGGATGTCTTCTGCAAGAAACAAGCTGAGGTTCTTCCTCCTCACCGATCCTATGATTGCCCGATCGACCTGATACCCGGTTCTACTCCACCCCGGGGCAGAATTTATCCTCTCTCTCCTCCTGAGACTCTTGCCATGTCCGACTATATACGTGAGAACCTACAGAGAGGATTCATAAGAAAATCTTCTTCTCCTGCTGGGGCCGGTTTTTTCTTTGTGACAAAAAAAGACGGCTCCCTCCGCCCCTGCATTGACTACAGAGGTCTTAATAAAATTACCATCAAGAACCGTTACCCTCTGCCTCTAATCTCTGAGCTATTTGATCGTCTCCGAGGGGCTAAGATCTTCACTAAATTGGACCTTCGAGGGGCCTATAATCTGATCCGTATCCGTGAGGGAGACGAATGGAAGACCGCCTTTAACACAAGGGACGGCCATTTTGAGTATTTGGTGATGCCCTTCGGCCTCTGCAACGCACCTGCTGTCTTCCAGGAATTCGTCAATGACATTTTCAGGGACTTACTTTACACCTGCGTGGTCGTATACCTGGATGATATCCTCATCTTTTCCTCCAATTTGGATCAACACCTGGTCCATGTGCAACAAGTTCTTACTCGTCTTAGGAGAAATCGCCTGTACGCCAAACTTGAAAAATGTCTTTTTGAACGGACCACCCTGCCTTTCCTGGGATACATTATCTCAGCCCAAGGACTTCAAATGGACCCAGCCAAACTCTCGGCGGTTCTGGATTGGCCACGTCCCTCTGGCCTCCGAGCCATACAAAGATTTCTGGGCTTTGCGAATTACTACAGGCAATTCATCCCTCACTATTCCACTCTGGTAGCTCCTATCGTGGCTCTCACTAGAAAAGGAGCTAACCCCAAATCCTGGCCTTCCCAAGCCGAGGAAGCCTTCCAGTCCCTGAAATCCGCCTTTGCCTCTGCACCCGTTCTCTCTAGACCAGATTCCACCAAGCCCTTCTCTCTTGAAGTGGATGCCTCCTCGGTGGGAGCCGGAGCTGTCCTCAGCCAGAAGTCTTCCCGGGGCAAAACTTCAACTTGTGGCTTCTTTTCAAAAACATTCTCTTCCGCAGAGAGAAATTACTCCATTGGGGACAGGGAACTGCTGGCTATTAAATTGGCACTGGAGGAATGGAGACATTTACTCGAGGGGGCCACACATCCTGTGTACATCTTCACGGACCACAAGAACCTGGCTTATCTCCAGTCTGCTCAGAGATTAAATCCCCGTCAGGCTCGTTGGTCTCTGTTCTTCGCCCGCTTTAACTTTGAGATCCATTTCCGTCCGGCTTGTAAGAACATTAGGGCAGATGCTCTGTCTCGCTCCTCTGATGTGGTGGGCGACGAGTTAACACCTCGATATATTATCCCTCCAGAACGCCTTATTACAGTCGCTCCCGTGGACCTGCGCCTTCTTCCTCCTGGCAAATCTAACGTACCTCCACGTCAGCGGCTGCGAATCCTCAAGTGGGGCCACGGCTCCCCTTTTGCCGGTCATCCAGGGGTGCTAAAGTCTCTCCAACTAATCTCCCAAAGGTACTGGTGGCCTTCTCTGGAGAAAGATGTCTCGGACTTCGTCCAGGCCTGTATGATTTGCGCCCGGGATAAATCGCCTCGCCAGAAACCAGCGGGTCTCCTCTTGCCTCTACCTGTTCCTGAAGTTCCCTGGTCTCACATCGCCATGGACTTTATTACAGATCTTCCCTCCTCCCATGGCAAGTCCGTTATTTGGGTCGTGGTGGATCGCTTCTCCAAGATGGCTCACTTTGTACCCCTGCCCGGTCTACCCTCTGCACCCATGTTGGCCAAACAATTTTTCCAACACATCTTCCGTCTCCATGGCCTTCCCAAACATATTGTCTCTGATCGTGGGGTACAATTCGTCTCCAAATTCTGGAGGGCTCTATGTGCTCAGCTCGGGATCAAATTGGACTTTTCTTCTTCATACCATCCTCAGTCTAACGGCCAAGTAGAACCGGTGAACCAGATTTTAGGTGACTATCTGCGTCACTTTGTATCCTCACGCCATGATGACTGGGCTGATCTACTTCCCTGGGCGGAGTTCTCCTACAACTACAAACAATCCTCTTCCTCTAACAAGTCTCCTTTCTTTGTAGTTTTCGGCCGTCATCTTCTTCCACCTCTGCCGAAGTCTCCCACTCCTTCTTCTGTACCTGCCGTTGACAGTCTTGTACAGGATTTTTCCTCCATCTGGCGAGAAACCCATGCTGCTCTCCTCAGGGCTTCTGCCCGTATGAAGGTTCAAGCTGACAAGAGACGCAGATCTCCACCGGAATTTCGCCCGGGTGACAAGGTGTGGCTCTCCTCTAGGTACATCCGATTTAGGGTCCCAAGTTACAAGTTGGGCCCTCGTTTCTTGGGACCCTATAAAATCAAGAGTCGTATCAATCAAGTTTCTTATCAGCTCCATCTTCCTCCCTCCCTCCGAATCCATAACTCCTTCCATGTCTCCCTTCTTAAACCTGCTGTCTTTAACCGTTTTTCTCCCAAGCTTGTTTCTCCCACCCGTGTCGCCGGTACCTCCGATATATTCTCTGTCAAGGAGATCTTGGCGACCAAGATCTCCCGGGGGAAAAGATTTTTTTGGGTCGACTGGGAGGGCTGCGGTCCTGAGGAGAGATCATGGGAGCTGGAGGAGAACATCCTGGACCGCAGTCTCATCCGCAAATTCTTCGGTACCAAAAAGGGAGGGAGACCAAAGGGGGGGGGGGGTACTGTTACGCTGAGCGCTCCGGGTCCCCTGCTGGCCTCGGAGCGCTCACAGCGTATGCCCCCAGGCAGCACACCAGCGTCTCGGCGTGTGCGTCCTCGCTCTCTAGGGGGCGCGCGCGCCGGGACTCTTAGATTCAAAGGACCAGTGCACAGGTGATTGGTGCCTGGTCCAAAGGGGTTATTAAGGGTTAAGGTTGTGAGAGGCAGTGCTGACTTAATTAGGCTGCACCTGTGCACTGCCCATTTTTACCTTCTCCTCCCACAGCTTTCTGCCGGATCTTTGTGCCTTGTGCCTCAGAGAAAGCGTTCCTTTCCATGTTAGTTTGCCTTACCTGTTGCCGTACCCGTTGCTACCGTCCACTCGCCTTTGAACCTTTGCCGCCTGCCCTGACCGCTGCTACGTCCGACTTCGCTCTTGCCTTCTCCCTGTGTACCACGCCATATCACCAGCCAGAGAGGTTGAGTTGTTACTAGGGGACACGACCTGGTAGTTACCGCCGCAGCAAATCCATCCCGCTTTGCGGCGGGCTCTGGTGAAGACCAGTAACTGCTTAGAACCGGTCCTCTAGTACAACCCGCGCCATCGCCTCTCTGGTCCAGAGGATCCACTACCTGTCCTGCCGGTACGCGACAATGGCAGACAGTGTGTGTGGCGTTGTGTGGGTGAGCGGTTTGCTGATGTCAACATTGTGGATCGAGTGGCCCATGGTGGCGGTGGGGTTATGGTATGGGCAGGTGTATGTTATGGACAACGAGCACAACGGTGCATTTTATTGATGGCATTTTGAATGCACAGAGATACCGTGACGAGATTCTGAGGACAATTGTTGTGCCATTCATCCATGACCATCACCTCATGTTGCAGCTTTATAATGCACGGCCCCATATTGCAAGGATCTGCACACAATTCCTGGAAGCTGAAAACATCCCATTTCTGGCATGGCCATCATACTCACCGGACATGTTATCCATTGAGCATGTTTGGGATGCTCTGGATCGGCGTATACAACAGTGTGTTCCAGTTCCAGTTCCAGCTCATGCAAAATGAGAGCAAAACTGAAAGTGTTGCGTTTATATTTTTGTTCAGTATATATAAGCTAACTAACTATCTAATGTAATGACACAGCAAAGCACAGAGCACAGCAATGACACTGCTTTCTCTCTCTCAGAACTGCAAAAACTGCATAACATGGCTGCTGGGGAGGTTCTTATATAGTACAGGGTAGGCAACTTTCCTATTGGTTGCTAGGGATGTCGCTAAGCTCAGACAAAGACATTGCAGCCTTCTCATTGGCCCACAAGCAAGAAGCAGGGAGGGATCATGGGTTCAGATGAAAAAAAAATCTAGAAATATTCGCAAATACGAATATATAGCACTATATTATAAATCTTGGCGAATTCTCGAAGTGGCGATATTCACAATTAAAATTCACGATTCGAATTATCGCGCCCAACACTAATCTCTACCAGAATCCCTGGAGTTCCCAGTTCGACTTCTGGCTGCAGCCTCTCTACCATACATGTCCACAGGGGTGTGGTGCTCCTTGGTGAGCACATTTCATTGTGCATTGTTTTACATGGTAACACCCTGTGTGTCACCATTTGTGTTTTTTCCTCTAAAGAGCTTCCTAGTTCCCTCTTGGTCACTAGACCCACCTCAGCCAATGATTGACAGAGTTGTTATTGACTGAGATGTCTCTGGAGGGACTAAAAAGTAGAGATCTGTGGCAACTCAGGAAGGTCCATTAGGTGAGTGAGCATCAGATTGTTTATGCCATTCTGATTCATCAAAATTCTTTCAATTGGTTGTCAAAAAGACCAAACAGCAGCAAAGGTAGTGGAAGAAGAAAGTACCACCACCCATACTTTTCATTAGGCCTCATGTACATAGGTGTAGTTTTTTTTACAGTCCACAATTCACAAATCCACAAAACACGGATGCTGGCATGCTGCCTTTTTTTCTTCATCTAGAGAAAAGTCCTATTCTTGTCCACAAAATGGACAAGAACAGGAAATGTTCTATATGGACATATGGATGCAGACGGTACACAATGTGCTGTCCGCATCTTTTGCGGTCTTGTTGAAATGAATGGGTCAGCATCCGATCCACAAAAAATGGGCATCAGATATGGACCAAAACCACGGTCGTGTGCATAAGGCCTTAGTAAATATTCTTCAGTATTGCAAAGCAAATCATATCCTACCATTTCATATCATATTTTTATTTAGTGCCACACCACATGTAGCATCCCACATGATGACCGTTCACCCCTGTGGCAATATTAATGCAGAAATTTACTATTTGAACATGTCAAACCACATCTTGTGCATATTAAATACCATGCTCCCTTCTCCGTATTGTCCTGTAGGGATCTTGCACTTGTTTCCAATAGTGAACTCTTCTGCCAGATCTCAGAAGGTAGGCTTATTCCCATGTATTATAGGCCTGGGTGACCACTTCATGTACACCAATAAGTGTGGTCTTCCACATAATCGGATTGCAGACCTGATTCATCAATGGCAATGTTAAAGGGAGTCTGTCACCACATATACAGTGCTTACATTGTCCTATAGCACACTGTGAGGATTTGCTCTGGTAGGCAGGGTAAGTGGACGCAGTACAGAGGCAAATCAAGTTTGTAAATCAAAATGTCAGTGTTTATTCACACAAAAGGCAAAAGAAAAACAACTCATTACAGTCTTGGTGTTAATTCAGGAAAAAAAAAAAAAAAACACAAGAAATCCAATAATCTCAATGCCTCCCAGGCCCGAGCACTCCAGGATCTACAGGAGTGTGACTCCCTTGTCATTAAGATGGCGGACAAGGGGGGGGCGGTGGTCGTCATGGATAAGGAGACTTATGGCAAGCAACTAAGGGACATGTTGGCAGATACATCCACGTACAGTAAGCTACCGAATGACCCACTAAAAGAATATATGCATAGCTACCTGTCACTAATTATGAAGGGAAGAGATAAGGGTATATTCGATGATGGAGAATACAAATATCTGTGCGTGGATGCCCCTGTCACACCTATTATCCATGCTTTGCCTAAAGTCCACAAGGGTGTCCACCCCCCCCCCCCCCCCCCCCTTCGTCCTATAGTTGCTGGCATAGGCTCGCTTACCGAGCGTTTGGGGAGTTGGCTGGACCACCTTCTCCAGCCTCTCGTCAGACGTATTCCGGGGTATTTGAAAGATACGGGAGACGTATTACGAGCTATGTATGATTTCAGGTGGCAAGCTAATTATATCTGGATTACTGCTGATGTGGTTTCCCTCTACCCGTCCATTCCCCACGGGATTGCTCTGATGGCAATGGAATATCATCTCCATCGCCACACTGGACTTAATACTAACTATATTGATTTTGTGTGTGAGATCACAGCATATTTGTTGACCCATAATTATTTTGCATTTGATGGTGTCCATTATCTCCAGACCCGCGGAGTCTCGATGGGAGCCAAATTTTCTCCATCCCTAGCAAATTTGACTATGTCATTTTGGGAGGAGAAGTACATTTACAATCTGGAGAACCCGTTCATGCCTGGTTTGGTCTGGTACGGCAGGTACATCGATGATGTGCTCATGGTATGGGCAGGCGGTGTACCTGCCGTCCCAGACCTCCAGGCATATTTGAACAATAACAATTATAATTTGAGGTTCACATGTTTGGCACATACATCCCATATTAATTTCTTAGATCTGACACTCCGCGGTGTCGCTGGAGAGATAGTGCACACCATGACCTATAGAAAAGAGGTGGCAGGCAATACCATACTCAATGCCAAAAGTCACCATCCAATGCATACCCTCAGAGCAATTCCCGTGGGTGAATTCACTCGTACTGTTAGAAACTGTAGTGTGGTGGAGAGAATAGGGGAAGAATGTGACAAAGTAGAAAAAAGGCTGAGGGACAGAAATTACCCGATGTGGATGATCAACAGAGGAAGGGAGATAGCCCTGCTTAAAGAAAGAAGAGATATACTGTTTGGGAAATCCAAATGTAAACCATATGTTCCGACTTCTGCTGGCGGTGTGGAGACACGGGCAGACGGCGACCTGGACAGTGTACCTACTCTTTCTTTAACATACAGTAAAGAGTTCAGCACAATCAGCTCTGCAATAAAGAAGTGCTTACCTATTTTGTTTGACGATGCCATTCTTTATGAAGCACTCGAATCAGGTTGCAGAATTGTCTCTAGAAAGGCCCCTACCCTGTCCAGCTCGCTGTCCCCGTCTCTCTACACTGCCAGTGGTAGTGGAACACAACCCAAGCCTAGTTGGCTTACGTATAAAGGATTTACAAGATGCGGCAGTGCCCGCTGTAGGACTTGCGACTATGCCGTGCTCACAAAAACATTTGACAGTGCAGATCATATATACAACTTCCCAATCCGCATGTACATTAATTGTAACACGGAGGGTGTTATTTATGTTATCCGATGCACCAAATGTGATCTCATGTATGTAGGCAGTACTGTTCGCAGGTTCAAAAACAGAGTATTAGAACACCTCAACTACATCAGCAACCCCAATATCCTCAACATTTCAAACATAGCTAAACATTTCATACACGTCCATGCTCGCCAGGTATCATTTTTCCAGGCGTATGCCATTGAACGAGTTTTAGCTCCGAAAAGGGGTGGTGACTTTCGGAAGAAAATTCTTCTACGTGAGGCCTACTGGATCTTTAGGTTAGGCACCAGGGTCCCAAGGGGTCTCAACCTTAAGAAAGAACTCATTTACATATATCAATAGAATACATGGTGCACATAGTAGAATATATAACGATTTGTGTTACTATTAGTATTTTATGTCAGTTACACCTATATCTGGGTGGGTATACACTTTCCGCTGTTCTTCTCACCAGATCTAGTGGTACCAGTTTGGTTCATTTGACCTCAATTACATGTTTGCATATAGGTGAGCCCCCACTATTGCGGGGGTTGGGCATCTCTGTTCGTCACTGTTTTTATAGCGCTATCATGACATAGCGCTTCTATTCTTCTTTTATTGAGATGCTGTAAGAGATAATTTTGCAACTAACATGCGCAGGACTGAAATAATTTCTTGTTATGTTTCATTTGTCACCTGATTTATTCTGTAATTGTATCCGAAATTCCTGGCCTGATACTGGGTAGGTGGTGTTGATGCAGTCCCACCGTCATGTGACAATTTATCATTAATATTATATGCCCAGACAAATCTACTCTGAGACTGTCATTCTCAGGTAATCAATCAGAATATACCATATTGCAATAAGCCATTGTTTTTGTACTTGTTTTTGTATGTCAATATTTGTATCAAGGTTTTTTATATATATTATATGTCTTCTATGCAATGAAGTATTCACACTGTGCGATTTCTGCTGAATGAAATCACGGGTTAACTTGAGGTTAAGATGTCAAAAGAAGGTTCGCACAGTGTTTTACCAATCACAAACTGATTGATGCAAGCTGAAAAAAGGTGTGTCTAGGTGTGGTGCAACGGATGTTGCTTGAAACCAGTTCCTCCCCATTGGAGGAGGGGGGTTTTCAACTCCTTTATATTGAGGGGCCACAGTTAGCAACTTGTTACGACTAAGGCTACTCCCCCGAAACGCGTCAATTCTGCCGTGCACCTGATGGTTATGTCTGTCCACTGTCCATAACTAATAAAGAAGAGCTGAAAGAGGATTTTATTTGTCTCCGGGATCCTTTCTTAACTTTTCATTGGTGTTAATTCACACAATGAAAAGTCCATAGAACAGACACGTCATTGCTTGAAAATTGCAGCATGCTCTATATTGTGCGTTTTTCACGCAGCGCAGGCCCCATAGAAGTAAATGGGGCTGCGTGAAAATCGCAAGCATCTGCAAGCAAGTGCGGATGCGGTGTGATTTTAACGCATGGTTGCTAGGAGATGATCGGGATGGGGACCCGATCATAATTATTTTCCCTTATAACATGGTTATAAGGGAAAATAATATAATTCTCAATAGAGAATGCTTAGTAAAATAGGGATGGATCATGTGACGGACCATGTGATGAGCGCAGTGACGTCACCACAGGTCCTTTTCTTCCAAGGTCATCAAAGAAGAAGACAGAAGAGAAGCTGGGCTGCGCGAACAAGTGGATGAGGTGAGCTAAATTATTATATATATATTTTTTAAACCCCTCCATCCCTATTTTACTAAGCATTCTGTATTAAGAATGCTATTATTTTCCCTTATAACCACGTTATAAGGGAAAATAATAATATCTACACAACACCTAACCCAAACCCGAACTTCTGTGAAGAAGTCTGCATTCGGGTCTGGGTACCAAACATACCACCCCCGCCCCCTCTTTGATCAACCCTGAGGGGGTGAACACATGCCAGACAGTGTAACAGTGTTCCCTGTAACTTGCCTGCCCTGTGTTCTACTGTAAATTTAAAGTTTTGCAAGGACAAGAACCATTTGGTGGCCCGAGTATTCCTCTCTTTGGCCTGGCACATCCACTTGAGAGGGAAGTGGTCGGTCACCAGACAGAACTTTCTCCCAAACAGATAATAGCGGAGAAATTTGAGTGCCCACTTGATGGACAGGCACTCTCTCTCCACTATACTGTACCGGGTCTCGGCTGGAGTGAGCTTACGGTTGAGGAAGACAACGGGATGCTCCTCCCCGTTGACTTCCTGATACAGTACAGCACCGAGGCCTACTTCGGAGGCATCGGTCTGTACTATAAACTCCCTTTTGAAGTTGGGCGTCACTAAAACCGGGGACCCACACAGGGCCGACTTCAAAGCGGAGAAATCCTCTTCCACCTGGTCATTCCAGCGGACCATCACGGACTTCCGTCCCTTCAAGAGCCCTGTCAATGGAGCTGCTAAAGTGGCAAAATGGGGAACGAACCTCATATAATAGCCCACCATTCCCAGCAATGACTTTACTTGCCTAGAGGTGACAGGTCGCCTCTATTTTGTTTACTTAGGGTTTGATTACTCCCCGCCCAATGAAATACCCCAGGTATTTGGTCTCCTCTAACCCTATTGCACACTTTTTAGGGACCAGCCTTTCGAAGGGAGTCCACTATGGCCTGTACTTTGGGCAGGTGACTTTCCCAGTCAGTACTGTGAATGACAATATCATCCAGGTAAGCCAAGGAATACCGCCGATGTGGACGAAGCACAATGTCCATTAGATGTTGAAAAGTGGCAGGGGTGCCATGCAGACCGAAGGGTAACACCTTATATTGGTACAGCCCCTCTGGTGTAATGAAGGCAGTTTTCTCTTTGGCAGCCTCCGTCAAGGGTACCTGCCAGTACCCTTTGGAAAGTCCAAAACAGAAAAATACCGGGCTTGGCCTAACCTTTCAATAAGCTCATCCAGCCGAGGCATGGCATATGCATCAAATTTAGATATTTCATTCAGCTTACAAAAATCGTTACAAAACCGTAACGTCCTGTCTGGCTTGGGTATTAAGACTATAGGACTGGCACACTCAATTTTAGACTCCTCGGTGACTTCTAGCCGCAGCATGAGCTGCACTTCCTTCGAGATGGCTTTTCGCCAAGCCTCGGGTACCCGGTATGGCTTTAACTTTTGCCTTAGGCTCAGTGACAATGTCATGCTGCATTGCGGAAGTGCGTCCAGGGAGGTCCAAAAACACATCAGTGTTCTGACTAACGAACTCCCTGGTCTCCTGAGCCTGTTTAGAGGAGAGGCTGTCAGCAATTTTTAATGTGGCAACCGCTTCCTTTGCATCAGACATAGGAGCTGGAACCTTTTCCCCTAAAAAACCTGGCCGTGGGCTGTCTTCAGTACAGGTCTCCCTATCTTTCCAAGGTTTAAGTAAATTAACATGGTAAACCTGCTCCGGCTTCTGCCGACCTGGCTGGTGTACCTTTTAATTTACCTCTCCAACTTTCTCGAGTACCTCGTAGGGCCCCTGCCATCTAGCCAGGAACTTACTGTCCACAGTTGGTACCAGACCAAAACCCGATCACCCGGGTTAAAGATCCGGACCCGAGCCTGACGATTATAGATCAGACTCTGGGCTCGCTAAGCGGCCTCCATATGCTCCCTGACAAGAGGCAAAATGGTCTCTATCCGCTGTTGCATCTTGATAACATATTCCAGGACACTTTTATGCAGAGTCGGTTGCTGTTCCCATGCCTCTTTGGCAACGTCCAAGGATGTCTGCCATAAAGCAATTCGAAGGGCAAGAACCTAGTAGAAGCCTGGGGTACCTCTCGCACAGCGAACATGAGATAGGGCAGAAGAAGGTTCCAATCTTTCCCATCTTTAGACACCACCCTTTTTAACATAGGTTTAACAAAACTCTAAAAACTTTCAACCAGACCGTCCGTTTGCGGATGGTACATGGACGTCCGTAATTGTCTGATATGCAGCAACTTACAGAGTTCCCTCATGACCTTGGACATAAAAGGGGTCCACTGGTCAGTCAGAACCTCTCTAGGAAGCCCCACGGGAGAACATCTCTATTAGCTCCTTAGCTATAAGCTTCGCCGATGTATGTCGCAGTGGCACCGCCTCCGGGTACCGAGTGGCTTAGTCCAGGACGACCAAGATGTGTTGGTGTCCTCTAGCGGACTTCGGGAGAGGTACCAAGGGACTGCAAATAAGGTGCTCCGGGCTAGTTGCCTGGCAGGTCGGGCAAGACTTACAGAATTCTTCCACCCCTCTAAACACACTGGGCCAGTAAAACCATTGTAGTATCCGGTCCTGTGTCTTCTGCATTCCCAAATGACCCCCGAGAACATGCTGGTGGGCTAACTCTAACATGAGTTTGCAATAATCCTGGGGCACCACCAACTGTTCAATAGATTTACCTCACATCTGGTTTACCCGGTACAACATATCCTGATGAACCACAAAACGGGGAACACCGACTCTGCCCCTGGTTGTTTTGGTTCACCATCTACTATAAATACATTTTCCCAGGCTTGGGATAGGGTTGGGTCCCGGTGTTGGGCGGTACCAAAATTATCCCCTGAAACATTGAGGTCTGCCAGCTCAGGACCCGGCGGCAAGTCCTCCATGTGTCCAACCATCTCCTCCTCTTCCACCGAAGTGGCGGTCACCCCTACCGCTGGCCCTTCGGACTCAGGTTCCCAGGCTTCTGGTCTTTCCCCTGAGCCGAGCCACTCTGCTAGGGTTACCCCTGTCTCATGGGTATCAGACACTCTTGTAGCAGACCACAGTGCTGGGAAGCCCGGGAAGTCTCTCCCTATTATAAGTTCGTAGTGTAGATTGGTGGCGACAGCCACCTCGTGGGTCCACCTGCTGGCAACCGTGGATAGAGACACCATAGCAGTGGGGTAGTCTTTTAAGTCTCCATGAATACACATGACCCCGACTTTCTGGCCAGTATATTCAGTGGACCGTACTAGGGGAGCCCTTACCAGGGTCACCAGACTCCCTGAGTCCAACAGAGCCTCTGCTGGAGTGTCTCCCACCTCCACCTGGCACAGGTGATTAAGAGTCTCCAGGGCACCAGCTGCACACAGCTTCCTAGCATATAACGACTGAAGGAAGCCATAGTTCGTGTCCATGGGTTCCATCTGATGTGGACAGTCAGCTCGTACATGGCCAGGCTCCCGACACCGCCAGTAGACTATCGGAGCTGGGTCCACAGGGTGTACATCCCGGGCGGGTTTGGTGGGCACAAACCTCCGGGTCTGGGGTGGAGAGTTACGGGATTTGACTACCCCCCTCCCAAAAGAACCCCCCTGTAGATTACGGGTAGCCTCATAGCGCTCCAGCAGGTGAGAAAAATCGGCATGTTTGGTACCCAAACCCGAACTTCTTCACAGAAGTTTGGGTTTGGGTTAGGTGTTGTGTAGACTGTATTATTTTCCCTTATAACATGGTTATAAGGGAAAATAATAGCATTCATAATACAGAATGCATAGTACAATTGGGCTGGAGGGGTTAAATTTTTTTTTTATTAACTCACCTTAATCCACTTGTTCGCGCAGCCCGGCTTCTGTTCTGTCTTCATCTGTGAGGAAAAGGACCTGTGGTGACGTCACTGCGCTCATCACATGGTCCGTCACATGATCCATCACCATGTGATGAGCGCAGTGACGTCACCACAGGTCCTTTTCCTCACAGATGAAGACAGAAGAGAAGCCGGGCTGCGCGAACAAGTGGATTAAGGTGAGTTAAATTATTATTATTATTTTTTTAACCCCTCCAGCCCTATTGTACTATGCATTATGTATTAAGAATGCTATTAATTTCCCTTATAATCATGTTATAAGGGGAAATAATAATGATCGGGTCTCCATCCCGATCGTCTCCTAGCAACCGTGCGTGAAAATCGCACCGCATCTGCACTTGCTATGGGGCCTGCGTTGCATGGAAAACGCACAAAGAGGAGCATGCTGCGATTTTGACGCAACGCACAAGTGATGCATGAAAATCACATCTCATCTGCACAGCCCCATAGAAATGAATAGGTCCGGATTCAGTGCGGGTGCAATGCGTTCACCTCACGCATCACACCCGTGCGGAAATCTTGCCCGTCTGAAAGAGGCCTAAGCCCTCTGGATGACAGCAGGCCACAGTCTTTTGTTTCTGTTACATATGGTAGAATTCTGCAGCAGCGAAATCTGTAGCAAATGATCCTAATGTTGTTATGGAATTTGTCATGGAAATGCTGTGGATTTGCTGCAAAATTCACCCTATGCATTGCAAAGTGTGAAATCGATGACAGAAATCCTTAAAGGGGTTATCCCAATTTTTAGTGTAGAAAATGAAAATCAGATACATGAAAATATCTTTCTAACAAAGCTAGAACCAACCCTGCACCTCACATGGATCCAGAGATCTCCCCATATATTGCTCCAATTTCTCTGCTAGATTTATATCAAGCTGGCAGCTCAAATAGACAAACAGTGAAGTTAAAATCGGCAATGTGGGTTAAAGGTGTTATCCTGGAATTATCCTCAGGATAGGTCATCATTATCACATCGGCGGGGGTCCAAGTCCCTGCACCGCCGTTCAGCTGCTTCAGGGAGCCTCTACGCTCACCAAAGGTATGGTGAGCAATGCAGGCTCCCAGAAGCCTTCCAAGTACAGCGCCATAGATAGTATAGTAGCAGTTCTTGGTATTACAGCTAATCCCCCTTGACTTGAATGGAGCTGCGCTGCAGCTAGGCCATGTGACAGATGGAGGTCCCTTCTAACACCCCCCAGGTGTCGCACTCCCACAGATCTGATACTGGTGACCTATACTGAGAATAAGTCATAAATATATTTTCCTGGGTATCCCCTGTAAGTTATTTGGTAATTTTATTGTGGAAACTTTCCGTACCATATGGATGACATTTTTTAAAATCTAGTTTTTTGCATTTAGTTCTGCTGCGGAAACAGGGCCGTCTTTATTATTGATTGGACCCTGGGCAAGAATTTACTTGGGCCCCCTGGATCCCGCCCCCCTTCCCCCCGCACTTTGCTGTACTTGCTATACAGCAGCACTTACCTGTCACGTCCAGGGCCTCCGGGTGACGTCTCCTCTCTGTCATCATCTTCTCTGTAGATCTTTTCTCTCATCATCTTCTCCACTCGGTCTGGACAACTTCTCTCAGCCGCCTCGTCTCTGCAGAGTGTGACACACAGACATCTTAGCTTCCTCACATTCTATCATTATCCCCCAACTGGAGTCCCCACAGTGTTATCCTGCTGCTTGCTGTGCCCCCCCCCCCAGGGGTGTAGCTATAGGGGGTGCAGAGGTAGCAGTCGCTACCGGGCCCAGGAGCATGAAGGGGCCCAAAGACACTTGTGCCGCATAAGAAGACACACAAAGCACTGAGGGAAGGGGGGCCCAAGCTGAACTCTTGCACCAGGGCCCATGATCCTTTAGTTACTCCCCTGCCCCCACTCCCAATACCCCCAAATACTATTCTGAAGAAACATTACTGCCCCCCATAGTAATAGTGCTCCTCATAGTCCCACCAATAGTAATTCCCTTCTAGAATGCCCTCATTAGTAACACTGCCCCAACCGTGATAATGCTCCTCAACAATGCCCCCATTATTAGAAGAGCCCTCCCATATTAATAATACCCTCACAGAGCCCCCCAGTAGAAATAAGGCCCCCTATTGTTCCCCCAGTGGTAATAAAGCTCCCTACAGACCCCTCAGTAGTAATAAGGCCCCCATAGTGCGCTTAGTAGAAATAAGGCAGATCTATAAGACCCTCCTATAGAGCCCCCAGTAGTAATAAGACCGCCTATAATGTCCCCTGGATCTGCAGTGCCCCCTGCAGTTATAATCCTCCCTCCACCATACAGTCCCATGTAAATAACATCACCTCCTCCCCAGCCGCCTCCAACGCACAATCCCATGTAAACATCACCCCCTAAGGCTACTTTCACACTTGCGTTCGTGCGGATCTGTCCTGTACTTGTACAGGACGGATCCGCACCAATAATACAAACGAATGCATCCATTCAGGACCGATTCGTTTGTATTAGATTTGAATTTCTAAGTCCCAATACGGATCCGTCCTGACTTACATTGAAAGTCAATGGGGGACGGATCCGTTTACAATTGCACCATTTTGTGTCAATGCAAAGGGATCCGTCCCCCTTTACTTACAAGTCAGGACGGATCCGTTTGACTCCGCAAGGCCATGCGGACACAAAAACGCTGCTTGCAGCATTTTGGGGTCCGCCTCCAAAACGTAACGGGGGGCCGTACGGAGCCGAACGAATGTATTCTGAATGGATCCGCATCCATTCAGAATGCATTGGGGTTAAACTGATGCATTTGGGGCTGCTTGTGAGAGCCTTGAAACGGATCTCACAAGCGGATCCCCAAACGCAAGTGTGAACGTAGCCTAAACATTAAGTCCCATGTACATAAACATCATTCCCCCCCACCATCCACTTTCAACATATAGTCCCATGTAAATAACATCACTCCCTCCCCCAGCCACCTCAAGCACACAGTTCCATGTCAATAACATCCCTCCCTTCAGCCCTAACATGCATCCTAGTTAAATAACTACAACTCCCAGCATTGCTCTCCCTTAACCACCTCAGCCCCCCTAGCTTAAACACCCTTAATGACCAGACCACTTTTTACACTTCTGACCTACCCTACTTTCACCGTTTATTGCTCGGTCATGCAACTTACCACCCAAATGAATTTTACCTCCTTTTCTTCTCACTAATAGAGCTTTCATTTGGTGGTATTTCATTGCTGCTGACATTTTTACATTTTTTGTTAATCGAAATTTAACGAAATTTTTGCAAAAAAATTACATTTTTCACTTTCAGTTGTTTGGGTAAAAGTTATAGCGTTTACAAACTATGGTACAAAAATGTGAATTTCCGCTTTTTGAAGCAGCTCTAACTTTCTGAGCACCTGTCATGTTTCCTGAGGTTCTACAGGGTGGGCCATTTATATGGATACACCTTAATAAAATGAGAATGGTTGGTGATATTAACTTCCTGTTTGTGGCACATTAGTATATATGAGGGGGGAAACTTTTCAAGATGGGTGGTGACCATGGCGGCCATTTTGAAGTCGGACATTTTGAATCCAACTTTAGTTTTTTCAAAAAGTGTCACACATCTGGTATCGCCGTACTCAGAAGAAGTAGGGCAATGTGATTGGGGGGGTCTTTTTACATATACCCATGCTGGGTGAGAGAAATATCTCGGCAAAAGACAACTTTTCCCATTTTTTTATACAAAGTTGGCATTTGACCAAGATATTTCTCTCACCCAGCATGGGTATATGTAAAAAGACACCCCAAAACACATTGCCCTACTTCTTCTGAGTACGGTGATACCAGATGTGTGACACTTTTTTGCAGCCTAGGTGGGCAAAGGGGCCCACATTCCAAAGAGCACCTTTCGGATTTCACAGGGCATTTTTTACACATTTTGATTTCAAACTACTTCTCAAGCATTCGTGCCCCTAAAATGCCAGGGCAGTATAACTACCCCACAAGTGACCCCATTTTGAAAAGAAGACACCCCAAGCTATTTGGTGATGGGCATAGTGAGTTGATGGAAGTTTTTATTTTTTGTCACAAGTTAGTGGAATATGAGACTTTGTAAGAAAAAAAAAAAGGAAATCATCATTTTCCGCTAACTTGTGACAAAAAATAAAAAATTCTAGGAGCTCGCCATGCCGCTCACTGAATACCTTGGGGTGTCTTCTTTCCAAAATGGGGTCACTTGTGGGGTAGTTATACTGCCCTGGCATTTTAGGGGCCCTAATGCGTGAGAAGTAGTTTGAAATCAAAATCTGTAAAAAATGCCCTGTGAAATCCGAAAGGTGCTCTTTGGAATGTGGGCCCCTTTGCCCACCTAGGCTGCAAAAAAGTGTCACACATCTGGTATCGCCGTACTCAGAAGAAGTAGGGCAATGTGTTTTGGGGTGTCTTTTTACATATACCCATGCTGGGTGAGAGAAATATCTCGGCAAATGACAACTTTTCCAATTTTTTTATACAAAGCTGGCATTTGACCAAGATATTTCTTTCACCCAGCATGGGTATATGTAAAAAGACACCCCAAAACACATTGCCCTACTTCTTCTGAGTACGGCGATACCAGATGTGTGACACTTTTTTGCAGCCTAGGTGGGCAAAGGGGCCCACATTCCAAAGAGCACCTTTCGGATTTCACAGGGCATTTTTTACACATTTTGATTTCAAACTACTTCTCAAGCATTTGTGCCCCTAAAATGCCAGGGCAGTATAACTACCCCACAAGTGACCCCATTTTGAAAAGAAGACACCCCAAGCTATTTAGTGATGGGCATAGTGAGTTCATGGAAGTTTTTATTTTTTGTCACAAGTTAGTGGAATATGAGACTTTGTAAGAAAAAAAAAAAATCATCATTTTCCGCTAACTTGTGACAAAAAATAAAAAATTCTAGGAACTTGCCATGCCCCTCACGGAATACCTTGGGGTGTCTTCTTTCCAAAATGGGGTCACTTGTGGGGTAGTTATACTGCCCTGGCATTTTAGGGGCCCTAATGCGTGAGAAGTAGTTTGAAATCAAAATGTGTAAAAAATGCCCTGTGAAATCCGAAAGGTGCTCTTTGGAATGTGGGCCCCTTTGCCCACCTAGGCTGCAAAAAAGTGTCACACATCTGGTATCGCCGTACTCAGAAGAAGTAGGACAATGTGTTTTGGGGTGTCTTTTTTCTATACCCATGCTGGGTGAGAGAAATATCTCGGCAAAAGACAACTTTTCCCATTTTTTTTATACAAAGTTGGCATTTGACCAAGATATTTATCTCACCCAGCATAGGTATATGTAAAATGACACCCCAAAACACATTGCCCAACTTCTCCTGAGTACGGAGATACCACATGTGTGACACTTTTTTGCAGCCTAGATGCGCAAAGGGGCCCAAATTCCTTTTATGAGGGCATTTTTAGACATTTGGATCCCAGACTTCTTCTCACGCTTTAGGGCCCCTAAAATGCCAGGGCAGTATAAATACCCCACATGTGACCCCATTTTGGAAATAAGACACCCCAAGGTATTCAATGAGGGGCATGGCGAGTTCATAGAAAAAAAAATTTTTGGGCACAAGTTAGCGGAAATTGATTTTATTAATTTTTTTCTCACAAAGTCTCCCTTTCCGCTAACTTGGGACAAAAATTTTAATCTTTCATGGACTCAATATGCCCCTCACGGAATACCTTGGGGTGTCTTCTTTCCGAAATGGGGTCACATGTGGGGTATTTATACTGCCCTGGCATTTTAGGGGCCCTAAAGCGTGAGAAGAAGTCTGGAATATAAATGTCTAAAAAATTTTACGCATTTGGATTCTGTGAGGGGTATGGTGAGTTCATGTGAGATTTTATTTTTTGACACAAGTTAGTGGAATATGAGACTTTGTAAGAAAAAAAATAAAAATAATTTCCGCTAACTTGGGCCAAAAAAATGTCTGAATGGAGCCTTACAGGGGGGTGATCAATGACAGGGGGGTGATCAGGGAATCTATATGGGGTGATCCCCCCCCTGTAAGGCTCCATTCAGACGTCTGTATGTGTTTTGCGGATCCGATCCATGTATCCATGGATCCGTAAAAAACATACGGACGTCTGAATGGAGCCTTACAGGGGGGTGATCAATGACAGGGGGGTGATCAGGGAGTCTATATTGGGTTATCACCCCCCTGTCATTGATCACCCCCTGTAAGGTTCCTTTCAGACGTCCGTATGTGTTTTGCGGATCTGATCCATGTATCCGTGCATCCGTAAAAAACATACGGACGTCTGAATCGAGCCTTACAAGGGGGTGATCAATGACAGGGGGGTGATCAATGACAGGGGGGTGATCAGGGAGTCTATATGGGGTGATCAGGGGCTAATAAGGGGTTAATAAGTGACAGGGGGGGGGTGTAGTGTAGTGGTGTTTAGTGCTACTTATTACTGAGCTGCCTGTGTCCTCTGGTGGTCGATCCAAGCAAAAGGGACCACCAGAGGACCAGGTAGCAGGTATATTAGACGCTGTTATTAAAACAGCGTCTAATATACCTGTTAGGGGTTAAAAAAATCGCATCTACAGCCTGCCAGTGAACGATCGCCGCTGGCAGGCTGGAGATCCACTCGCTTACCTTCCGATCCTGTGAACGCGCGCGCCTGTGTGAGTGCGCTTACAGGAAATCTCGCGTCTCGCGAGATGACGCATAGATGCGTGACTCTGCCTGGAGCTGCCGCCTCCGGAACGCGATCCTGCGTTAGGCGGTCCGGAGGTGGTTAAAGGGGTTGTCCGAGTTATGAAAAAAAATAATATAACACTGAAAATCTGATATATATTTGAGCTAAGCAAGTTTTATGCAAAAAAATATTTTTTTTTCCTCATTTCCCTGGTTCTTTTCTGGCCCTTTGTTTACATGCAATAAAAACAATCTCTGCCCCTCCCACTGCACTGCTAAGCGAGTGGATACAAGAGCTGCCCTGAGTGCTGGGAGACTCTGCAGCATCTTGTATGTGTAGGACTACATGTCCCACCTGTATAATGACACTGCTAATACACACAGGATTTTCCTCCTACCTTCTTGTGTAATGCTCTCTCTAGTATGTCAGATCATGTGCCCAGAATTGTCTCCTCACTGCCTGCAGAGCTGTGCAGCTGAAGGGGTTAAGAATCCTAGCAGAGAGTAGACGGCAGTGAGGGGGGAATGCGTGCCCAGCACAGTGACGTTTCGTTTACAGGCTTGTAAACGACCTTTATCAGAGCAGGGAGAAAAGCTGACATCACAGGTCATGTGACCCTCAGTGAAATCTGAGAAACCAGCCACTGGAGATAAAGTGAGTTAATTGGAAAGCTGTTACATTTGCTTTGTTAGGAACATAGAAAGAACAAAAAAATAACTCGGATAACCCCTTTAACTTACCTTTCGTCATGTACAGACATCACCATTAGGCTCCTTCTCCTCTTCACTCCGGTCCAATCCTGCACTGGTCACATGATGGTGACATCATCCAGGTCATCCTATCACAGCCTGTTTTGCTGATCACATGACATGTGATGTCACCACAGGTCCTTCACCTTTTCCCAGTGTATTAGATTCAATTGTATTGCCGTTCTGTGTTGGCAATACAGTTGTATCTAGCAGGCAGGCAGGACATTCGGGGCCCAGGCCCCGAATGTTTTAACCTAGCGACGCCCCTGGCACTAGTGAATGGGAGTCGGGAAACGGAGCTCCCTTGGGCCCCCAGGAGCAACTGGGCCCGGGGCAGCTCCCCCTTTTGCCCTGCGGCAAAGACGGCCCTGTACGGAAAGTCCTCATTATTTATGTCACGTGTGGCCATACCCTCATACAAATGCACGCCGTGGATTGAGACTCCCTCATGTACAGCTTGAAGAAGGGCACCGAAATTGGGCCCGAAACGTTGCAATAAGTGTTAAGAATGTACCACTGGTGTTGAAACTTGAATGAATAAAAACTGAATTTTTGAACATCAACTCCTTGGCGTGCTGTCTCAAAACTTAATAGGAACATACCCTCATACAAATGTTTTTTTTTTTTTTTTTTTTTAACAGTACTCATATTGCAGTATGAGGTCATGTTCACACTGCAGATTATCCCATAAAAAATGCTGCCCCAGAATCTGTGTCAGAAATGGATTCCAGCAGTGGATTTGCAGTTTGTCGTGTCACAGATAATGTGCATGTGGCTATTTGCTGCAGTTTCCATGTGGAATATGCATGGATTCCACGCCAACAAAGTACATGAACTATAGCATTGATTCCCATTGAAAACAATGAAGGGCGTAATGCAAGTAGGCTTCATGCACATTACGGTGAGCGTACATGGCAGATTTTGAATAAACATGCCCTAACAAAAATAATAATATCCTAATAAAGGCAAGCAGGCCATATTCATGTAAGCCCTATATACCATATAGACCTGAAGGCCATATGTAAAGGAGCAGTATAAGGGGTCAAAGAGGATGTAGAATAAAGTAGACTATAGTCAAAATGTATCACGTTAATCTTAGTAGATGGAAGTATCCCAATATAGAAGCTAATTAACTCTTCATATAGGAGAGTATATACAGTGCCTTGCAAAAGTATTCACCCCTCCCCCCCTTGACTTTTTTCGTATTTTGGTGCCTCACAACCTGGAATTAACATGGATTGTTTGAGGATTTGAATCATTTAATTTACAGAACATGCCCGCAACTTTGAAGATTATTATTTTATTTTAATTTTTTATTGTGAAGCAAACAACAAAAAGGACAAAATAACAGAAAAAGTCAATAATACAAAATAACAGAAAAATGTGCATAACTATACACCCCCTAAAGTCAATACTTAGTAGAGCCACCTTTTGCGGCTTTGGATAAGTCTCTATGAGCTTGCCACATCTTACTACCCATTCCTCCTTGCAAAACTGCTCCAGCTCCTTCAAGTTGGATGGTTTGCGCTTGTGAACAGCAATCTTTAAGTCTGACCACAGATTTTCTATTGGATTGAGATCTGGGCTTTGACTAGGCCATTCCAACACATTTACATGTTTCCCCTTAAACCACTCAAGTGTTGCTTTAGCAGTGTGTTTGGGGTCATTGTCCTGCTGGAAGGTGAACCTCCGTCCTAGCCTCAAATCAAGCACAGAGTGGTGCAGGTTTTGCTCAAGAATATCCCTGTATTTAGCACCATCCATCTTTCCCTCAACTCTGACCAGTTTCCCAGTCCCGGCTGCTGAAAAACATCCCCACAGCATGATGCTGCTACCACCATGTTTCACTGTGGGGATGGTGTTCTTTAGGTGATGTGATGTGTTGGGTTTGCTCCAGACATAGCATTTTCTTTGATGGCCGAAAAGTTCAATTTTAGTCTCATCAGACCAAAGCACCTTCTCAATACATTTTGGGAGTCTCCCACATGCCTTTTCGCAAACTCACAACGTGCCTTTTTGTTTTTAGCTGAAAGTAATGGCTTTCTTCTGGCCACTCTGCCATAAAGCCCAACTCTATGGAGTGTACGGCTTATTGTCGTCCTATGTACAGATACTCCAGTCTCTGCTATGGAACTCTGCAGCTCCTTCAGCTTTACCTTAGGTCTCTGTGCTGCCTCTCGGATTAATGCCCTCCTTACCCACTCCGTGAGTTTTGGTCTCTTGGCAGGTTTGCTGTTGTGCCATGTTCTTTCCATTTGGTTATGATAGATTTGATGGTGCTCCTGGGGATCATCAAAGATTTGGATATTTTTTTTATAACCTAACCTTGACTTATACTTCTCAACAACATTGTCCCTTACTTGTTTGGAGAGTTCCTTGGTCTTCATGGCAGTGTTTGGTTAGTGATGCCTCTTGCTTAGGTGTTGCAGCCTCTGGGTCCTCTCAAAAAAGGTGTGTATTTGTAATGACAGATCATGTGACACTTAGATTGCACACAGGTGGACATCATTTCACTAATTATGTGACTTCTGAAGGTAATTGGTTGCACCAGAGCTTTTTATGGGCTTCCTAATAAAGGTTGTGAATATATATGCACATGCCAATCTTCTCTTTTCTATTTTTAAACAATAGTTTTATTTATATATTTTTCTCATTTCACTTCACCAACTTAGACAATTGTGTTCTGATCCATCACATAAAATTCAGATTAACAAAACATTGAACTTAAGGCAGTAATGTAACAAAATACAAAAAAAGTCAAGGGGGGTGAATACTTTTGCAAGGCACTGTAGATCCTAAAAAAAATGATATCGCTATATGTGGCTTTGTAGTAGGTCCAACCTCCACTCTCTGACCCTGTGGCATTACTGGCACTTAGGCAAGCCTTGCTACTCCTATAGGACCAGGGAGGATTATGGTTTTTAATGCCTAACTATGCCTATCATACTTAAAAACACAAGATTTATTTGATGAACATCTCCTTTCTTTTCCAGGATTTGGAAGACTGTACTGTGCTAGAGGCATAATTTAAACCCGCTAGGTCTCAATGCTAAATCTGCATCAGGGCCCCCACCTCCTTTGTGACATTTACAATACTGGTATTTAGCAGAAGGGCTCTGTGGCAGAAAGACTTTTGGTTCCCACTTTGGGCCTGGGCATAGACATAACTTCATGTAGTCATCTGGTATGATCAAGGTGACTCTCGTCTCGAGGGATACAAGGGTGCACCTGTTATACGGCTGTGAGGTGATCTATGTCAGATGACCACCCTCCATTGTTGACAGATTTGATGCTTCATCTGTAAACTAAGTAAATGTAGACTAAGTTGCATAAAGGTTCAGATTGCAGTCAGTTCACACTTCTCTAAATTATTCAGGCCTAGTGGATACCTGGAGCTACGTGTGAGACACATTTAAAGATGAAAAAAATCATCCTTCTCCAAGGGATTTAGTTGAGACAGTTCTTGAATTTAAATTCAACTTAAAAGCTCCAGACGCTATTCTTATGTCATAAGAATTTAATGAGAAGTATTTCTAGTGACTCCATAGATTATCATATACTTTGTAGCTACAACACGACTTGTCAGACCATTAACGTGGAGCCAAAGCACATTTTGCTTTCTAGAATAAAATATAAAATACTGTATGTTTAAACTAGTAAGGATAGTATAAAAATCAATGTGCTCTATCTACAGTATCTATCTATCGATCTATCTACTATCTATCTATCTATCTATCTATCTATCTATCTATCTATCTATCTATCTATCTATCTATCTATCTATCCAGGGGCATAGCTATAGGGGGTGCAGAGGGAGCAGTCGCTACC
This sequence comes from Bufo bufo, assembly GCF_905171765.1. Lineage (NCBI taxonomy): Eukaryota > Metazoa > Chordata > Amphibia > Anura > Bufonidae > Bufo > Bufo bufo. Next base: position 323,571,943 of record NC_053394.1, on the reverse strand, counting down.
GGGCACAGGAGCCTGAGGGGGCCCAAAGACCCTTGTGCCACATAAGAAGACACTAGTATTATAGAAAGTGCATGCTGGTCAAGATACACCTTTGACTGGAGGGAAGTGTTAGATCAAGAACTTGGTGTGGGAAGGATGGGGGGGGGGGGGGGGGGGGGGTTCAATTCATGCCTCAGGGAGCTCTGACCACAAAGCACTGACAGAAGGGGGGCCGAAGCTGAACTCTTGCACCAGGGCCTCTGAGCCTTTAGCTACACCCCTTATATCTATCTATCTATCTATCTATCTATCTATCTATCTATCTATCTATCTATCTATCTATCTATCTATCTATCTATCTATCTATCTATCTCTATATAGTTATCTATTTCATAAATATCCAATTAATCATTAACAGTCTATCAATCATATCAATCTACAGCTAATCTCTCTTTAGCCTTTCCACTGTAAGGCCTTGTTCACACCTCAGTTATTTGCTAAGTGATTTCCATCAGTTATTGTGGGACAATACCAGGTGCGGGTCAAAAACACAGAACAGGTTTTGGCTCACACTCACTGATGGAAATGACAGATCAAGTAACTGACGTGTGAACAAGGCCTAAGCTGCTGATCCTGCAGCCTCTTTTGGTATGTTCACACAGAGTATTTTCTGTATTTAAAAACACCTAATGCAGAATCCGGATCAGATTTTTTTTGGATGTGTTTTCTGACGCATTTTAAAGAACACTTTTTGATGCAGTTTTGGCATGGATTTTCATTCCTTCCTATTTTCAGTGGGAATTCTGGACATGTTATGAATGGCCAGGGCATTTCTTTTTTTCCATGGTGCAGTTTATAAAACCACAAGCTGAAAAAGGGTCTGTCCCATCCAGGCCCCTGAAGTGAAGGGAGAGCACAGTGTGCATACATGGTCATCCTCCATTATACTATGAGTGTTCTGAAAATAACTTATCACTGGCAATTCCATAGCAGTGAATGGAGATAATGCTGCACATGCACACTGTCATGGAGGATCTGTGGCTGACACTGTTATGGGGGACCTGTGGATGATGTACTGTTATGGGGGACCTGTGGATGACACACTGTTATGGGGGAACTGTGGATGACCCACTGTTATGGGGGACCTGTAGATGACACACTGTTATGGGGAACCTGTGGATGACACACTGTTATGGGGGACCTGTGGATGACACACTGTTATGGGGGACCTGTGGATGACACACTGTTATGGGGGACCTGTGGATGACACACTGCTATGGGGGACCTGTGGAGGACACACTGTTATGGGGGACCTGTGGATGACACACTGCTATGGAGGACCTGTGGATGACACACTGCTATGGGGGACCTGTGGATGACACACTGCTATGGGGGACCTGTGGAGGACACACTGTTATGGGGGACCTGTGGATGACACACTGTTATGGGGGACCTGTGGAAGACACTGCTATGGGGGACCTGTAGATGACACACTGTTATGGGGAATCTGTGGAGGACACACTGTTATGGGAATCTGTGGAGGAAACTATAATGGGGAGGACACACTGTTAGGGGGGATCTGTGGAGGATATACTGTTATGTGGGATCAGTGGATGACACTGTTATGGGGGATCTGTGGATGACACAATGTTATTGGGGACCTGTGGATGACACTGCTATGGGCGACCTGTGGATGACACACTGTTATGGGGGACCTGTGGATGACACACTGCTATGGGTGACCTGTGGATGACACTGTTATGGGGATCTGTGGATGAAACACTGTTATGGGGGACCTGTGGATGACACTGCTATGGGGTACCTTATGTATGAGACACTGTTATGGGGGATCTGTGGAGGACACACTGTTATGGGGGATCTGTGGAGGACATACTGTTAGAGGAGATCTGTGGAGTATATACTGTTATGTGGGATCAGTGGATGACACTTTTATAAGGGATCTGTGGATGACACAATATTATGGGGGAACCTGTGGATGACACTGCTATGGGCGACCTGTGGATGACACACTTTTATGGGGATCTGTGGATGACACACTGTTATGGGGGACCTGTGGATGACACACTATTATGGGGGACCTGTGGATGACACACTGTTATGGGGGACCTGTGGATGATACACTGCTATGGGGGACCTGTGGATGACACACTGCTATGGGGCACGTGTGAATGACACTGTTATGGGGGATCTGTGGATGACACACTGTTATGGTGGATCTGTGGATGACACACTGTTATGCGAGATCTGTGGATGACACCCTGTTATGGGGGACCTGTGGATGACACACTGTTATGGGGGATCTGTGGATGTCACACTGTTATCGGGGACCTGTGGATAAAATACTGCTATGGGGGACCTGTGGACAAGAATAGGACATGTTCTATCTTTTGCGGAGCTGCGGACCTGAAGATCGGGGCCGTGCTCCGCAAATGCGGATGCTGACAGCACACTGTGTGCTGTCCGCATCCATTCCGTCCCCATAGAAAATGAATGGGTCCGCACCCGTTCCGCAAAATTGCGGACCCATTTGCGGACGTGTGAATGGAGCCTTATGGGGGACCTGTGGATGACACTGCTATGGGGGACCTGTGGATGACACACTGGTATGGGGGATCTGTGGAGGACATGCTGTTATGGGGGATCTGTGGAGAAAACTATTATGGGGGAACTGTGGAGGACACACTGTTAGGGGAGATCTGTGGAGGATATACTGTTATGTGGGATCAGTGGATGAAACTTTTATGGGGGATCTGTGGATGACACAATATTATGGGGGACCTGTGGATGACACACTGCTATGGGGGACCTGTGGATGACACACTGCTATGGGGGACCTGTGGAGGACACACTGTTATGGTGGACCTGTGGATGACACACTGCTATGGGGGGGACCTGTGAATGACACTGTTATGGGGGATCTGTGGATGACATACTGTTATGGGGGATCTGTGGATGACACACTGTTATGGGGGACCTGTGGATTACACTGCTATGGGGGACCTGTGGAGGACACACTGTTATGGGGGATCTGTGGAGGAAACTATTATGGGGGATCTGTGGAGGACACACTGTTAGGGGGGATTTGTGGAGGATATACTGTTATGTGGGATCAGTGGATGACACTTTTATGGGGGATCTGTGGATGGCACAATATTATGGGGGACCTGTGGATGACACTGCTATGGGCGACCTGTGGATGACACACTGTTATGGGGGATCTGTGGAGAACACACTGTTATGGGGATCTGTGGAGGACACACTGTTATGATGGATCTGTGGAGGACACACTGTTATGGGGGACCTGTGTATGACACTGCTATGGGGGACCTGTGTATGACACACTGTTATGTGGGATCTGTGGAGGACACACTGTTATGGGGGATCTGTGGAGGACACACTGTTATGGGGGATCTGTGGAGGACACACTGTTATGGGGGATCTGTGGAGGACACACTGTTATGGGGGATCTGTGGAGGACACACTGTTATGGGGGATCTGTGGAGGACACACTGTTATGGGGGATCTGTGGAGGACACACTGTTAGGGGGGATCTGTGGAGGATATACTGTTATGTGGGATCAGTGGATGACACTTTTATGGGGGATCTGTGGATGACACAATATTATGGGGGACCTGTGGATGACACTGCTATGGGCGACCTGTGGATGACACACTGTTATGGGGGATCTGTGGAGAACACACTGTTATGAGGGACCTGTGGATGACACACTGTTATGGGGGACCTGTGGATGACACACTGTTATGGGGGACCTGTGGGTGACACACTGTTATGGGGGACCTGTGGATGACACACTGTTATGGGGGATCTGTGGAGGACACACTGTTATGATGGATCTGTGGAGGACACACTGTTATGGGGGACCTGTGTATGACACTGCTATGGGGGACCTGTGTATGACACACTGTTATGTGAGATCTGTGGAGGACACACTGTTATGGGGGATCTGTGGAGGACACACTGTTATGGGGGATCTGTGGAGGACACACTGTTATGGGGGATCTGTGGAGGACACACTGTTATGGGGGATCTGTGGAGGACACTTTTATGGGGGATCTGTGGATGACACAATATTATGGGGGACCTGTGGATGACACTGCTATGGGCGACCTGTGGATGACACACTGTTATGGGGGATCTGTGGAGAACACACTGTTATGAGGGACCTGTGGATGACACACTGTTATGGGGGACCTGTGGATGACACACTGTTATGGGGGACCTGTGGATGACACACTGTTATGGGGGACCTGTGGATGACACACTGTTATGGGGGATCTGTGGATGACACTGTTATGAGGGATCTGTGGAGGACACACTGTTATGGGGGATCTGTGGAGGTCACTGTTATGGGGGATCTGTGGAGGACACACTCATGGGGATCTGTGGATGACACTGTTATGGGGCATCTGACTGTGATACTGCTTCAATGTGTGACATAGGGTACTTTCACACTTGAGTAAATTTTTCCGGTATTGAGTTCCGTCCTAGGGGCTCAATACCGGAAAATAACTGATCAGTTTTATCCTGAAGATCGGGGCCGCGCTCCGCAAATGCGGATGCTGACAGCACACTGTGTGCTGTCCGCATCCATTTTGTCCCCATAGAAAATGAATGGGTCAGCACCCGTTCCGCAAAATTGCGGAACGGATGCCGACCCATTTGGGGACGTGTGAATGGAGCCTTATGGGGGACCTGTGGATGACACTGCTATGGGGGACCTGTGGATGACACACTGGTATGGGGGATCTGTGGAGGACATGCTGTTATGGGGGATCTGTGGAGAAAACTATTATGGGGGATCTGTGGAGGACACACTGTTAGGGGAGATCTGTGGAGGATATACTGTTATGTGGGATCAGTGGATGAAACTTTTATGCGGGATCTGTGGATGACACAATATTATGGGGGACCTGTGGATGACACACTGCTATGGGGGACCTGTGGAGGACACACTGTTATGGTGGACCTGTGGATGACACACTGCTATGGGGGGACCTGTGAATGACACTGTTATGGGGGATCTGTGGATGACATACTGTTATGGGGGATCTGTGGATGACACACTGTTATGGGGGACCTGTGGATTACACTGCTATGGGGGACCTGTGGAGGACACACTGTTATGGGGGATCTGTGGAGGAAACTATTATGGGGATCTGTGGAGGACACACTGTTATGATGGATCTGTGGAGGACACACTGTTATGGAGGACCTGTGTATGACACACTGTTATGTGGGATCTGTGGAGGTCACACTGTTATGGGGGATCTGTGGAGGACACACTATTATGGGGGATCTGTGGAGGACACACTGTTATGGGGGATCTGTGGAGGACACACTGTTAGGGGGGATCTGTGGAGGATATACTGTTATGTGGGATCAGTGGATGACACTTTTATGGGGGATCTGTGGATAACACAATATTATGGGGGACCTGTGGATGACACTGCTATGGGCGACCTGTGGATGACACACTGTTATGGGGGATCTGTGGAGAACACACTGTTATGGGGATCTGTGGAGGACACACTGTTATGAGGGACCTGTGGATGACACACTGTTATGGGGGACCTGATGATGACACACTGTTATGGGGGACCTGTGGATGACACACTGTTATGGGGGATCTGTGGATGACACACTGTTATGGGGGATCTGTGGATGACACACTGTTATGGGGGATCTGTGGATCACACTGTTATGGGGGATCTGTGGAGGACACACTGTTATGGGGGATCTGTGGAGGTCACTGTTATGGGGGATCTGTGGAGGACACACTCATGGGGATCTGTGGATGACACTGTTATGGGGCATCTGGCTGTGATACTGCCTCAATATGTGACATAGGGTACTTTCACACTTGAGTAAACTTTTCCGGTATTGAGTTCCGTCCTAGGGGCTCAATACCGGAAAATAACTGATCAGTTTTATCCTAATGCATTGTGAATGGAGAGCAATCCGTTCAGTATGCTTCAGGATGGTTTCAGTTCAGTCACTGTACTTTTTATGGACGGAGAAAATACCGCAGCATGCTGCAGTATTTTCTCGTTCCAAAGTTCTGGAACACTTTCCGTAATGCCGGATTCAGTATTATTTTTTATTGAAATGCATTAATGCTGGATGTCCGAAAAGTCCAAACTATTAAAATATTTTAAAAAATCTATGCGGTGAACACTGGAACAGAAAATAAAATAAATAAAAACTGCGCGATTCAACATTTTATTAAATGCAGAATGCACACGGCTTTTTTGTTGTTTTATTTTTTTCGCGAGCTATCGAATGGTATTGAGTATCACAATATCGAAATCAAATCAAAATTTTGGTATCGCAACAACCCTAGGTGAGTGTATACAGTGATTAGCTGCAGTTATATTAACCTCCTGACTCACACTGCCTGTACTATCTGTGTGTGTTGACTCTCCAGTGTAGTTCTCTGAGATGTAGCTTCACACTGGTCTCCCTGCCTCCTGCATGTAAGAGCTGAAAGGGGAGATGGAAATGACAGTACAAAGAGGGGAGAAAGGCTCAAGCTGTATTACATATGAAAACATGGAGACCTTGCAGAGTAAGGGGACAGCATCTCTGTGTCACTGATATGTTATGGCTGCCATTAAATAGAGAAGTGCAGTGTAGTGAGACTCTGCCCCTTCTGTCTCTGCAAATACAAGCATGATAGGAAATGTAGGATTCATTATGAAAACCATATCTGAGGGGAATAAGGAATTAAGATGGCACATCAAATAAAACAGGAATACACAAGGCATACACAAGAAACTCTTTCCTATTATTTAATAATTGCACTATATAAGCAAATTAAAAATCCTGGGATGCTTCTTTAAGGCTCCTGTACACATTAGGCAATTGTCGGCCTAAACTGCTGTTTTCATTGGGGCCGGCTGTCAATCTAATGTGTATCGGGAGCTCCTCACACTTCCCCAAGGTGACCTGCACTGGCTTTGTCTTCATTGAAAACATATACACACTCAGCCGAGAATGTGTCAGGAGAGAAAGCTACCATATTGAAGATGTATGTGCACCTTAAGACATTAAAAAGAGTCTAGATAAGATTGCTAAATGGCCATCAGGTGGCCCTCATTTTGGCAGGGGGTCCCAAGTTCATGATGTCTGGGAAGATATTGAACAACCCAAAGAAGGAAGGAAAAAGCCCAAAGATCAACAGCAATGATTAAACCTGTCCCAATAAAAACAGAATTTTAATTTTGCCTAGATGATTAGTGTAAAAATATTATTTTCACTAATTATAATAAATAGTAAATTTACAACCTTCTGATGAATCTACTGATTGGAGTCTATCTTCTAAAACTGGTATCTGATTCTGAATAACAACACCCAGAGCTGTAATCCATCAATTTATACATACATATTCCTATTTATTTTGCCTATTTCTGCCATCCTATCCAACATGTCAAATTTAGGCCATTGTGCATTAAAAGCCTCATGTTTTATCCACAGCTGTCATTCCTCATTACCTTTACATTACCAGCACTACCCTCTGTGTCCCTGTTTTTATTACATTTCAGACCAGAACATTACGTACCAGGCATACACTAATGGGCTGATGTAACAAATGGAGAAAAAAAACCTTTGCAAAGCCTGACCAATTCAGATACTCAGGGAACCTCTGTAGCTGCTAAAAGCTCTGATTGTCATTACAGATCACAGAGAAACCTGTTACGCTTTCACAAATGTGAAGGCCTCACCTAAAGTGGTGGATGACAAACCTTATTTTTATTTCATTTGATTTCCAGTTCCCAGTGCAGAGCAAAAGGAAATATGGGTATATGTATGTAGTGAAGAGTCTGGAACCACAAAGCTGTGTATGTAAGCACTAACGCATATACAAATACTATAAGAACCTGGGTCACGTGCCAATTGGGGGATATGCAACAAATGCGGTCATTGACTGCCACAGTGCACGTGACCAGCCCCCCGCCCCCCCCCCTCTAGAGGTTTCCATGTGGGGACCAGAAAGAAGTGGACCACAGGGAAAAGGTATGTAAGTATAGCTTGACTCCACAGGTCTGACGGGGAAGGGGAAGAACTTAATATTTTATTTTAAAAAATGGAATATCCCTTTAATGTAGTGTTACTAAATTTCTTTTTTAAATGACCACCTAAAATTACTTTGAAAAATGGTGTTCTAGAAGAGTGGTCATTTCATACATGAATATCTGTCTATCTTAGGGCTCTTTCACACTTGCGTTGTTGTGTTCCGGCATAGAGTTCCGTCGTCGGGGCTCTATGCCGGAAGAATCCTGATCAGGATTATCCCCATGCATTCTGAATGGAGAGAAATCCGTTCAGGATGCATCAGGATGTCTTCAGTTCCGGACCGGAACGTTTTTTGGCCGGAGAAAATACCGCAGCATGCTGCGCCTTTTGCTCCGGCCAAAAATCCTGAACACTTGCCGCAAGGCCGGATCCGGAATTAATGCCCATTGAAAGGCTTTTTCTGAATGGTCACCATGGCTGCCAGGACGCTAAAGTCCTGTTTGCCATGGTAAAGTGTAGTGGGGAGCGGGGGAGCAGTATACTTACCGTCCGTGCGGCTCCCGGGGCGCTTCAGAGTGACGTCAGGGCACCCCACGCGCATGGATGACGTGATCGCATGGATCAGGTCAGCCATGCGTATGGGGCGCCCTGACGTCATTCTGGAGGGCCCCGGGAGCCGCACGGATGGTAAGTATACTGCTCCCCCGCTCCCCACTACTACTATGGCAGCCAGGACTTTAATAGCGTCTTGGGTGCCATAGTAACACTGAACGCATTTTGAAGACGGATCCGTCTTCAAATGCTTTCAGTTCACTTGCGGTGTTACGGATCCAGCGGGCACCTCCAGCAAATGGAGTGCACGACGGATGCGGACAACGCAAGTGTGAAAGAGGCCTTATCTATCTCATTTTGCCAACTTTTGACCTGCACTCTCCAGGGAAGGAGATTGTATAGCATGTTGGAATATTTTTGGACATTACCCTGACCCTTGTAATAGGCTCTGCCACTTTACTTATGCTTTTCATAACACATCCTGCCATTTCTTGTGGTGCCACGCCCCTATATGCATATTTATGTGCAATACACATTTAAAGTACAGAAAGTCCAGGAGAAAGCAGCCCTCCAGGCTATTCCTGGGAGATGTAGGCATAGATGTAGGCATCATTATTCTTACAGATTCACCACCCTGTTCCTCTCCTTTTAGTAGGAGTGGGCTGGTCCTGATTCCTGCAAAGAAGGAAATTTCCTGCCCAGAAATGGAAGGGTGAGGAAGCACCTTTAGGAGCTCCTGCTCTTGTAATATGTTCTCCAGAGAGAACTACTCCAATTTTCCTCAAGTAAAGTCTTGAGACACTAGACAGCAAAGTGAACTGCTTATCTATCTCATTTTGACAACTTTTGACCTGCACTCTCCAGGGAAGGCGATTGTATAGCATGTTGAAATATTTTTGGACAGTACCCTGCCCCTTGTATTAGGCTCTGGCCCTTTACTCATGCTTTTCTTAACACATCCTGACATTTCTTGTGGTGCCATGCCGCCTCTAGGTGTATTTGTGTGCAATACACATTTAAAGTACAGAAAGTCCAGTTGAAAGCAACCCTACATGCTATTCCTGGGAGATGGAGGCATCATTATTCATACAGGTTAACTACCCTGTTCCTCCCATTTTAGTAGGTGTTCTGCCCAGCGGGGGTAGGGAAAATGATTACAGATTACGTCTGCCAGAGTTTTGTTATTTCTGTAGTGATAAGTGTGGTTATAGCACCATCTAGCGGTGTTAAATTGTATTACACTTTGTTTTTCCTGTTACAAAGACTGCTGCATTGTGGGTAGTGCAAAGCATTGTGGGAGTGCAAAGCAACCTGGGAAAGAGAAGTCTCCAGTCTCCAGGACAAAGTAAAACAGATACTAGTCACCAGCGATAGTGGATCTGACTAGACAGAGCCGCCATAAGCCACACTGTCCTGCATGCATGATTGCAGTCACGAGATGTGTGAGTGCAGCCCCCAGTAAGCGCAGCACTATCCAGACCACACTGAAGTCCGTTTCTATATAGACATAGGTACAGAGACATTAAGCAGCCAGCAAAAGGCACACAATGTCCGCTAGCCAGGCATCATCATACAGGACCAGGTCACGAGCAAGCTGCTTTAGCAAGTCCTCAATAAAAGAAAAGGCTGCTCTCGCCCATGCAGAAGCTGAGGCTGCAAAAGTAAGGTCTTCCTTTGCTGCACAAGAGATGCAATTAAAGAAAGAGAAAGCATGCCTACAAGCGTCAAAGGAAAAAGAGAGCACGCCTGCAAGCTTCACTAGAAGAAGAGACAGCACGCCTGCAAGCATCAAAGGAAGAAGAGGTTTTGCAGACGTCAAAGGGAAAAGAGAGAACATGCCTGCAAGCATCACTGGAAGAAGAGACAGCATGCCTGCCAGCGTCACTGGAAAAACTCGCTGCAGAGAAAGAAGCGGCAGCCGCAGTGGCCAAAGCAAGTTCCTGGAAGCCTTGGAGTGCCCCAAATTCGAGAAACACAGCCAAGTACTTGGGCCAGAACTAGATGAACAAGATCCAACACAGCGTGTCTCAGTATACATCCATCAGCATCCCAAGACAGATGACAACTATGATCCAGTATATCAGCCAGTCTTTATAGAGTGTCAAAGATCCTACTTTGAACCACTGTACCTTCAGCAGGACGGTATACCACAATACGATGCTGACCACAACTACCGCCCTGCAGAACGAAAGCTATAACCTTTGCCTAGACTTAAAGGGACAACCTTCGCGTCAGAACGGTATTTTACAGACTTCACTAAGCCAGAAACCCCTAAAAGGTATGGTGATACACCACACATGCAGCATAACAATAACACACCGGGTAGTATTGGCGCTAACCAGGCCGCCATGGACTTCGCTAAGCTCTTTGCTAAATGGGAGCTGGTTAACAAAGGACTTATAAAGTTCACCGATCGCCCCGGGAACTATAGGGCATGGCGGGCCTCCTTCCAGAACGCCATAAAGGACTTCGATTTTTCCTGTAGTGAGGAGTTAGGTCTCTTGGTAAAGTGGCTTGGAAGCGAGTCTGCTGAACACGCTAAAATAATCAGAGACATTAACATAAACTATCTGGGCAAAGGCCTAAAGATGGTGTGGGAAAGACTTGATGAATGTTATGGGTCAATAGAAGCTATAGAAAATGCTTTATATAAGAGAATTGATAATTTTCCCAGAATAGTGGGTATGGGTTACCAGAAGTTCAGGGAACTTAGCTACATGTTAATAGAGGTACAGGTTGCTCAGGCAGAAGGAGATCTGCCAGGGGTAGGATTCCTGGACACCGCCAGAGGTGTCAATCCTATTGTCCAAAAACTCCCTTATAATCTACAGGAGAAGCGGATCACGCATGGTTGCCATTATAAACAGTTTCATAATGTACCGATCCCCCCTTCGTGATGTTTGTAGACTTTGTTACTCAACAGGCGAGGATTAGAAATGATCCCAGTTTTGACTTTACTCTGTCATGTCCCACTACCCCTGGTGTCAAACCTCATAAAACACCAGTGGCAGTCCACAAAACTAATGTTGCCTCTACGGGTTCTTCTTACAGGCAGTTTAAGTCTTCTCAAGAAGAGAACAAACTCAAAGATCTTACCAAAGAATGCCCCCTGCACAAGAAACCACATCTTCTACTAAAATGCAGAGCCTTCAGGGAAAAGTCTTTAGAGGACCACAAATAATTTCTCAAAGAAAACAAGATCTGCTTCAGGTGCTGCTCTACAACCTCTCACTTCGCCAGGAACTGTAAGGTCAGTGTGACATGCACAGAATGCGGTAGCACAGAACACAAAATGGCTTTACACCCTGGACCACCCTCTCAGGTATCACCGCAAGTAGACGAGCATGACGGGACGCAGATAGACACTAACATAGACACCGCAGTAGTCACTTCACACTGTAAAGAGATCTGTAAAGGACTCGCAGGAGGGAAGTCCTGCTCAAAAATCTGCCTTGTCATAATTTATACGGTCGGCCACCGAGATAAAGCGATCAAGGTATATACAATATTAGATGATTAAAGCAATAGGTCTTTAGCTAAATCCACCTTCTTTGACACCTTCAGCATCGTAGGGCCCGGTTCTCCCTACTCCTTACGGACATGTGCAGGTACCATTGAGACGGCGGGGATAAAAGCAACTGGGTACAAGGTAGAGTCCACAGATGGTCAGACCTGCTTGTCGCTGCCAACCATATCGGAGTGCAATCACATACCGGTCTGAGATACCTACACCAGAGGTAGCGGCATACCACCCCCACCTGAAGCGCATAGCTCACCTGATACCAGAACTGTACCCAGAAGCCCCGATAGTCTTACTATTGGAAGAGACATACTACGAGTTCACAAGACTAGAGGACAGATTAATGGTCCCCAAAACGCTCCATACGCCCAGAGACTTGACCTAGGATGGGTCATCATAGGAGATGTCTGTCTAGGAGGAGCACACAAGCCCACCTCAGTCAACAGTATGCTCACCAACATTCTTAAAAATGAATGTCCTTAGTCCAGCCATGTCAGAGCAGTTTCCTGATAAAAGAACTGCCACACAGTGCTCCTGTGCCTTGTGATTTCTCAGATACCTCCTGTAAAGAAAATGCCTGCAATGGTCAGCAAGATCACTTAGTGTGTACAGTCTTCCACAGGACAAGAGAAGACAGCAGAGTCGCAATGTTCATAGAAGACACACTCTTGGATATCATGGATCAAGAAATAGTAAAAGACAAGTCAAAAAGCTGGGTAGCACCTTTACCGTTTAAACCCCAGAGACAACGCTTACCTAACAACAAAGAACTTGTCTACAGTCGATTCATCTCCCTCAAGCACAAACTTCAGAGGACACCAGAAACTAAAGAACATTTCTTTACCTTCATGGAAAGAATATTCCAGAACAACCATGCAGAAATAGCACCCGCGCTCCAAGACTCCGAGGAGTGTTGGTACTTACCCATATTCGGCGTGTATCATCCTAGAAAACCAGGGCAGATACGAGAAGTATTTGACTCGAGCGCCAGGTGCGAAGGCTTCTCACTAAATGATGTCTTACTGTCTGGTCCAGACCTCAACAACAGACTTCTAGAGGTATTTCTATGCTTCCGCAGAGATTCCGTAGCATTTATGGCCAACATACAACAGATGTTCCACTGCTTCCTCGTCAAGGAAGAACACAGGAACTACTTCTGGTACCGCAACAGTGACCTCAATATAGACATTGTAGAGTACCGAATGGGAGTGCACATCTTCGGAAACAGTCCTTCCCCTGCAGTTGCTATCTACGGTTTCAGACATTCAGCCCGAGAGGGTGAAGCAAAATATAGGTCAGATGTCAGATCCTTTGTGGAAAAAGATTTCTATGTGGACAACTGCTTGAAATCAACACCCACGAACGAGACTGCAATCAGTCTCCTGAAAAGGGCCCAAGAAATGCTCGCTCGATCTAATTTGAGGTTGCACAAAATCGCCTCCAACAGCCGTGAGTTAATGGAGGCCTTCTTACCCCAAGACCATTCAAGTGATCTAAAGTATTTAGATCTTAGCACCGACTCCCTTCCCATGCAGCGGAGCCTCGGTTTGCTCTGGGATTTAAAGGCAGACACATTCACCTTCCAAATCAGCAAGGAAGAAAAGCCCTTCAAACATAGAGGAGTTCTGTTCACCATAAACAGCTTATATGATCCTCTTAGATTCATAGCACCTGTTACTATCCAAGGCAAAATGATGTTAAGAGACTTCACCACGGAGACGTCTGATTGGGATGAAGAAGTCTCTCAAAGCTTTGACCAGCCTTCATGTGGCATGACCCTATGCTCCTGTGCCATCAACTGAAGTCAAGATGCAAAGACTGTATATCTTCTGCGATGCTTAAGTCAAGGCGATTGCAGCCGTAGCATACCTAAAGACCATTGACGTCAAGGAACAATGCCATATAGGATTTGTCATGAGCCGGACCAAACTGGCGCCACTCCGCGAACACACGATACCCAGACTGGAACTATGCTCTGCTATGCTTGCAGTGGAGTTGGCTGAACTTATAATATCAGGAATGAACCTGGAAATCGATGAAGTCGAGTTTTACATGGACAGCAAGATAGTCCTAGGATATATTTGCAACAAAACCAGATGCTTTTACGTCTATGTCAGCAATCGGGTGCTAAGGATAAGGAGATCCACTTGTCCTAAACAGTGGCACTATGTGCCTACACAGCATAATCCTGCAGACCACGCAGCTAGATCTGTCGCAGCAAGCCACCTTAAAGACGCAACATGGTTTACGGGTCCTGCATTCCTGTACCGTTCAACATCCTGCAGCATCGGATCCGACACATTCAAATTGGTAGACCCAGATGCCGATGAAGAAATCCGACCTGAAGTTCTTCGTACGGTGACTTCGGACCACCAACTCAAATCCCATCGTTTCAACAGGTGCATACCTCCTTCTCAAACTCCACCATCCTTGTAAAAACATATCTGGTGAGAGATCTACCTTTGTTTCAGGGACATTATGTTATGCAGAGCTGTTCAGCTAGTTATAAATATTACTCAGGGAGTTACTACTGTTAGCAAGCCATGTAATCTTATGTGTAGGCAGCCATATGTGCTTTCACTGATGACTGTTAATGTTATAGTACATGCAATTCTATGCTTAATACTTATACATGCTATTTGTATTCTTGTAGTTTTACCAAACAATCCTGTTTGCCAATCAAATACTCCTGTTTTACCAATAAACAAGTTAGACTACAAAGAACAGTCCTCTTATTTGGAAGACAGGAATGGTTTATGCTGAACATCAGACTGCAAACTGTGTAAACGTGTATGAAGACAGAACAGTAGGAGTGGTGGTCCTGCTTCCTGCCAAGAGGGAAAGTTCCTGCCAAGAAATGGAAGGGCAAGGAAGGACCTTTCAGAGCTCCTACTATTGTTATATGTTCTCCAGATAGAACTACTCTAAATTCGTCTATAAAGGTTCTAATTTATCCAGGTCATGGTATATCTGTAAAGAATATATCAAAGCAACTGGACTTACTGTAGATTTCTTGAAAACCTTTTCACTCGTTCTTCCAACGAGCTTTCTCAATTCCTCAGATTCAAGAAATCTACAGTAAGTCCAGTTGCCTTGATTTATTCTTTACAGATACTCCAATTTCCCTCAAGTAAAGTCTTGAGACACTAGACAACAGAGTGAACTACCAACATCAGCATGGAACTTTACAGTTAAGACAATCATGACCATACTACTGTTAAGCCAGTAAGTCACCATGCAACCTGGTGCCATATCTTTTCTGGTGCCAGAGAAATTTGCACTTACTGTAAATCAGCTGCTACTGAATGTATTTGAAGTTCTATGTTGCACTTAGTAAAAGAGACTTTTATATGATTATTTAAAACTACATTTCCACTGCACCGATTCCCATGCAGCAATGGCCTGAGGCAGTGAACCGTGGCACAACACCTTATCAGGGCAACTACCGCTCCAATCCTCTGCACCGGCACCTCAGGGACTCACTGCAGTAATACAACAAAATCATGGCAAAGTGACCATACTGGTGAAGCTGGTGTCAAAATAACGTTGGCTACATCTCTATCTATATCATCTATCTCTCATGGTAGTCTGACTGCTGAGCCCCCCAATTTTCCTGAGAATGGGGGTCCCTGGTCTCCATCTTCTGAAAGGATAGCTGGCCATGCATAGGTGAACACTACAGTGAGTCCTCCGTGGAGTATAGTATAGTCCATTATAGAGAATATGAAACCAACCAATTTGCTGCTTTTAGTACACCTATAACCTGCTATACAGCATCCATATGATAACATTTGCTGGGAGGCTGCCGCTCTGTGTATTTCTGACCCCTCTTGGGATAACTCAGGTCTTTAATATTTCATAGTATTTAATTTAAACCTTTAATGAAATCATCTTTTATTTATGGCCTGCATATCACCGCTGTTTATGTATTCCACATGGTAATATGCAGAAAATTAATGTAGATGTGCAGAAATAATTGTCTAACAGACAATTTATGGTAAATAATGCATGCATTTTATCCACTTTAATAATTTCTTACTTTTTTTTAGCACAACAGATGAGACGAAAAAAATCTGAAAACAGATAATTCAGTTACTATAATAGAACATACATTTGGGAACATCCATTAAAAAAATTAAGATGAAAACAGAGCAGCACTTGTTTACGAGCCAAACATTCCTGCAGGGATGGGATTCCAAATGTTGTTCCACGAGAAGAACATTCCATTTGCCTCATGTCCAACTCATCACCACCAATGTAGCACCTAGAGCATGATCATCATTGCCTCCTCCAAATCCACCATCCATTACCACTTTCCTACTGTTGGCTATTGGTATGGTGTTATTTTGGATGGGCATGGATCTTTATGTGCCACAGTACCACCTTGTCTGCTGCTTCTGCATGCACACAAGGCAGACCTACTTGCGGTACGCCAGACCTGCAGGGTAATGCGATTGTGAGGTCACCGTCAATGGCAAGCGAGGGTCACTCACAGTTATATAAGGAAAACCCTGGGCAGGCATACGGCAGTGAAGGAGAGGCTGGCACAAGAGTCCTCTGGGGCACACTCTGTATTTAGGGACCAGGCCTGGTGTTAGATGAGGTGCCCTGGGTGTTGCTGGTGTTTTATGTGCCTGGGGCAAGGTCCCTTTGAGGTACGTGACGCCAGTGCCGGTAACGGTGGCACACCGGTGGAAGGTCTTAATAAGCAAGGAACACAGATGGCAGGGTGAACCAAACTTTGCTTTACTGTAATAAATTCCACTTTGTACAGTTAGACGGCAACTCAGTTCCACATGTCAAGTACACTTCACAAGCAGAGTTTGGCAGGTATATGGTTCTTTGGCAAGATACACAGAGGGTAAACATCCACATGCACAGAATCAGGCTGTACAGACTCCTCGGAGATAGTGTACACTGTTCCCTAGAACTCCTGTCTGGCTTTGATCCCCAAGGCCCGGATACCTTATTGTAGGCTTTTATCCTTGGTAAATAATCCTCCTCAGGTACTCATTCTTGCTCCATACTTCTATTCTCTCTGCCCTTCAGCCTACTTATATTAGCTGGACATGTTGACTCTGCTTGACTTGGTAGGAACTACAGGGTTGCTTCCAGGAGGTAACCTCTTCCCCTGGGGTAGATCTTCTGAGCTAACCATGGCTCTCATGATCAGCAGGTAGACTAGGATCCCTCTACTAGTCTCCTGGTGGCAACTAGAAGCCTGGACTGTCTAGTTGCATGTCAGGAGAAAGCTCTGGCTTGAGCCTTCTAGCTTGTCTCTGTAGACTCCTGACCTTCAACAACCCTTCCCTGTCTGGGGCCTGAATACTTATACCAGGGGTACTCTAGCTCCCTCTAGCGTCTGGGATGACTAACTACAGAGACTAGGCCTGATAATGCATATAACAGGGAAAAACATTGCACAATACAAAAACAATACTTTACAAATTACCTAAAATGCACAATTAAAGATACCATCCCTGTCCCTAGTGAGGAGAAGTAGCGCACGCACCAATTGACCCTTGTGTAGTGCCCACGCTCATCTAGTGGGGCCACTACATACTGACACCTTGACATTTTGAGAATAGTACTTCAATGTGTATTATTGTTAAGATGTAGAATCTAATTTATGGATCCACTCTACTATGTCCATAAACCCACTGTCAAAGCAGGTACAATGTCTTGTAGGACTAGCTAAGCTGTATGTGAGGATACCTTTAACTTAGCCACCTGTTGCTTCATTCTGGGGATAAAGTACTGTTAATCCATATGCAAAGCAAATGCAGCCCAAGCTACTCTGTGCACTCTTGTTTTTCGTGCTTCCGCTGCCAGCCCTCCCTCTCACTTTGTTGCTTGGCAGGGCCAGGCAAGATGACTATATAGAAAACTGACCCTGTCAATTAAGTAGAGGGAGGGGCTGACAGAAGAAGATGGAGGAGCAAGGGTGCACCTAGTGACTCGGGTCCACCTTTGGTGCACTTGACTGGTCTCTCCAGGGAGGGGTGGCAGAGGAAGGTGAAAGAGTAAGGCTCCATTCACACGTCCGCAAAATGGGTCCGCATCCTTTCCGCAATTTTGCGGAATGGGTGCGGACCCATTCATTCTCTATGGGGACAGAATGGATGCGGACAGCACACAGTGTGCTGTCTGCAGCCGCAATTGCGGAGCGCGGCCCCGATTTTGGGTCTGCAGCTCCGCAAAAAGATAGAGCATGTCCTATTCTTGTCCGCAGCTTGCGGACAAGAATAGGCATTTCAATGGGGGGGCCGGGCTGGTGTTTCGCGGACCCGCAATTTGCGGGTCCGCAACACACCACGGACGTGTGAATGCAGCCTAAAGGTGCATTAAGTGACTCAGGCTCACCTTTGGTGCACATGACTGATCCTTTCAGGGAAGGGGTTGCAGAGGAAGGTGGTGGAGCAAGGCTGCACCTAGTGACTCAGGACTACATTTGGTGTATTTTACTGGTTCTTTGAATATGGAATAAAACTCCTTTTTCTACAGACTGAAACAAAACATCTCTAAGTGAAAGATGCCAATGAATTCAGCTGAGATTTGGCATATCTTTTGTCCAATCTGGGGCATCTCATATTAGAAAAAAATCTCCTGCACCTAGGCCTGTGATAGCTAACCTCCAGCACTCCAGCTGTGGTAAAACTACACGTGCTTGGCTGTTCTCAGAACTCCATAGAAATGAATGGAGCATGCTGGGAGTCATAGTTTCACCACAGCTGGAGTGTTTGACATCACTGACCTAGGCCAACAAGGGGCCTAAGATTCATTATTTTGTCCAAAAATCATGGCATGATTCTGCTGTCAAATGCTATTGCATACTAAGTCAACCAATAGGTAGCATAAAGTTAAACAAATGTGCTATGCACCACATTTGTCATCCAGCCTGAACCCTGTGATACATTTGGCACATGTCCAGAAAACCTTTCTATACCATCTACAGGGTTAGTAAATTTGCTCGTTGTACCTGGTTTAACAGTGAATTTCATGGTGACAGATTCCCTTTAAGGGAGTTAAAAAGAAATACTTTTTGGGAGGGGAACAGGGAACGATATACGACTGGCTGCATATCTGGGATTGCTTTTGGATATTGTCCTGCTAAAGTCTTCTGCAGAAATCCAGAGCACCTAGATGCTTCCCAGATGCAAAGGAACAATAGGACTACAAAGGCACACTGGCAGTTATTGGTTGACAAGTGCTCCCTACAGATCCCTTATATATATATATATATATATATATATATGAATTATTCTTGATTATTCTCCTTTTTTAATATTTACAACCCTAACGGGACGTTTAGTTGTCACACAATCGTGTGCACCTCATTATGGCTGGCAGGTGTCTTAGGGCTTGTTTACATATGTGCTATAATTTACTGTTCTTCTGCTCTGTTAGAAGAACAGAAATAATGGAAGTGCCAGATTCGTAACACAACTGACACAAAATCTGCCAAACAGGTCCCACAGACTATAATGGGATCTGTTTGGTTTCTGTTTTGGAGAACATTTTTTTAGCAGAGAAAAAAGTCCTTCATGCAGGACTTTTCTCTCAGATATTTTTGACAAACTCTGTGATTGAGCCTCCAACGCAGATGTGAACAAAAATAATTTCCCTGGAGATAGTCACTAATTGTTAAGTGTAGGAACCATACTGTAAAAGTGAATACAAGAAACACAAACCTAGAAAGTGCAGACATTTTCACTGAAATTCTTTATTGTTCCCCATAGATTTCTTCTATTCTTAGACGAGGTGCCAGACTGTCCAGCACAGTTTTTTTTTAGCTTACTTAAAGGGCATTTAGCTTACTTAATAGATCATTTCAATTAAAGTATTATTGTATAGCATACTGTACAATGTGCAATAAGAAATTTATTTTTTTATGTACATTACATTTTCTTCTCTGGTAGCGCCCCCTGCTGTTACTTCTGTGGCTAAAATTCTGGTACACCATCTCCTGCATTCAGTGGTGGACCTGACATGCTCAGTAGCTTCACTTCTCTCTTTCTGCTCTCACTGCCAGCCTGGAAATCTCATAGTGAAGCAGGTGAAGTGGCCCAGACACCTTTCCATTCATTCATCTTGTGGGGATTTGCTCTGGTATTTGCTCTGACAACAAAAAAGGCAGTTTCAGGGAAAAACGGTCACCTTGAGTCTGGTGTTTGTTCACACCAGGCTGCAGCACATAAGTCCCTGGGTGAAGCAGAAGTCCACGTGCTTTTTCCCAAACAATATAGCAGGCCTTAGTCTCGGCCCAAACTCTCAGGCTCCAACACCCAGACTGACAAAGCTCCACTATCAGAGGGAGGATAATCCACCCAGCTGAGACTGATGGCTGGGTTTTTATCCCAAACCAAAACCTGGCCTGGAACGGGGGGAACAGCCACCCACCCTGCACTTTGGCTTCTCCCAGTAAGAGCCGGCCCGGATCGGCTTTACAGCCACACTAAATAATCAATAGTGTCAGTCAGCACTAGCTGCCGCTGACACTTAAAATTACCGGCTCTTACCTCACCAAGGCCAGGAACCTCGTGACACATATCTTCCGTCAATGGCGGCCCCTTGCGCTTTCCTACAATCTATACTTTAAAATTCTTAGAAATATATACGGTAACTATCTCTCTCTCTAGAGAGTGGAGAATGGAATTGAAGTTCACTGCATACCATAGTATTACCTATTAGTGGAATCATTGGGGCTGTATGTGAGGGACTGAGTGACAGCAACAGCTGCCGGCAGTGCACTCCTGGGAAATGTAGGTGCTAGATTATCACATGTGAGAAGCTCCTGTGTGACCATACAAAGGGAAGTGATAAGTGCTCTAAAAAGAGTGAAAACTACACCGGAAAGCAGCATTTTTTACATTAATAGTTAACATGACTATGCATTTTACATTTTTGGGATAACCCCTTTACCCTATCACTATCGGGGAAAATCTCCATTCAGACATACTAAATGTGCATTTGTGAATGGGACCCCCCCAGGAACTTTTTCGCAACTCCCACTCCTGTGTCTAGTCTAAATCTCTCTCTCTGTTTTCTACAGTGTCTCTGTGCAAGGAACGGTGGCCAGACGTCTGGGGTATCCCTTACCCTTTAAGAGTTTTTTACGATATATGTACCTCTGATAGAGCAAGTAGTCATGACACCAGTTGCAGTGAAGCAACGGGGACATGGAGTCCCCTTTAAGATGGAATAAGTGTTGATACCCAGGTGTAGGAGTGCCAGAGTGGTGCAGAGTGACCTACAATCTCCATGAAGGTGTTGTATGCACATGTCATGGTGCTCCTACCTGGATGTCCTTGGATCCCAGACGTGGTCGTCTGAAGCAGTGAAAAAAAAAGGGTGATTAACTTGGATGATGAAGGACTAATCGAGTCCAGACTTGTGCTAAAGTAGTCAACAGCTTTACTTGACATAAATTTGCATCAAGGAACAATCTTCCAAACTTTATCTTGGTTATCAGCAGGTTTAGGCTTAACTTCTGGCAGGCATACACTTTCAGCTCTGCCACATCTGCACTCTCTCAGCTCTGCTATGTTGGCTGGATTAGATAGAAAACTTTTCCTCTTCTGCTATACTTTGCATTCTGTCTGTATTCTGTCTCTTACTGTAATCCTGGCTCCAAGCTTACTTAGCTTGGCTTTAGGCACTGCAAGCCCAGGAGGGGACATGCAACCATTTAGAGCTCACAGGCAGGGCCTGTCCGGCAGGGACAAGACCTGCTGCTTCCCCTTACAGGGGGTAAGCTAGACACACAACCTCTCCCCAAGGAGGGGAAGGCTAGACTTACCTTCACTAACTAAACTCCTCCCTCTCTAGAGAGGGCTGGTATGGAACTAAAAGGTTCCTCTCCAGGGAAACTAGCTCTGCCATAACTGCCGCCATCTGCTGGTGAACCAGGCACATTACATGTTAAACCTTTGTAGAATCATAAATACATTTACACACTGTGCAGGACATGGTATTATTTGCATGAGATGACACAGGATCAACCATTACAGATAGTGGGGGTCCAAAAAGAGGGGGTAATACAACTGTGAGACGTTACATCTGTATATAATGTAATTTTATAATACTGTTGAGCCCTGCCAATAAAATCTTTTAGTCTTTCTCTAGGGTGGGCCCCTTCAGAATTCGGGCCCCAAAGCAGTTGCTTCCCCAGCTTCCCCTATAGCTACGTCCCTGACTGTGACATTACTGTGTCCAGTATGCACCTACCAACATAATCATAAGCTTCTCATATTCATGCTACTGAAGCTGGTTAAGGTGTTGTGAGGTTCCAAGTTTTGCCCTTAGGTCCTTGTTACACTTCTGGTAACATTAGTGGTATAAGCTTTATATCTCAGATGTTCCTGAGCATTACATGGTAAAGTCTTTTTAGATTTCCTTTTTTTAGAGACCATTAATCACCCACTAAAACTTTTGTCAGTTTACAGCTGGCCGCCTCTTCCTAAATAAATTTAGTGAGGCATTAATTACTTATCTTCAAAGAACATACACTTTCCTAGCCAAGCTTTGAAAGCTTTATCTCTTCCCTGTACCGTGTTTCTTTAGGAGATTATTTTTCATTAACATAGAAGAAAATGAATTATTTGATGGTTTTATGTTTAATGATGCCATAGGAGGTATTTCATTAAACAGATAGAACAGAGGATCTATTGTTTCAATGATATCCAATTGTGGTCTCTCAGGACTTTTTCTATGTTCTGGAACAATGGAAGTTCAAATGTTTATTATTTATTGTTATGTTGTTATGTATTGTTGTGTATTTTCATATGTTTTGGCCATATGTTCAAGCAGAGGAGGTATGATTGGCAATGTTTGGCAGGAACGGGGATGACCACCCTGTTCCTACCCTCTTGGTAAGAGTGGGCTAATCCTGTTTCCTGCCAGGATGTGGGTTGTTCCCCAGTAGATAGCAAGGAGGAAGGAAGCACATGCTACAGTTCCTACCTCAAAGATGCATCAGTGTGACAAGACAGCAGAGGGATCAGTGAAATCACAGCTTTACAGACACTGCTGCAGGTCTGGGACTATGGTTCAGACACCCATCACTCGACCTACCAGGACAGACAAACATCATGCCTGTATCACATGGTGGACACCTATATCCACAAGTGCCTGAAGTGCTATTTAATTGCCTTTCAACCAGCCACCATACCTACTCATCTGGTGCCACAAATTTGCACTTTGTACTTAATACTGGTGGATGTGCCACTAGTTATATATTGCACTAAGTAAAGAGAGACTGCTTTACTTCTGGTCTGATTCTTCAAACTACCTTTCCACTGCACCGATCCCTGGGAAGCAACAGCGTGATGGAGTACACTGTGACACAACATGTGATCAGGGCCACTACCACTCCCAACCTCTGCACAGGCTCCTCAGGGATTCGCTGCAGAAGTGAACGTGATGCACTTTGCAGTCCCAAAATCGCTCCACAGGCAAATAATACTAAACTTCTAACACATTTTCACTTATGCACAAACTCTATTGATGACGTATCCTCAGGATAGGTAATCAATATCAGATGGGTGGGGGGGGGTCAAACACCTGGCACCCCTGCCGATCAGCTGGATGAAGGGAAGGCCACTCTCTGTGCTTGTTTGTTTACCATACTCGCCGTTAACAGCGCAGCAGCAAACAGGTGTAACTACAAGCCGTCCCATTCATTTAAATTCCTAAACACTTGAAATAGCGTGGAACATTTTTGGAGATGGATATTATTATTGGTATGGTATTATGTAAACTGTTGCCTTCTTTCAGGACTTCTGCTCTCCCTGTCCCCTCCTTCCCTTTCTTTCAGCATTTCAGCAATCTCTCTGGTTTGTTTCCATCCTGTGTGTAGCACTTTCTTTTGCTGTATCCAACCAAACCCACAATGCACTTCTATTTTTTTCTGCCACATCTCCAGCATCGCCCATTGCCACGCCCAGCTAGTTTATAACTCCTCCCACCCAGCTAGGTGCTTCTTTGACACAACCATGGACAAGTCACAAGAAATAAGATAGAGATGCATGGATATGTTCATGTGACCACAGCCCTGAAAAGAAAGTTGAAGAAAAAAACTGAAAACCCCTTTGAGTTTGAAGTGATATATCACTCATCATTATAAGTTTACATTTGTGATTTTGGAACACATCAATTATGTCTCCTAAATTCTTGTTTTTGTGTACCCGCTTTTAATATCCATCACTGGTCATTTTATCTTCTATGCCGTGACATCCTACACCATTTAAAACTACAACTATATAATAAACATGCAAGACTATGACTGTTCAAAGTTTATAAAAATTATGAAAAGTATATTTCTAAACTAAGCATTATAATAATTCTAATTAAGTTATACATATGTTCTTTGAATAATGGGCAAAATAGACAATGTAAACTGTCCTGTCAGTTATACCTTTTGAGGTCTACTCAATGATTCTGAAGGTTCCCTCTCCATCTACACAGAATATGTACATATCTTCTTTTAGTTTCATCATAAAACTGTTTTGTTACCATTGCACAAATTGAATATACTATATAATCAGTAAGGTCTAACAGGTTATTTGTGGACCCAGCCTAGAGTAGCAATTGACTGGCTCCAAAGTCAGTTGGGGTTGTCTTCTGCTGGGAATTTGAGACTCCATTATTGCATCATAGCCTGATCCTACCGGATAATCCTTTGGTTCTTTGGTGGGCCAATCTGATCCTTTGTAGACCTTTGTAACTTTGATCCAAAGTCCTGGCTCCTACAGCGCTATGCTTCTTAGAGATCATCTACCATATTGCCATGGCTTTATTAAGAAACCAGTGATGCCACCATGCCACAATGTCAGAGGCCATATAGGATTCCACATCTATCTCTTATTATAACATACTCACCTCATGATTCTCCTGCGATATTTGTCCATGCAGGGCGTGCACAGAGCAAGACTCTTATAATGAGGGAGTTTGGTCAGTGGACCAATCAGGGGGCAGATGTGCTCTATTTGACACTACCCTGCCCTCAAACCTGTGCCTGGTTTTGTATCCTACAATTTGGTGTGCTTTTAGATTGTTACTGTGAACTCCTAGTTTATGACCCAGCTTTCTTGATTACTCCTCTGGATTAACCCTACCAGTTTTGACATGGACTGTTTGACCTCCCTTTGCCTACCGTTCTGTCCCTTGTAGTTCCCTCCTGATTTTGACCCTGTTCCTCTGCATTTAGATTCTGCCTGGTCCTGACATTTTCTCTGTTGAACCTTGGTATTTTCCCTTGGCTCTGTTTGGTTACACATTGCTATTTTTGCTCCACCAGTCGATGACCACTTCTCAGACATATTCTGAAGATTCTCAGCAGCAAAGGCCAGATGTATTTACAGGGGTTAAAGGGTGAAAATCTGTGGTCCCTCCGATTCTGCTAACCACAGTCCAGTCCATCTGTGGAAGCTCTGTTCTTAAACAAGCACCTGTCGCATGTTGCCATTACAGAAACAAAAACAAATTCAAGTTATTGTCTGAATCTTCAAATTGGAACCAGGGTCAAATTTCCCATTAGTTAAGTTCCTTTGGGTGGATCTTCTTGATACTTTGTATAGTCTAATCACTCTTCTATATACAGTAGGGATAGAAGACACATGAAAGGGACTAGGCAGGATCAGACTACGCACAGGACATGAAGACACACACATGTCCTGTGCCATGCCATAGGGCAGGCATGGCCAACCTGCGGCTCTCCAGATGTTGTGAAACTACAACTCCCACCATGCCCTGCTGTAGGCTGATAGCTGTAGACTGTCCGGGCATGATGGGAGTTGTAGTTTTGCAACAGCTGGAGAGCCTCAGGTTGGCCACCCCTGGCATAGGGGCTGTGTACACAAAACTGTATATTTTGACTTGCACCTCTTGGTACCATTGTTTGTTTTTAATTTGAAATGCATCACAGCCATATACAATTGGTTGTAATCAAGTGTCCTTTAAGAAGCAATTCTCCTTGGACATTACATCTAATTACAGCTTCTTGCAATAATTAAGAAGAATTATTATTAATTATGTTTTTATTGCCGTTACACTTTGTTCTGTCTTAACAGTTCCTTATACTTCACAACTTAATGAAATAGCCTGTTCTGCAACCTGCCTCATGCCTGCTCTAACAAAATGTCTATTACTTTATATTAAGACAATTGCATTAAAAATCCAGATTCAATTTTCATATTTTCCTGTGGTTTCCTAAGAGATGAAGCATGTAATTAAATGTGAGATTAAACTAATTGCTCAGAGGCAAACAGGAAACAAATTGGAAAGACCTGCAGTTGACATCTCTGTAAATATTTAATTTGTCTCTCCTCATAATTGCAGAGTCGGTAACATTTCGCTCGTATAAATTGGAGTTAGTAAATACATCATATAAGACACTTGCATTTCATTCTTTTCTTCCTTCGACAATTACAGATGAGTCAATTTCTCCAAATCTATGTATATAACACATGGACCTGATACAGACATTCAGGTATGACTGTCCCCAATCACAGGTAAAGATGTAGAGATGGCATCCTGACTAATCAAGAGATATGGCTGCGATTATATTTCTATGTAAATCTTATGAATTTAAATGGATGTTGTTTTCGACTTAGTTATTCACGGCTGCTCTGATTTCTTCCACTTAAATTGTTTTTCTCCCCTTTTGTAACCTTCTTTGTCGAAAAAGGCGACTGAGCGTAGGTTGTGAATTTCAGCCATATTATTGTGCGTGCGCTGGGACGGCAAGGTCACACTAGCAATTTACCAATGACTTTATGTGTTTGCTTAGCGCTTTTCATGAGAAAAATGCAAATTCCTTGCATTAATGTAGCATTCGTTTGGAGAAAAGATAATTCTTAATATAAAAAATGGGAATAATTATAACACATGAGCTTACACCTATTTGGCCCTTCTCATGATAGGGCTATTAAAAATGGGTAGTCAAAGGGGGCAATATCACCCTCCCTTAATTTTTAAGGGTACTTTCACACTAGCGTTATTATTTTCCGGCATTGAGTTCCGTCTTAGGGTCTCAATACCGGAAAAGAACTGATCAGTTTTATCCTAATGCATTCTGAATGGAGAGTAATCCGTTCAGGATGCATCAGGATGTCTTCAGTTCAGTCTTTTTGACTGTTCAGGACGGAGATAATACCGCAGCATGCTGCGGTTTTATCTCCGTCCAAAATTCCGGGAACACATGCCGGAATGCCGGATCTGGCATTTTTCCCATTGAAATGCATAAATGCCGGATCCGGCCCCCAGTGTTCCGGCAAAACAGATCTGGCATTGCAGTCTACGCATGCTCAGACTGCAAAAAATGTGGAAAATAAAATGCCGGATCCGTTTTTCTGGATGACACAGGAGCGAGAATTAAGAGTAATTAGGAGGTGGGGCCTTTTGTCCAAGATCGGGCTCCCTTCCTCTAGGGCCCACATAGCAGCTGTGTGGTCTGCCTCTGTTGGAGGTACAGCGCTGACTGTACCTCTAAATTTAAATTTTTAAATTTTTTTGTAGAATCTGTATAAGGCCCGATGCACACAACCATATTGTTATCATTGCCATCTGTAAGTTACATATCAGCAGAAAATATGGATGTGGTCCATGTTACATCCACATTTTTTGCAGACCCATTGACTTCAACGGGTATGTGGTCCGGAGATAGTTTCTGTCAATACAACATTTTCCCCTATTCACAGAATATCTGGGACCACCACTGATTACAAGAACTTTTAAATGAAGTGGCACGTTGAGCGTGCACATAGTTACTCTGTTCACTCTCTATGGGACTGCTGGAGTACAAGCCGAGTACAATGCTTTGCTATTTCCAGAAGTCCCATAGACATTGAATGAAGCAGAAGGGAACATGGTTGACCTACCATTCCATTTCTTTGGGGACACAGGATCCCCATTCTCATGATCATGGGGAACCCAGAAGTCCCCACCGATCAGATACGTATCCCCAATCCTGTAGGTAAGGGATAAAAAAATAAGCTAAGCTGTAAAACCAAGAAAGTCCATCACTATCTGATCAGCAGGGGTCCGAAACCCTGCACGCCCATCCAGTTGACTATGAAGATTCATAAAGAGGATGACATACCACTACTTAATATACACTGACTTCTTTATTAACTGCAAGGTATCAAATGTACAGTAGATGTTCTCATTAGAAGTCAGGGCGCCTAAATTTGGCCCTGCTGATGATGGGCCTTTGACTCATGAAAAGGCGGGCCTTCGGCACTCAGGAAAGGAAACAAAACCAGTGAAGGAAACCTCTTGGGAACCATGACTAAAGGACTGCCCTTCCCTTAGGCAGTGGAGGAAAATGATGGCACGTTACAAGGACAGAAGATTTTTCCTTGAATCAATGGTGAATGTCAAGTACGTTGACTTCTGCAGACACCAAGCCTGGAATCTGCCTTTTGATGCAGCAGGAAACTCACATCTTCGGTGAATACATTGAAGTCGGGTGAATGTCAAGTCTAGTGGTTATTGCAGAAACCAAGGCTGGAATGTGCCTTTGATACAGCAGGAAACGTACTTCTTTAATGAATATATCTGACTGCAGAAATTCCGGTGGGTGAGTGCAGAGACCGAGCCCAGAATCTGCCTCTTGCTGAAAAGGATCTGATCCTGACATGTTGGCCACCATGTTGTTGACTTGTGGTACAGTCTTCACCTCTAGCCCTATCCCAAATTCATTGGCACTTTGGGTCATCGTAATTGTCCCGCTCCTTAACCTGAGGCAGCGGAGTCAACCGCTGTCTCAGGTTAAGGAGCGGGACGCCGCTCTGTATATAGCCAACATTAACCTGCACCCCAGATCGGAGTTCAACTGATATTAACAATAACTGAAATTAACTGCGGATACCCAGAACACTTTTAAATATATATTTTTTTTATGCCAAATTTTTTTCGATGCTAGGTTCTTATTGACGGATCACCAATTGTATTTTACCTTATTTATTCTATTCGCAATGTCGTTTTAGTATGCTTAATATTATTATCTGTGCTGCTATATCTATCACTGTGAATGATTTAAACAATTAACTAACTGTGTACAACTTATTTTAGCTATACTAATAAATTTTATGTACCATTATCCACTGTTCTCATTGCTATAGAGAGTGCCCCACTGTTATTTATTATTACATATTTCTAACAGTGATACTAACGCTTATCAATATCATTGACTGTTATAGCTGTTATTCTTATTCTGGGACCCACTGCTATCTCCAGCATGAACAGAATACACCTGGGCTGATTTATTTTCATATATCTATAGGGTTTGGAGCTCAGTTTCCCTGCTTTCTTACACACTTCCATAGTTAAAATTCTGGGAGTCATTGCTCATACTTATACACCATGTATCAGGCAATTTGGATGATTTGCCACTAATGGCGAATGCTCTGCTTATATTCATGGAGAATCTAAACCCCAAATTATTCTGTGTCATCACTCTGGTGTCTCCAGAACTTGGCATTATTTCTGTTGTTATTATGAACTCCTGTCATAATTCACTTTACATTTTATGACTTCTGTAACAAGGATCTTACCTTATTTATGGATCCTTTTGGTTCTTAAGACCAATACCTTCTAGCAGGGGTCAATGGTGAAGATCAGGAGATGGTTTATTCTGCACCTCATTTTGTCTCAGGCCTCTAGTGATATAAACTGCTGCAATTGCCTTTCTAACCCCAGGCTGTTTTTATTTCCAGTGGTGACCAGTGAATACTGCTGTGTCCAAGTTATACAGAAAACACCATAAATATCAAGAAGCAAAAAAAAACAAACAATTCATCAATGTACCCAATGAAGATACAAGATTTTCTCATGGATGCGGTCCCTATCATTTGATAGTCTGGACACAAATGCCTGATAATCAGGTCTCTAGAACTGAGTTAAAATAAATTAGGATACCCCCCTCATTAACAGGTAAAACTATAGAAACAGCAAAGTTATGGAGTCCATAGGCTAAAAGGCCAATATTTGTGGGGTATGATTATCCCAGACCTTTGGTGGTTGTCTAAGTACTTACTACACATACATACAGGGAGTGCAGAATTATTAGGCAAGTTGTATTTTCGAGGATTAATTTTATTATTGAACAACAACCATGTTCTCAATGAACCCAAAAAACTCATTAATATCAAAGCTGAATATTTTTGGAAGTAGTTTTTAGTTTGTTTTTAGTTTTAGCTATTTTAGGGGGATATCTGTGTGTGCAGGTGACTATTACTGTGCATAATTATTAGGCAACTTAACAAAAAACAAATATATACCCATTTCAATTATTTATTTTTACCAGTGAAACCAATATAACATCTCAACATTCACAAATATACATTTCTGACATTCAAAAACAAAACAAAAACAAATCAGTGACCAATATAGCCACCTTTCTTTGCAAGGACACTCAAAAGCCTGCCATCCATGGATTCTGTCAGTGTTTTGATCTGTTAACCATCAACATTGCGTGCAGCAGCAACCACAGCCTCCCAGACACTGTTCAGAGAGGTGTACTGTTTTCCCTCCTTGTAAATCTCACATTTGATGATGGACCACAGGTTCTCAATGGGGTTCAGATCAGGTGAACAAGGAGGCCATGTCATTAGATTTTCTTCTTTTATACCCTTTCTTGCCAGCCACGCTGTGGAGTACTTGGACGCGTGTGATGGAGCATTGTCCTGCATGAAAATCATGTTTTTCTTGAAGGATGCAGACTTCTTCCTGTACCACTGCTTGAAGAAGGTGTCTTCCAGAAACTGGCAGTAGGACTGGGAGTTGAGCTTGACTCCATCCTCAACCCGAAAAGGCCCCACAAGCTCATCTTTGATGATACCAGCCCAAACCAGTACTCCACCTCCACCTTGCTGGCGTCTGAGTCGGACTGGAGCTCTCTGCCCTTTACCAATCCAGCCACGGGCCCATCCATCTGGCCCATCAAGACTCACTCTCATTTCATCAGTCCATAAAACCTTAGAAAAATCAGTCTTGAGATATTTCTTGGCCCGGTCTTGACATTTCAGCTTGTGTGTCTTGTTCAGTGGTGGTCGTCTTTCAGCCTTTCTTACCTTGGCCATGTCTCTGAGTATTGCACACCTTGTGCTTTTGGGCACTCCAGTGATGTTGCAGCTCTGAAATATGGCCAAACTGGTGGCAAGTGGCATCTTGGCAGCTGCACGCTTGACTTTTCTCAGTTCATGGGCAGTTATTTTGCGCCTTGGTTTTTCCACATGCTTCTTGCGACCCTGTTGACTATTTTGAATGAAACGCTTGATTGTTCGATGATCACGCTTCAGAAGCTCTGCATTTTTAAGAGTGCTGCATCCCTCTGCAAGATATCTCACTATTTTTGACTTTTCTGAGCCTGTCAAGTCCTTCTTTTGACCCATTTTGCCAAAGGAAAGGAAGTTGCCTAATAATTATGCACACCTAATATAGGGTGTTGATGTCATTAGACCACACCCCTTCTCATTACAGAGATGCACATCACCTAATATGCTTAATTGGTAGTAGGCTTTCGAGCCTATACAGCTTGGAGTAAGACAACATGCATAAAAAGGATGATGTGGTCAAAATACTAATTTGCCTAATAATTCTGCACGCAGTGTATATTATCACTTGAGAAGACATTATTGCAGTCAGTACATGAAGATGATCAAGTTTAGAGTCACTGGTTACTTACTGATGCCAACAAGTCTGTGGGTTCTAGACCTGTACCATGGGTCAGCAGTTGTAATCTGGGGTTGGGTAGAGTCTGCAGCTTTGATGAGGATGCAGGTCTGTTTCGGTAATATGAGGCTTCTGGTCAGGGCGATCTCTTGGCCCATCATAGACTTGACATGTCATGAAAGACATGGATTTGTTAATTTACCTTTTTGGGAAAGCCTGTGATCCTGCCTTTCTGCAGGCAGGATATTAGATGGTCTCTCATCACGTTGTGCTGGAAGATCGCCGTGGGTTCACCGTCATCTGCCAAAAAACTCAAAGGCAAATGCTATGGTGAACACCCCACAGTCATAGGTGTTTTTCCGCTTATCCATATTGAGAAATTTTTGATGTTTCAGGGGCTCATGGACCACTATACTGTAGATGTTATTAATCTGCTCGCAAAGAGATACAGGCAAATTGCTGGTCTTGATGCTGTCGGCCTCTAGCATTTTTGAGCTAGTGCACCCTGTCCTTGTTGTAGTGGATTTGTACGGCCTTCTTTAGCACACTGTACCCTGGAATGAGAATAGCAGTGGCGGGCTGCAGGCCATCAAAGTCCCCAAACTGATTCTGCAGGAGATCCTGGGCCTTGTTAATGATGTCAATGTCCATCATGCCTTCTTGGTCGCTGCTCTTCAGGATAGATAAGTGCTCTGGAGACAAGTTGTTATGTGCTCTCCAGGTATAGACCATCTCCACTTGTGGTGTTCCCAGCTCCGGGCTTCCTACATCTTTGGTAGATGGAGCTCACATGTTTTCTGCCGAAGCTCTTTTGGTGGAAATGTCCCAGACTGACTGTCATTGGAGGTTGGTGCTATCCTTTTACAACTGGCTTTGGAAGCTTCAAAAGATACCTTCAAAAGGTCTTTAGCAGACCATTTTTTGTCCAATGTTTTAAGAGTCTCAAAATTTAAAGAGACATCCTTCACTGCTGTGTCTTATTTTTGACCAGTCTTGCTACTACATCGTCGCTTACAGCTCTTTGGTGTTTTTTTTTATCAGCTGGTGCTTTGTGGACAAGGAATGGCTCCACAGCATCAGCATCCCAGGGTCTTTTATGTTGGGGGGATCCCCACTTTCAGTTTTTTCTCCCAGGGACATGCCTTGTGGTATTAGTGGCCCCTTATGTGCAACTTTTGGATCAGCAATAAAATTGGCTGGTATCTTCTCAGCTGTGTCATGGCAATGACGTAGTTTTTACATCTTAAGGCAACTGACCTTAAAAAGTTCCTGGCCTGTGTCATGATAGTTGATTTCTTGGCTAGGAAGCTGGAGTTCCTCATCAGAGTTCTCCATTTTTGATTCAGTTTCCTGAATCGGATCAGAAGGAATGAGCCAATCGACATGCAGGATGAGAGAGAGTTGACCAGCAGCCACAGGTGCCTTTATTCACATACCCACCAAACACATGAAAGTCGGGCGGAAATAAAAGACAACTGTGGACTAGTGAGACATGCAAATTTAAAAAGACACTTGATATACAACAAATGCAAAAGAAAAAAAAAAAATAATAATAATACAGTATTAAGTCTTGTCTTTTGTTTAAAGCTGTTGGTATCCGCGTATTAAGCTGAAAAATACAAAAAGACTCCCAGTTAAGGAGTTTACACCTGGGGTCTCCTCCTCGTATGGGCAAAGACACTCGCTCTACCCCCTGGAAGTGAGCAGTGCTGCCTTGATGAACTACTGCAAAATGAAGACTAGCCGTGGATAAATTTTTATCCCTGTAGTGCGATATGTCTTGCAAATGCTTCCTAATATGGATTTTCAATTCATTACTTGTACATCCAATATATTGAAAGTTGCAGGCTGAACAGGTGATGCAGTAGACGACAAAATTGGTATTACAATTGGTGTATTGTTTAATCAGAAATATACGACCATTGGCCGTCGACTGCACCACATGCTCAGCACGCATATACTGACAACAGGTACAGACCAGATGACCGCACTTAAAACTACCTGGATAGTGTACCCAAGTGGGCTGAATTTTGACCTTTTCAGAGAATAAACTAGGACTTAGTTTTTGACCCAAAGTGGGAGCCCTGCGTGCTACACATTTGACACCACTAGCAGTAACCTCAGACCAATATTCATTTAGCTGGAGTAAAGAGAGATTTTTTTCTCACAATACCACATATTTGTGAATACTCCTGACTGTATTTGGTGGCAAATACTGGAGCGTGCATGTTGCCAGCAGTACTTTTTTTCACATTTTAGGAAGAATCAAATCAGTCCTGGATTCGGACTGAGCACGCTCAAGTATTTGTTTGGGGTTCTGATAAGATAACAACCTACGTGTGATGATCATCTCCTCCTCTTTGTATTTTTGACTTGAACAATTGCGCTAGCGCGTATAAATTCACCAGTAGGGATATTATTTTTAACATGAGAGGGATGACAAGAAGAAGCCAATAATGTAGTATTGCCTGTGATATTTTTACGATACGTTGCAGTAGATATCATTGCTCTTGCTGGCTCTCCCACTAGGTAAATGTCCAAGAATGAAATAGAAGAAGCGTCAAAATGCAAAGTAAACTTAAGATGGCAAAGATTTTCATTGAGATATGTATCAAACAATGGTACGGCCGTACCACACTATTGACTCCCGGAACACATTAGTGGAAGAAAAGAGAAACCTATATTCCCACCATGCCATATATATGTTGGCTAACGAGGGCTAAGACCTAGTATATTCTCTGAAAAGGTCAAAATTTAGCCCACTTGGTTACGCTATCCAGGTAGTTTTAAGTGCGGTCATCGGGTCTGTACCTGTTGTCAGTATATGCGTGCTGAGCGGATGGTGCAGTTGACAGCCAATGGTCATATGTTTCAGATTAGTGATAGACAAACATCAAATGTTCGCTGTATCCTGCAGAGTCCATTAAAAAAATGCATATGTTAACGTAAATTTTATTTCTACCATGGAACTGTATGGTGAATGGACACCACTGTACGGCATCAGTCTGAGGCATCTGTTAATGCACACATTTTTAGTATGCATTAAATGGCTGGCAAAAATAGAATGTGAATCCAGCCCTAGTGTCAGAATAAGCACCAGTACACAGCGAAGCAGCATGGCGGAGAGGGGAGGCCGCCATGTACTGACAGAGTGCTACCTGGTCCTGGTGGTCAGGGATGAGGACTGTGTTTCCCAAGGATCATTTTCTACTGGGAAATACAGGGCACAGTATAATACACTAGAATCTATATAATATAAAGATATCCCTACCTCCGAATAATATTACAATTAGGTGGTCATTTATTATATAGAAATACGTCTATGTTAGGTGTATTTCTGACACAGATTATGGCGCAAAGGTCCTGAGCACACC
Organism: Bufo bufo; assembly: GCF_905171765.1. NCBI lineage: Eukaryota > Metazoa > Chordata > Amphibia > Anura > Bufonidae > Bufo > Bufo bufo. The sequence continues at coordinate 323,536,788 of NC_053394.1, read as the reverse complement.
AATCTGCATATTTTTCCCGCTCATGCCAAGTCTACAAAAGGATGGCGTGGGAAGGTAAAGGGATACAGTTATGGCCATCCAGTTATTGGATACCACCACCATACATTGACCGGATAACACCTCTGTACAGTGACCGGATAAAAGGGTATAAGAGGGCACAGTACAGGGAATGACTAGGGGCACTGCACAGGATGTGGTAAGAGGGCACAATGCAGGGTATAAGGGGGCACAGTCACATGACCCTGTAACATTAGAAGGTCCTTATGGTGAATGCGGTTCATACGCCACCATAATGAGAGACAGAGGTGTGATTATGTGGCTAGAGATAAAAAATGTAACTGTCGGACAGTACAGGACCCAAAAATTAGGCAATAGGCATTCACCTGACAGCAAAGATCTTTGGATTCTGTGGTTGGAGGTACATTAGGCGGTCACAGGATAAATACAGTATGTAACTGTCGGCCAGTACAGGCCCCAAAAATTAGGCAATAGACATTCACCTGACAGCAAAGAACTGTGGAAGGCTAAGTGAGCCACTCAACCAACTCTGGTGCGTCCTTTGACATAATCGCACACCCCTTCTCCAACTTCCCACTTAGGCTCCGGCCTGGTGCACCTGCCCGACCCCTACCACCCCTGCGGAACGGTCTGCCTCTTCCTCTGCTTGTCATTTTCAAAATGACCCTGTGCCAAAGTCCCTAGAGAAGCATTATTTGTGGAAGCAGGTATATCGCAGGCCTCAATCAGTATTTGGTGGAAGGCAGTATATCGCACCCCTCAATCAGTATTTGGTGGAAGCAGGTATATAGAACCCCTTAATCAGTATTTTGTAGAAGCAGGATATCGCACCCCTCAATCAGTATTTTGTGGAAACGGGTATATAGAACCTCTTAATCAGTATTTTGTAGAAGCAGGTATATCGCACCCCTCAATCAGTATTTGGTGGAAACAGGTATATAGAACCCTTTAATCAATATTAGGTGGAAGCATGTATATCTCACCCCTTAATCAGTATTTTGTGGAGGCTGATATATGGCAGGCCTCAATCAGTTGTTAGTTGAAGCAGGTATATCACCCTCAAGCAGTAATTTTGTGGGCACAGGTATATGGAAATTCTCTGTCACTATTTTGTGGAAGCTGATATATGGAAGGCCTCAATCAGTTGTTAGTTGAAGCAGGTATACCAAACCCGCAATCTGTATTTTGTGGATGCAGGTATATGGAAAACCTCTATCACTATTTTGTGGAAGCTGATAGAACGCAGCCCTCAATCAGTATTTTCTGGAAGCATACAAATGCACTATAATATACTTTCTATGTTGGAAAGTATATTATAAGTATATCACACCCCTCTGTGTATCACACCTATCGATAGCACAACGTTACCAGTCCTTAAAAGGACTTTTGTGGCCCTATTAGCTAGCGTTTGATGTCCCTAAGTTCCTAACAGCCTGTCCCTGCTCCAAAATGCAACCTTTCCCTACACTGGCAAAACACATAATGTAAAATAACTGCCAGATCAGGTTCTGTTATAGGGTTGGGGGTGAGTCCATGTGCTGAAACGTCTCAATCGGCTATCCTGTCCCACCTAATAGATGTATGATGGGTCAAAGTTTGGCGCATTACAAAAAAATATGTTGCGCGTAGACATCGCCATATGTTTGCATGTTCAGCGGATCGCAAACGCGCAAAATTCGCCGGGAACCGACCGCTGGGCGAACCGCAAGGCCATCACTATTTCAGATCAAACAAAATCATAAATTCTAATACCAATTTTGTCGTCTAGTGCATCACCTGTTCAGCCTGCAACTTACAATATATTGGATGTGTAAGTAATGAATTGAAATTCCGTATTAGGAAGCATTTGTCAGACATATGGTACTACAGGGATAAAAATGTATCCACAGCTAGTCTTCATTTTGCGGTAGTTCATCAGGGCAGCACTGCTCACTTGTACATGTACAGGGGGTAGAGTGAGTGTGGCTTTATCCACTACTTTGTCTTGATTAAGTGTCTCTGTTTGACCTGAAACGCGTCGATTTGGTGTCTTTTTTGTATTTTATACTTCTGGAACAATAAAGGCTGTTTTTAAATTTTTGGAAGCTGGGTTCATTATATATCTTTTTTCTTTGGATTCCTTTATTATTTCTACTAGAAGTTATGAATGTATTGCTAGCAGTCTGCAGTAAGGTTACAGAGGGGTGGTAACCAGTTGGGGGTGTGTACCTGCATAGACTCACCCTATCCAATCAGTGCTGCCATTTCCAGACTGTCCAGGTGCACCCCCCCAACTGGTTAACCCCTTAAGGACTCAGCCCTATTTCACCTTAAGGACTTGGCCATTTTTTGCAAATCTGACCAGTGTCACTTTAAGTGCTCATAACTTTAAAACACTTTGACTTATCCAGGCCATTCTGAGATAGTTTTTTTCGTCACATATTGTACTTCATGACACTGGTAAAATGAAGTCCAAAAAATATTTTTTTTTGCATAAAAAAAAACCTAATTTACCAAAAATTTAGAAAAATTAGCAAATTTCTAAGTTTCAGTTTCTCTACTTCTGTAATGCATAGTAATACCCCCAAAAATTGTGATGACTTTAAATTCCCCATATGTCTACTTCATGTTTGAATTATTTTGGGAATGATATTTGATTTTTTGGGGATGTTACAAGGCTTAGAAGTTTAGAAGCAAATCTTGAAATTTTTCAGAAATTTACAAAAACCCAAATTTTAGGGACCACTACAGGTCTGAAGTCACTTTGCGAGGCTTACATAATAGAAACCGCCCAAAAATGACCCCATTCTATAAACTACACCTCTCAAGGTATTCAAAACTGATTTTACAAACTTTGTTAACCCTTTAGGTGTTGCACAAGAGTTATTGGCAAATGGGGATGAAATTTGCGAATTTCATTTTTTTGCCTAATTTTCCATTTTAACCCATTTTTTCCACTAACAAAGCAAGGGTTAACAGCCAAACAAGACTGTATCTTTATTGCCCTGACTCTGCCGTTTACAGAAACACCCAATATGTGGCCGTAAACTACTGTACGGCCACACAGCGGGGCGTAGAGTGAAAGGTGCGCCGTATGGTTTTTGGAAGCCAGATTTTGCTGGACTGGTTTTTTGACACCATGTCCCATTTGAAGCCCCCCTGATGCACCCCTAGAGTCGAAACTCCATAAAAGTGACCCCATCAAAGAAACTACACCCCTCAAGGTATTCAAAACTGATTTTACAAACTTTGTTAACCCTTTAGGTGTTGCACAAGATTTAATGGAAAATAGAGATACAATTTCAAAATTTCACTTTTTTGGCAGATTTTCCATTTTAATATTTTTTTTCCAGTTACAAAGCAAGGGTTAACAGCCAAACAAAACTCATTATTTATGGCCCTAATTCTGTAGTTTACAGAAACACCCCATATTTGGTCATAAACTGCTGTACGGGCACACGGCAGGGCGCAGAAGGAAAGGAATGCCATACGGTTTTTGGAAGGCAGATTTAGACTTTTTTTTTTGACACCATGTCGCATTTGAAGCCCCCCTGATGCACCCCTAGAGTAGAAACTCCAAAAAAGTGACCCCATTTTAGAAACTACGGGATAGGGTGGCAGTTTTTTTGGTACTAGTTTAGGGTACATATGATTTTCGGTTGCTCTATATTACACTTTTAGTGCAGCAAGGTAACAAGAAATTGCTTTTTTGAAAAATTTTTTTTTGTTATTTACAACATTCATCTGACAGGTTAGATCATGTGGTATTTTTATAGAGCAGGTTGTCATGGATGCGGTGATACCTAATATGTATACAATTTTTTTTATTTATGTAAGTTTTATACAATGACTTGATTTTTAAAACCAAAAAAATGTTTTAGTGTCTCCATAGTCTAAGAGCCATATTTTTTCTGTTTTTGGGCGATTATCTTAAGTAGGGTCTCATTTTTTGCGGGATGAGATGACGGTTTGATTGGCACTATTTTGGGGTGCATATGACTTTTTGATCGCTTGCTATTACACTTTTTGTGACGTAAGATGACAAAAAATTGCTTTTTTTAACCCGTTTTTATTTAAATTTTTTTTACGGTGGTCACCTGAGGGGTTAGGGCATGTGATATTTTTATAGAGCCAGTCGATACGGACGTGGCGATACCTAATATGCATACTTTATTTTTATTTATGTAAGTTTTACACAATGATATCTTTTTACACAATGAAAAAAAAAAAATCATGTTTTAGTGTTTCCATAGTCTAAGAGCCATAGTTTTGTCAGTTTTTCGGCGATTATCTTGGGTAGGGTATGATTTTTGCGGGATGAGATGATGGTTTGATTGGTACTATTTTGGCGTACATGCGACTTTTTTGATCACTTTTCTTACCTTTTTTGGGAAGTAAGGTGGGCAAAATTTCAATTTTCTCATAGTTTTTTTTTTTTTTTTTTTTATGGCGTTCACCGTGCGGGGAAAGTAACATGACCGTTTTATAGATCAGGTCGTAACGGACGCGGCTATACCTAATATGTGTAGTGTATTTTATTTTTTTTATTTTTATTCAGTGATAAATGTTTGTTTTTTTTCTTAACTTTTTTCACTTTTTTTTGCATTTTTTTGACCCAGACCCACTTGGTTCTTGAAGATCCAATGGGTCTGATGTCTGTATAATACAGTACAGTACACTATATAGGGTTCTGTACTGTATTTTACTTACACTGAACAGATCTATGCTTTTAGCATAGATCTGTTCAGCACCATGTACAGCAGGACGCCTGAGAAGGCGTCCTGTTGCCATGGGAACCTTCCCCGTCTGCCACAACTTCGCAGACGGGGAAGGGTGAGCACGGGGCTGGCAGGGGGCTGTCGGGGGGCTCTCTCCCTCTCCATCCAGGGGGCTGCAAAGGCACAGCAGCCCCCCGATGGGAGAGGGAGGGAGCTCCCTGACCGATGACAGTTAACCTTTTCCATACAGCGGTCTGTATGGACCGCGATATGGAAAGGGTTAAACGGCTGACATCTGCACAGATGTCAGCCGTTTATACCAGTGTGTCAGCAATGTGCTGGCACCCTGGTATACCCACTGTACACCAACGATTTTTCAAGGGGAGGCGGGCGGGGGATCACGATCCCGCCTGCCCCACCGCCCGCCTCCCGCACCGCCCGCACCGCCCGCAACCCTCCCCCTGCACCTCCCACGGGCTAAAATCACTCAGGGGTGCAGGGGGGGGGATACAGATATATTTTAGGAATACTAAAGTTTCTGATCCCCGTGGTCCCTAACTGCAGAAATCGCAGCAAACCGCAGGTCTCAATTGACCTGCGGTTTGCGGCGATCGCCGATACGGGGGGGTCGCATGACCCCCCCTGGCATTGTGACAGGATGCAGGCTGAATGATTTCAGCCGGCATCCCGTTGCGATTAACCCCCGCGGCGCCGGAATATCTATTTAAAGTTAGGACGTACCGGTACGCCCTGAGTCCTTAAGGACTCGGGAAATAGGGCGTACCGGTACGCCCTGCGTCTTTAAGGGGTTAACACTCTTCTTTACCCTTACTGCAGACTGCTAACAATTCATTCATAACTTCTAGTAGAAATAATAAAGGTATGGCATAACATAGAGCCATAAGAATAGATGCTCCAGAATTGTTAAAACATGGGGAATGAATGAAGCTATTAAATCTGGCATGTGTCACGGCACGGTGTGGGTGGTAAACTCCACACCAAACACAGGAGGGAAGGGAAGAGGTACTAGGCCTGGAAACTAGGGAAAGGGGAAAGGTCACCAACTGGTGAATCCCTAAACCGAGCCCTGACTACTATCAGTATGAACAGATCTTGATGGTAGGAATGTTCATACGCAGGAACCTAGGACCCTGACCCTAAAGGGCCCTGAAAATAGTGCCAGGACAAAAGATGACCTGTTCCTTCCCAGCTGAAGGAACAGGAAACTCCCTCAGGCCTAATACCAAAAGATATGGGAATAGAACAAAATAGAAATAGGAAAAAGACACTTAACTCCAAAGTACGTGGATGAGAAAGAACTCAGTGGAGAACCAAACACCAGCACTTCCACAACCAGAAAGGAGCTATCAACCGCATAGCATAATGGGTATAAAGTACAGGCGAGTACAGAACGCCTTCCAGAATTTGGAAGCAAACTGAGTCTCCCATAAGACACCACATCAGAAGGAATACAATGTAATTTCACGATGTTATCGACAAACACTTGTGCAAGAGTTTTAGCATTAGGTAGACCTGGCAATGCTATAAAGTGCGCTATCATACTAAAGCACAGTTTTTCTTGAAGAGTTAGGTAAATCTGTGATAAAAATCCATGGATAAATGAGTCCAAGGCCGAGTATGTGTCACCTTAGCACGTGCACAAGTACTACAGCAGACACATAGTTCTCAACACACTTACTCAACTCTGGCCACCAAAATCTATGAGAGATGAGATGGACAGTGGATCTGCTCCCAGGTTGTCCTGTGAGAACCATACAGTGATGTTCCTCGAACACCTTGTGACATAATTCTGAAGGAGCAAACAACCTCCCCGGAGGACAAGAATCCGGTACATCTCCCTGGGCCTCCAACACCTCTGCCTCAAGGTCGGGATATAGGGCGGATATAACTACCCCTTCAGACAGACAATATCAGACCAGGATCTTTCGAATCCCCCTCCCCCCCAGGAAGGCTACGCGACAAAGCATCAGCTTTGATGTTCTTAACCCCAGGGCGATAGGTGATGATGAAATTAAATCTGGTACAAAACAACGACGATTTGGCCTGCCTTGGGTTCAGTCGTTTAGCCGACTCCAGGTAAGCCAGATTTTTGTGATCAGTAAGCACAGTAATAGGATGGATTGCTCCTTCCAACCAATGACGCCACTCCTCAAAAGCCAACTTAATGGCCAGCAACTCTCTATTACCCACTTCATCATTCCTTTCTGCAGCTGAGAATTTCTTAGAGAAGAATGCACATGGGCGCCATTTACTAGGTGAAGGACCCTGCGGCAAGACTGCTCCTACCCCTACCTCGGATGTGTCAACTTGCACTATGAATGGGCGTGACACATTGGGTTGCACCAGTATAGGAGCAGAAGCAAAACATTCCTTCACAGAAAAAGCTTGTAATGTCGCATCAGACCAGACTGAGACATCCGAACCTTTCCTAGTCATGTCCGTTAAAGATTTAACCACAAGTCGAGCGGTTCAAAATTAATTTACGGTAATAGTTGGTAAGCCCCAAAAAAAGCATCAGCGCTTTCAGATGTTCGAGTCGATCCCAGTCCAACATAGCACGGACCTTCTCTGGATCCATACGAAAATCTGAAGATGAGAGTAGGTAACTCAGGAATTGCACTTCCTGAACCGCAAATACACACTTCTCCATCTTAGCATACAATTTATTATCTCTTAGGATCTGTAACACCTGTCTCACATGATCCTGATGAGTCTCCATTTCTGGAGAATAAATTTGTATGTCATCCAGATACACAACAACAAACCTCCCCACCAGATGATGAAAGATATCATTGACAAAATGCTGGAAAACCGCAGGAGCATTAGTTAACCCAAATGGCATGACCTGACTCTCAAAATGACCCTCTGGAGTATTAAACACTGTCTTCCATTTATCCCCTTCCTTGATCCTGACCAGATTATATGCCCCCTTAGAGAACACCTTGGCACCAACAATCTGGTTAAACAAGTCAGGAATCAAAGGAAGGGGGTACAGATCACGGACAGTAATCCAATTGAGCTCACGGAAGTCCAGACATGGCCTAAGAGTTCCGTCTTTCTTCTTTATAAAGAAAACCCCTGCTGTCACTGGGGACTTGGAAGGTCTAATATGTCCCTTAGCCAAACTCTCGGCAATATACTCTCACATGGCCGCTCTTTTGGGTTCAGAAAGGTTATATAACCTAGATTTGGGCAACTTCGCTCCGGGAATAAGATTGATAGGACAATCATATTCCCAGTGTGGGGGTAAACCCTGGCAACCACTCTCAGAAAATACATCAGAAAAAACTGAAATGAAATCGGGAACAGCTTTAGTGGTCAAGACCGAAAGAGATGTATTAAGACAGTTGTCCATGCAATAATCACTCCAATCGAGAATCTGTCTCGCATGCCAGTCAATGGTAGGATTATATTTGCTCAACAATGGTAAACCAAGAACCAATGGAGCAGGCAGACCCTCCAGCACAAAACACGAAATGGATTCCTGATGAAAATCACCCACTCTTAGGGCTCGTTCACACAAACTTGTGCTGCCCATTGCCGGATTGCGGACCGCATTTGCGGATCCGCAATACATGGGCACTTTCCGTGTGCATTGCGCATCACGGATGAGGACCCATTAACTTCAATGGGTCCACAAATCCGGAGATGCGGAACGGTGCAGAACGGAACACTACGAAAGTACTACGGAGTGCTTTCTGGGGTTCCGTTCAGTGCCTCTGCACTGCAAAAATTTAGAACATGCTCTATCTTTTTGAGGAATGGAGAGATCGCAGACCCGTTTAAGTGAATGGGTCAATGATCCCCATGCGGCTGGGCCACGGTCGGTGCCCTTGCATTGCGGACCGCAATTTGCGGTCCACAGCACGGGCTTCACACGGTCGTGTGAGCGAGCCTTTAAATGGATGTCCTGCACCATCTGTGACAAACATTTCTGAGTAAGTGGTGCGGAGTCTATTGCAAACACCGAAATATTTTTCTCTAATGCACTTGTTGTCAACCCATGCAAACGGACGAACTGACCATCAACTCGGTTAACCCCTGCTCCACTGTCAATAAACACCTCAATTCCCACAGTTTTGGACTCTAGCGCCACCTCGGCAGACAGGAGAAATCAGGTACTACCAGTAAATGACAAAAGCAAGTTATCTGACTCCCCACCCACACCACAAAGAGTAAGATGGGAATTCAACTTTTTTCTTTTTTTTTTTTGTTTTCACCTTGACACTGAACATAAGGACAAACATTAATAAAATGTCCCCTTTTTCCACAGAAAAAACATACTCCCTTCTTATGACTAAAACTCTTGCAAGCAAGCCCAGGGGTAGCTCCCTCTAACTGCATAGGTCCATCACCAGACATAAACTCAGGAGTCTCTCCACCCAAGGTGTCAGAGGAAGCCGCCATGTTATATGATAGTTCGGCTCGAGAGAGAGAGACTTTAGATCCCTCTCTCAGGCGTCTATCCATACGTACAGCGAGGGACATAGTTGCTTCCAATGACTCAAGATTTTCGTGATCCTTTAGCCTCTCGGATAATCCTTGACAGAATTGGCTAAGGAGAGCTGGATCATTCCACTCCGTATCCATAGCCCATCTCCTGAATTCAGAATAATAGATCTCCACAAAACACTCTCCCTGCTGTAAACCACGTAACTTCGTCTCGGCCAGGGAGATCCGATCCAGGTCCTCGTAGATAAGACCTAGAGCTCTGAAAAATTTATCTACCGACTGGAGGGACTGTGATCCGGTCAGTAGAGAAAAAGCCCAAGACTGAGCATCCCCTTTAAGCAAAGACATGATAATACCCACTCTTTGACTCTCACCCCCAGATGAGAGCGGACGTAACCTAAAGTACAATTTACACAACTCTCTGAACCGAATGAAAATCTGTCCGGAAGTGCAACCTTAGGTTCAGGACAGGCCTGGTAACTACTACTGGCACCAGCAGCCTATCATCCCTGGATCTACGTGCGGAGGTCAGCTACCCCTATATACAGACCCTGAAATTGTCTAGCCAGTGCAGCGATTGGATCCATAGCTTCACTGACACAAACAAAAAATTATGGTTAACGGCGGTTGATAATGTCACGGCGTGGTGTGGATGGTAAACTCCACACCAACACAGGAGGGAAGGGAATAGATACTAGGCCTGGAAAATAGTGAAATGGGAAGGGTCACCCCCTAGTGAATCCCTAAACCGAGCCCTGACTACTATCAGTATGAACAGACCTCGATGGTAGGAATGTTCATACGCAGGAACCTAGAGCCCTATCTGACCCTAAAGGGCCCTGAAAATAGTGTCAGGACAAAAGATGATCTGTTCCTTCCCAGCTGAAGGAACAGGAGACTTCTTCAGGCCTAATACCAAAAGATAGGGGAATACAACAAACTAGAAATAGGAAAAAGACACTTAACTCCAAAGTACGCGGACGAGCAAGAACTCATGGGAGAACCAAACACCAGCACTTTCACAACCAGAAAGGAGCTATCAACCGCATAGCATGATGGGTGAGACCAGACTAAATAGAGGAGTTGGAATGACCACTATAGCTACACCTGAGACGATAGTTGGGGTCATAACCAGCAACAACACAGAAACAAGTGAAACCAAAGAGACTGTCAGATCACATCATATGCAGCCAGTCTCTTAGATCTTCTGACCCCTGTGACGGGAGAGACCGTGACAGCATGTCAGGAGCGGTGACAGGTCCTCTTTAACCCCTTAAGGACACATGACGTATCGGTACGGCATGTTTCCCGAGTCCTTAAGGACACATGACGTACCGGTACGTCATGTGTTGTTCCGATCACTGCCGCCCAGCCGGCTGTGATCGGAACAAGGTGCCTGCTCAAATCATTGAGCAGGCACCTCGGCTAAATGCACGGGGGGTCCCGTGACCCCCCGATGTCCGCGATCGCAACAAGCCGCAGGTCAATTCAGACCTGCGGTTTGTTGCGCTTTCTGCAGTTTCTGATCGCTGCGATCAGAAACTTTAGTGTGGCGAAAATATATATTTATCACCCCCCCCTGCACCTCTGAATGACTTTAGCCCGGTGGGAGGTGCAGGGGGGGTGTTGCGGGCAGTGGGGGCGGTGCGGGAGGCGGGCTGTGCGACAGGCAGGATCGCGATCCCCCGCCCGCCTCCCATTGAATAATCGTTGGTGTACAGTGGGTATACCAGGGTGCCAGCACATTGCTGGCACCCTGGTATAAACGGCTGACATCGGTGATGCGATGTCAGCCGTTTAACCCTTTCCATACAGCGGTCCGTACGGACCGCTGTATGGAAAAAGTTAACAGTAAGAGGGAGCTCCCTCCCTCTCCGATCGGGGGGGCTGCTGTGCCTTTGCAGCCCCCCGATGGGAGAGGGAGAGAGCTCCCAGACAGCCCCCCGCCAGCCCCGTCCTCACCCTTCCCCGTCTGCGAAGTTGTGGCAGACGGGGAAGGTTCCCATGGCAACAGGACGCCTCTCAGGCGTCCTGCTGTCCATGGTGCTGAACAGATCTGTGCTGAAAGCATAGATCTGTTCAGTGTAAGTAAAATACAGTGCAGTACCCTATATAGAGTACAGTACTGTATTATACAGACATCAGACCCACTGGATCTTCAAGAACCAAGTGGGTCTGGGTAAAAAAAAAAGTGAAAAAAAGTGAAAAAAAAGTAAAAATCAAAAAACACATTTATCACTGATTAAAAATTAGTAAAAAAAAAAATTCCCTACACATGTTTGGTATCGCCGCGTCCGTAACGACCTTATCTATAAAACGGTCATGTTACTTTACCCGAATGGTGAACGCCATAAAAATAAAAAATAAAAAACTATGATGAAATTGAAATTTTGCCCACCTTACTTCCCAAAAAAAGTAATAAAAGTGATCAAAAAAGTCGCATGTACGCCAAAATTTTAACAATCAAACCATCATCTCATCCCGCAAAAAATGAGACCCTACTTAAGATAATCGCCCAAAAACTGAAAAAACTATGGCTCTTAGACTATGGAAACACTAAAACATAATTTTTTTTGTTTCAAAAATGAAATCATTGTGTAAAACTTACATAAATAAAAAAAAGTATACATATTAGGTATCGCCGCGTCCGTATCGACCGGCTCTATAAAAATATCACATGACCTAACCCCTCAGGTGACCACCGTAAAAAAATAAAAATAAAAACGGTGTAAAAAAAGCCATTTTTTGTCATCTTACGTCACAAAAAGTGTAATAGCAAGCGATCAAAAAGTCATATGCACCCCAAAATAGTGTAAATCAAACCGTCATCTCATCCTGCAAAAAATGTGACCCTACTTAAGCTAATCGCCCAAAAACTGAAAAAACTATGGCTCTTAGACTATGGAGACACTAAAACTTTTTTTTGTTTTAAAAATGAAATCATTGGGTAAAACTTACATAAATTAAAAAAATTGAATACATATTAGGTATCGCCGCGTCCGTGACAACCTGCTCTATGAAATTAACACATGATCTAACCTGTCAGATGAATGTTGTAAATAACAAAAAAAAAAAACGGTGCCAAAAAAGCTATTTCTTGTTACCTTGCCGCACTAAAAGTGTAATATAGAGCAACCAAAAATCATATGTACCCTAAACTAGTACCAACAAAACTGCCACCCTATCCCGTAGTTTCTAAAATGGGGTCACTTTTCTGGAGTTTCTACTCTAGGGGTGCATCAGGGGGGCTTCAAATGGGACATGGTGTAAAAAAAACAGTCCAGCAAAATCTGCCTTCCAAAAACCGTATGGCATTCCTTTCCTTCTGCGCCCTGCCGTGTGCCCGTACAGCGGTTTACAACCACATATGGGGTGTTTCTGTAAACTACAGAATCAGGGCCATAAATAATGAGTTTTGTTTGGCTGTTAACCCTTGCTTTGTAACTGGAAAAAAAATATTAAAATGGAAAATCTGCCAAAAAAGTGAAATTTTGAAATTGTATCTCTATTTTCCAGTAAATCTTGTGCAACACCTAAAGGGTTAGCAACGTTTGTAAAATCAGTTTTGAATACCTTGAGGGGTGTAGTTTCTTAGATGGGGTCACTTTTATGGAGTTTCTACTCTAGGGGTGCATCAGGGGGGCTTCAAATGGGACATGGTGTCAAAAAACCAGTCCAGCAAAATCTGCCTTCCAAAAACCGTATGGCATTCCTTTCCTTCTGCGCCCTGCCGTGTGCCCGTACAGCGGTTTACAACCACATATGGGGTGTTTCTGTAAACTACAGAATCAGGGCCATAAATAATGAGTTTTGTTTGGCTGTTAACCCTTGCTTTGTAACTGGAAAAAAAATATTAAAATGGAAAATCTGCCAAAAAAGTGAAATTTTGAAATTGTATCTCTATTTTCCATTAAATCTTGTGCAACACCTAAAGGGTTAACAACGTTTGTAAAATCAGTTTTGAATACCTTGAGGGGTGTAGTTTCTTAGATGGGGTCACTTTTATGGAGTTTCTACTCTAGGGGTGCCTCAGGGGGCTTCAAATGGGACATGGTGTCAAAAAAACAGTCCAGCAAAATCTGCCTTCCAAAAACCAAACGGCGCATCTTTCACTCTGCGCCCCGCTGTGTGGCCGTACAGTAGTTTACGGCCACACATTGAGTGTTTCTGTAAACGGCAGAGTCAGGGCAATAAAGATACAGTCTTGTTTGGCTGTTAACCCTTGCTTTGTTAGTGGAAAAAATGGGTTAAAATAGAAAATTAGGCAAAAAAATGAAATTCTCAAATTTTATCCCCATTTGCCAATAACTCTTGTGCAACACCTAAAGGGTTAACGAAGTTTGTCAAATCAGTTTTGAATACCTTGAGGGGTGTAGTTTATAGAATGGGGTCATTTTTTGGCGGTTTCTATTATGTAAGCCTCGCAAAGTGACTTCAGACCTGTAGTAGTCCCTAAAAATTGGGTTTTTGCAAATTTCTGAAAAATTTCAAGATTTGCTTCTAAACTTTTAAGCCTTGTAACATCCCCAAAAAATAAAATATCATTCCCAAAATAATTCAAACATGAAGTAGACATATGGGGAATGGTAAGTCATCACAATTTTTGGGGGTATTACTATGTATTACAGAAGTAGAGAAACTGAAACTTTGATATTTGATAATTTTTCCAAATTTTTGGTAAATTAGGTATTTTGTTTATGCAAAAAAAAAATAATTTTTGGACTTCATTTTACCAGTGTCATGAAGTACAATTTGTGACGAAAAAACAATCTCAGAATGGCCTGGATAAGTCAAAGCGTTTTAAAGTTATCACCACTTAAAGTGACACTGGTCAGATTTGCAAAAAATGGCCTGGTCCTTAAGGTGAAATAAGGCTGTGTCCTTAAAGGGTTAAAGGGTTTCAGATCTTAGTATTTTATCACACATAGAACTGGGTTGTATGAAGGTATAGTTATGGCACTCATCCCGGGCTATTCTGCTCACTATCACTTGTATCACTGGCTAATCTACCAACTCCAGGTTGATCATATTCAAACTCATGATTTCAGTGCTGCAAGGAAAAGTCACCCCACTGCCTATGTGAGCACACCATCCTTAAAGGGGTTCTCCGGGCATTTAATCTAATTAACAGTTGTAAATAACCTGTGGAGGGAAGATCTTTCCCATAGTAATTATCCTCCCTCACTTCACCGATTCTGCCTTCCCTACTGCACTGGCGCACGCTGCAGACTCTTTTGCCCGGGTCCTGACTAGATGTGGCAGCTTCTTTTCCTGTTCAGCTGCATTGACTGTAATGCAACTGAACAGGAAAAGAAACTGCCACATCTAGTCTGAGCCCAGGCGGAAGAGCCTGCAGCATGCACCAGTGCAGCAGGGACAGTCTCATGTAAAAGAGCTTCCCTCAAAGGTTAGCACCATATGTTTAAGGGGCTGTATCACTACAGCAAATTGCATTTATCATGTAGAGAAAGTTAATACAAGGCACTATGGAGCATATTTATTAAGACCGGCATTTTAGACACCGGTCTTAATAAACCCCTAAGCTGGCGGTGGTTCCTCCGAAGTTGTGAAGAGGCCGGAGATCCTCTGCCAGTTCTAAATGTAAGACAGCTTCCGAGCTGTCTTACATTTAGACCTTCTGCTGCCCCATCCCATTCCTCCCCCACTTTTTTAGACCTGGCATGAGTTGTTGCACCTTAATCTGTGCATGAAATATGCTTAATATAGGCATATTTCAGCTGAATAAATGACCCCCTGTGTTCATATAGTATGCAAGCACGACCTCCACTGCTGGATTACAGGGTGGTCATAACCCCTGGAAACGAGCAGTGTGTAATGTGATGGAAAAATGAATCCAGCCAGCAAAGGAAGCAATATGGACAATTATAATACATTAGTAAGTGGCTTGTATTAATTTTTCCTACATGATAAATGCCATTTGCTGAAGTGAGACAACCCCTTTAATTAGACAAAATGCCCGGGGAACCCCTTTAAAATAGATAACTTATAGATTATACTTTAATTTTCCTCCTTGAATTCCTGGTAACGGATTTGTACATAGTGTAGATTGTAATGATATAAGAAGGATGAAGTAGAAATAGGGTTTTACACAGATATAATTAGAGTACATTTTATCCCTCGTGTTGTCAGCTGAGTGGCAGACGTTTACTTCCGTTATTAGGTCAGGTTGTTGTTTGTACTCAATGAAAAGCTAGAAAATAGAGTGACCCAATTATGTCTAATTCACTAAAAGCCGCTGTTGGAGACCTAGTTGGCATAATTATGTCTTAATAACTCCATTAGGCAGGATAGGTCAACAACATGTTTCAGGAGCAGGCTAATTTTGCTAATTGCTGTAATACTTGAGTGTTATATGAATTTTGGCATGTATCCTACGTTAGAACTGTTAGGTATAGGAATGTAATGAAGTGCTATTACCAGTAGTCTATATATATGCGTCTTTTCATTGCGTTAGTCTTGCCCAGCAGATGCATTGTAAATTCTTCAGGTTAACCAGTTAATGCAAGAGAAACTCAAGGAAAAAATTTCACTTTTGGGGAGTTAGATTTGATCTCCTACTCTGCAAAATATAAATGTGCCCATGGACATTAAGTTAAAAAGAGATGACTCATTCAGGTGATGCTTCTTTTGGCTATAGAATCTATACCTATAAAAGAAAGCACAATAGAGTATCAGTAAGATGCCCACATGGAGCCAGAAGCAGTCTTTTCTTGGGAACAAAAAGTTGTTCATATGTGGATATTACAGAAATGATCGCCAGAATTGGCTCAGAGTTTCAGAACCCAGTTGACTTCACATAAGGACCAACCAAGGATGGATGTATAACGCCCCATAGCGGCATTACCACCTTTGGGTGATCCTGTATCATCTTGCATATTTATTGCCATATCCTACATTATGTATATTTATATTTCCTTGCAAATAACTGTTTAAGTATAATGTGCCTGGTTCACCAGCAGATGGCGACAATCTTGGCAGAGCTAGTTTTCCTGGAGAGAAACAATCTAGTTCCATTCCAGCCCTCTCTAGAGAGGGAGGAGTTCAGTGTTAGTGAAGGCAGTCTAGCCTTTCCCTCCTTGGGGACAGGTTGTACGGAGTAGCTTACCCCCTGTAAGGGGAAGCAGCAGGCCCTCGTCCCTCCTTGACGAGCCTGCAAGAGTCAGTCTGGCTTACCCCCTGCTTGGGGAAGGCTGTGTGTCGACCAGCAGAGTACCTCTTAAGCCAGGAAGAAAGTTTCCCTGGATAAAGATAAAGAAAGACAGAGCTAAAGACAAAGATAAAGATAAAGAGACAGATACAGATAAAAATCAAGTCAGACTACAGAAAGATAAGTTACAGCAGAAGAGAAAGGAAAAGTTCCTATTTAATCCAGCCAACATAGCAGAGCTGTGTGAGCACAGACATAGCAGACCTGATTGTGTTTGCCTGCCAGAAGTTTGGAAGACTGTTCCTTGATGAAAGTTTATGCCAAGTAAAGCTGTGTTCAACGTTAATAAAAGTCTAGACTCCATTTCTTCTACAAAATCCCTCAACTGTTAACAACCCTTTTATCACTGCTTCGGACGACCACGATTGGGGTTCTGGATATCCAGGTAGGAGCACCGTGACAAGTGCTAAAGCCACACCCAAGGGACACTACACCCTTACACCACTTTGGCAATCCTACACCTGGGGTCCTCCATCACCTTCTACATAGGGGGATCTAATCCCTCGTTGCTGAAATGCAACTGGCGTCACGACAAAAACTTTAAAAACTCTTATAACACCTGTAGAAGAGAACCCTAGCATTGGTAATAGTCCACTGCAGACCCAAGGTCAGGCTGAGGACTGCTCCAGCGAGTAAGCTTAGTAAATTGTAAGCTTAGTACAGAGTCTTATACCTTGAAGAGTTGTCAGCCAAATCTTTCTCAGCTGTCAGCTATATCTCCCGACTTTCACATATACCCATATGTATGTGTTTTCACTGGGAAGAGAAACCTCAAAAAGATTGAGTGTTGAAATTCAGCCTGCTCAACCTTATCTTCTCTGACATAATCTGACAAGGGAGAGTTGGAAGCTCCCCATAGACATCACATTGTTTGGCAGAGCCACCAAAAACAGCAGGTTTGGTCAATGATAGTCTAAAGTGTATGGAGGCCTTTAGTCTTAGATCTACTGCTGCACAAACCACTGTCAGTTTCAGTAGCAGAATGCATCTGTATATCAGGTAGATGGAATATAATAATTTGTTGGTCACTCTTGACACTGATAAAGACATTAGAGTTGGGTGAGCATGCTCGGCCGAACACCATTTTGACTTGAGTCTCCTCCCCGCACGTTTGTTGGCTGCTATGCATCCAATAAACGTGCGGGGTAGTACTGGCACTCACTGTAATGCCGTAGCCATGTTGGTTACTGGCATTACAGTGATTGGCTGGCCAGAACGCGTCATGGGGTTAGGCTCAGTCTTAGTCAGGGCGAGCTGCAGCAGAAGGGACAGATAGTGTAGGGACAGGAATATTATTTTTTTTAGGCAGGGTTTAGTGTTGAAAGGTGTTAGAGACACAAAAGTCCTTTTAAGGACTATTGTTTTATCTGGCTGCAATATATATTATTAGCGCAACCTGCGCTAAATTGCATGCAATTGTTTGGCCGCTGCTGACAGTGACACAGCATCTGCTACATCTGTTGTGTTACATTTGCACATCCTAAATATCTGTAACATTCAGCGCAATACTTTGGCTGCTGATGAAAGCGATATTACCTGCGCTACATCTCCTGTAAAACGTTTGCACATCCTAAATATCTGTGACATTCAGTGTAATTTTTTTTTAGCCGCTGGTGACAGTGACATTACCTGCTCTACATCTCCTGTATAACGTTTGCGCATCCTAAATATCAGTCACATTCAGTGTAATTTAGCGACATTACCTGCGCTACATCTCCTGTATATTGTTTGCGCATGCTAAATATCTGTGACATTGAGTCGAATTTTTTCGCCGCTGGTGACAGTGACATTACCTGCGCTACATCTCCTGTATAATGTTTGCGCATCCTAAATATCTGTGACATTCAGTGTCATTTTTTCTTAGCCGCTGGTGACAACGACATTACCTGCGCTACATCTCCTGTATAACCACCAAAAAAAATGAAACTGACTTTCGTATGTATGAAAATCCAAAAAGCTTTATTGTAAATATATATAAACAGTACATACATGTATTATAAAACAGGCAGCACAAGGCGGGACACACAGATGAGGAGCAGGACCCAAGGAGAGGCCGGGAAATCAGTGCACAAAAATACAGGGAAAAAGAATACTAGCTGAAAGAGCATACCTCAGAGTCTCATGGCAGCAACGCCCCAAACACAATGCAACAGAGGCGATTGTGGAGACTGAGGTTAAGATGGAAGGAACACAAAGGAACACAATTAAACATACCCTGAATGGTGCAAAGATCTCTCGGACAACTCCTGACCCAACGCCGTTTCGACAGTAAATCTGGCTTCTTCCAGGTATCCCTGGCTTAATGATAGAAAACAGAGGGTGGTTATTAATGGTACACACTCAGATTGGGTCACTGTCACTAGTGGAGTACCTCAGAGGTCAGTATTGGGCCCTATTCTCTTCAATATATTTATTAATGATCTTGTAGAAGGCTTGCAGATTAAAATATAAATTTTTGCAGATGACACTAAACTGTGTAAAGTAATTAACACTGAAGAGGACACTATACAGCTACAGATGGATCTGGATAGATTAGAGGCTTTGGCAGAGAAGTAGCAGATGAGGTTTAACACTGACAAATGTAGGGTTATGCACATGGGAAGGAATAATGCAAATCATCCGTACATACTAAATGGTAAAACACTGGGTAACACTGACCTAGGAATTTTAATAAACAGCAAACTAAGCAGTAAAAACCAGTGTCAGGCAGCTGTTGCCAAGGCCAATAAGATAATGGGTTGCATCAAAAGGGGCAGAGATGCCCGTGATGAGAACATACTACTTTACAAATCACTAGTCAGACCACACATGGAGTACTGTGTGCAGTTCTGGGCTCCTGTGAACAAGGCAGACATAGCAGAGCTGGAGAGGATTATTCACTGAGGGGAGATCGAATTACTATATATAAATACAGTACAGACCAAAAGTTTGGACACACCTTCTCATTCAAAGAGTTTTCTTTATTTTCATGACTATGAAAATTGTAGATTCACACTGAAGGCATCAAAACTATGAATTAACACATGTGGAATTATATAAATAACAAACAAGTGTGAAACAACTGAAAATATGTCATATTCTAGGTTCTTCAAAGTAGCCACCTTTTGCTTTGATTACTGCTTTGCACACTCTTGGCATTCTCTTGATGAGCTTCAAGAGGTAGTCCCCTGAAATGGTTTTCACTTCACAGGTGTGCCCTTTCAGGTTTAATAAGTGGGATTTCTTGCCTTATAAATGGGGTTGGGACCATCAGTTGCGTTGAGGAGAAGTCAGGTGGATACACAGCTGTTAGTCCTACTGAATAGACTGTTAGAATTTGTATTATGGCAAGAAAAAAGCAGCTAAGTAAAGAAAAACGAGTGGCCATCATTACTTTAAGAAATGAAGGTCAGTCAGTCAGCCGAAAAATTGGGAAAACTTTGAAAGTAAGGGCTATTTGACCATGAAGGAGAGTGATGGGGTGCTGCGCCAGATGACCTGGCCTCCACAGTCACCGGACCTGAACCCAATCGAGATGGTTTGTGGTGAGCTGGACCGCAGAGTGAAGGCAAAAGGGCCAACAAGTGCTAAGCATCTCTGGGAACTCCTTCAAGACTGTTGGAAGACCATTTCAGGGGACTACCTCTTGAAGCTCATCAAGAGAATGCCAAGAGTGTGCAAAGCAGTAATCAAAGCAAAAGGTGGCTACTTTGAAGAACCTAGAATATGACATATTTTCAGTTGTTTCACACTTGTTTGTTATGTATATAATTCCACATGTGTTAATTCATAGTTTTGATGCCTTCATAGTCATGAAAATAAAGAAAACTCTTTGAATGAGAAGGTGTGTCCAAACTTTTGGTCTGTACTGTATATCAGGGGGCAGTACTGAGATCTCGCCCATCATCTATTTATCACCAGGACTGTGACTATGACGAGGGGACACCCTCTGCTTCTGGAGGAAAGAAGGTTTGTACACAAACATAGAAAAGAATTCTTTCTGGTAAAAGCAGTGAGACTATGGAACTCTCTGCTTGAGGAGGTGGTGATGTTGAGTACAATTAAAGAATTCAAAAGGGGCTTGGATGAATTTCTGGAGTGTAAAATATTACAGGCTATAGCTACTACAGAGGGTTTGTTGATCCAGGGAGTTAGTCTGATTGCCTGATTGGAGTCGGGAAGGAATTTTTCCCCCCTTAAGTAGGGAAATTTGGCTTGTACCTCACAGTTTTTTGCTGCCTTCCTCTGGATTAACTTGCAGGATAACAGGCTGAACTGGATGGACAAATGTATTTTTTTCGGCCTTATATACAATGTTACTATGTTAACTTCACCACCACCAGCATGATCCGCCACATGGCATCAACGCACCCTAATAGGTGGGCCGAACGCCTGGGTCCACAATCAGTGTCTGCGGGTCACACCACGCTCTTCCCCTGTGTTACGTGCTGGCCAATCCACTGTCCAGGACGCAGGTCCGGATGCCTCCCGCCCTGCACCTGGACCTTCGCAAGCACCATCAGCTAGCACATCCACCTCTGTGTCCCAGCGCAGCATACAGATGTCCATACCTCAGGCCTTTGAACGAAAGTAGAAAAAAAAACAGCAACCCACCCACAGGCCATAGCACTAAATGCGCACCTTTCCAAATTGCTGGCCATGTAAATGTTGCCATTGAGGCTTGTGGACACTGAGGCTTTCCGCAGCCTTACACAAGCATGGGTCCCATAACATCACTCGTGCCCTGACCAACGCAGTTATTGGGAAGGTCCACTTAACGACTGACCCATGGACAAGTGCTTTTGGCCAGGGACGCTACATTTCCCTGACGGCACAATGGGTAAACGTTGTGGAGGCCGGGAGCAAATCGTACCCTGGGATGTCACAGGTGCTACCGACGCCAAGGATTGCGGGCCCTACTTTAATCACCTACATTAGTGGCTGAAACCCCATCTTCTTCTCCTCAACTTCCACCTCTGAATTATCATCTTGCAGCACCAGTCAGCAATCAGTCAGTAGCTGGAAGCAGTGTAGCTGTCACGGATGATGTTGCAGATAGCTGGAAGTTATGGATAAACATCCGACTGGCTTGATCCCAAACTAATGAGCATAAAGGTGACCCCTATAAAACCCTAAGAGCTCACCCTGACTGCTAAGCACATACAAGGGTCTCGATGGTAGACGATTGCATGCCCTCGTACCTAGACTGTGTGACACCTGAAAACCCTATATTAGTGAGGGGACACGACCACCGGCTCCCTGCACTTAAAAGGATCACCTAGAATCAAGCCAGCAAGGAAACACAATACATGAAAGGACTTATCTGAACAAGCAGTAACAGAAGTCTTCCAGCAGTGAACACTTCAATCCAGGAAGTAGTATAAACCGCAAAGTGAGGCAGTATGGGAGGGAATATATAGGGAGGCAATTAGTGTAAATAGGTGACAGCTGGGAGAAGGAAAGGAGATGACAAAGTGAAACCAAAACAAAGAACATCATGCAAGAGGTACAGAAGAACGTCTGCCAGACCTTCTCAGAGAGCTGGCGGTGACAGTACCCCTCCCTCTACGAGTGGACTCCGGACACTCAAAGCCCACCTTCTCAGGATGGGACCTATGGAAAGCCCTGATGAGACGAGTGGCCTTAATGTCCGCCACTGGGACCCACATCCTCTCCTCAGGACCATAACCCTCCCAATGAACGAGGTACTGGAGAGAACCGCGGATAACGTGAGAATCCACAATCCTAGAGACCTGAAATTCAAGATTACCATCAATAACAATCGGAGGAGGAGGCAAAGAGGAGGGTACATTGGGTTGGACATAAGGTTTTAATAGGGACCTGTGAAAAACATTATGGATCTTCCAAGTCTGAGGAAGATCAAGACGGAAGGCAACGGGATTGATGACGGACAAGATCTTGTAAGGCCCAATAAACTCAGGACCCAACTTCCAGAAGGGAACCTTCAGTTTGATATTCTTTGTAGACAACCACACCAGATCACCCACATTCAGGTCCGGACCAGGCACACGTCTCTTATCCGCCACACGCTTCTCACTCATCCTCTTCAGATTACCCTGAATCTTTTGCCAAATAAATGACAAAGACGAGGAAAATCTCTCCTCATCAGGTAAACCAGAAGACCCCTCTCCAGAGAATGTCCCAAACTGCGGATGAAACCCATATGCACAAAAAAATGGTGACTTATCGGGACTCCTGGCAACGGTTATTTAAAGCAAACTCAGCAAGGGACAAAAAAGAACACCAATCCTCCTGATTCTCTACAACAAAACAGCGCAGATATGTCTCCAGATTCTGATTGACGCGTTCGGTCTGACCATTCGACTGCGAGTGAAAAGCAGAAGAGAACGACAACCGAACCCCCAAGCGAGAACAGAAGGCCTTCCAGAATCTAGAAACAAATTGCGTGCCCCTATCAGAAACAATGTCTGAAGGAATGCCATGCAAGTTAAGAATATGATCAACAAACGCAGGAAAGGGAAGGGAATGAAATGGGAATGAAATGCGCCATTTTGCTAAAACGGTCTACTACTACCAGAATCACAGTCTTCCCCGAGGAGCGAGGCAGGTCCATAATGAAGTCCATGGATAGATGCGTCCAAGGACGGGAAGGAATGGGTAACGGGAGGAGAGAACCCGATGGCCGTGAATGAGGGACCTTGGCACGAGCGCAGGTCTCGTAGGCTGCCACAAAACCCTCAACCGTCTTATGAAGAGCCGGCCATCAGAATCTCCAAGCAATGAGATCCACTGTGGCTCTACTCCCCGGGTGCCTAGCAAGGACAGTATCATGGTGCTCCTTAAAAACCTTGTGTCGTAAAGCGAGAGGCACAACCTCCCAGGAGGACAAAGATCTGGAGCCTCTGTCTGGGCTGCCTGAACCTCTGCCTCCAAATCAGGATAAAGAGCAGAGACGACCACCCCTTCAGCCAAAATGGGACCCGGGTCTTCAAAGTTCCCCCCTCCCGGAAAACAACGTGACAGGGCATCCGCCTGCACATTTTTAACCCCAGGGCGGAACGTGACAAATAACAAAATTAAACCTAGAAAAGAATAAAGACCATCTGGCCTGTCTCGGGTTCAGACGCTTGGCTGATTCCAAGTAGGCCAGATTCTTATGGTCGGTAAACACGGTAATAGGGTGTCTGGCTCCCTCTAGCCAATGGCGCCATTCCTCAAAAGCTAATTTTATGGCCAACAACTCCCTATCTCCCACATCATAATTTCTCTCTGCGGAGGAAAGTTTCCTTGAGAAAAAGGCACACGGTCGCCATTTGGCAGGAGAGGGACCCTGAGATAAGACCGCACCCACACCCACCTCAGAAGCGTCCACCTCAACAATAAAAGGTAGAGAGACATCAGGTTGTACCAAAATGGGAGCGGAAGCAAAACTCTCCTTGATACTAGAAAAGGCTTTAAGCGCATCTACCGACCAGGAGGAAAAATCTACCGCCTTTTTAGTCATATCAGTGAGTGTCTTAACAACAGAGGAATCATTCAAAATTAACTTTCTGTAATAATTGGCAAAACCCAAAAACCGCATCAGCGCCTTCTGATTCTCAGGGAGCTCCCAATCAAGCACAGCGCGGAAACCATGAAGCGGAGAGAAGAAAACCAAGAAATTGAATCTCCGGAACCGCAAACACACATTTTTGCAGTTTAGCGTACAATTTATTCTCCCGCAGAATGAGCAAGACCTGACGTAGGTGGTCCCTATGAGTTTTGAAATCAGGAGAAAAAATCAAAATGTCATATAGATACACCAGTACAAATTTCCCCATTACATGATAAAAAAAATGCTGTTCACAAAATGTTGGAAGACGGCCAGAGCATTCATCAAACCAAAGGGCATAACCAAATTCTCGAAATGACCCTCAGGGGTATTGAAGGCCGTCTTCCATTCGTCCTCTTCCCTGACCCTGACTAGGTCGTATGCCCCTTTTAAATCCAACTTAGAAAACACTTTAGCCCCAACAATCTGGTTAAACAGGTCCGGGATCAGAGGAAGCGGATATGGGTCACGAATTGTGATACAGTTCAGCTCCCTGAAATCCAGACAAGGTCTTAAAGAACCATCTTTTTTCTTAACAAAAAAAAAAAACAGCGGCAACAGGTGACTTCGAGGGTCGGATGTGTCCCTTTCTCAGGCTCTCAGAGATATAAGTACGCATAGCGACTCTTTCAGGTTGGGAGAGATTGTATAAACGTGATTTTGGCAGCTTGGCGCCTGGGATGAGATTAATAGGGCAATCGTACGCCCAGTGAGGGGGCAGCTCCTGGACACCACTCTCGGAAAACACATCCGAAAATTCAGAGAGAAAAGATGGTACAGTCTTGGTAGAAACTTCTGAAAGAGACGCCGTGAGGCAATTCTCTGTGGAAAAGTCATTCCAACCATTTATTTGCCTTGCTTGCCAATCGATGGTGGGGTTATGTTTAGTGAGCCAGGGTAGCCCCAACACTAGAGGAGTAGGTAATCCGCTTAGGACAAAACAGGACATATCCTCAACATGAGCATCACCCACAGTCAAACGGATATTGTGAACTATGCCCTTTAACGATTTTTGAGAAACTGGAGCGGAATCGATAGCAAAAACAGGTATATCCTTTTCCAAAGTGCATACCTGGAAACCATGTGTTATAGCAAATTGATTATCAATGAGATTGACAGCTGCTCCACTATCTACAAAAATCTCACAAACAATGTTCTTTCTATCTAGCGCCACCCTGGCAGGTAGGACAAAACGGTAACTACAAGCAAACGGCAAACCTTCAATTTCCGCATCAACCTTGCCAATAGTAGCAAATGGAGAGTTTTTAGAGGTTTTTTTTCTTTTTGTTTCTTTATTACCCTCAGAAAACTCCCTGAATCTCCTAGAGGGGGAAAACCTTAGCCAAATGATTTATACCCCCACAACAGAAACAAACCCTCCTCTGAGAGCTGAATCCTCTACTATCAGAGGCAAGCAAACCCAGCTGCATGGCCTCCTGCTCAGAGGGGATTGAGAGAGACTGAGGCCCCTGCGCACTGAATGAGACCGCCCCACTGTCCTTGGATTGAATATGACAGGAAGGAGTGGTCTCTCCTCTCTCTCTAAGACGCCTGTCAATACGAACAGCTAGAGACATGGCAGACTCCAACGAGGCAGGTCTCTCATGAAAAGCAAATGCATCTTTCAATCCCTCCGAAAGACCATGGCAAAATCCGGGCCATCATATATCTGCCCCAGGGCTACAAAAAAATTCATCCACCGATCAGAGAGGCCGTGCCCCCACCGGCAGTGAAAAGGCCCAAGACTGAGCGTTATCCCTGAGCAGCGAGATGATGAGCCCCACCCTCTGCTCCTCATCACCAGAGGAATGGGGAAGTAGGCGAAAATTGAGTTTGCAAGCCTCTCTAAAGCGAACAAAATTCTCACTACCCCCGGAGAACGTATCCGGAAGCGAGATCTTAGGCTCGGAACAAACTCCATGAACGCAAGCAGAACCGGTCACCTGAAACTGAGACACAGTTTTACGGAGATCTGCTACCTCCAGTGAAAGACCCAGCATGCGGTCAATCAAGGCTGAAACCGGATCCATGCTTAAGACGGTAAGGGCGGTTTATAATTTCACGGATGATGTTGCAGATAGCTGGAAGTTATGGATAAACATCCGACTGGCTTGATCCCAAACTAAGGAGCATAAAGGTGACCCCTATAAAACCCTAAGAGCTCACCCTGACTGCTAAGCACATACAAGGGTCTCAGAGGTAGACGATTGCATGCCCTCGTACCTAGACTGTGTGACCAGGGCCGGCGCCACCCATAAGCAGAGTAGGCCACCGCGTAGAGTGCACTCTGCCTGGGGGCGCCGGAGCTCTGGAGTCCGAATCCCGATTCCCGACTAGCCCGCGCCACGCCCCCTACTTGTGATCCATCTATCTAAGTTCTAACATCTTCTCCTGATTCCTAGCCGCCGCCCCCGCACCACACCCCCTACCTGGCTGTCATCCATCTGACTCCTCCTGTTCGGCTGTTCCTGTACTTGCCGGCCGGCCGGATCATGGTGGATTGTGCTGCCCCTGCGAGCCTGCACGGGCATGCGTTTGTTCAGGGGGGGGGGGTGCTTTGGCGGCAATTTCAAATGACATAATGGAGCCTGCCTGGCTGGAGTGTGACTGTGCACAGTGTCAGTCTGTGGGGGCAGTTCAGTATTACTTAGTGGGGGCACTGGGGGGCAAATTACGTAATGGGCAGTGAGTTGTGCACTGTCTGTGGGGGCAGTTAGTAATACTTAGTGGGGGCACTGGGGGCCAAATTACGTAATGGGCAGTGTGCAGTGAGTTGTGCACTGTCTGTGGGGGCAGTTAGTAATACTTAGTGGGGGCACTGGGGGGCAAATTACGTAATGGGCAGTGTGCAGTTGTGCACTGTCTGTGGGGGCAGTATTACTTAGTGGGGGCACTGGGGGAAAATTACGTAATGGGCAGTGTGCAGTTGTGCACTGTCTGTGGGGGCAGTTAGTATTACTTTGTTGGGGCACTGGATGTAATTTGCCCCCCAGTGTCCCCACTAAGTAATACTGCCCCCACAGACAGTGCACAATGTTGCATGGAATAGATGTCCGAAAAAAGGGGCGGGTGAAGGGGCGTGGTCAATGGGCGGAGTCAAGGGGCGGCAAAATTTGCTTTCGCCTAGGGTGGCAAAAATACTTGCACCAGCCCTGTGTGTGACACCTGAAAACTCTATAATAGTGAGGGGACACGACCACCGGCTCCCTGCACTTAATACAGAGGGAGTCAGGGTCATCTAGATTTAAGCCAGCAAGGAAACACAATACATGAAAGGACTTATCTGAACAAGCAGTAACAGAAGTCTTCCAGCAGTGAACACTTCAATCCAGGAAGTAGTATAAACCGCAAAGTGAGGTAGTATGGGAGGGAATATAAAGGGAGGCAATTAGTGTAAATAGGTGACAGCTGGGAGAAGGAAAAGAGATGACAAATTGAAACCAAAACAAAGAACATCATGCAAAAGGTACAGAAGAACGTCTGCCAGACCTTCTCAGAGGTCCGGTGACAGTAGCACTGCAGTGGGGAAGCGTCAACAGGCCGTGCTGAAACGAATTTGCTTAGGTGACAAACAGCACACCGTCTCAGAGCTGTGGCAGGGTATAAGGGACCAGACTGAGCTGTGGCTCTCGCCACTCAACCTACAACCAGGCATGGTTGTGTCTGATAATGGCCGTAACTTGGTGGCGGCTTTGGAGCTCGGCAAGCTCACACACATACCATACCTAGCCTATGTGTTCAACTTAGTGGTTTCTCAAAACCTACCCCAATTTGCCTGAGCTACCGATGAAGGTGTGCCGCGTGTGTGTCCATTTCTGAAAGTCATCTACAGCTACCGCCGGTCTGGTCTTGCAATTGCCAGCTCTCCGACCGTTGTGTGACGTGAGCACGCGTGAGCTTTGTGAGCAGTAGTGGAATACCATCTGCAACATGGTCGTCGCCTTTCCAGTCAGCTTCCGCTCTTGACAAGCGACAAGTGGGCATGGATGTCTGACCTCTGTGAGGTTTTACGCAAATTTGAGGAATTAACACAGATGGTGAGCGGTGATGCCGCTATTATCAGCGTAACCATCCCACTTCTGTGTCTACTGAAACGCTCGCTGCTCACAATGAAGGCGGATGCTTTGCATGTGGAAGAGGTGGAAATGGGGGAAGACAGTACACAGGATTATAGACAGACCACCCTCAGTTCGTCTTCTCAGCGCAAATTGGATGATGATGATGAGGAGGAGGAGCAGGAGACGGTTGCCTCCACTACAGAGGGTAGTACCCATACCAGGTTTATTCCATCTGTACAGCGTGGATGGGCCGAAGAGAAGGAAGAGGATGAGGAGATTGAGAGTCATCCTCCTGATGAGGACAGCGAAGTCTTGTCTGTTGGGACTTCTGTTGGCACACATGGCTGACTTTATGTTATGCTTTTTTTCCTGTGACCCTCGCGTTATACGCACCGATTACTGGTTGTTCACCCTTCTCGACCCCCTCTACAAGGAGAACTTCTCATCTCTCATTCCTGTGGTGGGGAGAACTAGGAAAAAGGTGCAATACCAGAAGGTCCTTGTGGAAAAATTGCTCCAAAAATTTCCAGCTGACAACGCTGGTGGCAGATTATGTAGTTCCTTGGGCAACCAAGGAGGGGAGACAAGGGGAACACACAGCAGTTCTAAAAGAGGCAGGGCAACACTCTCCAAGGCCTGGGACAGTTTCATGACACCCCGCAAGCACCCTCACCCTGATGCGCAGCCTAGTGTCACAAGGAGGGAAACAATTTGGAAGATTGTGAAGGAATACATAGCAGACCGTGTCAGCATCCTCAATGATCCCTCTGTGGCTTACAACTATTGGGTGTCCAAGCTGGACACGTGGCACGAACTGGCGCTCTATGCCTTGGAGGTGCTGGCCTGCCCTGCCACCAGCGTTTTGTCAGAGCGGGTATTTAGTGCTGCCGGGGGCATAATAACTGATAAGCGCATCCGCCTGTCAACTGAAAATGTTGATAGATTGACTCTTATCAAAATGAACAAGGCCTGGATTGCCCCAACTTCTCTACTCCACCAGAAGAAAAGTGGCTGAACATACAGGCACTTTAAATGTGGCTTTTATGGTGTATTGAATACACTGTATTCCCATGCATCCCTTCCACCACAAAAAAGGGTATATGGTTCAATCTTCCTTTTCTCGTAGTCCTCCTCCTCCATCATATCAACATGCTTATTAGGCTGCACTCGCTCCAGTTTTAGGTGGTCAGATCAGCAGCAGGCCCTTGTTCTTAATGTTTTTGATGGTCAGCTCAGCAGTAGACCCTCACCCCTAATGTTTTAGAGGGTCAGCTCAGCAGCAGGCCCTCGCTCCTAATGTTTTAGAGGGTCAGCTCAGCAGCAGACCCTCACCCCTAATGTTTTAGATGATCAGATCAGCAGCAGGCCCTCGCCCCTAATGTTTTAGAGGGTCACCAGCAGACCGTTGCTCCTAATGTTTTTGAGGGTCACCAGCAGGCCACCAATCATAATTTTTCAAGGGTTTCTATGATACCCTCCTTTATGTGTAATAAAGGGTGTATTGGAGTGCCGGTTCCTTGTAATTTTTGGCAGCCCTTTCACTTAGTGCATATGCTTTATGATTGTAGGAGTCTCACTACCTGAACCATTGTACAACAATGTGAATGAGGCCCTCCTTTATGTGATATATAGGTTGTATCAGAGTGCCTCTTCCTTGTAATTTTTGGCAGAACTTGCACTTTATATACAAGTAAATATATAGGGAAGAATGTTTCCTAACAATTTTTCCTCTAAAATCGATTTTATCTTTGGTTTTGTGCGTATTATTGTCAGTCTGTAAAAGTGGCGTACTACACGGACAACATCGTTCCCAGCAGCGACCTGGGAGTCCAAGATGCATCCAGACATCCTCCCCATGCTGTTTCCGAACTATTTCAGTGGTTTCCATCAATTTCTGACCTTTTCCTGTGAAACAGACACCCTCCCCTCTTCAGAGCAGGGGGTGCCTGTTTTAATGCTCTGGTTCTCCCATTGACTTTCATTATGCTCTGGTGCTCTGTAGAGCACCCGAGCATCCCAAATATTTCTACTTGTGCACCCGAGCACTTTGGTGCTCGATCAACACTAAAAGGCCACAAATTGTAGTAAGCAATACAGGGTTTAACTTTTTTACTTTGGTCCATGCATATCCATCAGTGCAGAGGTGACCCACAAATCTTTATTTCCAGATTACTTATCAACACATTTAGGCTTTCCGGGTCATCAAGTGAAGGAATGCTGGTCATGCAGGTCCCTCTGGCCATCCATGCAAAGGTCTCATTTGGTGCTGGTAGATACTAGATAAGCATGGGATCCACACTTGCTGTAGAGGAATTTTTCTGTTGTTGGCACTGTAGCTTGTGTCTGTGATATCAGCTTAGGGAGTCTCCTGCATTTATCCTCCTGAAGACTCTACATGCAGTGGTCTCATGGTCCTATTAGTAATTGATATTTTTTTGTTGTATAAGTAAACCCCGTAATATACAATGCCAGTTGTGTTTTGTGACTTTTTTATAATACATTTTCGCCATTGACCTTAATTTATTCAATGGTGTAAGGTAGCTTTCTATAGAGATGACATTCATGTACTTAACACTAGATGGCAGTATTTCATAGGTGTAAGTATCCTTTATTAATCATGGGAATTTTCATAGCGCTCGCAACCCAAGTAACCACCATTGGAAATTGTTAATTTAGGTGATATTTGGTAAGGGTTTTTCTTAAAAGGTACACATTGTATGCAACATAGTTTAGCATTATACTATTAAATGGATTCATATTATTGTAAGTATGGGAAATGTAGACAGTTTGATCTAATTAGCATAATTGAGAAATTCTATATTATGTATATTTCTGTTAAGATATTAACTGTTATTTTTATGGCCCTCACATCATTGATTCTGTTGTATAGAGGCTGCACTCCCATCAAACCATGTCACAAAACCCTCTCAAAACCCCTAAATTCAGGTATGAATGCAGTTAACTTCAATCCCTCCACCCCCAACATGACACAGCAGTCATGGAGAGAAGGAAAGAGCAGAGAAGCGATTGAGTATACTCTTATGCAGGTGTCTGAACAAGTGTCCAAATACTGCTCTTCATTGCCTCTAAACCAGTGTGTGACTTCTCCATCTGCAGCAAGACTCTGTGGGAGCTGATGTAGAGGATGGGAGTGGTAGTGTCCCTGATGTAGTGTAGTTGTGTCATGGTGTCCTACCTGGGGTCTGTTGCAGTGAAAGTTGTAGCACTGAAGAATGAGACCAGAGGTGAACGTAACAAAGTCCTTTTTACTAAGTGCAACGTAGAACTTGAAAATACATACAGTAGCAGCAGGCTTTAGTGCAATTCTTCTCTGGCACCAGCTGAGGAGGTATGATGGCAGATTGGATGGCTGGAGTTCTGCACTTAGATGTTGCTGGCCTAGTGGTCATTTGGTGATGAGGGTGTCATAAGCCTGTTTTCCCTCACCTCACAGCAGTGTCTGTAGAAGCGATGTCACCATTTACTTGAGTCCTTACTTTAGTTGTGGAGAGTTGGTGCTCTAGGAGCTGCTTCCTCATTCTCTGACAGAAGAGTGTATCTGGATCCTGACTCTCAGAAGTGGTCCCTCAGAGTTGGTGCTCTATGAGCTGTTTACCTACTGGGGGGTTGGTGCTTTATGAGCTGCTTCCCTAATCCCCTCCACTATCAGGACAGGCCCGCTCATGTACCCTCTCTGCATAACTCTGACTCTGGAGTCCTGAACTACTCTAGACTTCCCCCTCCTAGCAGAAAGTCAAAAGAGCCTACTCTACCAGGAGGGATGGAACAGGGTGGTTAAGCCCTGTTACAGCCAGCCACTGACAACCAATACTTCCCCTGCTGGACAAAATTACATAGTACAAGAGACATACATAACTCATAGAAATGAATGGGTCTGTGTGCTATCTACAAACGACTAGCACACAGATGGAAAATATGGTCATGTGCATGAGGCCTAATGCTGGGCAGCCTAGGAGAATATTGTAAACCACATCCAATTCTTATGCATGCTTAAAGGTACCTGTACAGGGGTGGATATTTGTACAGATTTGGTTTTGTATCTGTGGTGTTTCTGCAGAAAAAGGCTGTCTTACATGTGGATTTCACCCTTTACTTAAAAGGAGTGAAATCTGCAAATTAAACTGATATGATACGAATTTTAAAATCTGTAGGTCAATTTACATACACTTTTGGGGTCATTTATCAAACTGGTGTAAAGTAGAAGTGGCTTAGTTGCCCATAACAACCAATCAGATTCCACCTTTCATTTTTGACAGCCCCTTTGGAAAATAAAAAAAAGGTGGAATCTGATTGGTTGCTATGGGCAACTAAGCCAGTTCTACTTTACACTAGTTTGATAAATTGCCCCATTTGTGTGCAGATTTATTAAAATCTCACCCAGTTTGCTGGTACAAGCTTAGGGCTCGTTCACACGACCGTGTGAAGCCTGTGCCCGTGCTGTGGACCTCAAATTGCTGTCCGCAATGCACGGGCACCGACCGCGGCCCAGCTGCATGAGGATCGTGGACCCATTCACTTGAATGGGTCCGCGATGCCTCCTTTCTGCAAAAAGATAGAGCATGTTCTATCTTTTTGCAGTGCGGAGAGACGGAACGGAACCCCAGAAAGCACTCTGTTGTGCTTCCGTAGTGTTCCGTTTCGTGCTTCTGTTCCGCATCTCCGGATTTGCGGACCCAGCGAATGGGTCCGCATCCATGATGCAGAATGCACACGGAACGGTGCCCGTGTATTGCGGATTCACAAATGCGGTCCGCAATATGGCAACGGGCAGCAAACGTTTGTGTAAACGAGCCCTTACTCTGTGGATTTTCCATTGGTAAAGCTGCACTAAAAAAACCTAGGAGATTTATGTACCTCATACGACAGTTTACTGTCATGAAAAAGTGAGCAAATCCCCAGTATTTATGCTGCCCTTACCACTTTCTGAGTGGTGAAGGCATGCCAGATTTTTGGTGTAAATGATGACTGAAATCTACGTCCAGGCTATTGTACATTTCGGTCAGGCACACAGACTTCTGGCAGATGCGCTCGTCATAAATTCAGCACATGCCGGTCTTGGTAAATCTCCCCCGGAGTACATTGTATGCCTGTAGCCTTAGGGTCCACTCACACGTCCGTAGAATTAATAGTGTGTATAAAGGTGAGCCAGGGACTGTTATCTGGGGGAACATGGGTCTGTTTTTGATCGAAAACTGCTTTATTACAAAGTGTAATTTCTTTGGACGCCAAGAACACTAAGGAACAGAAGAAATTTTCATTTCTTAGGGGCCTTTATTAATTGCAGTCAGACTAATAATAAGAATCAGAAATGAGATCCAAATGGACTTTATAACATAATATGAAAGAAACCAAGGTTAAATCTTGGTCACTCACATATAAATATTTATATTTTTAAATTTTCAGAGCTCTTTGGGAAAATTAATGGTGGATTGAAGAATTGAAGACAATTTCCCTCTACACCAGTTTTGATAAATCTCCCCCTATATTCCTTCTTACTGCAGCCTGAAAATAAAATTTGCACATATACATAGTTGCCAACTGTTCCAAATTTGCCGGAACTATCTCTGATTATCAGAGACATTCCCGGAAATTTTGTGCTGTCTCGGGCCAGCCGAAAGTGGGTGGGGCTAACACAAACCCCACCCACAAATAGGTTTTTATGGGTGGGTCTAGGGCATTCCCGAACGGGGTTTATATGCCCCAATTTTACCAACTCAAATATTGGTAAGTATGGACATATGGGACAGATTTATAAAAGAAAAATTCCTTTGTTGCCCATATCAACCAATCAGAGCTCAGCTTTAAAAAATGTTAAGATGCTCTGCTAATTCAGAAGCTGTACTGATTGGTTGTTATCTCAATAAGGACAGTTTTACTTTTAGATATGGCACCATTGCAAGAGGAAGATTATTGCTTAGGCTGGCCCCTCATGCTTTACTACACATTAATAATGGCCCATTTACAGGACGTTATTTAAGGACCCATGACGTACCGGTACGTCATGTATAGTTCCGATCACCGCCGCCCGGCGAGCGGTTTCCGGAACCCAGTGCCTGCTCAAATCATTGCTGACACTCTGCTTGAAACGCCTGACATCTGTGCTGGCACAGATGCTATGCGTTTAACCCCTTCCATGCCGCGGTCCGTAGGGACCGCTGTATGGAAAAGGTTAAGAGGGAGGGAGCTTCCTCCCTCTCCCATCGGGGGCTGCTGTGCCTTTTCAGCCCCCGATAGGAGAGGGAGGGGGCCCCCCTACCTGCCCATCACCCACTGCTCTGCTGTGGCAGCGAGTGATGGGTACCATGGCAACCGGAAGCCTTCACAGGACGCCTAAAGGCAGAAGTCTAATCAGACTTTGTAAAGTGAAAATACAGTGCAGTACACTATATAGTGTACAGTACTGTATTATACAGACATCAGACCCACTGATTAAAAAAATAAATAAAAATTTCCTACACATGTTTGATATCACCGCGTCCGTAACTACATGATCTATAAAACGGTCATGTTACTTTACCCGCACGGTGAACTCCATAAAAATAGAAATTTTGCCCACCTTACTTCACAAAAAAGGTAATAAAAATGATCAAAAAAGTCATATGTACGCCAAAATAGTACCAATCAAACCGTCACCTCATCCCGCAAAAAATGACACCCTACCTAAGATACTCCCCCCAAAACTGAAAAAAACTATGGCTCTCAGAATATGGAGACATACATAAATAAATAAAAAGTATACATATTAGGTATCGCCGTGTCCGTAATAAACTGCTCTATAAAAATATCACATGATCTAACCCCTCAGGTGAATACCGTAAAAAAAAAAAAAAAAAAAAAAAAAAAACGGTGTGAAAAACAGCATTTTTTTGTCACCTTACATCACACAAAGTGTAATAGCAAGCGATCAAAAAGTCATACGCACCCCAAAATAGTGCCAATCAAACCGTCATCTCATCCCGCAAAAATCATACCCTACCCAAGATATTTACCCAAAAACTGAAAAAACTATGGCTCTCAGACTATGGAGACACTAAAACATGATTTATTTTGTTTCAAAAATGAAATCGTTGTGTAAAACTTACATAAATAAAAAAAATAGTATACATATTAGGAATCACCGCGTCCGTGACAACCTGCTCTATAAAAATATTACATGATCTAACCTGTCAGATGAATGTTGAAAATAAAAACTAATAAAAACGGTGCCAAAACAGCTATTTCTTGTTACCTTGCTTCACAAAAAGTGTAATATAGAGCAACCAGAAATCATATGTACCCTAAACTAGTACCAGCAATACTGCCACCCTATCACGTAGTTTCTAAAATGGGGTCACTTTTTTTGAGTTTCTACTCTAGGGGTGCATCAGGGGGACTTCAAATGGGACATGGTGTCACAAAACTGGTCCAGCAAAATCTGCCTTCCAAAACTGTATGGCATTCCTTTCCTTCTGCACCCTGCCGTGTGCCCGTACAGCGGTTTACGACCACATATGGGGTGTTTCTGTAAACTACAGAATCAGAGCCATAAATATTGAGTTTTGTGTGGCTGTTAACCCTTGCTTTGTAACTGGAAAAAATTGATTAAAATTGAAAATTTGCCAAAAAATTGAAATTCTCAAATTTCATCTCTATTTGCCAATAACTCTTGTGCAACACCTAAAGGGTTAACAAAGTTTTCAAAATCAGTTTTGAATACCTTGAGGGGTGTCGTTTCTTAGATGGGGTCACTTTTATGGAGTTTCTACTATAGGGGTGCATCAGGGGGGCTTCAAATGGGACATGGTGTAAATAAACGGGTCCAGCAAAATCTGCCTTCCAAAAACCATATGGCGCACCTTTCCCTCTACGCCCTACTGTGTGCCCGTACAGTAGTTTACGGCCACATATGGGGTGTTTCTGCAAACTACAGAATCGGGGCAATAAATATAGCATTTTGTTTGGCTGTTAACCTTTGCTTTGTTACTGGAAAAAATGGATTAAAATGGAAAATATTCACAAAGTGACTTCAGACCTGAACTGGTCCCTAAAAAGTGGGTTTTTGAAAATTTCAGAAAAATTTCAAGATTTGCTTCTAAACTTCTAAGCCTTGTAACATCCCCCGAAAATAAAATATCATTCCCAAATTGATCCAAACATGAAGTAGACATATGGGGAAAGTAATAACTATTTTTGTAGGTATTACTATGTATTATAGAAGTAGAGAAAATGAAACTTGGAAATTTGCAATTTTTTACAAATTTTTGGTAAATTTGCTATTTTTTTATAAATAAAAATGAATTTTTTTTTACTTTATTTTACCAGTGTGATGAAGTACAATATGTGATGAAAAAACAATCTCAGAATGGCCTGGATAAGTCAAAGTGTTTTAAAGTTATCACCACTTAAATTGACACTGGTCAGATTTGCAAAAAATGGCCAAGTCCTTAAGGTGAAATAGAGCCGAGTCCTTAAGGGGTTAAAGGACTTTCATATTATATACTGAGCTGGTGACCTAACAACGATTCAAAATGGATCACACAGTAGAACTTGGATAAGCCGGCTTAAGGGGTGTGTGAGATGGAGAAACAGTCACCATTGTCTGAATACTGTGTATATGAATATTGATTCATTAGCATTGTCATTCTGTTCTTTAACCACTAGATGTCACTGTTTCTTAACACAGCTAACATGTACAAGTGTTTGAATATTCATAGGAGGTGGGGTTGGAGAAGAACCAGGAAGCTGCCTCTGCCTCCATCTTGAGAGGAACAGAGAAGGACTGTGTGGTACAGAATCCGGTCGCATCCAGGCGTCAGGGAGTTGCCGCTGAAGGAGGCTGATTCCAGTCCAAGTCCCAGGGTCTGTCCATAGGAAGAGGATCGTTTCCAGGAAGGCTGTTAGGAGCTGTGGAACAAAACGATATCTTCTCTGCAGGGCTGCATGTGTGCTGAAGTAACTTGCTGCTTTCCATGTTAACAACATCATCTGATGAAAAAGATACCCGGGTCGGTAAGACAACTCGTGCTCGCACCTCAATATAGGATTGGTGCCTAAATACTAGAGACTGAGATCAAACCTGCCGGTAGTTAGTGTTGCTGAGTGGCAGACTATCAAAAATTACCTCTTGTTTATCACAATGACATGTCAGTTAAAGTTTTGGTTCGCTCCAAAGATCAGAGAGGACTTCACCATAATCTACAGTTACCCCAGCGTGTTTATCGGGAGTGATATATATATTAGGCACGTGTCACTTTTCAGTTTGGGGAAAGGGAGGGGGAAATCACTGTATAGTCTGGTAAGATTGTAAGCTGCTGTGTCGCACCGCGGGCTAGCCTGTATCTCACACACACACACACGTTTGTTCCTGTTCTTCAAGGTAATATCAGGTATGGCGAGGAAGAGTTAGCTCTGCTCGCAGTAGGTAAATTACGCAAGTGTTTTCCGGCTACCATCGGAGGGCGCCATGCTGTGCGACACAGGGGTCTCAGCTTCCGGGCTGAGTGTATGTAATCTGATTTTATGTTCACTGCATTTGGGAGTGTGCTTGATATCCCGTTATAGTAAAGAGCCTGTTTTACAAAAGCTGGTGTCAGTGTCGCTTTCATCGTTCGTGACTTCGCTGTATTCTGGGGAGCCCACCCCGGTACACGGCTTACAGGTGCACCACCAATGAGGCCAGGTTAGGCGATCGCCTTAGGCAGCACCAGGTAGGGGCACAAGAGGGGCAGCCGAAGGGCCATGGGCTGAAGGGAAGGGCTTAGGTTATGAAATTGGCATTGGGGAGGGAGGGGCAGTATTTCAGTTTTCGCCTTAGGCTGCAGAAAGTCTAGGTGCACCCCTAGCCTGCTTTGTATCTGTTTCACTAACAAGCAAGTCAGGCCATGGTGGGAATTTACTATGAGGGGAATATTTGAACTCAGTTTTGCTTGAATCTGTGTTGGTGTACTTTATGCCACATTACACTTTTGTCTAGAAAAGCTGCTGCAGTTTTCCTACTCCTGATAAAAAGATATCCAGCACTGCGTCTCGATAAAACAATTATTTATTGGTCACTGCTTAGAAAGATCCATAAAGTGTAAATTCACATGCTACGTGTTTCAGACAAATGTATGTCGGCCATCACCATGGAATAAACGTACCGTGTGCAAACAGACATCTAACCCTTAGGATACCGGAGGTTTTTTCGTTTTCATTTTTCTTCCCTATCTACATTGAGCCATAATTTTTATATATCCATTCACACAGCTGTATGAGGGCTTATTTTTTGCGGGACAAGTTGTACTTTCTAATGCCACCATTTAATATGTAGTGGGAAGCAAGAAAAAAATTCCAAATGGGGTGGAATTGGAAAAAACACAATTCCTCCACCGTTTTACGGGTTTTGTTCCCACGGCGTTCCGTTTGCAGCAAAACTGACCCATGCTCTTAATTCTCTGGGTCAGTACAATTACAACGATACCTCATATGTATAGGTTTTTTATGTCTAAATAGTGTAAAAATAAATTAAAACTTTGAAAAAAAACATTTACATCACCTTATTCTGACCCTCAGAACCTTTTTATAGTTATATCTACTGTGTGGGGCTCATTTTTTGCGGGACAATCTGTCCTTTTATTGATACCATTTTGGAGTGTGTGTGACTTTTCGATCACATTTTATCACTTTTTTGGGGTAAGAGAAGCAATGAAAAAATGGCAAATTGGCCATTTTGACCCTTTTTTCTGTTACGTCATTCACCATATTGGAAAAATATTTTTATATTTTAATCCTTAATCAGTTGCGGTGATACCGATGATGTTTATATTTTTTGTTATTTAGTTTTTTTTATTATACGGAATGGGGGTGATTAAAATTTTTAGATTTTTTTTACATTTTTATATATCTTGTAAGTTTTTTTACTTTTTTGTAGTCATTCTGAAGCTTGTATTTGAATGTATAAAATCAATTTTTTTAATTTTTAATTTTGGACAATCATGGATTTTTAAAATGCATTTATTATTGACTATTGCTCAAATCTTATGTTGGCCTGACACCTGGTGGTCAAAATAAGAATTGGAGCATGAATGCCTTCAGCCTCTTCTGCAAGGCTGAGTGCATTTAAATCAATTACCGTCATCTTCACTGGCCACAGAGGATGCTGGTAACAACCCCGGAAGCACGATCTTCTGGGTTTTTGACCATTTAGGCTACTTTCACACTAGCGCCGGGGCTCCGCTTGTGAGCTCCGTTTGAAGGGTCTCACAAGCGGCCCCGAACGCATCCGTCCAGCTACCAATGCATTCTGAGTGGATGCGGATCCGCTCAGAATGCATCAGTCTGGCAGCGTTCAGCCTTCGCTCCGCTCAGCAGGTGGACCGTGCGGAGGCAAACGGATCCGTCCAGACTTACAATGTAAGTCAATGGGGACGGATCCATTTGAAGTTGACATAATATGGCTCAATTTTCAAACGGATCCGTCCCCCATTGACTTTCAATGTAAAGTCCGGACGGATCCGTCTGAACAACTTTCAGACTTAAAATTTTTTCTAAACTATAATGCAGACGGATCAGTTCTGAACGGATCCAAACGTCTGCATTATAGGAGGGGATCCGTCTGTGCAGACACCAGACGGATCCTCTCTGAACGCTAGTGTGAAAGTAGCCTTAGATGTCGTGATCTCACTTGATCACGGCATCTGAAGGCTTTAATTACTGTGATCGGTATTATTGCCGATCACGGTAATTAGCCGCAGGTCTCTGCTGTTTGAAACAGCAGAGACCTGCCGGCTATGATGCCCGCTGCACGTGCGAAAGGGTTAATTGACAGAACCTGGGAGGGTTCGATATTATTGGACCATTTCTGGAGCGGCTTTAGTGAGATTGCTACTTTCTTGTGACTTCACATTTGGGCATTTTTGACAACAGTCTAAAAATAAAAGATAGCATGAGTGTTTAGTGTCAAATTTATTTTAATATTTTGGCACACTTGCCTAAAGTCCGAAAATAAAAATTTTATGTAAATTTTGCATGTCAGGATTTCCAACATTTTTCAAACACTGTCTACGCTCAAAACTGCCATAAATGTATTCATTAATGTAGGCCAAAGTCTGCAGTTCTGTTCTATGCTGTGGGGACATCAGGGTTAGCTAGAATTTCATCCATATATCAGGGGCAATGCTGGCTCCCAGTTGGACAGGCTTATTCTAAAGTTACAGTGATATATAATTTTGATCCATAGTACTCTTCATTTATCAGAGCTATATTTTTTACAGCAAAGTATAAAAAACTGCAATATAAAGCAATGTCATTTTATGGCAACTTATTATTGTATCAGTGTGAAGAATGGGCTCTTAGAGTCTTGACATAATGGCGTCATTACACTTGAGGTCTGGCAGAGACACACAGCATTATAAATCATTATGATGTTGTGCAGTCCAGTCAGGAGCAGAGTTTGCTATGGTAATTTACCCTCCCACGCGGAGCATGTAACACGCTTGTCTGAAATTGGCCTCACCATGCAGTTTTTTTCTTTCATGTGTATCTGGCTCCTGTTAACTACAATGAGTTGTGTCTTAATTCAAAATTCCCATTTCATCTCAATTAACCTGGGTGACACAGTGAGGTGGATGCTGGATCATTGTTAGACAGGTCTAAATATACAATTGTTGCAGGACCCCATTGGCCAGCTGAACACACCAATACATCCACATGATCTGATTGGTCTTCTCTGCTGTTCAACTCTTCATCTTGTCAGTTTGGTTATTTAAGTAGGTTTATTGATACAGCAGTTGTTCGTGTTTTCACCATAGTTGCCAACTAGAATTTTTCTTTTTTATGGAAACTTTATTCCAAAGTCATGGACGACCAACATTTTTAAACAGCCATGAAGCAGAAATAGAGTACTTGAACTGAGACTTGGAGCAATACAATGCAGAGCTGTGAACATACTGCAATAGTGGTAAACCGGACAGACTGCCATCAGGACCAGACAGGAACCCACGTGGCAGGCAGACTGACTTCAGGACCGGACAGGAACTCACAAAGCAGATAGACTAGCATCAGGACCTGCACAGGCCGGCAGACCAGCACAAGGACACATTGACACCACCCAGAGAGCCAAACAGCAAGGAATATATAACAGAAGCTGAGTAACACATTAGGAACTGCTGAATCACACCAGGAGTAGAGATGAACAATTGCATTGCTGAAGAATGAGGTGAGATTCCAATCTCACCAATAAACACATGTTTAACCCATGGAATGAGGGCATGACCTTCAAAATGGGTTACAGGATACAGTATAGAGTCAGGGTACAGGATGAGCAATACCCCAAAACACCCTGTTACTGTCTCTAATGGATTAACCATAATGTCATCTGTGTACTTATTTCAAGTCCTTTGTCACCGTGCATTTATAATATTGCTATGTAACTGTTATATTCATGTAATGTGCCTGGTTCGCCAGCAGAGGGCATCGTATATGCATAAAGATCCTTAGATAGAATGGAACTTACCATTCCATTTTACCCCTTCCTGGCAGAAGTGGGCCAGTCCTATTTCCTACCTAAGTGAGGGGTTGCTGCTCTAGTTTTTTCCCAGTCTGGTCTAGACAATGGAGAAGAAAAGACATGCTAAGATGTCGCAGCGAGGGGAGGCCCCCTTCCTGCAGCAGGAGTCTCTCCAAAAGGAAGCAGCTCATAGAGCACCATGACTCCTTACAGATCTACACACAGAGTGTCACTAGGGGTCAGCAGCCAAAAGCACCCCACTCCACAGATAAAGAACAGACCGAAAGTCCAGCTGCCAGAATAGAGCCGTGTTTACCACAGCAGAGTATTTAAGTTTGCCTGACAGTTTACGCCAAAACCTGATGGAACCAAGAGAAAGCCTGAATATTGTCTGGATGCAAGTTTACTCAAATAAAGCTGTTGAACTTTATAAGAATCTAGACTAGACTTATTCTCGACCTCCCCCATTACTCATCCCTTTTATTGCTTCAGTGCCTAACTCTGGGGAGTGACAGTATCCAGGTAGGAGCACTGTGACACACAGAAAACTATTGGGGCCACACCACACCACTTTGAATTCCGATAAACCTGGGACACGATTGGCCCTGGGGGGAAGCACGTTGCAGATGCAGGCACAAGGTCACAGGTTTATACCTCAAGGACCCTTCCCTGCAAAAGCAATCCCAAAGAGGGTGCAAGTTCCAGGATCAGAGCTTACATACATGATGCAGGTCTAGCATGGCAGCAGAGCAGGGGAACAGAGTGCAAAGCATCAATTATGACAACAATATGTGGAGCTAAAATAGTGCACCCATAGACTTTCATGGGAACCGAGTTTACCTCTTTATAGATTTATATATGTTAATTGACACACTGAAGGCTATTCCAGGGGACAAATGAGATCTGGGGAGACCGGAAACAGTGCCACTCGTGCCCATGGCTGGTGTCTGGTATTACAGCTGAAATCTATGCATTTGAATTGGATTAATTCTCAGCCACAATAGCCCACGTACATTCCCTTTAATGAATATTCTACAAAATGTGTAATGCTAAAAGGAATATCAATGGACCAGACTGGCTAAAATATGTTATGTTCTATGTTTAGCACTGGGTTATTTTTAACCCAATAGCCCCATCCGTACAGACTGGAGTCTGTGGGGGTGACTATTCTCTGTAATTCTACTGCTAAGTTTGGGGGCGAGAGCAGCCAACGTCACGTTACGGTCATGCTTTACTGTAAGACATAAACCAAAGTTTATGTTTCATAAAGCAGTATAACTTTGAGACATACTCGCCTAACAGGTTTGATGGCTTTAGGGAGCCATCTTCGATCTACCTTAAAAAAATTCATAAATGAACCAGTTATCCAGTAATTGGAAAAAAATGCAAGCAATTTGGATAGAAATATAATTAGAATGTATTTTTGTTTGGCGTGAAGGTACCCCTGGATACTTTTGTAATATTTTTACAACCCACAACATGGTTGCATAGCGTCAAAAGCGTTCACATGGCTGAACTTGTGGCTTATTATAGGGAGGCAGGTTATTTTTTGTTCACCTAAAAATAGGATTGCTATTTATGAATTATATATATATATATATACACTGCTCAAAAAAATAAAGGGAACACAAAAATAACACATCCTAGATCTGAATTGATTAAATATTCTTCTGAAATTCTTTGTTCTTTACATGGTTGAATGTGCTGACAACAAAATCATACAAAAATAAAAAAATGGAAATCAAATTTTTTAACCCATGGAGGTCTGGATTTGGAGTCACACTCAAAATTAAAGTGGAAAAACACACTACAGGCTGATCCAACTTTGATGTAATGTCTTTAAAACAAGTCAAAATGAGGCTCAGTAGTGTGTGTGGCCTCCACGTGCCTGTATGACCTCCCTACAACGCCTGTGCATGCTCCTGATGAGGTGGCGGACGGTCTCCTGAGGGATCTCCTCCCAGACCTGGACTAAAGCATCTGCCAACTCCTGGACAGTCTGTGGTGCAACGTGACGTTGGTGGATAGAGCGAGACATGATGTCCCAGATGTGCTCAATTGG
The DNA here is from genome assembly GCF_905171765.1 of Bufo bufo. Lineage (NCBI taxonomy): Eukaryota > Metazoa > Chordata > Amphibia > Anura > Bufonidae > Bufo > Bufo bufo. Next base: position 323,493,214 of record NC_053394.1, on the reverse strand, counting down.
ATTCAGGTCTGGGGAACGGGCGGGCCAGTCCATAGCATCAATGCCTTCGTCTTGCAAGAACTGCTGACACACTCCAGCCACATGAGGTCTAGCATTGTCTTGCATTAGGAGGAACCCAGGGCCAACCACACCAGCATATGGTCTCACAAGGGGTCTGAGGATCTCATCTCGGTACCTAATGGCAGTCAGGCTACCTCTGGCGAGCACATGGCGGGCTGTGCGGTCCTCCAAAGAAATGCCACCCCACACTATTACTGACCCAATGCCAAACCGGTCATGCTGGAGGATGTTGCAGGCAGCAGAACGTTCTCCACAGCGTCTCCAGACTCTGTCACGTCTGTCACATGTGCTCAGTGTGAACCTGCTTTCATCTATGAAGAGCACAGGATGCCAGTGGCGAATTTGCCAATCTTGGTGTTCTCTGGCAAATGCCAAACATCCTGCATGGTGTTGGGCTGTAAGCACAACCCCCACCTGTGGATGTCGGGCCCTCATATCACCCTCATGGATTCTGTTTCTGACCGTTTGAGCAGACACATGCACATTTGTGGCCTGCTGGAGGTCATTTTGCAGGGCTCTGGTAGTGCTCCTCCTGTTCCTCCTTGCAGAAAGGCGGAGGTAGCGGTCCTGCTGCTGGGTTGTTACCCTCCTACGGCCTCCTCCACATCTCCTGATGTACTGGCCTGTCTCCTGGTAGCGCCTCCATGCTCTGGACACTACACTGACAGACACAGCAAACCTTCTTGCCACAGCTCGCATTGATGTGCCATCCTGGATAAGCTGCACTACCTGAGCCACTTGTGTGGGTTGTAGACTCCGTCTCATGCTACCACTAGAATGAAAGCACCGCCAGCATTCAAAAGTGACCAAAACATCAGCCAGGAAGCATAGGAACTGAGAAGGGGTCTGTGGTTACCACCTGCAGAACCACTCCTTTATTGGGGGTGTCTTGCTAATTGCCTATAATTTCCACCTGTTGTCTATCCCATTTGCTCAACAGCATGTGAAATTGATTGTCACTCAGTGTTGCTTCCTAAGTGGACAGTTTGATTTCACAGAAGTGTGATTGACTTGGAGTTACATTGTGGTGTAAGTATTCCCTTTATTTTTTTGAGCAGTGTATATATATATATCCTTTCAATGGCATTTCCCATAACCCATATGCCTGCATACTACAGTATATTTAGCAGGTAAAAGAGATTTACTGTTAGTAACAGGTCTTTTCTGATGTCTGTATAATGACTTCAACAATGCTAATCCAAATTTCAACATCCTCTTAGTGATGTGGAAGTCCAGACAATCATAAAGATTTTTGGTAATCTTTGTCATTAATATTACAAACATTTCAAGTTGGGACATACTTAAAATATACAGTATATGGCAGACAATGTAGGATGTTGCCTAAAGCCATGAGATGCCTAGTTTAGTGGTAAATAATCATGTCAATTGGGTTTTCTAGGTAAAATAAAAAAATAAGTCAATGACCATGGAATGACAGCTATGCACATTTTCTCTATCACCACTATATTGATGAAATAAGGCCATCTGTTTGAGAAGACCACCACTGATCAAGAAAAGGACAATATATTTCACCTATTTCATTTGATGTTTGTGTGTGTGTCGTTAAAAGATATCGACAGTATCCCCCCCATAACGTGACCTCTACAGCATCCGCCCCCTTAATAGTGACCTCCACAGCACCCCACCCCTTAACACTGACCCCTCCATTGATTGCTGCTGCCTCCTCACAGCTCAGCAAGGACAGTGGAGCACATTGGATAGTGGCTGTGCTTGGTATTGCAGCTCTGCCGATTCAGTTAAATGGTGCTGAGCTGCGCTTAGGTTATGTGATTGATGAGTGTAATGTCACATGGTCTAGAAAGAGGCCTAAGCACCCATAGAGAACTACAGCCTCTTCGTACAGCTGATCGGCAGGGTCACAGGAGTCAGACCTCTGCTGATCTCACATTGATGACCTATACTAAGGATAGGTCATCAATATGTAAATCTTGGAGAATCCCTTTAATAATATGAACCAAAAAAAAAAAAAAGACGTAGATGTCTGGATACTTCATTGTCAGCAGTGTTCTCCTTGCTTTCTTATAAATACAACTAACAAGCCAGAGTATATTCTTGGTTTATCGAATCTGCTGATTTCAAGCATTCGCACAATACACATTCTACTGATATTATATGGCCAAATTAAAAAGTTTCTTCAGGAATGATTGAAAATTGCTGCCTGTAAACTCTCCTAGAATGTGAATAGGACAGGTAGCATCTCCTTGCAGAGCTGCCGAGGATTGGTAAGAGGAGCGGGGTGGGGCCTCACTATAGACTATGCTCCTACTCTTACCTTCATCTTACAGCACTTAGCGTTCCTGTCAGGTTGCTCAGCCTGACAGTTCATTGTAGGCGGGCTGTCTTCTTTACTAACTAGTGTAGAGTAGGAACTCTGCTGTACAATAGAGAGTATTGATGTGATCCAAGTGATTCAAGAGCTGCTTCTCTCTGTTGTTATCAATAAAAAAGAAAATGGGTCCACAAAATATTTCACAGCCCTTAAAATTTATCCAGCTCTAGTAAGGAATATGAATCTCCCACTTTTTAGCCCCAGGTCACTAGCATAAGCACAAGCTGTATGTACATTTATGGAGTTTCTTTTCAAAAATGTTGAAGGGTTAATGTCATGTAGTGTATTTTCCATAAGCTATTTGTCAGGATTGTGCACAATGGGGGCCCCTATGACCTTGGATGTGACTGTAAGGGTGCCTAATGCATTAAGCTACTTAGGCGTGAAGCAACCTCCAAATATGTTCATACATCTACACACAGTGCTGCCACCATCCGTCAGTACAGATGACGGAACTCCCTGGTTACAGACACACAGAACTCACAAGGACACACTGTGTTCTAGCATACTACGACTGACCTTCAATAGTAACACAGCAAAGCGGTACTTAGAGGGTGTGGGTACCTTTACAGCAGCAAGGAACAAATTAAGAAATTTAACATTCAATATTCAAAAAGGTACAGTGCTAACAGGTTACAAAAAGATTATATAAAAGGACATACAGACAAGCAAACAATACAGAAATAAAAGGGATACAATAATGAACCATATACCAATTAGATTGGTGGGGAGAGAACAGCTGGGAGAACAGTGGAAAGTTGACCAGATCTAAAATTAGGTGCATCTCCGGAGATCTGCACCTTTTGTGGTTTACAGTGTGCAATTTTTTTACGGGTCTTAGCCAGCCCCCCTTCACCTTCCTCTTAGTCATGTGACTGGAGGCTGGCTAATTACATGCAAAAAGTGGAAGGTTATATGGCATAACTCTAATGTGAGTCAAAAACTTGTAGGTATATCTGGGAAAGTTAAAGGGAACCTGTCATTAACTTTATGCTACCCACAGTAACGGCAGAATAAAGTAGAGACAGGTGAGTTGATTTCAGCAGTCTGTCATTTAGAAGTTAAGTGGTTGCCGAGAACCAACATCACAATGATTGCAGACTAGGCCTGGAAAAGAGTCCCGGCCACCTGAGAAGAGTAACGGTTATTCATGAATTCCTGCTCTCCTGCCCACCTGCTGATGACTGATAGTCTTCTACTTAGTCTTCTCCCTTTCTCTCTAGTAGAGAACTGCCAATCATCAGCAGATGGGCGGGAGAGCAGGAGATTATGTATAACCAGGACTCTTCTCAGGTAAATTTGACTCTTTTCCAGGCCTGGTCTGCAATGATTATGATGCTGGTTCTCAGCAACCACTTACTATTAGCTCATGAGTGACACACCGCTGAAATCAGCATTTCTGTCACTAATTTATGCTGCTCTCAGTGAGGTCAACATAAAGTTGATGACAGATTCCCTTTTTTGTGACTGGCAAGTTTTACAGGATATATTTACTGACCCAGACATGCCAAATACAAATATGAAATAGTATTTATAATTATTAATAATATTTTTTCAACCAATATGTAATTTGGTAGGTTTCCTAAGGCCGAAAATGATAGCGAAAGACACCAAAGAAGCACCCAAGTTCCCTAATAATAAGAACTAAAGTCATTTATTACAAAGCATGAGCTATAACAATGCTGTTTTGAAGTATATATTCTGGTCTATTGATATATACAACAACATTTTGTGGCCTGGAGAGATACCCGCTGTGGCATGCATTAATTCTGTTAGCATCTCTTCATTACCTGGGAAAGCAGTCCAGTTTGGCCCTTTTTTAAAATTCTATTAGCACCTCTGTGATAACTGACAAGCAGTACAGTTGGTCTTTGGTCTGCCAGGAACTTTAATTGCCCCCAGTGTACAACATCCTGTGTCTAATAAGCTCTCATCTGTTCCAGGAAAAATGTCATCAAAATCCATAACTCATAACACTTGTGGATACCTTGAAAGCTGGTTTGATTTCTTTTAGATATAATTGTCATAAGGATTTGTTGTCTGGTTGCCATTTGCCAATTACCGTAATGACTTCACCGGTAGGCTCGAAGTGTTCATTTGCCTTTCCTGTGGCTTTGGATTTTTTCTTCATTATAATTTCGGGTTTACAAATCATTCAAATTTACATGTAATTTTATTGGCCCTTCATATAGCCTTCCTAATTTCAATATTAAGAAGAATTAATAATAATAAGAATTAATGCATATTATGAAAATGTTTAGGACTACTCACCCTGTATATTTAGTATCCAACCCATTGTGGTTATTCCCTTTAAAGGAATATAAACAGTTACAGTTTAATTTTCTTTTTGCCTACAGAAATCATATAAAGAGCTTCAGCCTAGCATGTAGAAAATATGTCTTTTTTTAGGAAAAATCCACCCAGGCTTCCAGCCAAACCAGAACTCAATGATTGGATTCTAAAATAAAGTTGTAGGGTGTTTCACAATGTCTGCTGCTTACAGGCCGCTGAGTTATTGTTATTAATAGTGTTTTGCTGCACATGCCACTCTACAGTCTGTCGGGTGCCTTTGTTTATTATCCTGGCATTATAATTGTTTTCCTTGTTTTAGTGCTTTTCAGTAATGTGGTCCAGTGCCAGCATTGTAGACAGACACCTAGGCTCCGTATACTGACTCGTGTGCTTTGTTTGTTTTGCTGTTGTTGATATTACAAATATATTTATGTTGTTTTAATTTTGTGTCAAAAATGTATTATTTTTAATTTTAACAATTGTTGCAATTATTTATTTGAGAAATGTGCAACTCTGTCTTTCTTTTCAGTATGTTAAGAGCTTGTTCCGTAATTTTATCTTTTTTTAGGATGTGTGTGTACCTATTGCTTTATTGCAACCATTGTGTGAACATGTCAAGGTATATTTATGTAGAATTATTGCTTTCAGAAAAGAATTCCTCTATAATATGGCACCATTGGGCTGCACCATGTCAATACCTGGAAATGATTGGTTAAGGCATTATATTATAGAGCGGCAAGGACTATGTGTGCCTCCAGACCGCCTCTGTGCACGTCTTTAACTTTATGCTAATCTCACTGAGGACAGCATAAAATAGTGACAGAAATGCTGATTTCAGCGGTGTGTCACTCATGAGCTAAAAGTAAGTGGTTGCTGAGAACCAGAATTATAATCATTGCAGCCCAGGCCTTGGAAAGAGTCACATCTACCTGAGAAGAGTCCTGGTTATACATAATCTCCTGCTCTCTCACCCATCTGCTGATGATTGGCAGTTCTCTCCTAGAGAGAAAGGGAGAAGACTAGGTAGAAGACTGTCAGTCGTCAGCAGGTGGGCAGTAGATCAGGACATCATGAATAACCAGGACTCTTCTCAGGCGGCCGTGACTTTTCCAGGCCTAGTCTGCAATGATTGTGATGTTGGTTCTTGGCAACCACTTACTTTTAACTTTTAAATGACAGACCTCTGAAATCAACTCACCTGTCTCTACTTTATGCTGCCGTTAGTATGGGTAGCATAAAGTTGATGACAGGTTATCTTTAAGGACCTCTTAAGAACATGTTTTAGCAGTTTCCCGTTAACAACCTCCTGAAAGATTTATCTACAGCAGATTTTAAGCATGCCATACACTTTAGATGTCAGCCAAAAGTTCATTTGCCTGACTACTATTGCTAAGCTTGGCCGAATGTGTATGTATTGTCAATAGGCAGAGAGTAGAAAGTCACTGTCAGACACCTCTGGTGTTGGATTATTTGACATGTCTGACCAGTGGCTACAAAGAGAAGTAAGGGCCCCATAACAAGGATCAAACCAGGACCCCCACACAGGACAGAAAGGTTTCCACCTAAAGCCCTTTCAATGACCCTTGGACCATTTTTTCCACTGTCTCATTTGCTAAAAGTTGTTCCTTTAGAGAGTAGAGTCCTGACCAAGTTTTCACCACCAGTAGAAGAGGGGATGATCCCAACTGCGCCCCCTCTTGCCCTGGGCCCTACAGCATGGTCTACCACTAAGGGAGTTACGCCTCTGTGTCTGACCCTTCTTTCCTCTGACATCTGGGGCAAATTACAATACCACCATACACATTTGATGGCAAGCCAGGGTTGAGCTGAAATGTTGAGCCGAATTTCATCTAATGAGCAAGGCCAGCTTTAGCAGACGACGAATTCAAGCTTTGTGAGGCTATGTTCATATCTGCTCTGTTTCTCTGCCAGAACAATGGATTACTTTTAGTGTAGATGTGAACCTACCCTAAACAACCAGACAATTAGGAATGTTCACTGACTGAAATAAGCACTTTGATTTTCATCCAACAAGCATAACTTAGGATCTTCATTAGATTACAGCAAAACCTATATAAAGCAGCATATAGGTGCTACACGTATGTGTTCTGAGAATAAACTACCTGTTATCTCAATCACGAATTCCAGAGTTTTGGGTCATTGCCAGGGAAGTGTTGGCTGTTACGGGGGATCTCTTTTTATTGCCATCTGCACAGCACAAATGATAGATGATCACCTTATGATGAGCACCTTCTTCATAGCACTGTTTGATGGATAATCAAAAGTGTATATATATATATATATATATATATATAATTTTTTTTTTTCCTGCTAGTTGTTATTGTATATACTTGTTTTAACTTTTTACAAGTTTCTGTCAAAGCTATGTGGGTACACTCCATGAATAGACACGAGAGCCATTTGTTTGCCCTTGGCTACTGTATGTCCTGTTTCACTGAAAACTCCTGTGAGTGACTACATTCATCATGGGCAATCATTGAGGAACATCTGTCATCTGTTTGCAGTGAAACAGCCTTTCTCTCTTCTTTGTATGTTTTAGATAAAGGTTATTCTTCACCTACAGGTGAGCTCCTTGGTTGACCTAAGACACATCTGTATGTGATCTATGGTGCTTTTGTGTCTTTTAGAGATAAACATATGCCTGAATATGACATGCCCACTTGATAGCTTAAGCCAGTCACACATAATATAACTGTCTGCCAAATGCTCATTTCTCATTTCGGTATCTCCCGATACCCCACATACCCTTAGCATTGTGAATCTGAGAAGGGAGAAAGCTGCTGTCAGACAGCTCTGTTGGGCAACTTACCTCCCCTATAACTAAAAAATCGGCATGTTGATATCCAGCATGTATGAGCAGCCTGACCCTTCTTTTCCCCAATATCGGGCTTGAGGAGAATCAGAAGGTCCTCATACAAATCAGAAGGTCAGGCAATCCATCAAAATTGCGGGGTTTGACCACATACATTGACGGTGTATGGCTAGCTCTAGTTTAGATGTTGTGGATGAAAAAATAGACTAATCCTTCAATGCTCTCATAACTGGATATTGAGTTTTGGCACCTCCACAATATCTCTCTTTATAACGAATGCTTAGTGAATAGTTAAAATGTTTGTCTGTTTTGAGCAATGCCTTTTTGTTACAAAGGCAAATGGGTCTGATGAAGAAGGGAGACCCCCTTGAAATGCGATACCCTGCTTATTTTTTGCATATATTTATTAAACTAAAGTCCACTTTTATTATTTGCCACCCCCAATTCCACTTTTTTATTTTGTGTTATTGCCATTTTACAAGGTGTCCTTTAAGATAAAATGATCACACGGTGTCCTTCACGGGAAAATGACATAGCGAGTCTTTAATTCCCTTACAAGAAATAAAGAATTACACAATGTTCATTGAAGTCTAGGGATTATCCTTGTAAAGCATGGACATGCTGGGTCCTCCAGAGAGAGTGAGACAATATTTGCAGCTGCTCAATGCTCTGGCTAATCAGGGAGCCCCATCTATTAAACCAGAGTTCACAACCCAATTAGCTGCTCTATCCCATAAGAATGACCATTATTTTACATATTGAGATATACAAATCCCTATCGCTGTGATATTTTTTACAAAATTTCACGCTATTCCTACCCTAACTTCTCAGCAAGACCTTGAAAAGCCTTGTATTTCCTGTATTTGGACTAGATGAGGAACTTTCTTCTTTTGTTTGCTCACCACTTACTTATTGGAGTATGCGGATTAGGTAAAACCTGCTTAATGAGATTGCCTCCACTACTTTTTAACACATCTGTCCACAGGGTAATGTTCTCTTGTTCTTGTATTTTATAATAGTCCTTCCATGGATGCACATGATCGGAAGAGCTAAGGCTTTTATTCATTGACTATATAGGTTTCACCATATAACCTAAGGTGAGCAGGTAACCTACCTATGACCAAAAGGCAATTTCTCCACATACTGATTTTACAGTAATTTTCTTATCTGAAGTTTATTCTGAAGAATATATTAACTCTTTGCATAAAACAAGAACACATTAATGCAGCAGGACTTTCCTTTGTTGTTTGACTTTTCTTTAAATAAATGTTAAAGGGGTTGACTGAGCCCAATAGCAATTGTAGATATGGCCTGTAATCTGTTCTGCCTGAAGAAATAAAGCCACTTTCCTAGTACTGCCTTTCCTTATAGCATCCCCTGTAGACCAGAAGTGTGATGTCTAGTGTTGAGCGAACCTGAACTGTAAAGTTTGGGCCGTACCGAACTTTAAGATTTTTGGTACCCGGACCCAAACCCGAACTTTGCCGGAAAAGTTTGAATTCGGTGTTCGGGCATTTGATAAAGCTTGTTGAAAGGCTGCAGGGCAGCCAATCAACAAGCTTTTAAGCATTGTGCCCTTAGAAGCCATCACAGCCATGCCTACTAATGGCATGGCTGTGATTGGCCGGTGCATCATGTGACCCAGCCTCTATATAAACTGGATCACGTGTAGCACCGCCCATCAGCTCTCAGTAGTGAAGGAACAGAAAGCAGGCAGCTGAAGTGAGGGACAGTGTTAGTGCGATTTTTTTGTGGGTGCAATACACCATCTTTGCACTCAGAGAAATAAAGGAAAATTCTCCAGCATCCGTCAGTATTGGTCGTCTTTATTGTAGATCGCCATAACAATACATGCTTCAATCTTCACCACCCTCCACCACAGGAAGTTCTTAATCATAACCAGTACACCTGCACTGCATATGTGACAGGGAAATGAATATAGTTAATCTGTCTGTTAGTTAGGTGCATGTGATATACCCATTTATTGCGTGAAGTACACCTGCTCTGCATACGTGACAGGGAAATTGATATAGTTAATCCGTCTGTTAATTAGGTCCGCGTCATATACCCATTTATTGCGTGAAGAACACCTTCACTGCATACGTGACATGGAAAATAATATAGTTAATCTGTCTGTTAGTTCAGTGGGTGACCTCAAAGAATGAGGCGAGCATCAAATAAGGGACGTGGCCCTGGTCGTGGTGCTGCTGGTGGAGCTCCTGTTGCAGGGAGAGGACGTAGTCAACCTGTGCCAGCTACACGCCCAAATGAAACGCCTTCCTCAGGTGCATGTAGGCGACAGAACGTTCAGCGTTATTTTGTAGGCCCGAATACCGGTGTACGAATGGTGAGGCCAGAACAAGTAGAGGCGGTAGTAGATTGGGTGGCTGACAGTGCCTCCAGTTCCTTCACATTTTCTCCCACCCGGTCCCCTGCAGAAGCCGCAGAGTTAGCACCTGCAGCCCATGCAAATCAGCCAAGCAGTCTAAGCCCCAAGTCATGCAGCAGTCTCTTATGCTTTTTGATGACTCTGCTGGCAGGGTTTCCGAGGGCCATCCGCCTAGCCCTGCTCCAGAAGTGGAAGAGATTGAGTGCACTGAGATTGAGGACCACCGCAGCACATCTCCGATGATGACAAAACACAGGAGCCAACTGCGACGGCTTTCTGCAGTGTGCAGACCGGCAAGAAGGGCAGGGGTGAAGAGTGGGTGGAAGATGATGTGGAGGATGATGAGGTCCTAGACCCCCCATGGAATCAAGGTCATGCGAGTGACGTGTGCAGTTCTGAGGATGAGGTGGTGGTCACACCTGCCACCCCGCAAACAGAGGATGGAGCAGCAACGCCACCACGTCCGTCACCAAGCATCTCCACAATGGCCCATGGAAGCGTTCAGCTGTCCATCTCCCAAACACTGGAGAGAAAGAGGAAGTACCCCCCTATCCACCCGCAATCCCTGACCCTGAATGCCAGCATTTCAAAATTCCTAGCCTTTGAAATGCTGTCATTCCGTCTGGTGGAGACGGAGACTTTTAAAAAAACGTATGGCGTGGCTGTCCCACAGTACGTGGTTTCCAACAACTTTTCCAGGCGAGCCATCCCCGCCCTGCACAACCAAGTGGCGGACAAAATTCGGTGTGCACTGCGCAATGCCATCTGTGGCAAGGTCCACATAACCACCGATACGTAGACCAGTAAGCACGGGCAGTGACGTTATATCTCCCTAACTGCACACTGGATAAATGCAGTGGCGGCTGAGCCTGAGGGAATAGCAGTTTGGCGCATGTCCTTCCGCCACCGAGGATTGCAGGATGTTTCTCTTTGCCTCCTGTTGCCTCCTCCTCCTCCTTTGCATCCTCCTCTACCACCTCCTTATCTGGTCAGCGTAAGACCTTCACCACCAACTTCAGCACAGCCAGGGGGAAACGACAGCAGGCTGTTTTGAAACTTATCTGTTTGTGGGAAAAACTGCACACCGCGCAGGAGCTGTGGACAGGCATGGAACAACAGACCGATGAGTGGTTGGTGCCAGTGAGTCGCAAGCCCGGCCTGGTGGTGTGCAATAATGGGCGAAATCTCGTAGCAGCTCTGGGCCTAGCTGGTTTGACGCACATCCCTTGCCTGGCGCATGTGCTGAATTTGGTGGTGCAGAGGTTCCTTAAAAATTACCCCGATATGTCAGAGCTGCTGCAGAAAGTGCGGGCCGTCTGTGCGCGCTTTCGGCGTTCTCACCCTGCTGCTGCTCGCCTGTCTGCACTGCAGCGTAACTTCGGCCTTACCGCTCACCGCGATGTACCCACAAGGTGTAATTCCACATTGCACATGCTGGAGAGACTGTGTGAGCAGCAGCAGGCAATAGTGGAGTTTCAGCTGCAGAACGCACAGGTGAGTCGTCCGCGGAACAGCACCACCAACGAGTGGGCCCTGCGGCCAGTGTATTGTCCGAACGTGTGTTTAGCACGGCAGGGGGGATGATCACAGACAAGCGCAGCTGCCTGTCCACAGCCAATGTGGACAAGCTCCTGTTCATTAAAATGAACCAGGCATGGATTCCACAGGACTTGTCCATACGATGTGCAGAATAGACAAGTATACCGGCCGCACCCAGCCATTGTTATACTCCGGCGCACTTTCTCTTTGTTTTCTTTTTTACATTTTCCAATGTTTTGGGGTCTTCCCAAATTTATAAAAAAATAATAAAAAATGAAAAAACTACAAAAATAGTGTTGGCTACCTCCTCCTCCACCACCGCTTTCACCTACACCGCCACGTCCACCGCCTCCTCAACCTCCTACTCCACTTGGACCTCCGCCTATTATTTTTTACTTTTTTTTAATTCTAGGTTATTTTAATTAATTTACCTATCCACATTTGTTTGCAGGGCAATTGTCCCTATTTTGCTTCCTTTTGCAGCTCTCTAGCCATTTCTATGACTTTTTAGAGCCATTTTAGTGCCCCAAAGTTTGGGTCACCATTGACTTCAATGGGATTCGGGGTCAAGTTCGGGTCAAGTTCAGGTCCGAACCCGAACTTTGCGGCGAAGTTCGGCCGAACCCGGTGAACCCGAACTTCCAGGTGTTCGCTCAAACCTAGTGATGTCCTATCTTTTATCCTGTGGACTGCTGCAGCAATTTACTGACCTCAGCTGTCACATGCCACTGCTGAGGGCAGTGAATAACGGTAGCAGGCCTTGTGATGACAGACAAGATGTCACACATTTCTGGTCCACAGGGGACCAGAAACAGCGGGGACAGGATCCTCAGCTGTGGAATGGAGTTCTGATGACTAGATAAGTGGTTTTATTTCTTTGGGCAGAGCAGATTCCTAGCCCTATCTATAATTGTGGTGGGGGTCGAACACCTTCTTTAGCTTTGCATAATATACACAGAAAATCAATTTCTTGGTTTCTTGAGAAGAGGGCTTTTTCTGAAGCTGCACTCTTGCTGTGGTTATGTGAGCCAACAGAAGTGTGGTTATTACTACTACTACTTGACCATAAATAATAATCATAATAAGAAATGGCTAGTATGGTGATGAGAGGGGAGGTCAACAGGTTCCTTTAATGGTGAGACATGGAACCATAAGTCTTAACATCAGTCCTATTTCACCATGATTACACCCCCCGACCAAGGACAGCAAAAGCTTAAATCATTTAGATCTCTACTATAGGATATGTGTCTTTTCAGTATTTTCACGAATGCACAGGAATAATGCACACAGTGATGTCACAATGCCAGCTACACCATAGTGATAGCACAGGCACAAAGACAATATACATAGTAATGGCACAGTAATAGATTAACTTAATGAACTTACTTGTTACTTACAGCACAAGAAACCTACACACATTTATGTCACAATAGTGGGGCAATGCGCACAGTTATGCCACAGTACAGAAATAATGCATATAGTGATGTCACATGCTTGAGATAGTTTACACTGTGATACCACAAGGACAGTCTGCTTAGTGAAGTTATGATGCAGGAATCATACAGTTTAAACTAGTCACTAGCAATACACACAGAAATGCCACGGCACAATAACAACGCACACAGTGGAATCACAGCACAAGTATACTTTGCACAGGAATGTCACAGCACAGGCACAATACATGCAAGGATATCCTAGCATAAGAATATGGCAAACAAAAATTTCACCAAGCACAGAAAAAAAATAATTAGATTACAGCACAGGTATTATGGACACAATATTGTCATAGTACAGGAATAATGCACATAGTAACACAATTAATGCCAAACGTGAGATATCAGTAGAGGTTTACTGTGGACAGCAGTGACACTAAAATGGGGCTCCATGGCAAAACGTATCAGTATTTCTCAGAAAGGATGCTCAGGCATATCTTACCATATATCATTTTTAAATCTATTCCACCACTATGGCTATAAGAATGACCTATTTAAAAGATAACCTTTAATAAACATAAAATAGGATAAAAACCCCAACCTCTAAATGCAGATTTTTAAATACAGGGGAACATCCAAAATAGCAAAAAGTGACTAGAGAGTTAGTGGTCACTTTCACACAGCTAGAAGTTCAGGTTTCTATACCATGGAATCCAGGCGCCACTGTGTTCCAACCTTGTATTACCTACCATGGTGTTCATCTCAAATGGCAGTGGGTCTTCTTCCAGGTTTCAGTTTACATTTCATTTAGTCATATTTCTCGCCGCAGTTGCTGTGGGTTGAAGGGTAGAGTAGCATGATGGACTGTGCTGTCCCTATTCTCTTCCTATCTTCGGAGTAACCGCCCTGATAAGGGTGCCCCCACTCTATGGAGACTGTCACCTGTAAAGTCACTGGATGACCCTAGAGACATAAATAAAAAGTCCCAACACGTTTTCCCTTTCTGATAATATCAGAATCTTCAGGGAACTATTAAAATTAGCTCAATAGCCCATAATATAGAGCATCCTGAGCAGTGGCGTAACTAGAGTGTTATGGGCCCCAGTGCAAACTTTGGATCGGGGCCCCCCCCCCCCCCCCCCTTTTTACAAAGAAGCGGCAGATTTTCTTACGAAGGGCTCTTTCCCTTGTGGTTAGTCCGCTGCGTGAATGAGGGCCAAGCTCCATTCCGGACAGCAGAGACACGGAGCAGTAACATGATTGATAATGCTCCGTGCCTCTCTGTGACCTTTTTACTACAAAATCACAGTGAGATAAAGTTGTCACCGTGAGTTTGTAGCAAAACGATCACAGAGAGGCACAGAGCATTATCGATTATGTTACTGCTCCGTGTCTCTGCTGTCCGGAGCGGGGCTTGGCACTCTTTCACACAGCGGATTAGCCACACGGGATCCGCTTGTGTTAAAGAGCCCTAAGCCCAATGCATGGCTACACTAACCCAGTCCTAATAAAATCTGGTCCTACCTCATCCAGGGTGTCGCTGGCTTCGGCGTGATATCCACTGGATCCAGAACAAGGTCCCTGTGGTGATAGAGAAAAAAATGAATAATCACATAAGGAAGGGATGGTGACTGCCCCTATGAAATCACCAGCAGGGGGCGCTGTGCTGGCCTGGTAGACTGAGCTATGCCAATGTATAGCAGGGTAATTTAGGACATTTCCCCTAAGTGCTACCACACAGTACTAATGCCCACATTGTGGCCCCTCACAGTACTAATGCCCACCTTGTGGCCTTTCACAGTAATTAAGCCCACCTTTGTTCCTGTCACAGTAGTTATGCCCAGATATGTGCCCCCTAACAGTAGATATGCCAAATATGTGCCCCCTAACAGGAGTTATGCCAAATATGTGCCCCCTCACGGTATTTATGCCAGATATGTGCCCCCTTCACAGTAGTTATGCCCAGATATGTGCCCCCTTCACAGTGGATATGCCCAGATATGTGCCCCTCACAGTGGATATGCCCAGATATGTGCCCCTCACAGTGGATATAGCAAGCTATGTGCCCCTCACAGTAGTTATGGCCAGATATGTTCCCCCTCACAGTAGTTATGACCAGATATGTGCCCACTCACAGTAGTTATGCCAGATTATTTGCCCCTCACAGTAATGACCAGATACGTGCCCCCCTACAGTGGTTATGCTAGATTATGTGCCCCTCACATTAGATATGCCCACATATGTACCCCTCACAGTGGTTATGCCAGATTATGTGCCCCCCCTCACAGTAGTTGATATATGTGCCCCCTCATAGTAATGCCTTTATATGTGCCCCCCTCACAGTAGTTATGACAGATTAGGTGCCCCCTCAGTAGAGATGCACACTTTTGTGCCCCCCCTTCCCCTTTGCCCCCAGTCTGCAAAAAAAAAAAAAAACATACTTACCCTCTTCCCTGATGTTTCACTGCCACACTCACATCGCGCTGCTGGCTGTACTGAAGGCAGTTTCCCGGGCCTTCAGAGCTCCTCCCACAGCCAGCAGCGCGATGTGCGGCAAGCAGAGGGAGCGCTAGAGCTCCTGCTTCACTGATGATCTGGAGACAGCCCGGCAGTGACAAGAACTGCCGGGCCGAGTGTATATGAGTGAGTGCGCGCGTCCCCCCTCTTCCTCCTCCCCCTCTCTGCGCAAACCTCCCCCACCTTGCCTCATAATATTAAACAGGTAATGGAGCGCCCTGACGGGGCTGGCATTGTCACTGTACTTCATGCCGGGCCCCGTCACAGCTCTTCATTACATGTTAGTACAGCGGGCCCCCTCCCCCCGCCGGGCCCGGTCGCAGTCGCACCCCCTGCGACCGCGATCGTTACGCCCCTGATCCTGAGGTTGGGGTACCCCATCCCAATAGATGTCACATTATAGATACAGGCACTTGATATACGTACAGTGGTCTGGACAGGAATTTCCCCCACCAGACCTGGCTAAATACACTATTTCCCACCTCTTCCCTCTGCCCTTTTCCCAATAACTGGGCAGTTACCTGTCAAAAATTCCAGGATACTGCCCCATAGAGACACAGGAAGGAGTCCTGTGAGTTCCCGCTAAACCGCACGTGTTATTACCGACATCTTCCATTCATAACTGCGCATGTCACTCCTTCCATTCTATTCACTCACTTCAGGGGCAATGTTACACAGCAAGGTGCATGTGTGCCACTGTGCCCTCTAGTGGTCCTTTTATTTTGTGAAAGACTGTCTCAGGGCTCATGCACACGACCGTTGTTGTTTTGCGGTCTGCAAATTGTGGATCTGCAAAACACGTATACCGGCCACATGTGCTCCGCATTTTACGGAACAGAACGTCTTATTCTTGTCGGTAATGCAGACAATAATAGGACATGTTATCATTTTTTGCGGAACAGACACTTGGACATACGGACACGGAACGCACACTGTGTCATATCCATTTTTGTGCAGCCCCATTAAAGTGAATGGTTCCTCATGCGGCCTGCAATAAAAATGGAATGGACACAGAAAAAATCCGCGTGCGTGAGCCCTTAGGGAGAGTTCACATCACTGTTTAAGGCCTCATGCACACGACCGTTTTTCGGGTCCCATTCACTTCAATGGGGCCGCAACAGATGCAAAAAAAAATAAATAGCATGTCCTATTCTTGTCCGTTTTGCGGACAAGAATAGGCATGTCTACAATGGGCCGCCCGTTCCGTTCCGCAAATTGCGTAAGGCACACGGGTGTCTTCCGTTTTTTGCGGATCCGCGGTTTGCGGACCGCAAAGAACGGCACGGTCGTGTGCATGAGGCCATATTCATTTTTTTCGAATCTGTCAGAAGAACAGAAAAAAACTAATATAGCAGGAATGCTCAACCTGCGGCCCTCCAGCTGTTGCAAAACTACAACTCCCAGCATGCCATAAAAGCTGTAGGCTGTCCAGGCATGCTGGGAATTGTAGTTTTGGAGGGCTGCAGGTTGGGCATCCCTGAAATATGGGATCCTGTAAAAAAAAATTGATTCTGTGCAACAGTAACGCACATTTGGCATCCGTTTGAGCCATTTCCGTCTGAGATCCCTTTTTTTTAGACGGAAATAAAGTCCTGCATGCTTCTCTTTGACATGTCATCTCCCTCTTATTATTAATGCCTGCCATTTATAGCACTAGTATTACGTTCCTCTTATGTGACTTCAAGGAAATTAAGGCCACCTCAGGTAGGGTGACAATCTCTGTTACTAAAAAGGGTCTGCAGTACTTACTGGTACTCATGTAGTTAGTGGAGAATCCTTGTCACCTGGGTCACTGCTGCTTAGCTCTCACCTCCAGCCATCCTCTGTCCTCCTGTGATTAGACACACGACCTCAATACTTAAGCTTCTCTGTAAACTACCGTCTAGTCCTTCAAGGAAAGACGGGTGAGCAGGATGTCAATGAAAGAACCCCTTTCCTATTTACATAAATCCGATCAGACAACGTAGTTACATAGTAATGGATCCTGGTATGAGCTATACAGTGCATTTCTGATAGATGGGAGATCCTATGAGGAGTCTACTGACGAGGATTTAATTACAAAGGGTTTACTTTATAGTGCATTGCACATAGCATCATTATTCTGGGCACACTGGGTACCCGGCTCCTGGTGTATAACATATGTTCATTAACCCCTCAATTGACCCCTGACTGACACATTGGTTGGCCAGTAAGCGTCAGCAACTTCAGCACTACAGAGGCACCAGTTTTAGGAGGGCTTGTCCTGATGGTACTGCCCCAGCATCACAGCATAAGCTGCAATGTTCTGTCCTCTTCATCCTCTAGAAAGGGGCTAAGGAGATGAGATGCAGGCCATAGCACAGAGTTAGTCCTACCATCAGCATGCTGCCTGGTCTTTCAGGGCTACCAAACATGCAGGATAATACAGCGCTACATATCTATTGCATAACCAGTGACATTTCCTTTTCCTCATCTGCTCCATTTGGCCCAGTCTGCCAGGACAACTTCTTTCAACCACATTTTGTCTCTGCAGAGTTTGCCACACAGACATCTTAGGTTCCTTCACTTTTCCATCATCCTCCCCACTTCTCAACACAAATTCCCCATCCTGGTGCCCCAACATTGTTATACTGTTGCCAGCCCCAATACTGTGCTGGTTGTGCCCCAAATACCATACTGCAGACAAAATAGTGCTCCCAGTAGTAATAATGCCCTTCTACAGTGGACCCAGTGGACCCCCATAGTACCTTTTGTAGTATGCTCCCCTAGTGACTGAAAAAAAAGTCATGTTGCATGCCGCCATCTACGGTGCAGGCCACAGGCTTATTCCAGGCTGTGACCTGAGATGCTTTTGTCCCTGCACTGTGTTTACACTGCCTCATATTGTGGCCTGTAGCCTATAAGGGTGAGCAGTAGGGCAAGGACCCACTGGCTCCCATACCCCTCGGCAAAATTCAACAAAGGACGGCAATGCAGTTGGATCCTGGAGGGAACCTGCAGCTGTCAGCTGGGTGCGTAAGCACCCAGGGAATATGGTGCCATAAGGCGTACCTGGTCTACACAATAATTTTGTAGGTGGTACATGTCAGCGTAATATCCAACATGAATGTGAGGACCCAAGGTTTCCTGCAGAACATTGCCCAAAAGCATCATACTGCACCCACCTGCTTTTTCCCAAGGTTTATCCCGGTACCATCTCTTTTCTAAGTATGGGTCCATATACATACTATAAGTAGATAAAGTGCCTATATGTAGTGTCGATCAATGACATAACACATTAATTAGTGCTCCTTTACGTGCATTTATATGTAACAATACTTGTGTTGTTGTTTTTTTTGTAAATATAATCGCTCGTTTTCCCCTTTTTCAGATGTTTCTATTGCAAACTACAGACAGATGTTTGCTTACACATGTTGATGTGTCTGACCAACAATGATTTTTAGGCCAGTAGACAAGATGTGATGAATGGCAAACAAGTGCATGATTCCATGTTGATTGCTGTTCATGTTTACTCTGGCCCACCAGAGTACCAGAGGATCCTGTGGTGGGCCCAGGCTCTAACACCATAGTGGGCCCCAAAGGTCCAGGAGATGGAAAAACATAGGAAGCTGACTTTGAAGCAAATCCCTTAGCTCTAGTGTCTACTTCTTTGATTTAACATTTATTATACTTCATAGATGGTATAAGGATTAGGCCCTGAGAATAATATTCTTTTGGTGGACCCAAGGATCCCCAGTCCGACACTTCTCTGGTCACTGACATAGCTGTAAAAAACTGCGCGTTCAATAACTACATTGTAAAAAACGAAGGCAATTCATGGTAAAAGCATGTTTGCTACAGGGTAATTGGCATCATGGCACACTACCACCATGAGGAAACCCAGCCTTAAAAGGGATGGACCAAGATATAAACATCCTTATCCAGTGGATATTTTGTTAAGTATCTGGGGGATCTTCACTGATCAAAAGAATGGAGGTCCTGAATTCCCTGAATAAAAGGAGTGGTGGTTGAGCATGCCCACTGACACTCTATTCATCCTCTATGGGACTGCCAGCGGAGTGCTGTACTTGACTCATAGAGAATGAATGGGACTGTGGCATGCATGCTTGACTGCTGCTCCATTCATTCAGGGAACTTAGGGGCATCATTCTCATGATCTATGTGGATCCTAGCAATCATGTATCCTGTAGAGGTGATTCACAGTGGCTGTCCTGACTCCAACGCTCCCTGAGGCTGTCCAGTGGGTGAAGGGTGCATCCTTTCTTCTCTCGGGGTACACTCTAGACTTTCTGGAGGTTCCTTCCTGATGGTGATTGGGGTGCCCTTGATGTCAGACCAATGGGTGAAAAACAGTAGGGCAGATGCAAGGGCCAGTGGGAGGATGATGGAGTCAATGAGCAGGCTCGTTGGCTACAATAAATAATGAATTCTCTTTAGTGAATTGACGTTGGCAGTAGTAGTAAAAATAGCAGCAATATGTACAGTTTCAAAGTATATCACAGTGTAATTTTTTCTCAGTGGCAGTGCACGAGCAGCAACAATGATGGGAGTTATTCTCCCTGAGTTTCACTCTAAGCTCATTTTTCAATCTTCCCAAATGACCACAGGAGTGCAATTTCGTTCTCATTAATTTTTTCAGCGGTTTCCAGGCTGCGGGGTGAAGATCTCAGATTGGAGATCTAAAACACTGGTCTTAATAAATGACCTCCTAAGTACATCATAACATTTAACTCTGTAGCACGCCTCAGGCAGTGATGCTTGCAGTAGCATCACAGGATACTTGCTGCTTTCCCTAGGTCAAGTGATGACATGTTCATCGGTCACATGGCCTAGGCGTACCTCAGCCCCATAGAAGTGAATAGGGCTGAGCTGCGATACCAAACACAGCTGCAATGCAATGTACAGCGCTGTGCTTGGTGAGCAGGCCGCGCTACTCACAGGAGCACCGGTGCCTTCTCAAACAGCTAATTTGGGGGGGGGGAACCGGGTGTCAGACCCCCACCATTTAGATACTGTAGACCTATTCAGAGGATAGATCATCAGTATTTAAGTCTCGGAAACCCTTTTAATGAGGCATGCTACAGAGTTACACTAACATTTTGGCTTTCTGTTTCTGAGATCCGTCATGGGCTCTCAAAAGCATTCTGAATGGAAAAGGATCCGCTCAGAATGCATCAGTTTGCCTCCGTTCAGCCTCCATTCTGCTCTGGAGGCGGACACCAAAACGCTGTTTGCAGCATTTTGCTGTCCGCATGATGAAGCGGATCCAAATGGCTCAAGAATTGTCCCCTCCCCCAGCTGCCATTCTGATCGTCCATCTTGGAAGACAAACAAAATAGTAAGTATAGAAAGTTTTAATGTCTATCTATCTATCTATCTATCTATCTATCTATCTATCATATATCTATCTATCTATCTATCTATCTATCTATCTATCTATCATATATCTATCTATCTATCTATCTATCTATCTATCTATATCACTGGTGGGAGCTGATGGCACTGAGAGGGGGAGCTGCTGGCACTGGGGGTAGCTGATGGCACTGAGGGGGGATGATGGCATGGGGGAGCTGATGGCACTGGGGGGAGTACATGGCACTGGGGGGGACTGATGGCATGGGAGAGCTGATAGCATGGGGGAGCTGATGGCACTGAGGGGGGGATGATGGCATGGGGAGCTGATGGCACTGAGGGGGCTGATGGCATGGGGGAGGTGATGGCATGGGCGAGCTGATGGCACTGGGGGGAGCTTATGGCACAGAGAGGGGGCTGATGGCATGGGAAAGCTGATGGCACTGAGGGGGGCTGATGGCATGGGGGAGCTGAAGGCACTGGGGAGGGCTGATGGCATGGGGGAGCTGAAGGCACTGGGGAGGGCTGATGGCATGGGGGAGCTGATAGCATAGGGGAGCTAATGGCACTGGGGGGAGCTAATGGCACTGGGGGGAGCTGATGGCACTGAGGGGGGCTGATGGCACTGGGGGGAGCTGATGGCACTGAGGGGGGACTGATGGCATGGGGGAGCTGATGGCACAGAGGACTAATGGCATTGGGGGGTGATGGCACAGAGGACTGATGGCACGGGGGTCTGATGACATTTTATAAAGGAAAATGTTCTTTTTTATTAGTTTTTTCTTATTAGCGTACTTGATTAATTGTTGGATTAATCAATAGATTACTTGATTACTAAAATAATCGATAGGTGCAGCCCTAATATATATTCAAATATAGATAGCTATACAATCTATTTTTTGCCCAAGAAGCCCTGCCCCAGAATCAGACCTCTGATAGACCCCAACAAGACCTCAGATCAGACCCACAATCAGACCTCTGCTCAGACCCTAATGTGAATGACCCCCATTCAGACCTTATTTTAGAGCCCCATGCCTCATATTTGCCACCGTTTTTCTCGTCAGACCCCAAGCTTCTCATCAGCCGCCATATGCCTCTCCTCAGCCACTGTGCCTCACATCTGCCATCATGCCCAGGGACGGCTCCAGGTTCATGTGGGCCCTTGGGCGATAATTCTCAGTGGGCCCCCTTGCAACGAGCTTCTCTACTCCAAAGTACTATTGAAAGTTCTTCTTTTATAAATGTGATATCTCTGTCAATAGTGGTCTAAACAAGTTCATATACCATTTTTAATCTGCCTTTGGTCTTGTATTATGTCTCGTACAGATGTCTTCACCATCTGGTTCCGAGGATCTAAGCACACCCAGCAGGAGAAGGCGAATTGCGCAGCAAGTTACAAGCAATGCTTGGAGTTTGAAATACAGTTGTATTCTTTGCATTAATCGATATGTACTTTTTTGTAGTCTTCTTAATCATCTGCGGAGGAGGAGCATCGCTTGGGGTCAAAGGAGCATTTGGCCCCTCTGTTTCGGGCAGCTCCCTACGGTCGGAGGTAGCCATAGCATAGTACCTGGATGCAGTATGTATTTTAAGGCCAATTATTTACTTTTTTCCCCCTACAGAACTGCCAGCAGCACTTGAGCACTTGACCCACCTCTTGAGATGGACCCGGAACCGACCGCCACCCCCATCCCTCTTGTCTGTCATGCACCTGCTCAGGACAATCCTGGTCCCCTACTGGGTCCCTATGTTGAACAGAGGATTTTACATTTCTACCAGAATTTGAGAGCCCTGTTGAACAGCCAGAGATCAGGTAGGAGCCATCACAGTGATTTTTTTAACCTTCTAGAAGGTTTTGCAGAAGAAATAAAGTTAATGAGGGATGACTTGATACGCCGCTGTGGGTGGGGGGAGGAGTCGGCGCGTCAACTCACCCCTTACCACCTTTATGTGCTAACCTTAATCCCTGCGATGGACCAAATGTCGCCCAAGCAGGTGCATGAGTTCAAAAACATGGTTGAGAACGGGTCGTGGGAAATCTTGCACTGCCCCCCATCGCATACCTACCCCCATCCCCTTTCCGACAACCTTCCCATTCACAGCAACCTTCCCATTACCGAACGCCATCCCATTCTCACCCCCCGAGCATGTGTTCCCTTCTGCCTCATTTTCTTCTTCTCCTTCTCCTCCACACTATCTTCCTCCCACTTCTTTCCAAACTCCCCCCTCCACACATGCTCAGGAACCCTCCAGTTCTGACCCTTCCTCTCTCCACCTCCCACAAATTCGTCCTGCATCCTTTCCTGGGGCCTGTCATTTCTATTCAGCCTACACGGAAGACAGGGGGGCTGGCCTTGCCAGTCCAAGAGAGGCCACACCTCGACAGTCCACCTACCCTTGCAAGTTTTTTTGTTATATATATACATTGTTATATTTTCCAGTAATAAAAAAAAAAAATTGTTTACTTGACAGTGTGTTTTAATTGTCCAGTACACGGGATCAGCAACCTTGGGCACTCCAGCTGCTTTGAAAGTAAAACTCCCATTGGCTCACTACTCCCATTGGCCCATTGGCGTTTATTATTAACTCTCTTGAGAGTTTTAGTTTCAAAATGGCAGTAGTGCCAAAGGTGGCTGAACCTTGAACATTTTTTGTTGCATGATCAATAATGGGCTACCTTTTAGCTCCTTATTGATCATATTCCCTTTGATTGGCACATGAACAAGCTTGTTCATCAGTCAATCTTGTGCCTTTTTACATAAGCCCGTGTGGGAGTCACGGTCCATGTGAATCAGCATCATCCTGAATTCATTAGCTACAGAGCGCTGAATTTCAATTTCGCTCTTTAGTTAGTGATTTCCAGATGACGTTCTCACATAAGTAGCGTGATTAGCACAAGGGACATGCTGCTGTTAAAGGTGTTGTCTGGGTTCAGAGCTTAACCCGTGCATACCCAGAATTTCACCCGGGCAGCCGCCTTGATGTTAGCAACAGAAAATTTTAAGTTCCAATGCTATCCCTTGCCCTAAGCAGGATTGCGCAAAACAATTTCTTTTTTCTTTACAATAACTCACTGCTAGGCGGAGGCTTCTGCCAAGCAGTGTGATGGGTGACTTCACCTTTTCTGATGGCCCTGCTTTAGCGCTGCCATAGCCATTTTAAAGGCTAGGGCAGCGCTAAAGTCCACCCATCAGTGCTGGTGATGGGCACAAGCCTCCGCCTGGCAGTCCTATGGTGAGCCCGGGACGTCACCGGATCACCATAAAATGACTTTGGCCACGCGATTCAGCTCATCTTTGGGGAAGCCTGGGTGAAAATATGGGTATAATTGTCTAAGATGAGACAACCCCTTTAATAACCATATGTGTGGCTACTACCCTTCACTAGAGATGAGCGAATCGAATCCCATGAAGTGGAATTCGATCCGAATTTCAGGATAAATTTGATTCGCCTAGAAGCTGAATTTCCTCGTGCTTCGTGTCAGCGAATCTATTTATCCTTAAATAGTATAAA
The DNA here is from genome assembly GCF_905171765.1 of Bufo bufo. Taxonomy (NCBI): domain Eukaryota; kingdom Metazoa; phylum Chordata; class Amphibia; order Anura; family Bufonidae; genus Bufo; species Bufo bufo. The sequence goes on along the minus strand of NC_053394.1, from coordinate 323,468,957 downwards.
AAACAAAAAAATTCTAACTTACCGCCTCCATTTGGTCACGACAGGCCACCAGCCTCCATCTTGTTTGAACATCTCGGCAGAAATCCTGTGCGGCGCGAGATTAGAGATTAGATGATCACGGCGGCCAGCCTGATGACGCCAGCCCGCGTGATGACATAATCTCGCGCCGTGCGGGATTTCGTCCGAGATCTTCAAGCAAGATGGCGGCGGACGGCCCGTCACGAGCAAATGGAGGCGGTAAGTTTGATGTAATTGTTTTTTTTAATGTGAGGGGTACAATGACGGGGGCGGCGCTATCGCTATCTCCCTGTCATTGCACCCGCTACTTACAAAAAAATATGCTTCATGATGAAGTAATTCATCACCAAGTGAATTTTTTATTTTTATTTGGCGAAGCAGCCGAATCGAATTTTGAAGAAATTCGCACATCTCTACCCTTCACGTTTATTTCACAAAAGCTAATGCCACCCATGAGGATCAGGACTGTGTGCATGTTCACAAGAGAAGAAAGACACAAGGTGTATACAAAAAAAACTTTAATAGAAGATCAGATTGAACAACATTAAACAACATTATCCTGCCAACTCACTTCAGAAACAAAGTAATCAGCGAAACTGTCCCTTATTTTGGCCACGTCAAGGGTTGAACGATATCCCAGATGTTGCAGCCTGATGAGTGTGCAATCAACCTCTTGCGGGTCCAGGCACAGTGGTTCCTCTGATAACAGATAGTTATGTAGAACTACACAAGCTTTGACTATAACGTCTACGGATTCAACCTTAAGATTTCTGGCTTTTGTGAGAATACGCCATTTTGCAACTAAAATGCCAAAGGCGCACTCCACCAGTCATCTAGCTCGTGTCAGTCTGTAGTGTGGGGATTCGCTCTGGTAGGCAGGTTAGCGGACGCAGTATAGAGGCAATCACAAAGTCTTTAACTTAAACAGTTCAGTGTTTATTTACACAGAAGGCAAAACAAAATGACCATTCGCAGTCTTGGTGTTCATTCATACCATGGAAAGTCCACAGAACAAAAACTCTAGCAGGCTTTAGAGGCCTGTTTTCCAGCATGCAACTCTAAGCCCTTTTGCACGGCACACATCTTCAGATCCCAAAACACAGAGACTCCACAGCTTCACTGTGAGATGGAGGATATTCCACACCACCTGACAGTGCTGACTGCTTTTATAAGCCTCCCAAGACCCGGCCTGGAACGTGGGGAGTAGCCATCCACCCAGCACTTTGGCTACTCCCAGTAAGAGCCGTCCTGGATCAGCTTTACAGCCATACTAACCAGCTGAAGTGTCAGACTGCAATAATGACATTTCAGGGAAAAAAAAGTCTCTTACCTCACCGAGGCCAGGAACCTCAGTGACACATACCACCCATCAATGATGACCCCTTGTTCCTTCCTACAGTGGTTAAACACGCGCTTAGCAGTGTTCAAGTCATGGCAAGACTACGGCTTGATAAGGTTCTCCACATTTGGAACACCTTGTCCCCCACTACCACAAATGGCATTGGAGGTCCATCAGTACCTACCAAAGGTCTCGGTGGTGGCAATCCAAAGTCCTTTGAATACAGGAGGCGTCCCATTGCTAAGTTTCGTGTGATTTGTCCGCCCATAAGCTCCAATGTCAACAGTGATAAACCGATAATTGGCATCTGCAATGGCCATCAAGATAATTGAAAAGTATTTTAGTAGTTATAGAATTCAGAGCCGCTTCCGGAAGGTTTTACAATCCTTATGTGTTTCCCATCCACAGCTCCGACACAATTAGGGAATTGGCAGATTTCCAGGAACTTGTCTGCAATCTGAAGCCACTGTTCTGTAGTTGGATCTGGGATGTAATTGTCATGAATGAGATTTGCAGATAGCTGGAACTAATAAATAAATGAGCGACTGGCTTGATCCCAAACTAAGGAGCTTATAGGTGAGCCCTATAAAACCCTAAGAGCTCTCCCTGACTGCTATGCACATACAAGGGTCTCGATGGTAGACGATTGCATGCCCACGTACCTAAGCCTGTGTGACACCTGAAAACCCTATAATAGTGAGGGGACACGACCACCGGCTCCCTGCACTTAATACGGAGGGAGTCAGGGTCACCTAGAATCAAGCCAGCAAGCAAACACAATAAAGTAAAGGACTTATCTGAGCAAACAGCAGGCGCAGCCTCCAGCAGTGAACACTTCATCCAGGAAGTAGTATAAACCGCAAAGTGAGGCAGTATGTGAGGGAATATAAAGGAAGACGATTATGTCTAAATAAGTGACACTTGGCAGAAGGAAAGGAGATGAGAAAGTGAAACCAAAACAAAGAACATCATACAAGAAGTAGAGAAGAACGTCTGCCAGAGCTTCTCACAGAACTGGCGGTGACAGTACCCATCCCTCTACGGGTGGACTCCGGACACTCAGAGCCCACCTTCTCAGGATGAGACCTATGGAAAGCACTGATGAGACGAGTAGCCTTAATGTCCGCCACTGGGACCCACATCCTCTCCTCAGGACCATAACCCTCCCAATGAACGAGGTACTGAAGAGAACAGCGGATAATGCGAGAATCCTCAATCCTAGAGACCTGAAATTCAAGATTACCATCAACAATAATCGGAGGAGGAGGCAAAGAGGAGGGTACAGTGGGTTGGACATAAGATTTTAATAGGGACCTGTGAAAACCATTATGGATCTTCCAAGTCTGAGGAAGATCAAGACAGAAGGCAACGGGATTGATGACGGACAAGATCTTGTAAGGCCCAATAAACTTAGGACCCAACTTCCAGGAGGGAACCTTCAGTTTGATATTCTTTGTAGACAACCACACCAGATCACCCACATTCTGGTCCGGACCAGGCACACGTCTCTTATCCGCCACATGCTTATATCTCTCACTCATCCTCTTCAGATTACCCTGAATCTTTTGCCAAATAAATGACTAAGACAAGGAAAATCTCTCCTCATCAGGTAAACCAGAAGACGCCTCTCCAGAGAATGTCCCAAACTGCAGATGAAACCCATATGCACCAAAAAATGGTGACTTATCAGAGGACTCCTGAGACGGTTATTTAAAGCAAACTCAGCAAGGGATAAATGCCAATCCTCCTGATTCTCCGCCACAAAACAGCGCAGATATGTCTCCAGATTCTGATTGACACGTTCGGTCTGACCATTCGACTGCGGGTGAAAAGCAGAAGAGAACGACAACCGAACCCCCAAGCGAGAACAGAAGGCCTTCCAGAATCTGAAAATAAATTGCGTGCCCCTATCAGAAACGATGTCTGAAGGGATTCCATGCAATTTTACAATATGATCAACAAACGCTTGCGCCAGCGTCTTAGCATTTGGTAACCCAGGACAGGGAATGAAATGTGCCATTTTGCTAAAACGGTCCACTACCACCAGAATCACAGTCTTCCCGAGGAACGAGGCAGGTCCGTAATGAAGTCCATGGACAGATGCGTCCAAGGATGGGAAGGAATGGGTAACGGGAGGATGGACCCGGGTCTTCAAAGTTCCCCCCTCCCGGAAAACAACGTGACAGGGCATCCGCCTGTACATTTTTAACCCCAGGGCGGAACGTAACCACAAAATTAAACCTAGAAAAGAACAAAGACCATCTGGCCTGTCTCGGGTTCAGACGCTTGGCCGATTCCAAGTAGGCCAGATTCTTATGGTCGGTAAACACGGTAACAGGGTGTCTGGCTCCCTCTAACCAATGGCGCCATTCCTCAAAAGCTAATTTGATGGCCAACAACTCCCTATCTCCCACATCGTAATTTCTCTCTGCAGATGATAGTTTCCTTGAGAAAAAGGCACACGGTCGCCATTTGGCAGGAGAGGGACCCTGAGACAAGACCGCACCCACACCCACCTCAGAAGCATCCACCTCAACAATAAAAGGTAGAGAGACATCAGGTTGTACCAAAATGGGAGCGGAAGCAAAACTCTCTTTAATACTAGAAAAGGCTTTAAGCGCATCTACCGACCACGAGGAAAAATCCACCCCCTTTTTAGTCATATCAGTGAGTGGCTTAACAACAGAGGAATAATTCAAAATGAACTTTCTGTAATAATTGGCAAAACCCAAAAACCGCATCAGCGCCTTCTGATTCTCAGGAAGCTCCCAATCAAGCACAGCGCGGACCTTCTCAGGGTCTATCCGAAAACCAGAAGCGTAGAGAAGAAAACCAAGAAATTGAATCTCCGGAACCGCAAACACACATTTTTCCAGTTTAGCATACAATTTATTCTCCCGCAGAATCAGCAAGACCTGACATAGGTGGTCCCGATGAGTCTTGAAATCAGGAGAAAAAATCTAAATGTCATCTAGATACACCAGTACAAATTTCCCCATTAAATGATAAAAAATGCTGTTCACAAAATGTTGGAAAACGGCCGGAGCATTCATCAAACCAAAGGGCATAACCAAATTTTTTAAATGACCCTCAGGGGTATTGAAGGCCGTCTTCAATTCGTCCCCTTGCCTGACCCTGACTAGGTTGTATGCCCCTCTTAAATCCAACTTAGAAAAAACTTTAGCCCCAACAATCTGGTTAAACAGGTCCGGGATCAGAGGAAGCGGATATGGGTCATGAATCGTGATACGGTTAAGCTCCCTGAAATCCAGACAAGGTCTTAAAGAACCATCTTTTTTCTTAACAAAAAAAAACCCTGCGACAACAGGTGACTTCGAACGTCGGATCTGTCCCTTTCTCAGGCTCTCAGAGATATAAGTACGCATAGCGACCCTTTCAGGTTGGGAGAGATTGTATAGACGTGATTTTGGCAGCTTGGCGCCTGGGATGAGATTAATAGGGCAGTCGTACTCCCGGTGAGGGGGCAACTCCTGGACACCACTCTCGGAAAACACATCCGAAAATTCAGAGAGAAAAGATGGCACAGTCTTGGTAGAAACCTCTGAAAGAGATGCCGTGAGGCAATTCTCTCTGCAAAACTCACTCCAACCATTTATTTGCCTTGCTTGCCAATCAATGGTGGGATTATGTTTAGTGAGCCAGGGTAGCCCCAACACTAGAGGAGTAGGTAATCCGTTTAGGACGAAACATGACATATCCTCAACATGAGCGTCACCCACAGTCAAACGAATATTGACTGTGTTTGGGAAAGTGGAGCAGAACCAAAAACAGGTATATCCTTTTCGAAAGTGCATACCTGGAAACCATGCGTTGTTGCAAATTGATTATCAATGAGATTGACAGCTGCTTCACTATCTACAAAAATCTCACAATCAATCTTTTTGCTGTCTAGCGCCACCCTGGCAGGTAGGAGAAAACGGGAGCTACAAGCAAACGGCAAACCTTCAATTTTCGCATCAACCTTGCCAATAGTAGCAAATGGAAAGTTTTTAGAGTTTTTTTTTTTTTTTTGTTTTGCTTTTATTACCATCAGAAAACATCATGAATCTCCTAGAGGGGCAAACATTAGCTAAATGATTTATACCCCCACAGTAGAAACAAACCCTCCTCTGAGAGCTGAATCCTCTACTATCAGAGGCAAGCAAACCCAGCTGCATGGCCTCCTCCTCAGAGGATATTGAGACAGAGTGAGACCCCTGCGCACTGAATGAGACAGCCCCACTGTCCTTGGGCTGAATATGACAGGAAAGAGTAGTCTCCTCTCTCTCTCTAAGACGCCTGTCAATACGAACAGCTTGAGACATGGCTGACTCTAAGGACGCTGGTCTCTCATGAAAAGCGAATTCATCTTTCAATCTTTCCAAAAGACCATGGCAAAATTGACTTCGGAGTGCAGCATCATTTCAACCAGTATCAGCTGCCCATCTCCGAAATTCAGAACAATATATCTCTGCGGACTGTTTACCCTGGCATAAAAAACGCAGTTTAGATTCAGCCAGAGCAATACGATCCGGGTCATCATATATCTGCCCCAGGGCTACAAAAAATTCATTCACCGATCGGAGGGGCCGTGCCCCCACCGGCAGCGAAAAGGCCCAAGACTGAGCATTATCCCTGAGCAGCGAGATGATGATCCCCACCCTCTGCTCCTCATCACCAGAGGAATGGGGAAGTAGGCGAAAGAGGAGTTTGCAAGCCTCTCTAAAGCGAACAAAATTCTCACTACCCCCGGAGAACGTATCCTGAAGCGAGATCTTAGGGTCGGAACAAACTCCATGAACACCTGCAAAACCGGTCACCTGAAACTGAGACACAGTTTTACGGAGATCTGCTATCTCCAGCGAAAGACCTTGCATGCGGTCAATGAAGGCTGAATCCGGATCCA